>NC_057789.1:14542835-15192577 GCF_014905175.1 Aphidius gifuensis | reverse complement strand
TTTGAATAGATAAAAAGCTATGGAAAAAATCATAGCTAAAGAAAGGGTGTTGCCTGTATGTTTATTTCTTTGGCAAAATTAATTTCGTATAAATTAACATGTGACAACTTCCTTTTCTTAGCTACCATTTTTCCTATAGTTTTTTGTTAATTTGAATAAATAAAAAGCTATGTGAAAAATTATAGCTGAGGAAAGAATGTTGTCTGCATGTTTATTTCTTTGGCAAAATTTGTTTCGTATAAATTAACATGTGACAACTTCCTTTCCTTAGCAACTATTTTTCTTATAGCTTTTTATTAATTTAAATAGATAAAAAGCTATGGAAAAAATCATAGCTAAAGAAAGGGTGTTGCCTGTATGTTTATTTCTTTGGCAAAATTAATTTCGTATAAATTAACATGTGACAACTTCCTTTTCTTAGCTACCATTTTTCCTATAGCCATTTATTTAATTAAAATAAATGAAGTTTCTATGGGAAAAAAATATTGGAATAAGGAAAGAATGTTGTCTGCATGTTTATTTCTTTGGCATAATTAATTTCGTATAAATTAACATGTGACAACGTCCTTTCCTTAGCTATCATTTTTCATATGACCATTCATTAATTTAAAAAAATAGAAAGCTATGGGATAAATTATATCTAAGGAAAGGATGTTGTCTGCATGTTTATTTCTTTGCCAAAATTAATTTCGTATAAATTAACATGTGACAACTTCCTTTTCTTAGCTACCATTTTTCTTATGACCATTTATTAATTTAAATAAATAAAAAGCTATGGGAGAAATTATAGCTGAGGAAAGGATGTTGTCTGCATGTTTATTCCTTTGGCAAAATTAATTTCGTATAAAATCACATGTGAGAACTTCCTTTCCTTAGCTACTATTTTTCCTATAGTTTTTTGTTAATTTGAATAAATAGAAAGCTATGGGATAAATTATATCTAAGGAAAAGAATGTTGTCTGCATGTTTATTTCTTTGGCATAATTAATTTCGTATAAATTAACATGTGACAACTTCCTTTCCTTAGCTACCATTTTTCCTATAGTTTTTTGTTAATTTGAATAAATAGAAAGCTATGGGATAAATTATATCTAAGGAAAGGATGTTGTCTGCATGTTTATTTCTTTGGCAAATTAATTTCGTATAAATTAACATGTGACAACTTCCTTTCCTTAGCTACCATTTTTCCTATGACAATTCATCAATTTAAATAAATAGAAAGCTATGGGATAAATTATATCTAAGGAAAGGATGTTGTCTGCATGTTTATTTCTTTGCCAAAATTAATTTCGTATAAATTAACATGTGACAACTTCCTTTTCTTAGCTACCATTTTTCTTATGACCATTTATTAATTTAAATAAATAGAAAGCTATGGGAAAATTTATAGCTAAGGAAAGGATGTTGTCTGCATGTTTATTTCTTTGCCAAAATTCATTTCGTATAAATTAACATGGGACAACTTCCTTTCCTTAGCTACCATTTTTCCTTTAGCTTTTTATTTATTTAAATAAATAAAAAGCTATGGAAAAAATTATAGCTGAGGAAAGGATGTTGTCTGCATGTTTGCTTCTTTAGCAAAATTATCTTCGTATAAATTAACATGTGACAACTTCCTTTTCTTAGCTACCATTTTTCTTATGACCATTTATTAATTCAAATAAATAGAAAGCTATGGGAAAAATTATAGCTAAGGAAAGGATGTTGTCTGCATGTTTATTTCTTTGGCATAATTAATTTCGTATAAATTAACATGTGACAACTTCCTTTCCTTAGCTACCATTTTTCCTATAGTTTTTTGTTAATTTGAATAAATAAAAAGCTATGGGAAAAATTATAGCTGAGGAAAGAATGTTGTCTGCATGTTTATTTCTTTGGCATAATTAATTTCGTATAAATTAACATGTGACAACTTCCTTTCCTTAGCTACCATTTTTCCTATGACCATTTATTAATTCAAATAAATAGAAAGATATGGGAAAAATTATAGCTAAGGAAAGGATGTTGTCTGCATGTTTATTTCTTTGGCAAAATTAATTTCGTATAAATTGACATGTGACAACTTCCTTCCCTAAGCTACCATTTTTCCTATAGTTTTTTGGTAATTTGAATAAATAGAAAGCTATGGGAAAAATTATAGCTGAGAAAGAATGTTGTCTGCATGTTTATTTCTTTGGCATAATTAATTTCGTATAAATTAACATGTGACAACTTCCTTTCCTGAGCTACCATTTTTCCTATAGTTTTTTGTTAATTTGAATAAATAAAAAGCTATGGGAATAATTATAGCTGAGAAAGAATGTTGTCTGCATGTTTATTTCTTTGGAATAATTAATTTCCTATGAATTAACATGTGAGAACTTCCTTTCCTTAGCTACCATTTTTCCTATAGTTTTTTGTTAATTTGAATAAATAGAAAGCTATGGGATAAATTATATCTAAGGAAAGAATGTTGTCTGCATGTTTGCTTCTTTAGCAAAATTATCTTCATATAAATTAACATGTGACAACTTCCTTTTCTTAGCTACCATTTTTCGTATGACCATTCATTAATTTCAATGAATAGAAAGCTATGGGATAAATTATATCTAAGAAAAGGATGTTGTCTGCATGTTTATTTCTTCGCCAAAATTAATTTCGTATAAATTAACATGTGACAACTTCCTTTCCTTAGCTACCATTTTTCTTATGACCATTTATCAATTCAAATAAATAGAAAGCTATGGGAAGAATTATAGCTAAGGAAAGAATGTTGTCTGCATGTTTATTTCTTTGGCATAATTGATTTCGTATAAATCAACATGTGACAACTTCCTTTTCTTAGCTACCATTTTTCTTATGACCATTTATTAATTCAAATAAATAAAAAGCTATGGAAAAAATCATAGCTAAGGAAAGGATGTTGCCTGCATGTTTATTTCTTTGGCAAAATTAATTTCGTATAAAATAACATGTGACAACTTCCTTTCCTTAGCTACCGATATTCCTATAGCTTTTTATTTATTTAAATAGATAAAGAGCTATGGGAAAAATATTAGATAAGGAAAGGATGTTGCCTGCATGTTTATTCCTTTGGCATAATCAATTTCGTATTAATTAACATGTGACAACTTCCTTTCCTTAGCTATCATTTTTCCTATGACCATTCATTAATTCAAATAAATAGAAAGCTATGGGATAAATTATATCTAAGGAAAGGATGTTGTCTGCCTGTTTATTTCTTTGGCAAAATTAATTTCGTATAAATTGACATATGACAACTTCCTTTTCTTAGTTACCATTTTTCCTATAGTTTTTTGTTAATTTGAATAAATAGAAAGCTATGGGATAAATTATATCTAAGGAAAGGATGTTGTCTGCATGTTTATTTCTTTGGCAAATTAATTTCGTATAAATTAACATGTGACAACTTCCTTTCCTTAGCTACCATTTTTCCTATGACAATTCATCAATTTAAATAAATAGAAAGCTATGGGATAAATTATATCTCAGGAAAGGATGTTGTCTGCATGTTTATTTCTTTGCCAAAATTAATTTCGTATAAATTAACATGTGACAACTTCCTTTTCTTAGCTACCATTTTTCTTATGACCATTTATTAATTTAAATAAATAGAAAGCTATGGGAAAATTTATAGCTAAGGAAAGGATGTTGTCTGCATGTTTATTTCTTTGCCAAAATTCATTTCGTATAAATTAACATGGGACAACTTCCTTTCCTTAGCTACCATTTTTCCTTTAGCTTCTTATTTATTTAAATAAATAAAAAGCTATGGAAAAAATTATAGCTGAGGAAAGGATGTTGTCTGCATGTTTGCTTCTTTAGCAAAATTATCTTCGTATAAATTAAGATGTGACAACTTCCTTTTCTTAGCTACCATTTTTCGTATGACCATTTATTAATTCAAATAAATAGAAAGCTATGGGAAAAATTATAGCTAAGGAAAGGATGTTGTCCGCATGTTTATTTCTTTGCCATAATTAATTTCGTATAAATTGACATGTGACAACTCCCTTTCCTTAGCTACCATTTTTCCTATAGTTTTTTGTTAATTTGAATAAATAAAAAGCTATGGGAAAAATTATAGCTGAGGAAAGAATGTTGTCTGCATGTTTATTTCTTTGGCATAATTAATTTCGTATAAATTAACATGGGACAACTTCCTTTCCTTAGCTACCATTTTTCCTATGACCATTTATTGATTTAAATAAATAGAAAGCTATGGGATAAATTATATCTAAGGAAAGGATGTTGTCTGCATGTTTATTTCTTTGCCAAAATTCATTTCGTGTAAATTAACATCTGACAACTTCCTTTTCTTAGCTACTATTTTTCTTATGACCATTTATTAATTCAAATAAATAGAAAGCTATGGGAAAGATTATAGCTAAGGAAAGGATGTTGTCTGCATGTTTATTTCTTTGGCAAAATTAATTTCGTATAAATTGACATGTGACAACTTCCTTTCCTAAGCTACCATTTTTCCTATAGTTTTTTGGTAATTTGAATAAATAGAAAGCTATGGGAAAAATTATAGCTGAGAAAGAATGTTGTCTGCATGTTTATTTCTTTGGCATAATTAATTTCGTATAAATTAACATGTGACAACTTCCTTTCCTGAGCTACCATTTTTCCTATAGTTTTTTGTTAATTTGAATAAATAAAAAGCTATGGGAATAATTATAGCTGAGAAAGAATGTTGTCTGCATGTTTATTTCTTCGCCAAAATTAATTTCGTATAAATTAACATGTGACAACTTCCTTTCCTTAGCTACCATTTTTCTTATGACCATTTATCAATTCAAATAAATAGAAAGCTATGGGAAGAATTATAGCTAAGGAAAGGATGTTGTCCGCATGTTTATTTCTCTGCCATAATTAATTTCGTATAAATTGACATGTGACAACTTCCTTTCCTTAGCTACCATTTTTCCTATAGTTTTTTGTTAATTTGAATAAATAAAAAGCTATGGGAAAAATTATAGCTGAGGAAAGAATGTTGTCTGCATGTTTATTTCTTTGGTATAATTAATTTCGTATAAATTAACATGGGACAACTACCTTTCCTAAGCTACCATTTTTCCTATAGTTTTTTGGTAATTTGAATAAATAAAAAGCTATGGGAAAAATGATAGCTGAGAAAGAATGTTTTCTGCATGTTTATTTCTTTGGAATAATTAATTTCGTATGAATTAACATGTGAGAACTTCCTTTCCTTAGCTATCGATTTCCTATAGTTTTTTGTTAATTTGAATAAATAGAAAGCTATGGGATAAATTATATCTAAGGAAAGGATGTTGTCTGCATGTTTGCTTCTTTAGCAAAATTATCTTCGTATAAATTAACATGTGACAACTTCCTTTCCTGAGCTACCATTTTTCCTATAGTTTTTTGTTAATTTGAATAAATAAAAAGCTATGGGAAAAATTATAGCTGAGAAAAGAATGTTGTCTGCATGTGTATTTCTTTGGCATAATTGATTTCGTATAAATCAACATGTGACAACTTCCTTTTCTTAGCTACCATTTTTCTTATGACCATTTATTAATTCAAATAAATAAAAAGCTATGGAAAAAATCATAGCTGAGGAAAGGATGTTGCCTGCATGTTTATTTCTTTGGCAAAATTAATTTCGTATAAAATAACATGTGACAACTTCCTTTCCTTAGCTACCGATTTTCCTATAGCTTTTTATTTACTTAAATAGATAAAGAGCTATGGGAAAAATATTAGCTAAGGAAAGGATGTTGCCGGCATGTTTATTCCTTTGGCATAATCAATTTCGTATTAATTAACATGTGACAACTTCCTTTCCTTAGCTATCATTTTTCCTATGACCATTCATTAATTCAAATAAATAGAAAGCTATGGGATAAATTATATCTAAGGAAAGGATGTTGTCTGCATGTTTATTTCTTTGGCATAATTAATTTCGTATAAATTAACATGTGACAACTTCCTTTCCTTAGCTACCATTTTTCCTATAGCTTTTTATTTATTTAAATAGATAAAGAGCTATGGGAAAAATATTAGCTAAGGAAAGGATGTTGCCTGCATGTTTATTCCTTTGGCAAAATTAATTTCGTATAAATTAACATGTGACAACTTCTTTTCCTGAGCTACCATTTTTCCTATAGTTTTTTGTTAATTTGAATAAATAAAAAGCTATGGGAAAAATTATAGCTGAGGAAAGAATGTTGTCTGCATGTTTTTTTCTTTGGCAAAATTAATTTCGTATAAATTGACATATGACAACTTCCTTTTCTTAGTTACCATTTTTCCTATAGTTTTTTGTTAATTTGAATAAATAGAAAGCTATGGGATAAATTATATCTAAGGAAAGGATGTTGTCTGCATGTTTATTTCTTTGGCAAATTAATTTCGTATAAATTAACATGTGACAACTTCCTTTCCTTAGCTACCATTTTTCCTATGACAATTCATCAATTTAAATAAATAGAAAGCTATGGGATAAATTATATCTCAGGAAAGGATGTTGTCTGCATGTTTATTTCTTTGCCAAAATTAATTTCGTATAAATTAACATGTGACAACTTCCTTTTCTTAGCTACCATTTTTCTTATGACCATTTATTAATTTAAATAAATAGAAAGCTATGGGAAAATTTATAGCTAAGGAAAGGATGTTGTCTGCATGTTTATTTCTTTGCCAAAATTCATTTCGTATAAATTAACATGGGACAACTTCCTTTCCTTAGCTACCATTTTCCCTTTAGCTTTTTATTTATTTAAATAAATAAAAAGCTATGGAAAAAATTATAGCTGAGGAAAGGATGTTGTCTGCATGTTTATTTCTTTGGCATAATTAATTTCGTATAAATTAACATGTGACAACTTCCTTTTCTTAGCTACCATTTTTCTTATGACCATTTATTAATTCAAATAAATAGAAAGCTATGGGAAAAATTATAGCTGAGGAAAGGATGTTGTCCGCATGTTTATTTCTTTGGCATAATTAATTTCGTATAAATTGACATGTGACAACTTCCTTTCCTAAGCTACCATTTCTCCTATAGTTTTTTGGTAATTTGAATAAATAAAAAGCTATGTGAAAAATTATAGCTGAGAAAGAATGTTGTCTGCATGTTTATTCCTTTGGAATAATTAATTTCCTATGAATTAACATGTGAGAACTTCCTTTCCTCAGCTACCATTTTTCCTATAGTTTTTTGTTAATTGGAATAAATGAAAGCTATGGGATAAATTATATCTAAGGAAAGAATGTTGTCTGCATGTTTGCTTCTTTAGCAAAATTATCTTCGTATAAATTAAGATGTGACAACTTCCTTTTCTTAGCTACCATTTTTCGTATGACCATTTATTAATTCAAATAAATAGAAAGCTATGGGATAAATTATATCTAAGGAAAGGATGTTGTCTGCATGTTTATTTCTTTGCCAAAATTCATTTCGTGTAAATTAACATCTGACAACTTCCTTTTCTTAGCTACTATTTTTCTTATGACCATTTATTAATTCAAATAAATAGAAAGCTATGGGAAAAATTATAGCTAAGGAAAGGATGTTGTCTGCATGTTTATTTCTTTGGCAAAGCTAATTTCGTATAAATTGACATGTGACAACTTCCTTTCCTAAGCTACCATTTTTCCTATAGTTTTTTGGTAATTTGAATAAATAGAAAGCTATGGGAAAAATTATAGCTGAGAAAGAATGTTGTCTGCATGTTTATTTCTTTGGCATAATTAATTTCGTATAAATTAACATGTGACAACTTCCTTTCCTGAGCTACCATTTTTCCTATAGTTTTTTGTTAATTTGAATAAATAAAAAGCTATGGGATAAATTATATCTCAGGAAAGGATGTTGTCTGCATGTTTATTTCTTTGCCAAAATTAATTTCGTATAAATTAACATGTGACAACTTCCTTTTCTTAGCTACCATTTTTCTTATGACCATTTATTAATTTAAATAAATAGAAAGCTATGGGAAAATTTATAGCTAAGGAAAGGATGTTGTCTGCATGTTTATTTCTTTGGCATAATTAATTTCGTATAAATTAACATGTGACAACTTCCTTTCCTTAGCTACCATTTTTCCTAAGACAATTCATCAATTTAAATAAATAGAAAGCTATGGGATAAATTATATCTCAGGAAAGGATGCTGTCTGCATGTTTATTTCTTTGCCAAAATTAATTTCGTATAAATTAACATGTGACAACTTCCTTTCCTTAGCTACCATTTTTCTTATGACCATTTATTAATTTAAATAAATAGAAAGCTATGGGAAAATTTATAGCTAAGGAAAGGATGTTGTCTGCATGTTTGCTTCTTTAGCAAAATTATCTTCGTAAAAATTAACATGTGACAACTTCCTTTTCTTAGCTACCATTTTTCTTATGACCATTTATTAATTCAAATAAATAGAAAGCTATGGGAAAAATTATAGCTAAGGAAAGGATGTTGTCCGCATGTTTATTTCTTTGGAATAATTAATTTCCTATGAATTAACATGTGAGAACTTCCTTTCCTCAGCTACCATTTTTCCTATAGTTTTTTGTTAATTGGAATAAATGAAAGCTATGGGATAAATTATATCTAAGGAAAGAATGTTGTCTGCATGTTTGCTTCTTTAGCAAAATTATCTTCGTATAAATTAACATGTGACAACTTCCTTTTCTTAGCTACCATTTTTCCTATAGTTTTTTGGTAATTTGAATAAATAAAAAGCTATGTGAAAAATTATAGCTGAGAAAGAATGTTGTCTGCATGTTTATTTCTTTGGAATAATTAATTTCCTATGAATTAACATGTGAGAACTTCCTTTCCTCAGCTACCATTTTTCCTATAGTTTTTTGTTAATTGGAATAAATGAAAGCTATGGGATAAATTATATCTAAGGAAAGAATGTTGTCTGCATGTTTGCTTCTTTAGCAAAATTATCTTCGTATAAATTAACATGTGACAACTTCCTTTTCTTAGCTACCATTTTTCGTATGACCATTCATTAATTTTAATAAATAGAAAGCTATGGGATAAATTATATCTAAGAAAAGGATGTTGTCTGCATGTTTATTTCTTCGCCAAAATTAATTTCGTATAAATTAACATGTGACAACTTCCTTTTCTTAGCTACCATTTTTCTTATGACCATTTATTAATTCAAATAAATAGAAAGCTATGGGAAAAATTATAGCTAAGGAAAGGATGTTGTCCGCATGTTTATTTCTTTGGCATAATTAATTTCGTATAAATTGACATGTGACAACTTCCTTTCCTAAGCTACCATTTTTCCTATAGTTTTTTGGTAATTTGAATAAATAAAAAGCTATGTGAAAAATTATAGCTGAGAATGAATGTTGTCTGCATGTTTATTTCTTTGGAATAATTAATTTCCTATAAATTAACATGTGAGAACTTCCCTTCCTTAGCTACCATTTTTCCTATAGTTTTTTGTTAATTGGAATAAATAGAAAGCTATGGGATAAATTATATCTAAGGAAAGGATGTTGTCTGCATGTTTGCTTCTTTAGCAAAATTATCTTCGTATAAATTAACATGTGACAACTTCCTTTTCTTAGCTACCATTTTTCGTATGACCATTCATTAATTTTAATAAATAGAAAGCTATGGGATAAATTATATCTAAGAAAAGGATGTTGTCTGCATGTTTATTTCTTCGCCAAAATTAATTTCGTATAAATTAACATGTGACAACTTCCTTTCCTTAGCTACCATTTTTCTTATGACCATTTATTAATTCAAATAAATAGAAAGCTATGGGAAAAATTATAGCTAAGGAAAGGATGTTGTCCGCATGTTTATTTCTTTGCCATAATTAATTTCGTATGAATTGACATGTGACAACTTCCTTTCCTTAGCTACCATTTTTCCTATAGTTTTTTGTTAATTTGAATAAATAAAAAGCTATGGGAAAAATTATAGCTGAGGAAAGAATGTTGTCTGCATGTTTATTTCTTTGGCATAATTAATTTCGTATAAATTAACATGGGACAACTTCCTTTCCTTAGCTACCATTTTTCCTATGACCATTTATTGATTTAAATAAATAGAAAGCTATGGGATAAATTATATCTAAGGAAAGGATGTTGTCTGCATGTTTATTTCTTTGCCAAAATTCATTTCGTGTAAATTAACATCTGACAACTTCCTTTTCTTAGCTACCATTTTTCTTATAACCATTTATTAATTCAAATAAATAGAAAGCTATAGGAAAAATTATAGCTAAGGAAAGGATGTTGTCTGCATGTTTATTTCTTTGGCAAAATTAATTTCGTATAAATTGACATGTGACAACTTCCTTTCCTAAGCTACCATTTTTCATATGACCATTCATTAATTTAAAAAAATAGAAAGGTATGGGATAAATTATATCTAAGGAAAGGATGTTGTCTGCATGTTTATTTCTTTGGCATAATTAATTTCGTATAATTAACATGTGACAACGTCCTTTCCTTAGCTATCATTTTTCATATGACCATTCATTAATTTAAAAAAATAGAAAGGTATGGGATAAATTATATCTAAGGAAAGGATGTTGTCTGCATGTTTATTTCTTCGCCAAAATTAATTTCGTATGAATTAACATGTCACAACTTCCTTTTCTTAACTACTATTTTTCTTATGACCATTTATTAATTTAAATAAA
Organism: Aphidius gifuensis; assembly: GCF_014905175.1. NCBI lineage: Eukaryota > Metazoa > Arthropoda > Insecta > Hymenoptera > Braconidae > Aphidius > Aphidius gifuensis. The sequence goes on along the minus strand of NC_057789.1, from coordinate 15,181,928 downwards.
TAAAAAGCTATGGGAGAAATTATAGCTGAGGAAAGGATGTTGTCTGCATGTTTATTCCTTTGGCAAAATTAATTTCGTATAAAATCACATGTGAGAACTTCCTTTCCTTAGCTACTATTTTTCCTATAGTTTTTTGTTAATTTGAATAAATAGAAAGCTATGGGATAAATTATATCTAAGGAAAAGAATGTTGTCTGCATGTTTATTTCTTTGGCAAAATTAATTTCGTATAAATTAACATGTGACAACTTCCTTTCCTGAGCTACCATTTTTCCTATAGTTTTTTGTTAATTTGAATAAATAAAAAGCTATGGGAAAAATTATAGCTGAGAAAGAATGTTGTCTGCATGTTTATTTCTTTGGAATAATTAATTTCCTATGAATTAACATGTGAGAACTTCCTTTCCTTAGCTACCATTTTTCCTATAGTTTTTTGTTAATTTGAATAAATAGAAAGCTATGGGATAAATTATATCTAAGGAAAGAATGTTGTCTGCATGTTTGCTTCTTTAGCAAAATTATCTTCATATAAATTAACATGTGACAACTTCCTTTTCTTAGCTACCATTTTTCGTATGACCATTCATTAATTTCAATGAATAGAAAGCTATGGGATAAATTATATCTAAGAAAAGGATGTTGTCTGCATGTTTGCTTCTTTAGCAAAATTATCTTCATATAAATTAACATGTGACAACTTCCTTTTCTTAGCTACCGATTTTCTTATGACCATTTATTGATTCAAATAAAGAGAAAGCTATGGGAAAAATTATAGCTAAGGAAAGGATGTTGTCTGCATGTTTATTTCTTTGGCATAATTAATTTTGTATAAATTAACATGTGACAACTTCCTTTCCTTAGCTACCATTTTTCCTATAGTTTTTTGTTAATTTGAATAAATAAAAAGCTTTGTGAAAAATTATATCTGAAGAAAGAATGTTGTCTGCATGTTTATTTCTTTGGCATAATTCATTTCGTATAAATTAACATGTGAGAACGTCCTTTCCTTAGCTACCATTTTTCCTATGACCATTTATTAATTTAAATAAATAGAAAGCTATGGGATAAATTATATCTAAGGAAAGGATGTTGTCTGCATGTTTATTTCTTCGCCAAAATTAATTTCGTATAAATTAACATGTCACAACTTCCTTTTCTTAGCTACCATTTTTCTTATGACCATTTATTAATTTAAATAAATAAAAAGCTATGGGAGAAATTATAGCTGAGGAAAGGATGTTGTCTGCATGTTTATTTCTTTGCCAAAATTCATTTCGTGTAAATTAACATCTGACAACTTCCTTTTCTTAGCTACCATTTTTCTTATGACCATTTATTAATTCAAATAAATAGAAAGCTATGGGAAAAATTATAGCTAAGGAAAGGATGTTGTCTGCATGTTTATTTCTTTAGCATAATTAATTTCGTATAAATTAACATGTGACAACTTCCTTTCCTTAGCTACCATTTTTCCTTTAGCTTTTTATTAATTTGAATAAATAAAAAGCTATGGAAAAAATTATAGCTGAGGAAAGGATGTTGTCTGCATGTTTGCTTCTTTAGCAAAATTATCTTCGTATAAATTAACATGTGACAACTTCCGTTTCTTAGCTACCATTTTTCTTATGACCATTTATTAATTCAAATAAATAGAAAGCTATGGGAAAAATTATAGCTAAGGAAAGGATGTTGCCTGCATGTTTATTTCTTTGGCATAATTAATACCGTATAAATTAACATGTGACAACTCCCTTTTCTTTGCTACCATTTTTCCTATAGCTTTTTATTAATTTAAAAAAATAAAAAGCTATGGAAAAATATCAGCTAAGTAAAGGATGTCGCCTGCATTTTTATTTCTTTGGCAAAATTTATTTTCTATTAATTAACATGTGGCTACGTCTTTTCCATAGACATTTTTCCCATAGCTTTCTATTTATCATACGATATTAAATAAATAAATAAAAATAAAAAATATCAATCACATTTCAAATTATAAAATAAATCAGTCGCTAGCATAGTTCGGGTCGATATCGAAGATATTATTGTCATACTATCTATATTCTCCCCTCCTTTTACCCAAACGCAAAAATCGGTCTCTGCGCATGAGAAAAATCTCCAGTTAGGGCAAAATAGTAGATCAGAGATCCCAGCGAACTGATCGATATATTCAGCACAAGCTGACCGTAGGGTAGGTCAGGAATATTCGGGGGTGCTCAGGGATGTGTTTGCTCCTTTAACTGTTACCCTTATAATGCATAAGATGGAGCTAGGGGTATCAAATTGGACCCTGAATATATAATTTTTCTAAAATATAATTTATCTAAAATAAAAAATGTTGTGCGCTGACCGCAGGACCTTACACCCACTAAGTCATCTTATAAGTTTATTCCTTTAATTAAAAAAAAAAGAGATAGTGTTTGTCCCTACAGCAACCATTGCCAACCACAATATTAATAAAATTGACAGAAAAAAAATAAAAATAAAAATTAGCGTGTTGTGAGTACGCGCGAGTGAAGTCAAACTTCTTTTGGAGTAGTTGCATGTCACGTCGAATATCTCACTGAATAATAATGCAAATAATAATAATAATAATAATAATATTAATACTGACAATAATATTCAAAGTTAATAATAATTAATAGCATTTATATTTCGAATATTAACATTATAAATTTTATTATTAATATCGTCGCATCAATGGAAGAAGGGCGTAAGTGCCATTTTTGAGAACTTTTTTCTACTAAAAGAAAAAGGGTGTAAGTGCGATTTTATAAATTTTCGCGTTTTTTATCTAACTTTAAGACTTAAAGAAAAAAAAAAGAAGGGCGTAATAACCTTTGATAAACGATAAAGGGCGTATGTTCAGGGACTTACTCTAACTTTTCCATTATCAAAATCATTTTTAATAAAAGATGAAGATTTGTAAATATTTTTATTTTTTTTTATTGATAATAAATTATTCATAATTATCAGTAAACAATCAATAATTTGAATAATTCTGCCATTAAATAAATTTTAAATAAAATTGGAAATACGCCCTTCATCTTTTATCAAAAATTATTTTGATAACGGAAAAAAGGCCTAAACCTTTGGACATACGCCTTTTATCCTTTATTAAAGGTTGTTACGCCCTTTTTTCCTTTTTTTTAAGCCTCATAATTAGATGAAAAACCTGAAAATTTATAAATTTGCACTTACGCTCTTTTCCTCTTAAAATTGACGTTTTTGGCACTTACGCCCTTCATCTTCTAATGCGATGATATAATTGATACTATTGATATTATTACTAATATTATATTGATATTATTGTTAATCATAATATTATTGGAATTATTGTTATTTATAATAATATTATCCATATATAACCATCGTATAAATAAAATAACGATAATTTCAAAATTATCATCGATAATAATAATATCAATAATAATAATAATAATAATAATAATAATGATAATAATAATAATAATAATATAATACTCATAATAACAATAAGAATCATCATGATATTGACAATACCATTCATATATCAATATTGATAATTATGAGTATTTATATTCAAAATATTATTATTATCAAGAGGCACGGTAGTGCCTCGCATCAAGTATGAGAAAAAAAATAAAAGTAGGAGAAACGAGATTAACTATCGTGCCTATATATTATCGGCATAAAGCTAACCCTAACCCTCCAATTCCTTGGGAAATTATTTTAAAATATGATTGATCGGATAAATATATTATGTCTTCTAATCATTTTATTAAATCAATATCACACTTTTTTATAGAAAAAAAAACAGATTTTTTAGATGTATACTTTTTTTTTAAACTTTAAAATCATATTCAGAAATTGCGTTTTTTCTTGAATTTCTTTAAAAAGTGAGGGCACTCTGACAAACTTTATAGAACGAAATTTTATATCAAAGCATTATGGCTTCCAAGTTCAGAGCAATTCGACAACCTTATAAAATAAAATTGAGCATCAATAGTAGAATGGTGTGAAAGATCCTTTATTTATATCAGTACAGTATTCAATGTCGCATCGATCGTGCTACAGTATTCAATATCGCAGCGTTGGTGCGCGCACCATATGTCGTTGGGATATGGGCGCGAATCCTGATCATCAGGTGTGCTAATGTACTAGTATCAAGAGGCACGGTAGTGCCTCGCGTCAAGTATGAAAAAAAAGGAGAAAGTGGAGGAACGAGATAACTACCGTGCCTAATATACACGGCATCGAGCTAACCCTAACCCTCCAATTTCTTGGGAATTTATTTTAAAATATGATTGATGAGATGAAGATATTTTATCTTCTGATCATCCTATTGAATCAATATTAAACTCTTTGATAAAAAAAAAAAAGATTTTTTAGATGTAAACTTTTTTTTTAAAGTTTAAAATCAATTTCAGAAATTGCGTTTTTCTTGATATTTCTTTAAAACCTTACCACACTCTGACAAACATTCTAAACCCAAATCAGATCAAAGCATTATGGCTTCCAAGTCCAGAGCTATTTGACAACATTATAAAATAAAATTGAGCAAGAATAGTAGAATGGTGTGAAAGAACCTTTATATCAGGACAGTATTCGATATCGCATCGATGGTGCGCGCGCCATATGTTGTTCGGATTATTGCAGTTCCAGAAATTGCGTTTTTCCTGAAATTTCCCTCAAAAGATAGGGCATTCTGACAAACATTATAAAATGAAATCAAATCGAAGCAACACAAAGCATAATTGCTTCCAGGTCCAGAGCGATTCATAATAAAAATAAAATTGAGCAAGAATAGTAAATGGTGTAGAAAAACTTTTAGGTATATTTACAGTATTCAATATCGCATCGATGGCGCGAATTGAATAACGATTTTTTAGGCTGCTTTAAGCTATAATTCCAAGTCACATTTTGTTGTTATTGTTTATTTTCCTTTTTATCAAGTTTAATGAGTTTTTTTTGATGTGTAAACATCTTTAGGCGCGGGTTGGGTTAGAGTAAAAGGAAAAAACATAGAGTTCAGACGTCAGATCCGGTAACGGATCTGGGCAGGAATCCATTTTCTGTCAGTCTACATTGCGCCTTGCAGCGCCATGGTAATCGGTCGGTAACCGTTACCATCAGACGTTCTGCAGTATAGATAAATTTAAATGCGCGTATTTATATATTTAATTTATTTATTATTATATATATATATGCGCCGTTGTATATATTAATATACAAGTATTTTATTTGTATTTATTAGTTATAGTTGCATTTGTTAGGCGAAGTAAAGTTCATATTGTACATATATATACATGCATATGCAAGTATTTTTCATTTACAACATTAATCTACCTATTTTTATTGTTTATATAAAATAATATTTCCTAAATACAAAACATAATATTGAATTATCTATACAATAAAAAAAGGACCAATTTCTTGGAAACGCAGTTTTATGCAAAGTACTCGTCCGATTTACTTGAAATTTAACATAGTTATTCAGTTTGGCTATCTGATTGTTTAGATGACAAAAAAAATTACCCTGGCGACTTTTTGCGATCACCAGGAGTCAAAAACTTATTTTTCCATCATCTTCAGGATTTTCTCAATTTGATAATATATCATCTATTTTTTCTTCTGGTTTACTTAAAGATGATATATTTTTTCTGGTCTATTGGAAGATATGATATTTTATTCATGAATTTTTGATTATTGCTTTACGGTATAGAAAAAATAATTATTATTTGCATTTTTTTTATTTCCGATTGATTCAAAATTTAACATATATATATGCTGTTTGGTTGTGTGATCATGTAGATGACAAAAAAAATAACCATGAATCAGATTTGTGATCACCAGGATGTGAAAACTGATTTTCTCATCATCCTCAGGGTTTTTTCAATTTGATAATATATAATTTGTTTTTTTTTTCTGGTCTATTAACAGATATGATATTTTTTTTTATGGTTTATTGGAAAATATGATATTTTATTTGGGAATTTCAGATAAATGTTTCATGTCATAGAAAAAATAATAATTTGCATTTTTTTTCAAGTATACAGCCTACTTCAGATATGTATACAATATAAAATAAAAAACGATCGATTTTAAAAAGTATAAGCTGTCAATAAGACTAACCTATATTAAAACTCATTCAAGTTTACGAAAGTTCAATAGCAACAAACTAACCGTATCAATGAATTTAATTTGAACAAAACTATCAGTAGCATACAAATAATATTCTTATTATGCCTAAAAGGAAAAAAAATATTGAATGAAAATCTTTGTTGGCAAAAAGATTGAAAAAATTTAAAGAACCTCATAATACACAACAAAAAAAATCTAAAATAATTCTGGACACGAAAGCATTTAACTATACTTATAGCGATATATATGATGATGATTGTCGTATTTCTATTGGTAATATGGATGTTGAATGTAAACATTGCCATGCTTTGAGATTTAAAGATGAATCTGATAGTATGTGTTGTGCAAACGGAAAAATAAAATTGCCTTTTTTTAGTGAGCCTGAAGAGCCTTTATTCACTTATTTATCTGGTTTAACAGATTATTCGAAGCATTTTTTAGATAATATAAGAAAATATAATTCATGTTTTAACATGACTTCATTTGGTGCAAATAGGAAAAAAGAGTCAGGTTATCAAACTACCTTCAAAATTCAAGGACAAATTTATCATAGAATAGGGTCCCTTGTTCTTTATGATGTCGATGAATCTGCTTTTTTACAAATATATTTTATTGGTGATGATCAGATAGAGTCAGAACGTAGGTGCTCAATTGTCCCAAATGTACAACAAGAAATTATCGATTCTTTACAAAACCATTTGCACAAACATAATTTATTGATAAAATTATTCAAAATCTCATTAGAAAATATGCCAACAGATGAATGCAAAATAGTTCTCCGAGCTGATAAAATCCCTTCAAATGAACATGAACGACGTTTTAATTTACCTGTTGTTCAAGAAGTAGCAGCAATAATCAATGGAAATGAATTTATAAGACGTGATATTATATTACAAAAACGTAGTAACGAATTCGTCATATGATGCTCTACAATATCCACTAATCTTTTGGCAAGGAGAAGATGGATATCATTTTGAGTTGAAGCAAATAAACCCTAATACTAGATTAACTACAAATAAAAAAGTTTCAGCAATGGATTTTTATGCACAAAAACTTATGATACGTAATAATCCAAAAAATTATTTATTATGTTATAAGCAATTGTTAGATCAGTTTGTCGTTGATATGTATGCGAAAATTAAAAGTGAACGTTTACGTTATATTCGATGTAATCGAAAAACTCTTAAAGTAGAACAATACATTCATTTAAAAGATGCATTCGAAAATGATGAAAATGTAAATAATATAGGGCAAACATTTATTTTACCAGTAAGTTTCATCGGTAGTCCAACGCATATGCATGAATATATACAAGACGCTCTTTTTTATGTAAAACATAATGGAAAACCATGTTTATTTATTACATTTACATGTAATAATCGATGGGATGAAATTAAAAATTTATTGTTACCTCATCAGCAACCGAGCGATCGTCATGACTTGATAGCTAGAGTATTGAAATGTAAATTGAGAAAATTAATTAATCTGATAACAATACTTAAAATTTTCGGTGATGTTATATCTTGGGTTTACTCAATAGAATGGCAAAAAAGAGGTTTACCCCACGCTCATATTTTAGTATGGTTGAAAAATAAAATTCATGCAAACCAAATTGATATTGATATTATTTCTGCTGAGCTACCAGATCCAGAACAAGATCCACTTTTACACGAAATAATTTAAAAAAATATGATACATGGGCCATGTGGACCATTGAATCCTATTTCACCATGTATGAAAAACGGTAAATGTTCATATAATTATCCCCGTGCTTTAATTGATGCTACAAGATCAGATAGAAATGGATATCCTTTGTATAGAAGAAAAAGTGTAGTAAATGGTGGTTTTCAGACTACTATTAATGCTAAAATTCATAATAAATATGAAAAAATAAATATCGATAATCGTTGGATTGTCCCTTACTGTCCACTTATTTCTAAAATAATGGAAGCACATGTTAATGTCGAATTATGCAGCTCGGTCGTTGCGGTTAAATATATATTAGAATTTCCGATATATTATCAAAATGTGATTTTACTTTGACAGGTTGTTGTTTGTCTAACCTCGAAAATGCATAGAAACTTAGATCTCTATTTCTCCTGGAATAACTGTTGCACCCAGAAACGTAAAGTCTTGTTTTTTTTTTTTTTAATCAATTTCGGTGAAAATTTTGTACCAGACATTTCAAACTATTTGTAAAAATATTATTTGTTTAATAATTTAGCATATATACTGTGTATACCACATACGAATGACTGGAAGAGTTAGTTTCCAGAAATTCACTACCAGACGTCGTGGTGAATTGTGCGTTTCCCAATATAAGTAGTAATGAAGCAATATGGTGAATTTGTGGATTTAAAATTCATGATCGATAACCAAATATCAAACATTGGAATGTTCACCTCGAAAATGGACAAGGCGTTAATTTTTTAAATGAAAATATAGAAACAAAAGCTTAGACAGCACCAGAAACAACATTAACTGCTTTTTTTAAATTATATCAAATAGATGATTTTGCAAGAACATTATTATACTATGAAATTCCGAAGTATTTTACATGGGATAATTCAAATAATGTTTATCAATATCTGGTCAAAATTTAGAGCATTGGGGCATAATATCCCCTGTTCAAAGCATATAAAAAGATTATTAAAATATGTGAAAATAATAAAGGAGGACTTATTTTTTTAGATGCCCCAGGAGGAACAGGTAAAACATTTTTATTGAATTTAATATTAGCAAAAATTCGCATTAGTGGAAAGATAGCATTAGCAGTGGCCTCATCTGGTGTAGCAGCAACTTTATTACATGGTGGACGTACTGCACATTCAGCACTTAAATTGCCAATTAATTTTAATTTATCTGATGAGCCAATTTGTAATATTATAAGTAACCCTGCAACATGTAAACTGTTAAAGCAAACTAAAATAATTATTCGGGATGAATCTACAATGGTCAAAAAAAAAGGATTAGAAGCCTTATAGATAGAACTTTGCAAGATTTAAATAACAAAAAATTTATAATGGGGAAAATTGTTGTTATTTTGGCTGGTGATTTTTGACAAACTCTACCAATTATTCCACGAGGAACATCAGCTGATCGAATAGATGCATGTTTAAAAAAATCATATTTATGGAAACATGTACAATTAATAACATTAACGAAAAATATGCGAGTATTTCTAACGGGTGATTCTACTTTAGCAGAATTTTCGAAACAATTATTACTACTTGGAGATGGAAAATGGGAGAAAAATTCTGATGATACCATCACATTCCCATCAAATTTTTGTAATATTGTAGAATCAATAGATTCATTAATAGAAAAAGTCTTTTCTAATATACATATAAATTATTCTAATACTGAATGGTTATGTGAAAGAGCTATTATCGCACCAAAAAATGATAAAGTTAATCAAATAAATAGAGACATTTTAAATTTTCTGCCAGGAACTTGTAAAGCATATGAATCAATTTATTGATACAGTATGTTCTCCTGAACAGGCAATATATTATCCGATGGAGTTTTTAAATGCATTGGAACTGTCTGAATTACCGTCCCATATATTAACATTGAAAATTGGAGCACCGATAATGATTTTAAGAAATATTAATCCACCTAAATTATGTAATGGAACTCGGTTATGTATAAAGTCATTGAACAATAATACAATTGAAGGTAGAATATTGACTGGATGTGGAAAAGGTGAAGATGTTTTTGTTCCAAGAAATAAATATATATAATCTTGTGAAATATATACACTCAAAGAATATAAATTGGAAAATTTCTTCAATAAATATATGTGCTGCTTGCGATTGAAATCAAGTAAATTCAAACATTTTATGTCAGTCCACTTCAATTCATTAACTTGGTGCCATGATTTGCAAACTGGGAAAGCATTTTATAAATTTATTATTATACATTTACTATAAATAATTTATAATGTCACAACTTGTTACATTCAAGAGTTTAAAAAAAAAAATACCGAATAAAATTTGAATAAAAACAAAAAATAAAATAAAACATATGATATGTAATCAAATGGTGGCTTCATATTAGCATGAAGAAATTATGATGGTAATGTAGAATAAGATCAGGTTTACTTAGTCTTATAAAAGGTAAATAAATAATAATAATAATAGAAAAAAGAAATTTCAATTTTGTCAAATAATTCAATTACAAAAAAATATATGAATTACTATTGATATTTTCTTTGCTTTGGAATAAATTAATATGTAAGATATTCAATATTTTTGTTTCAATGAAAATTATGTTCGTACTTCAATTTATAGGTTCATTTTTTATTAAAAATATTCATTACACCATTGGATAAAATAAAATTAAAGTAATTATGAGTTTTGTTTTAAAATTATGATATAGACATGAGCCTTGGTGCAGATTTATTTTTAAGCATCACATTTATAAGAAACCCCCGAAACCCAAAAAAAATAAAAAAAAAAAATTACCATAATTGCAATTTATCCTTTCTTCAAAAGATAAAAAAGAAAAAATATAATGCATGACTTCATATGAAAGATTAAAAATACTCATCTTGCTGCTGTCAAAAAAGAAAACATACTGGCCTCGGAACTAATGTCAGATTTACATTTATAATTTTTTTTTTTTTTTTTTCAATTGTTTTTAAATAAAAAAAATTAAATTTTCTGTGAATTACCGCTCCCGGGCGAAGCCGGGTATTTCTGCTAGTTATACAATAATAATTTATTTATAATATTGACTAATTTTATGTTTTAAAAAAAGAGAAATAGACATTGATGACTGATGTGTTAGTTTGAAGGAGAAAATTATTATTGTAATTGTACAGAAGAATTTCAGAAGATATTATCATAACCGAGACAACATGTTTTTTTATTCAGTTTTTATAGAAAATTTTCTCACGATTACGGGAAAAATACGGAAAAAATTCCTACGAATGCGCAGTGGTTAAAAAAGGAGTTGAAATATGGAAAAAACAGTTATTTATCGGTTATATATCGTGTAGTTCATGAAATAACGATTAATTCTCAAATTTAATAATGGCCATCAATGAATCTCGTCAAGTAAAAAAAAAAGTCAACATAAAAAAATTCGATATCGCGAATAGTTTTCGAGTTATAATAACTTATATATTTCGATATATTAAGTTATTTTTTTTAATATTAATAAAGGCAATCGATAAAACTCGCCAAGCTAAAAAAAAACCCAATAAAAATTTTTATATCTCGAATAGTTATCAAATTATCGATATTTTTTTTAAAATGTATACAATTTTTTTTTCTCAAAAAAAAAAGTCGAAATTTTTGTTTTTTTTTCAAAAAAACTGCTAATTATTGATTGTCGCGTATTGTTAAGCACGAATATATATTTTTTTTTCGAAAATAATAAATATATCCAAGTTTTTTTTACTTGGTCGCTAGGTTTTTTACTTAGCTATATTTTTTACTTAGCTATTTTTTTAACTTAGCTATATATTTATAGCCAAACACACAATATCTACATAGTTTTACCAGCTATATTTTTAACTTAGCTATATTTTTTACTTAGCTATATTTTTTACTTAGCTTTATTTTTTTACTTAGCTCTATTATATTATCAATTATGAAAAAAATTATCATTAACATTAGAAAGATATCGATAATTCGAAAACTATTCGCGCGATCAAAAAATTGTATTCGATTTTTTTTTCTCCTTGATGTGTTTAGTCGACTTCCATTATTAAATAAATAAATAAAAAAAAATCGATATATCGAAATTTTAAAAAATATTATAACTCGAAAACTATTCGAGATATCGAAATTTTTTTAAAAACATTTTCTTCTCCCCGACGATTTCTATTGATTGCCATTATTAAATTTGAGAATAATTCGTTATTTCAATAACTATACGACATATAACCGATAAATAGCCGTTCTTTTCATATTTCAACTTCATTTTTAACCACTTTGCGCATTCGTAGGAATTTTTCGTAGAAACACGCCGAAGATGTTTACACATGATAAACCCGCGAGTCTAGATGGCTCACAAAATTTTTTTTATATTAAGTTATATGTAAAAGGATTTATTTTTGAATATCTAAATCAGCTGCCAGAAGCATCTGTCTATAGAGCAAAAAAGCTAACATATTTTTAAATACTATTTTTGACTTGTTCATCTTTTTGTGATGGTTGATGCACAACTATTCTGTAAGTTTAAGTAATAAATATTAATAATAATGAAATGTCAGATAAAGTAAATAATATTTAAAACAATGATGCCCAAGACATCATTATCAACGAATTTCTCGATAGTATAATTGATCTATCACATGTTAATTTTGATGACAATGAAAGATGGTTGCTGTCAGTGAGTGACAAAATATCATCAAATGTCGATTTTAACTGAATCACTGATTCAAATAAGTATGTTTAGTGATGTTTCTAAAAGTAATCCATCTTCAAATAGTACTTTGTGATACAAGTGCATAAAATAGGACTTAGTCAAACGCGCGAGTTATTATTATTTAGGCACGAGTATCACATATTTTTCATCACGTAGGCATAATTTAATTACCGCGTAATTGTGTTGGGCCGTAATGCGGGTCCAGGGGTGCAACCCCTGGCTGGGTTCCGGGCAAGTAGCCCTGGCGGGTTCGAAGGGCGCTCTCGTCAGGGGGGTCTGGGGGGGGGGTGAAACCCCCCCAGAATAAAAAAAAAAAAAAACAAAAAGAAAATTAAAATGATAAATTAAAAATGATGATTGCATTCATAAAAAACGACTTTACAAAAAAATAAACATGATCAATAAAAATTAAAATAAAAAAAATAATAAAAAACTCAACTGGTAAATGATAAACGTTAATTGAAATGATAAAAAAAAAAAAAAAAATTATAATATATAATAAAGTAAAAATTTTTTTAAACTAAGAACAAAAGACAAAAAAAAACAAACTTCGTTGCTTGAATTAAAATTCAAATTCATATCTGATAATCATATTATTAATTTTTTAAATTCATTTGATAGTCATCACAAACATCAAACAATTAAATTCAAAGTACTATCTATTACAAAACCAGTATTTTTTTTTTTTTCTTTTTTCATAAATTAAACTAGTTTTTATTTTAAAGAACACAGTTATTTTTCATTACAACTATCAATTTTTGTTTTATTAACAACAATATCAACAAGTTGCAACATGACAGGTCCGAGTATGTCAAATCTTACGTCAAATGATACACACACACTAACACACACTCAAAATGCAGTCAGATCGCATAGAATAGCTAAAGTTGTATCACACCAGACAGCGCTACATCATAATTCTAATTATTTGACAAAAATTTCTAAGTCTAGTTGTAAAGAATTACTAGGAAAGCAACTTAGTAGCCTAAATAAAACAACTTAGCAGCCTAAATAAAGCAACTTAGTAGCCTGGGGACATTATGAGTGCGTGTTAGCCGAAAGATGGGGTAAAGTATCACTTTGTGAACGCAAACGCGTGGAATAAAGTAGGGTAAAATATGCCTCAGTGAAGAAAAGATTATTTGGATAATTCAAATGGTCAAACTGACGATAGTTTTCACAGTAAATCTCTTACTAATACAAATATTACTTTTACATGTACTCGTTAAATGTATTGGGCAAAAAAAAAAAAAAACAACAGATTCAGACTCATATTATTATTTAGAAGGAAATCAAAACATTAATGACAGTATTCATTTACAACTATCTTCAAACTCAACATTCGACTGTCCTGAAAATCAAGATGATGATGATTGTGATGATAAAAATACGAAATTTAGATTTTCCAGATGCTACATCAATAAATCGTTAACATTCCCTGGTGGAAATATTTCTCCGAATTTTTCCGAATTTCTCCGTGATTACTCGGAATTTCTCCGCGGTTACTCCGAATTTATCCGCGATTACTCCGAATTTCTCCCAAATTGACCCATGCGGAGAAATGAGTTGAAAAATTTTTCTCCTCCTCGTTGATTTCGGAAGGATTTTTCCGCGGTGAAATTATTTTTTCCACATGTTTCTCCGCTTGTGTTTTTTCCGCGGAGAAATATTTCCGAAGGTTTCCTTACCCAAGTTGATTCGGAGAAACGGCGAAAAAATTTCTCCTCATCGTTGATTTTAGAAAAAATTTGTCAGCAGTGAAATTCTTTTTTCACACGGTTGGAGAAATGGCGGACAAATCTCTCCACCCTTTCTCTAACTTTCTCCACCATTTGTTCAATTTTTTTAATTTTCAATTTTGCCAAAAAAAAATGACTAATTATTAATTGTTACATAACGCAAAGCATAATGATGTTTATTTTTCTTGAAAAAAATAAAAATTCGAAGACACTTTTTTCCAAAAAAGTTGATATACCTGAGGTACTTGTTCTACACAACTCCCGTGATCGTTTCATCAAATTAATAAATATGGGGAAATGGGTGGAAAAATTTCTCCTCGTCGCTGATTTCGGAAGAATTTCTCTGTGGTAAAACTTTTTTTTACACGTTTTTCCGCGTTTTTTCATCGCGGAGAAATATTTCCGAACGTTTCTCCACCCAAGTTGATTCGGAGAAAATTCGTGAAAAATTTCTCCGCGGTGAAATTATTTTTTTCGCATGTTTTTCCGCGTATTGTCATCGTGGAAAAATATTTCCGAACGTTTCTCCACCCAAGTCGATTCGGAGAAAGTTCGGAAAAAAAATTTGATATTTTTCTCCACTCAATTCTTCACATAGGTCAATCTGGGAGGAATTCGGATTAATCGCGGAGAAATTCGGAGTATATGCGGAGAAATTCGGAGTAACTCCGGAGAAATTGAGGAGAAATTCAGGAGAAATCGCGGAGAAATATTTTCACCAGGGTTTAGCCTACATTTTAACAGAAAATTGGACTAATTATGAATTGACAATTAAAAAAATAATTTAAACGTAAAAATTAAAATCAATCAATGAATTCATTCAACTATAATAAATTGTATATATGTATATAAAGGAAAAAAGGAAAAAAATCTTATTGAACTTGATGGAAACAAAATAAACAAAAACAACATGTAACTTTGTACAATCGACTTACTAGCGCCGTTACTGGTGATAATATGCACTGGTTTGCTCCGATTGCTACACTCCGCGAGCTTCAACAGAAGCTTATGCTAAAAGCTAATACACAATGTGACGTCACAGATTACCCTCCTCATAAAACTTCAAGAGAATAAATAATAAATTAATTCGTCAACGTTTGAAAAAAAATATATTATTATTAAAACTTTACAAAAAGATGTGATATCATAAAAAAAAAAAAAAACCTAGTTTTTTTTACAAAAAGAAGCGTCAAGTATTCGAAATCGTTTAGCTATTTTATTTTTTTAATACGTGTGGTATCAGTTAATGCATATATTAAGTTTTGTTGCTTACAGTGACTTTAATTTTCTTCAATTATTTATTAACAGGAAAGACATCTAGATACTATTTCAAAGCATGCTATTACTTTTTCTCACCTATTTTAATTGTAATCAATGAATTTGCTATTGACTGATTATCAATGTAACTTATCATCAAGTAAATTTGTAATTTATAGGCATTTTTTAATTTTTAGTTTTTAATTTATAAGTATTTTTTGAAAAAAAAAAAAAAAGTAACAAAAAAGATAAAATATATATATAGTCAACAAATAATCTAACTAATTTTTAATATGTATAATTTTTACAAATTGTTTATCAGCTACTAGTAACCTGTTAATGGAGTAATCTGTTGGAATTGTCAATAAATAAGTAAATAAATAAATAAATGAATAAATAAATTTAAATTTCATATTTATATATGTATAATATACATTGAACCAGGTGGGGTCAAGTTTAAAATTTTGTCAACAGTCAAGACTTACTTACTAGCTACTCAAGGTTACTAGTAGCTGATAAACAATTTGTAAAAATTATACATATTAAAAATTAGTTAGATTATTTGTTGACTAATATATATTTTATCTTTTTTGTTACTTTTTTTTTTTTTTTTTTTTTCAAAAAATACTTATAAATTAAAAACTAAAAATTAAAAAATGCCTATAAATTACAAATTTACTTGATGATAAGTTACCTTGATAATCAGTCAGTAACAAATTCATTGATTACAATTAAAATAGGTGAGAAAAAGTAATATGCTGAAGTGAGGTATCTAGATGTCTTTCCTGTTAATTAGATAATTGGGAAAAAAAGGTGGGGTCAAGTTTAAAATTTTGTCAACAGTTAAGACTTAATTATATGCATTGAAAATATATTTAATTCTTGACTTTTTTTGGTACCACATCTTTTTGTATTAAAAAAATAAAATAGCTAAACGATTTCGAATACTTGACGCTTCTTTTTGTAAAAAAAACTAGGTTTTTTTTTTTGTTATGATAGATATTATTATTAATGTCGTGAATAATTGATAATATTATCGAAATTATTGTTGTTACAATTATCATTATTTATATATATTTATGGTATGAATAATAATAATAACAATAATTTTATAAATAATAATATTAATAATAGTTCTAATAATATTAAAAATTTATAATATCAATGGTATTAATAATAATAATAATAATATTAATTACTATATAATATTGATAATATTATAACTAATATTATTTAAACTGGATAAACACAACAGCTGTTAATGTCGAAATAATAATGATTCTTTAAACCCGCAAGATAACTATTGCTATTACTATAACTTTTTTTTTAAAATCAATTATTTAAGTATTAAACTCACTTGAACTGTTCAATAATATTTAAATAAAAAAAAACGTCGCACACGCATACACACATAGCAGCTGACGCTCCGAGTTTATATGCTATATATAGTACATGTTGTATGCTTGCCGGCTTCCCTTCTCTCTATGTAATTCTTCCCTCTTTATCCGCTTGTGACCTAGTGTGTGACCGAGCATGTGACCAAGCGTGTGACCGAGTGTGTAACACTCAGCGTAACACTCAGCGTGACGCTAGCGGGGCCTCGAATTTTGTCGCTACCTTCCGTAAAGAAGTTTCACTTCAAGAATTAAGAAAGAACAGACGAAGAAACAGAATAATAAATTTATTTTATTAATAAAAATAAAGAAAGAGAGAAAAAAAATATCAATCTAGGGGCCCGAGAGACAACCAATCACAGAAGAAAGAACCGCTGTTACTTTTCTTCTTTTTATAATAAAAAAAAAAAAGACTTTTTTTTTCTTTTTTTTTTTTTTGTATGAGATACTTTTCTGTTGTCCAGAATCTCGAAATAATCAATTCTGAAACTACATTTTGTTGAATAAAAAAAAAAAAGGACCTAAAAATTTAAGCAGAAAGTTTATTAAATTTTTTTAGATAATTGTTTATATTGTTACATTTACGGCCAAACTTTTTTTTTTTTGTTTGTTTATATCAAACATGGCAGCTTGCAATGGTACAATGTGGGAATGCTTTGTGTAGCGCTCCGTTTAGGCTGGTGAGATGAAATTTTTGAAAAAAATATCTGAAACTTTTCAAAAAATGAGAATTTCAAAAAAGTTGAACTCAAGTGCCCTGGAAGTACTATTTTAGATTCCCTGTCAAATTTTAATAATTTTCCATCATCCCATTTTCAAAAAAACCATCTGTAGTATATATTAATTTCTCAGCAATATTTTCCGTAATAAATAAAAATAATTATGGCAAATATTGTTGCAGAATTAATGAAGACTACGGATTAATTTATTTGGTTACATCCTTTCCTTAGCAACATTTGCCAATGGCTTTTCAATTGATTAATGATAAAAAAAATCTAAGAAAAGAATGTAGCCATATTAATTAATTTCTCAGGTACTTGCCATAATTATTTCGATTTATTATGGCAAATATATATCTAAGAAATGAATGAAGATTACTAATTAATTTATTTTTTATATTCAAATCTACTATCTCTTGAGCAGTGACACTGCTTCAGGTCATGGAACAGTTACGTCCCTACGTTACTTTCCAATACCAAATATGCTTCTGTAAAAAGATTCTTCTTGATTCGCTAATATCAGAAAGAAACGGAAAAAATAAGTTAAGTGCCAGATTTATTTATGAAACAAGAATTTTTCAGGTAAGTAGGAATCACATTGAGGGATATTTGTTGGATAATTATTTATTTAACCCCAACAGTTTCTGGATTGATATCTCTACTTCTAATTACCAGGCAGTAATCAGAAACAGTTCCGGATGGCACATAATTTTTTTGTGATTTTACTTTTACACACATCGAATAAACCTAAAAAATTAACAGTAACTGAAACAATAGCAATTTTTGTTATGACTGTATACATTTTTTTGAAGTCAATTTATTATTTCGTTAATAAGAGTATTCAACCAATAACATTATTGTTCTTATATATTTTGCACTGAGTTAGCATGGGTGGAGCTCTTCACATGTTTAATGTTTTATCGAAGGACTTCCATATTCTTGAGTTTATTTTAACTGTATAGAAAACTTTTGGATCTGCATGTCACTTGATTGTTCAAAAGTCGATGTTACTGCTAGTATAAGTGTATAGACCAAAAGATTAATAGCTTCAGTTTGTAACATTAAAATTATATGTGTAAAATTTACAATTGCATTCGTTTGAAAAGTCAAATAATTTGACATTATGGTCATCCAAAAGTTCTAACAGTGGATCATGGTTGATGAGGATATAATTAAACGTAAATATGTGAGTTTTATCATCAAAAATTTATGTAATAACTGTTGGAAATTTGCGACCAGTATGTTCTTCGACCTTACTCATATTTATAGCAATATTGATCAACGGCTTCAAAATAACTTGTGCATCCATCATAAAGGTTGAAGGATTAGTCTCGTAACTTTCTATGTATAATCTGATTGTCGCACCTGAACTGCCTGTTCCAGAGAGCCTGAAAACTATCCGTGAACCATCTTCAAATAAAATACGCAGGCCCTGGAATAAAAAGTTGTGCATTTCAACAGGAGATAAAATTGAAACCGTATCATAATGTGAAAACAAATCATTGACTGTCAAAAAACAATTGACATAAAACTATAAATTCTATTAATTGTAAATATTAATTATAGATATTAAGATGATATTTTGGGTTGTGAGTCGTAACGAACAGACCGAAATAAAAATTAATCAAATTTATCGGAAAATAAATTTAGCAGATGTAATTATTTGATTAAAGTTATTTATACTTGTCTAGAGCTCTCAGTTTTTTTTTGTAGTATCAGAATCTTTGGATTCTAGTACCAAAGCCTAGGTAGAAATATGTGTATATTTAACACCCAATGTCCATTCAATGTCTCAAATACTATTGGCAAATGTAGCCAAGGAAAAGATAGAGCTCAGGTATTAATGTAGCTAGAGAAATTATGGTGTAGGCTACATTTTTTCCTGGGCTACACTTGTCCTCAGTACACGGAAAGAAATATTCAATAAAAATAATGTAGATATTGATTGCGTAGCTACAATTACAGCTAAGTAAAAAATCTAACTAAGTAAAATAATGCAGATATTGGTTGTGTGACTACAATTACAGCTAAGTAAAAAATCTTGCTAAGTAAAATAATGCAGATAATGATTGTGTGGCTACAATTACAGCTAAGTGAAAAATCTAGCTAAGTAAAAACTTAAGCTAAGTACAAAATTTAGCTAAGTAAAAAATCTAGCTAATTAAAATCATATAGATATTGATTGTTTGGCTACAATTACAGCTGAGTAAAAAATTTTGCTGGTAAAATAATGTAGATATCTAAGTTTTTTTTTTTTAAATTTAATTTTTTTTTCCAAGTCCATTATTTTTAGCTTGGCAAAACTAAACAAAACTAGTCAATAAATAAAAATAACAACGGACGGACATGGAAGCCAGAATGAACGATAAGTCGCGTTCCGCCTCCCTGGAGCGCTTGGGCCTGAGTTCGGACGTTGCCGTGCCGTGGCCCCCGTGGTAAGGGACGTGACTTATCGTCCATACTGGTCTCCATGACCGTCCGCTGTCATTTTTATTTTTCGACTAGTTTCGTCTAGTTTTGCCATGTTGAAAACAGTGGACTTAGAAAAAAAAATTAAATTTTACAAAAAAAACTAAGTCCCTTAAAAAAAAAAAATTTAGATATCTGGATTATTTTACTTAGCTAGATTTTTTACTTAGCTGTAATTGTAGCCACACAATCAATATCTACATTATTTTACTTAGCTAGATTTTTTACTTCGCTACATCTAAGGCTAAGCTGAGTTCCTTTTTTTTTCTAAGTACATTATTTTCAACATGGCAAAACTAGACGAAACTAGTCGAAAAATAAAAATGACAACGGACGGTAAGTCACGTCCCTCGCCACGGGGGCCACGGCACTGAATTCGGGTGCGTCCGGCAATTGCCATCCTTAATATTTGTTTAGAATTGAATTTCCAATAATAAACCTCGCTTGACCCTATGTCTATATGTAATAGATAACGATGTAAAGAGGCTTGAAATAACACAACAATTTTTCAGTCCGGCGACCATCTGTGTGTCATTTTCAAAATCTTGACTTGTGTATGTATTAGATTATTAAATAAGATCGCCAAGGCTCGTGCTTGCCCCTCCAAATTCGTTGAGAGCACACTCTCTGATTGGGCACATGTAACGAACTATATTTTATGTTACTAGGGACAGTGGTAATAATGTGTGAATTTCCAAAAAACGTACTACCCCTCCGACGCTTTGGAAATTCACGCATTATTCCCACTGCCCTTGTGACATAAAATATAGTTCGTTACATGTGCCCAATCAGAGAGCACGCTCACAACTCATTTGGAGGGGAAACACTTGCCAAGGCTCGTGCTTGCTCCTCCAAATTTGTTGACAGCACACTCTCTGCCTGGGCACTTGTAACGAAATATACTATTTTCATGATCCGGGATAAAATTTTTCAGACATTTTGAGGCATTATGAGGCGTTCTCAGTCATGATGAAACATTTTCAATCATAAAATAATCTATCGAGCATTACTGAGCATTGAAATTTAATACTGAGTCATATTTTTATTTGATTTTAAAAAATATTTTGCCTCAAAATATAAAATTTTTCTGAGTCCGAATGAAAAAGTGACCGAGTATTGCTGAGCATTGAAATTTAATACTCAGTCATTATTTCCAAGCCTCAAAATGACTGATAGATAGTAATTTTGAGACTTGAAGAAAATGGCTGATCATTGAAAATAATGACAGAAGCGTTTTTTTCAATGCTGGCGAATTTGGCGTGGAGAATGACTCGTTTTAATACTGGCAGTATTGGTAAAGCGTTTTTTTCGATGCTGAAAATGACTGAAAAATTTAATCCCGGGAAGGACATTAAATCATAATACTTAGGTTTACATGCCCAGTGAAAAATCGGCAGATCAAGACAAATTAAGATTATTGAACATTTTCAGATCTGAATAGGTATGGATAAAATTGGATTTCTCGAGATCCAATGACATATAAATTTATTATTTATTTAATGAAAATAATTTCAAATTGTTTTACGCTTGGTTAAACAATTTGTTTTTATATTTTAATAAATTTGATGGAATACAAGTATAATGTATTTTCACGATTAATAATTGACATCACTCAGACCTGAAGTCGGTGTTTCTGGTGTGAAATTTCAGAGCCTTACCTATAGTCAACTATAGCAGTGATTATCATAAGTGAAGAAAATGTGTTTTCTTAAACATTCATTCACTCTTGGTCTAGTTTGATCTGAGTGCAGATCAAGTTTGATATAGTCAGATAAGGGCGCAGATCAAGTTTGTTTTGTACCCAGACCTGATCAGATCAAATAAGATCTGATTTGATCTAGTCAGATCTGCTAATTTTTCCCTGAGTGATTGATTTTACCTGGTTAACAGTTAAGCTGTGGTCTATAATGTCTTGATATGAAAAGTCATCTGCTTTTTGGACAACATATGTTTTGTCACCCCATGATAATTTTTCACCAATGAATTTCGGATTTTGAATCAGAGAAACTATCTCTATCATGACTTCGTTAGCAGGTAAAGATTCACAACCTTCATAATCGTATCTTGTAAAGAAATGCCTTCCGTAAATTTTCCAATGGTCCATCAACACTTCTTCGATAGATTTACCAAGTTTGGCAATAATATTCAACCATGCTAAGCAGGCCCATATACCATCTTTTTCACGGATATGATCAGAACCTGTACCAAAACTTTCTTCACCACATAGAGATAAACGACCGGCATCCATTAAATTTCCTGAAATTAAAAAACAAGAAATATAAAGATAAATTTGTGATGAACTTTCAATGATAAATTACTAGTTTTATAAAACGTGAATCTTTTTGAGACATAATATAATTGAATACAAGGGATCTTTTGACGAGTTAATTAAGAAGATTACGAAAAAGTAAAAAAACTGATTGATTATGAAAATGATGACCTATTGTAAAAATTAAAAGTCAAGTCCCCCTCATGAAGTTAAGAGATTTGTAAAAAATTCTAGAATAAATAAACAACCCTGGCGAAATCACAAGAGCGATGCAATATATCCCGACTGGAAACTTGTTTAGGATAGCCTGAACACTGATCCAGGCCTGATCAGGATATCGTAAGGCTATTCCTATTCAAGTAACTCTATCACATCCTGATCAAGCCGGATCAGGTACCTAAATCTTTTCTTTAATAGGGATAGCCTGATCCAGTCCGGATTAGGACTTGATCAAGATAAAAGTATTAAATTAATTTAAATTTTAAATAATTTCATCTTGATCAAGTCCTGATCTGGACTGGATCAGGCTATCCCTATTAAAGATAGAGTAGGAATGGCCTGATCAAGAGAGCATCCGTCTGTCTCTATTACAACCTTAACAGAGATAGCCTGATCCATTCTAGATCAGAACTTGATCAAGAGAAAAATATTCAATTTATTTTTTTTCAAATATTTTTTTCTTGATCCAGTTTTGATCCAGAATGGATCAGGCTACCCCTATTAAGGATGGAGTAAGACTAGCTGGATCCAAAATGGATAAAGAAAAAAGTATCAAATTTGCTTCTTTGAATTTTACAAATTGCCTGGTCAGGAGAGCATCAGGCTATCTCTATTTTATCCTTAATAGGGATAGCCTGATCGATTCTAGATCAAATCTTGATCAAGAAAAAATTATTGAATTTCTTTTTTTTTTTCAAATAATTTTTTCTTGATCCAGATTTGATCCAGAATGGATCAGGCTATCCCTATTAAGAATAGAGTAAGGCTAGCGGGATCCAAAATGGATGAAATAAAAAGTATCAAATTTATTTCTTCAAATTTTACAAATTGCATGATCAGGATAGCATCAGGCTATCTTTATTTTATCCTTAATACGAATAGCCTGATCCATTCTGGATCAAGACTGGATCAAGAGAAAATTATTTGAAAAAAAAATTCTATAATTTTTTCTTGATCAAGATTTGATCCAGAATGGATCAGGCTATCCCTAATAAGGATAAAAAAGAGATAGCCTGATGCTATCCTGACTAGGCAATTTGTAAAATTTGAAGGAGTCAATTTGATTCTGTTCTCTTTATCCATTTTGGATCCAGCTAGCCTTATTTTATCCTTAATAGGGATAGCCTGATCCATTGTCGATCAAGGCTTGATCAAGAAAAAAGTATTCCATTCATTTTTTTTTCAAATATTAGCAAATCAAGAACAAAAATAATTCATAAAAATTGATAAATAAATACTGATGTCAATTATTTTATGTCATTTTATTATTGTTATTATTATTTTTTGATTATTTGAATCAGAAGAAATATATATATATATATATATATATTAGACCTGTCCAAAAAAAAAAGAATTTTTTTTTTTGTACCCTCCAGAGGTCTAAATTTGTTCTTTTTGATGACACAAAAAAAAAAATAAAAAAATTTTTTTTTTAGGATTTTTTTTGAGCCTGCTCATCGGGTTTTTGTATTTCCCATTTGATTAACACGCGCGCGTATGGCTGTATATCTTTGACTTTGCATAACTCAGTCAGTTTTAATCCTAGAGAGTTGATATTAGTCTCGTTTTTTAGCTCATGAAAATACCTTTAAATTGTCACTGTACATTTTGTTGTACTGTTAATAGTTTTGTTTCAAGAAAACCTCAAAAATCATGACTTTATAGGTATATGCAATTTAACTTGTAAACGTATTTTATTATTATTATTAGTAGGGTAAGTATTATTATTCGAAAGTACAAAATTAGTGAGCTTGATAAAAAAAAAAAATTTTTATGTTAAATGAAATATGTTTAGCAGTTAAATTGCAAATCATGATTTTCAAGCTTTTTTTGAGACGAAAAAAAAAAAACAGTACAAAAAAAATGTACAGTGACAATTTAAAGGTATTTTCATGAGCTAAAAAACGAGACTAATATCAACTCTCTAGGATTAAAACTGACTGAGTTATGCAAAGTCAAAGATATACAGCCATACGCGCACGTGTTAATCAAATGGGAAATACAAAAACCCGATGAGCAGGCTCAAAAATCTAAAAAAAATTTTTTATTTTTTTTTTTTGTGTCATCAAAAAGAACAAATTTAGACCTCAGGAGGGTACAAAAAAAAAAATTCTTTTTTTTTGGACAGGTCTAATATATATATATAAAAGTACATCGAATCTGCGCAGTAACGATGCAACAGCAAAACAAAAGCAAATAAAAAATTCATAAAAATTGATGTATAAATATTAATGTTGATCAGTTTATGTTATTTTATTATTGTTACTATTATAGTTCGATTATTTAAATCAGAAGAAAAAAATATATGGGGCAAGAATGCTCCATATATATAAAAAAAAACTACTGGATTTAATCTGTCTATTTATTAATTTTGATGCACTGAAAAAAAGAAACTTCTATCTGGTAGAAATTTTGTTCTTGGAAATTTTTAGTATTGAATTATGAAAAAGATGTTTTGATACAAAAAAAAAAATTCTTAATTGAAACCGAAAATTTTCTTGAATTATTAGATATTTGATTTAAATTAATCGTAAATTGCAGTTGATAAGAGTAATATTGTTCTTGTATCAAAGAAAAACTTCTTGAATTAATAACTATGAACGTATTGTATTAAAGAATAAATAATTTGAAATGATACGTCGAGGTCTTGATTTGTGACAAAAGTGTCTTAATTTTAGAAGTTGGCTTCTTGAATAGAATCAACCTTCTTCTTGCTACTATAACTTTATGTCACAATTCAAATCAATATCTAGCTTAATTTTAGAAGTTGACTTCTTTAATAAAATCAACTCACTTCTTGATACGATAGCTTTATGTCATAATTTAAATCACTATTTACCTTAATTATAGAAGTTCGCTTCTTAAATAAAATCAACTGACTTCTCGATACAATAACTTTGAAGTAATATAATTATTAATTAATTATATATAAAAAATTACAAATCTTTTTGCATAAAATGAATCGAAAATTAAAACACATATATATTATATGTAGCTAAGGGAAAATAAAAAAAAAAAAAAATTCTGTTGTACCATCAATGGTAAGATAACCAACACATGCCTCTACATAAACACACGTATATGCATGGAGAGAAAAATTCAGGAGAAGGGATAGGCGCGGGATATGGCGTGACGTATCCGAAGAAATGTGGACATTTCAACTTGAAAATTTATTTTTTAGTAAGATTTGTTACCTGGCTTTTATTGAGTTGTATATCTTTTTAAATATTCGGATGAAAAAAACGAGAGTTGGCTTATTAGAAAGAGAGGTATCGATATATATATATAGTGAAAGTATTTTTAATTTTTTTTTTCTAACATTAATTATCGTCTAGATTTTCCTTGAATGTATGATGATATGTTATTGACGAGTTTTGATTGATTATATGTCTGTATTTATCTCGACTATGCACCAAATAGTTTAAATCAGGTGGAATATTAAGGCCAATACCTTATTTTGTACATTTAGAGAACGAAGAATGAAAAGAATAGAAAAAAAAGATAATAACATCAAAACAAAAATTCTTCATTTTTATATACAAAAGTAACTTATTTTTTCCCTTTTTAATAAACAAAATATGTAAATAAAAATATGAATAAAAAAAAGATCTGGTAACGTTTGTTGGGGCGTGTGGCCCGCGTTACCCGTTGAAAATTAAAAATTTTCAATACTCCGGCTAGGGCCATTGTTGTTTTTATTGCTTAGATATAATTTAATTGTTAAGTAACGATAACATTAAGTATATTTAAAAGAAAGATACCCAAGTGGAAAAAATATATCTATTGGAAATGTGAAATATATTTATTTTATATTTAGAAAAAATTTAGAAAAAATATGAATTAAATTTAAAATATATACAGTTTTGGACATACTAAAATTAAATTTAGAAAAAATTTAGAAAAGATTTAGAAAAAATATAAACTAAATTTAAAATATATACAGT
Organism: Aphidius gifuensis; assembly: GCF_014905175.1. Lineage (NCBI taxonomy): Eukaryota > Metazoa > Arthropoda > Insecta > Hymenoptera > Braconidae > Aphidius > Aphidius gifuensis. The sequence goes on along the minus strand of NC_057789.1, from coordinate 15,155,420 downwards.
TTTGAACATACGAAAATTAAATTTAAAAAATTTACAAAAATAAAAATCAAGAAAAATTTAGAAAAAGCTTAATTTTAGTATGTCCAAACTTGAACACTGAATTTAATTTATATTTGTTCTAAATCTTTTCTAAATTTTTCTAAATTTACTTTTATGTCCAAAACTATATCCATTAAATTCAATTTATATTTCCATTAAATATAAATTAAATATATTTTTCCACTTGGGTATTTTAATTTTAGTTAAATATTTAGATGATCATTAAAACGAAATTTACCGTAAGATAGATCATATACTAAAAAAAAGGGATTTCATTTTCATGGTTCCAGATATGTTCAATTAATTGATCAATAAAAATTATAAACATTTAATTATATTTAGAGATGCCGCGATAATCGATAATATCGCGACAAAGCGATACGATAATGACGACAACGATACGATAATGCCATTTTTTATCGTATCGTCGTCACGACACGATACGATATTTGACTGATGATAACCGATAAAATTATCGTGTCATCGCGATAATGTCGGAAAAAATATACATTTAAATCAAAGCAATATTTTCATATTGTTAAACTCCAGAAAATATTAAATTAAAGAAAAAATAGATTACTGCAACATATAATATTAGATACATATTAATCTAACAATATGAAAGTAATATAAATTATAATAATATGATAACTAATAATAATTTTATATAAATTACATAAACCGTTGTTGCATGTGTTGTAATATTTTTTTTTAAATTTGGTTTTCAAGTTTTTTTTCAATATTATTTGCCAATGAACTTTTAAACCATGAATTTAAACATAATAAATTTTGACTATAATAATTTTTACTTAGATAGTTCATGTAATTTACTTATTGTCCTTAAGATAATTCTTCCTGCTTTTATAATGTTTTTGTATGCAAAAAATATTTTAAAATTTCCCTGTAAATTATACTCAAACAAAAAAATTATCGTCGATCATGTCGATAATACCCGATAAGATACGACAACACCTATGACGATACGATAATAAGACGACACGATAATCCGATTTTTGTCGAATTTTTAGACGACACGATACGATAACGACAATCATCTTTCGCGACACGATACGATAATCAGCCAATTATCGTATCGTATCGTATCGCGGCATCTCTCATTTATATTTTCTTTTATTTTTACAAATATTTCAATCGTTTTTTTATAATTTTACAATTAATTTCGGATTTATAATAAAAAATACAACTCTTTAATAATATTAGGATACAAAGATATTTTACTAACAATTATTTGAATTTCTTATAAAATATATTACAATAAGTAGTAATAAAATATCTTCGTTTCTTAAGGTGACTGTATTTTTTATTTTAATTTTTAGATTCAAAAAAAGGTTAAATAATTTATTCCAAACTTTTGCATTTAAAAATTTATTCTGATTATAGAAAAGAAACAAAGAAGGTAATAACTAATCGTTATATTATAAGTACACATTGGTAAGAATCAGCTTAGATATAATAATTCAATGTATCTGAATATTACTGAATATAATCGATGCATATTTTCTGAGTATTGCTTTCAGAGTGGATTTTATTCTGCCCAAGTGAAAAAAATATGTTTATTTTATATTTAGAAAAAATTTAGAAAAAATATGAATTAAATTTAAAATATATACAGTTTTGGACATACTAAAATTAAATTTAGAAAAAATTTAGAAAAGATTTAGAAAAAATATAAATTAAATTTAAAATATATACTGTTTTGGACGTACTAAAATTAAATTTAGAAAAAATTCAGAAAAAATTTAGAAAAGATTTAGAAAAAATATAAACTAAATTTAAAATATATACAGTTTTGAACATACGAAAATTAAATTTAAAAAAAATTTACAAAAAATAAAAAAAAAATTAAGAAAAAATTTAGAAAAAGTTTAATTTTAGTGTGTCCAACTTGTACATATTCTAAATTTAATTTATATTTGTTCTAAATCTTTTCTAAATTTAATTTTAGTATGTCCAAAACTGTATATCCATTTGATTTAATTTATATTTCCATTAAATATAAATTAAATATATTTTTTCCACTTGGGTGGTTTCAATTTTTTGAAATCTACCTTCGATTAGTAATTTCATAAATAATTTTTTCGATGCTTGTTGACTGAACAATATTTTTTTGCATAATATGTTTGTCTGTGTTATAATTTTTTTCACATTCCTGTTTTGTTCAGAGATTCCATAGATAATTTTGTGAATGTTTGTTGACCGAAAAGCTTTTTGTATTTATGTTTTTATATCATAATTTTCATGGAAATTTTTTATTTTATTAAAAGACTTGTCATGAATAACTTCTCAATGCTTGTTGATCCCAATCGATAATTTCTTTAAAATCTACCTTCAATTTTTTAAAATCTACCTTCGATTAGTAATTTCATAAATAATTTTCTCGATGCTCGTTGGCTGAATACTATATTTCTGTATAATATGTTTGTCTGTGTTATAATTTTTTTCACATTCCTGTTTTGTTCAGAGATTCTATAGATAACTTTGTGAATGTTTGTTGACCGAAAAGCTTTTTGTATTTATGTTTTTATATCATAATTTTTATGGAAATTTTTTATTTTATTAAAAGACTTGTCATTAATAACTTCTTCAATGCTTGTTGATTCCAATCGATAATTTTTTTAATTCAGTTTTACATTTCATAAATTTAACTGTGATATATTCTCAACTTTCTCGTGAAAAAACTTGGTGATGGATAAAAACATTTTAAAAACTGAGTGTTATTCGAATTACTCCATCTTTCAAGTATTATGTAAAGACCATATTGCTGATATCGTGATCAATAGTATTTTACAAATATTCTAATTTCTTGGTAGTTATTGTCTTGTGGCATGATGTAAATTTTCATAGTGTTGATATATGTAAGACAGATTACCATGTTATGAACTTAAAAATAAAAAAACAATTAATTACCTTAATGATTTCAAAAATTGCATAATTAATATTATTTTTTAGAGTCTTTTTACGAATCAATAAATTTTAAAAAATACAGTCACCTAATCTTTTATTCTAGGTCCATATTGCAATTTTTTTTTTACTAACTCAATAAAATTTCTAAAATAAAACAAAAAAAAAAAATATGGTTATTTTGGAATTATTCTATAATTAATAAAAAACAAATATATAGTTCTGAATATAATTTAAATAATTGAATCTAAAAAAAAAAATACATAGTTATACGAGTTACAATTAATAAAAAACTAAACATTTGTAGATATTTTTAAACTATACACCAAAAATACATGTTCGATTTAGAAAAAAAATAATAATAAAAATTCATCAAAGAATATTAAAGAAAAAAAAAAAATTGACCGTGAAACGACGAACAAGCAATACTACCATTGGTAAAAAAAATGAAAAGAAAAATAACCATGGATGTTATTGAGCCTGCAGTCCAATTCACAGGGCATTACAATTTGGGGCTTTTTTCCTCCACTGGCGGCGCTTGTGAAGCTTTTGTATGTAAAATCTATATAAAAAAAATTTTACAAGCGCCATCAGCGGCAGCCCTAAATTGTAAAAATTCTGTGTGGACTGCTGATATACACTGTCAGTTTGTACGATTTAATGTAAGACCAATTATTACTAGATTTAAATTATAACTAGCTATACACAGTCGATAAAGAAGATTTTTTTTTCAAGGTTTTTCTTTTTTCCTCGATATTTTTTACAACCGAAAAAGAATACAAAAAACGGGCAATATAGTTTTTCAAAACTTTTTTTGGAGCCTTATAAACATTTTATTTCAACTCGATGATGACATTTTTTGGTCCGTTTTTTCGATTTTTTTTCGGCGAGCCATAACTTTTGTTATAATCAAGATAGGGAGTTCGTATTAGGCTCAAATTATGCGCCTTAAAAAAATCTAGTGACGGCATTATGGGTTTTTTTTTCTCTCGATAACGGTTTTCGAGCAAAAAAATTAAATATCCGAATTTTTTGTCAAATTTTTAAGTTTTTTTCTCAAAACTATTATAGATAGAGGAAAAAACACCTCATACGGGAGATAGAGTATTTTCAGACACATAAAATAAGCCTTATACGACGTCTCTCTTTAGATTTAGCGTTGAGTTATTCATTGCGCCGTTTTTCAGTTTTTTTTCGGCGAGCCATAACTTTTGTTATAATTAAGATAGGGAGTTCGTATTAGGCTCAAATTATGCGCCTCGAAAAAATCTAGTGACGGCATGAAAGGTTTTTTTCTCTCTTAATAACGGTTTTCGAGAAAAAAAATTAAATATCAGAATTTTTTTTTTCAATTTTATAGTTTTTTTTTTTTTCTCAAAAACTATTTCAAATGGAAAAGAATTTCGCAAAGCGGGCGATAGAGTTTTCTGAGACACATAAATTGAGCCTAATACGAAGTCTCTACTATGATTTTGCGTCGAGTTATTTATTGCGCAATTTTTATAACTAGTAAAATTTTCACATAAAAACGTATGTACTATTTTAAGTTACGTAATTAATAATTTAAAAATAATGAATATAAAACAGAAAAGATTTACGAACAAAAAACCTCTGGTGATGAATACTCTCCGATGGATAGTTTAGACACCACAAATTTTTAAGTAAGAAAAAAAATTTTTTCAAAATTTACATTTTAATTTTTTGACTAAAAACTATTATCAATAGAGCAAAAAACCTATTACGCGGGCGATAGAGTTTTTTAATGCGCTTCTTTTGAGCCTAGTACGAAGTCTCTCGGTTACTTAGTTCGTAAGTTATGAGCTTTTTTTTTTTTTTCGCCGATGAATTCAAGACTGCGGCTGAGCCTATGGCTCCTAGCCTCCGTAAAAATTAGGTGGTTATATATTACCATAGTTTGTGAAATTGATTTTGTAATTTTGAAAGAACAACCTAATTTTTTTTATTCATATATTTTTATTTCACATATTTCGTTTATTAAAAAGGTAAAAAATAAGTTACTTTTGTATATTAAAATCAAAAATTGTCGTTTTGATGTTATTTCACTTCTTTTGCTTAATAATCCGCAATATGTAAAAATACTATTCTGGGGAAGATCTTAAGTTTTCAATTTTCAAAAGAATAAAATTATAAAAAAATTATTTAAAAGAAACAAATACGTGCCGAACTATCCCGGCTAATACGCATGCGCGTTGATACACTAAGAGAATTTTCACGTTATTTTAAAGTTAAAATTTTTTTATAACTACGGGTAGCCACTACTAAAAACTGGGCCGAGACGACAACACCGTAATTTGTACGAGGTAGTTGGTTTTTTTTCGTGGGTTACAAAGAAAAGTTTACCCACGAATATTGAAATTCGGATTTTATAAATACGTACAAAACACAATAATTTTCACGAGGTACACCGTTTAAAAAGGTGTGCTCGCTTTTAGTTTTTCAATAAGAATTTTCTACTTTTTACGGGATGGTTTGTGAAAAAATAAAATGATGTCACATAATAATAAATTCAACTTTTATCGATCCCTACAAAATATATGATTTTGACGAGGTACAACGTTAAAATAAAAATGCATTTCAGTTATTAAAAAAAAAGTTTTTTTTTTTTTTTACATAGGCGTAAGCCTACTAGTATTGTTTTTTGTACGACCAAATAAAAAAATGATCATATCTCCTAAAGTGAAGTAGATAGAAAGTTCGTACTAGCACCAAAATAAACCTTAGAAAAAATACTTCAGGCAAGGATATGATAGAAGTTTGCGCAATTTTTTATTAATTTATTATTAACAAAAGAAGATTGTTGATAAATTTTTAAGACGAATTATTAAGAAAAATAAAAACAAATCATGGATGCGATTTTTTGCCAGAATACTTGAAATTAAAAAATCAATTCAGTTGAGAAATAACAATTTTTTACGATTGTTAGAAATTTGTTAATTAGTGAAAAAACTAATTTAACGTTTTTTTAGATTTGGCATAACTTTTGAAAAATTGAACTTAAAAACTTTAATTCAGTCTCAAATTGTTAGTTTTTCGAATACTGAGAGCCACACTCTTTTGATAAAAATCGCTCCGAGCTCAAATTAATGAGTTATTAACAATTGTTTATAACAATAAGTACTATGCACTTATAATGAAAAAATAACCATGAAAAATTGAGTTTAACGGTTTGTTTAAAAACAGTGTGGCTCTCAAAAATTTAATTAGGAATTTTTTGAGCTTTATAAGATTTTTCTACGTTGATTTGTTCAAAAGTTATTCAATGCCTAAACAATTATTGTCAATTCGGTTTTTCATATTTTTTTAGAACGACTCGCGTTGATGCTGCAAACCTTCTTTACCTTGCTTGCTCGATCGGTAAAATCGGTATTTATGTTGTTACATAATTGAAAAAAAAAAATATTTAGGTTTGACACTGTAAATTTTGTTGTTTAAACAATAAAAAATAAACTATGAACTATTTTTTTTCTTTTATTATATTTTATAACTTATTTCCTCCTTTTTAATGATTTTGGCATTTTTAACTTTAAAAAAAAAAAATTCAAAAGAAAGTATAAATTGAATGTTTTTAGATAAATAAAGTGTTAATAATATGTAATTTAATAAATTCAATAAATTTAATAAATGTTTGATCTCAGAGCCATAGGGACCACAAAGGCTTCCGCCGAAGTTTTGAAAATTTTCAATTTTCAACCGAGATGGAATTCGTTACCAAAAAAAAATTTTTTTTTTTTTTTTTTCGGTTCTTACTGTCCTGACCTGGATTTGAACCTACGACTCTACCTAGACCTATTAAACCTCAAAACTAAAATCCGGTGTGTTGTCCCCTAAGCCATCGCGCGTTATTGTGGAAAATAAAGAATTTTCGTTCTTATTAATAATGACCTCCAAAAAATAGAAAAAAAAAATTTGTGAGCCATCTAGACTCGTGGGTTTATTATGTGTAAACATCTTCGGCGTGTTTATACGAAAAATTCCTACGAATGCGCAAAGTGGTTGAAAGTGGAGTTGAAATATAAAAAAAACGGCTATTTATCGGTTATAAGTCGTATAGTTATTGAAATAACGAATTATTCTCAAATTTAATAATGGCAATAAATAGAGATCGTCGGGGAGAAAAAAATGTTTTTAAAAAATTTTCGATATCTCGAATAGTTTTCGAGTTATAAAACTTTTTAAAATTTCGATATATCGATTTTTTTTTAAATTATTAATTTAATAATGGAAGTCGATTAAACTCATCAAGGAGAAAAAAAAACCGAATACAATTTTTTGATCGCGCGAATAGTTTTCGAATTATCGATATCTTTCTAATGTTAATGATAATTTTTTTCATAATTGATAATATAATGAAGCTAAGTAAAAAAATATAGCTAAGTAAAAAATAAAGCTAAGTAAAAAATATAGCTGAGTAAAAAATATAGCTAAGTAAAAAAAATAGCTAAGTAAAAAATATATCTAAATGGGTGGTGGCTGATAAGTTTACATCAAAGATATATATGTATATTAACATTAAACATACGTATCTTAATAGTTAATATGCGTATGTTAACTATTAAGATATCTGTAATTGACACAATTTGAAGGTTAGGCTGATAGTTGAAGACATTAATGTAAATTTACGTATGTAAATATGAAAATTGAATGTAAAATTAAGAATGAATTTACAAAAAAACTAAATTTAAATAAATTTATGACAACACGAGTACATATTATATTATATTACAATTAGAATAGTATCACAATATAATGTCAAAAAAAAAAGATTACAAGAAGTAGACTGGCGCATCAAAATATTTGGCCGCGTAAAGATACGTATGTTAACTATAAACATACGTATGTTAACAGTTAAGATATCTATGTTTATTGTTAATATATATATCTTAACATTAAACTTTTGTATGTTTAATGTAAACATATTGGTATGTTAACTGTTAACTTATCCTTCTCTGAGTGTAGATATTGTGTGTTTGGCTATAAATATATAGCTAAGTAAAAAAAATAGCTAAGTAAAAAATATAGCTAAGTAAAAGATATAGCTGGTAAAATTATGTAGATATTGTGTGTTTGGCTATAAATATATAGCTAAGTAAAAAAAATAGCTAAGTAAAAAATATAGCTAAGTAAAAATTATAGCTGGTAAAATTATGTAGAAATTGTGTGTTTGGCTCTAAATATAGCTAAGTAAAAAACCTAGCGACCAAGTAAAAAAAACTTGGATATATTCATTATTTTCGAAAAAAAAATATATATTCGTGCTTAACAATACGCCAAGATCAATAATTAGCAGTTGTTTTTTGAAAAAAAAAAAAAATTTCGATTTCCTTTTTTGAAAAAAAAAAAAAATTGTATACATTTAAAAAAAAATATCGATAATTTGATAACTATTCAAGATATAAAAATTTTTATTTGTGCTTTTTTTTTAGCTTGGCGAGTTTCATCGATTGCCTTCATTAATATTAAAAAAAAAAATTTAATATATCGAAACATATAAATTATTATAACTCGAAAACTATTCGCTATATCGAATTTTTTTATGTTGACTTTTTTTTTTACTTGACGAGATTCATTGATTGCCATTATTAAATTTGAGAGTTAATCGTTATTTCAATAACTATACTATATATAACCGATAAATAGCCGTTTTTTCCATATTTCAACTCCATTTTTAACCACTTTGCGCATTCGTAGGAATTTTTCCCGTATTTTTTCCGTAATCCTGAGAAAATTTTCTATAAAAACCGAATAAAAAAACATGTTGTCTCGGTTATGATAATATTTTCTGAAATTCCTCTGTACAATTACAATAATAATTTTCTCTTTCAAACTAACACATCAATGTCTATTTCTCTTTTTTTAAAACATAAAATTAGTCAATATTATAAATAAATTATTATTGTATAATAATTCAATATTACGTTTTAAATAATTAGGAAATATTATTTTATATAAACAATAATAATAGGTATATTAATCTTGTAAATGAAAAATACTTGCATATGCATGTATATACACTGAGAGAAATTTTAACTAAAAATTAAAATCATGGTTGAATAGAAATTACTATAGTACTTTGTAATTTTTGTTTTAATTCTGGGACTGGCCGCGAGAGTCGGAATTCTACAATAAAATTATGTCTATACATCGTTGTCCATTGCAGATAGACATGGGGTTGAGTGAAGTTTATTATTGAAAATTCAATTCCAAACAATTTATGAAGAATTACTTTTTTTGATTAATCTCTTAGATTATGAGTTATGAGTTAATTAAATAAAGAACATACATGTTTAGTGAAAACAATAAAAATTATTATATGTTTGAATGAAAAATACTGCACAATTTAATAAATATTCTTATATATATAATAAAAATTATCATGTAGACATATAAAAGTTAGCATAGACTTAAATATTTTTTACTATATAGCTTTGTAAAAATTCTGTTTGTGGGGCGAAATAACACAAAGATGGCCGACCGATTGAACAAATGATTGAACTGTCATGTAATTTCAAGCATTTCTACAGCCTTATCTGTTGAAGCTAGGTATGGGGTTAAGCGAGGTTTATTATTGGTTATTTATTTCTAAACAATTTATCAAGAATAACTTTTTTCTATTTAACAATTAGTTTTCGAGTTTTGAGCGTGTAAAGAGAAAAAAAAAAATGTTGCCGGGAATTGATTGCCATTCTCCGTGAATCTAGCACAAACTGCCCAACTTAACACAAAAAATGTCCAACTTTTAAATAAAATTTATAATAAAATTTAGTAAATTCTAAAACCAGTAGTGGGTAAATTCTCAGCCTGCTAAAATTTACTTGTGAGTGTCGTGAATTTAGTCATTTTTTTAAACAGAAATTACAATAAAATTGTTTAAATTTTATGGCTTAGTATTGTATATAGTCAATGGCCAGATTTTTTACATAATTTCATTGTAAAAATTATCTATCAATATACGAATGATTCTTATAAATGACGGGGGAACGCAGTTTTTACTATTTATTTTGTAATTTTTTCTTTTACGTTTGGAATTCTTAGTTAATATTTCTCTCAGTGTATATGTACAATATGAACTTTACTTCGCCTAACAAATGCAAGTATAACTAATAAATACAAATAAAATACTTGTATAATAATATATACAAAGGCGCATATATATATAATAATAAATAAATCATATATATAAATACGCGCATTTAAATTGTTAAAATGTTTTTTCCTTTTACTCCATACCCAACCCGCGCCTAGAGATGTTTACACCTCAAAAAGATTTGTAAATTATTAAAATAAATAAAACAAGACAGGAATAAATGTAAATAGAATTAAAATGATACGTACATATATGAAATAAAATATTTATTTAATAAATAAAAAACATAATTTAGTTTTGTTAAATAAATGAAAATCCCAAAAACAAGCAGTAGCTAAGGAACAGATGGAGCTAAGGAATTATTGTGGCCAAGAAAATTATGTTTTAAGCAACATTAATTCCTTAGCTACATCTTCTCATTAGCTACTGCTTTTCCTTGGGATTATTATTTATCTTATAAATAAAATACATTAAAATTTTTTTTTTAATAATAAAAATGTCCACGGAAAAGCAGTAGCTAAAGAAAAGATGTAGCTGAAAAATTAAGGTTGCCAAAAAATTAGGTTTTAAGGAAATAATGTTGCTTAAAACATAATTTTTTGGCAACATTAAATCCTTAACTACATCTTTTTCTTAGCTACTGTATTTCCTTGGGATTTTCATTTATTTTATAAATAAAATACATGTAAATTCATTTTTTAACAATAAAAATGTCCAAAGAAAAACAGTAGCTAAGAAAAAGATGTAGCGAAGGAATTAAGGTCGCCAAAAAATTATGATCTAAGCAACATCATTTCCTTAAAACTGAGCTACTGTTTTTTTTTGGACTTTTTTATTGTTGAAAAATAAATTTACATGTATTTTATTTATAAAATAAATAAAAATCCCAAGGAAATGCCGTAGCTAAGGAATTAATGTTGCCAAAAAATTATGTTTTAAGCAACATTATTTCTTTAAAACATAATTTTTTGGCAACCTTAATTCCTTAGCAACATTATTTCCTTAAAACATAATTTTTTGGCAACCTTAATTCCTTAGCTAGATATGTAGCTATATGTATGTGCTTGGTAAACGTTCGATATTTACATTTTCATACTAGAATATTTGATGATATATTCACAAAAAATTTATAGAGCCTTCATAGAATATAAAATAACTCGTGAATACACCGTAAAATAGTCAATGCCCAATGAAATAATTCCGTGATAATTTGATATTTTTAACATAATATTCCCGTAATTATAAATTCCTGAATTTTCACGGTATTCTTTCGTAAATAGTAGTAACCACTTGCAGAAAACTTAGTGTGAATAAATAGTTAAATACGGAAATGTCAACTTTGCCCACTTTGTATACTGTGAAAAATTTCTGCTGAATTTTAGCAGAAAACTGCTTGGCAATAAGTGGTTTAAAATAAAAAAAAAATTATTTATGTTAAACAAAAAATGATTTGTTTAGAAAAAAAAAAAATTCTTGTTTAAAATAATAATTTGTTTATAACATTCAGACATAGTCTTGTTAAAAACAATAAACGGTTTGTGTCAAGCAAAAAAACTGCTAGACGTGAACCCCACTACTTCTTGACACAAGCACTATTATGATTATTATATTCCATAAGGTTCTCGTTACGAACGACAGAGTGATTTTTTTAAGCAAAAACCTGCTAAACGTAAACCCAGTACTCCTTGTCACAAACACTAATACGATTATTATAATAGAGTAGCGTCTCACTTTGAACGACAGAGATTTTTTAAAGGTAAACACTGTTAAAATTATGCCATATGGTATTTGATTTAAACAATGGCTATTTGTAAAAAGAAAATTGTCATTTGTTTGAAACGATATACTGTTTCTTTCAAATGACAGTTGATTCAATAAAAACAATAAAAGTAATGAATTAAGGAAAATTAAATTTTGTTATAAACAAAAAGCGTTTCGAAGGAATCAATGCTTGGTTTGATACAAACAGTTTTTCCTTTTAATCAAACTAATATTCTGTTGGAAATGTGAAAAAAAAAAAAAATTCAAAATTTAATTTTTTTTACATTGAATTATTTATATTGTTATTAACTTTATCCAATTCTAAGATTGAATTTTTTTTTTATTTTTCCTAAACTAAACTACCTAAACGGGGATCGAACCGAGATCCTTTAAGGCGGGAGGCGAGCGCGTTATCGAATTTTGGAATTGCCGGGAATAATAATTTTTTTTTTTTTGAATAACAATTCAATTAATTAATTCCAAATTGATTGGTTATATGTAGTTAAAAAATTATTGTATTTAATTTCAAAATTCTCTATATGACAGAATCTTAGCTATTTTTTTCATAAAAAATTGAAAAGCTATTGGCAAATGGCTAAGGAAAAGATGTAACCAAATAAATTATTTAGTAATCTTCATTAATTCCTTAGCAACATTTGCCATAATTAATTAATAAAAAAACTATTGGCAAATGTTTCTAAGGAAAGGATGTTGCCAAATAACATAACATAATTTTGAAATTGTCGGGAATAATAATTTTTTTTTTTTTGATAACAATTCAATTAATTAATTCCAAATTGATTGGTTATATGTAGTTAAAAAATTATTGTATTTAATTTCAAAATTCTCTATGTGACAGAATTAAAATTTGTATTCTACATTCGATCTCGCGGTCAATCGGATAACGCGCTCGCCTCCCGCCTCAAAGGAGCTTGGTTCGATCCCCGTTTAGGTAGTTTAGTTTAGGAAAAATAAAAAAAAAAATTCAATCTTAGAATTGGATAAAGTTAATAACAATATAAATAATTCAATGTAAAAAAAATTAAATTTTGAATTTTTTTTTTTTTTCACATTTCCAACAGAATATTAGTTTGATTAAAAGAAAAAACCGTTTGTATCAAACCAAACATTGATTCCTTCAAAACGCTTTTTGTTTATAACAAAATTTAATTTTCCTTAATTCATTACTTTTATTGTTTTTATTGAATCATCTGTCATTTGAAAGAAACAGTATATCGTTTTAAACAAATGACAAGTTTCCTTTTACAAATAGCCATTGTTTAAATCAAATACCATATGGCATAATTTTAACAGTGTTTACCTTTAAAAAATCTCTCTGTCGTTCAAAGTGAGACGCTACTCTATTATAATAATCGTATTAGTGTTCGTGACAAGGAGTACTGGGTTTAAGTTTAGCAGGTTTTTGCTTAAAAAAATCCTTCTGTCGTTCGTAACGAGAACCTTATGGAATATAATAATCATAATAGTGCTTGTGTCAAGAAGTAGTGGGGTTCACGTCTAGCAGTTTTTTTGCTTGACACAAACCGTTTATTGTTTTTAACAAGACTATGTCTTGTAACGATTCTCGTTGCCTTAAAGGCTAAGCCACAGAGACAAGGGTCCGACTCCTCAACTAGCGACACCATCAACATCAAGTCATACTAGCGTAGGGAAAATCCCCCTTTTCTTTTCGGTATTAAAAATAGATTAAAAATAATTAGTGAGTGAAAACTCGCTCTCTTGTCTTTGAGACGTCAGACTGACTGGACCTCTGTTTTAACCAGTCGTCTGGCGACGGTGAGTTTGAGGTTATTTTTGTATGTTGGACATGGTGGATCAACCACCAGGTGTTACCTTTTGTTTAGCTTTGTTTTTTTCTTTTTTTATGATCAACTCAAGGCTAATCCTCGAGTTGATTCAGATACTTTTTGATACATTCGTTTATTAGATTTAGTTTATTAATTAATTAATAATTAATATTTTGTTGGACGCGGTCCCCATTAGTTTAGGATTTTTGAGATAAATATGGATTAGTAATTAGTATTTTGAGTTACGTTGGCTATTTGAGTTACGTTTATGTTCGAGTTTGTTTGATAAATAAATATAAAGGAAAATGAATTAATAGTGTTTCTTTTGTTATTATTTTGGGTTATTTATCTATTATTATTCTCAGGTAAAATTAATTATAACAGCTTTATCCGGCCCTTCTACCAAAACCCACACACTGAGCGACCCTGCGGCTTTCCTCTAGATTGCTTGTTTCGGTTGTTTTATTCATTGTTTATTTGTGTAATTGTCCAGGTATGTTTGTGTTCTGAGCGCGAGATTGTGTTAGGCCTTTTTCCGGTTTTAAGGTGATTTGAAAACCCCTGATTTTATTTATTATGTTTTTGGATATAAATTATTATTATTATTTTGTTGGATTTATTGGATTTTAGTTTGTTTTGTTAAAAAAGACAATTTACAGGTAAAATGGCGGTAACAAGCGGTCCGAGAAGATAACTGGCAGAAATGTCATGTTACAGTCTGAATGTTATAAACAAATTATTATTTTAAACAAGAATTTTTTTTTTTTCTAAACAAATCATTTTTTGTTTAACATAAATAATTTTTTTTTAATTTTAAACCACTTATTGCCAAGCAGTTTTCTGCTAAAATTAAGAACAATTTCATTTATTTTCAACCAAAAATTTTCCCAGTGTAGTGGTTGCCCCGTAGAATTAACGAAAAAATTCTCTCAGTGTACATGTATATTTGTGAATATGTATACGCATATTTACATGTTTTCCAATATAAGGCGAGAGTGAATTGACAATGTGAACGCAAGAAAAAGAAAAATGCAGAATCGGGCAATTTCGATAAAATATTTATTTTTTAGTCAAATATTAAACCTGGCTTTTACGGGTTATCATATCTATTTTACTATACATCGGAAGAATTCTAGGCTAGGCTCATTGGATAGGGAAATATCGATATTAATGAGGAAAGTAATTTTAGTTTTGCTTTATATTTAATGATAAGTAAGTTATTGAGTAATTAAAAATTCGTGACGTCATACTCATGCAACCTTTTTATATTATTACTCGGTAAGTCATCTCGCGCTGGAATAAAATGAGTTAAGACTCTACCGAGTCTCTTGATATATGAATAAATAAAATGATAATAATTTAATTAATCATAATAATTTTGGAATACAGGTTGACTTGATATTTTTTTTGAGTGATCAAGAGGCACGGTAGTCAAGTGTGAAAAAAAATATAATAATACCGAAAAAAAAAAAAAAATGAAAACGCAAATAAACTACCGATTTCTCAATAGTTTAGACTTAATTACATGCGTCAAAAATATATATTTCTTTCTTGAATTTTTAGTGTCATATCTAAATTAAAATACTTACAATTATAGTGACAATATCTAACACTTGACTCTTTTTTGTAGAAAAAAACTTTTTTTTTTTTTTTTTTTTGTTGTAATTTAGTGTTTATTTGATGGTCGTAGATATTGCTATTCTTGGTTCAGTATAAAAAGATTCAACTTTTTTACCCCCAGAAATTTTGTTTTTATGTATAAATAAATGTATAAATGAAAATATCACTGGCATTAACGCCACCTTACGCATTCAGTGCTCCCAGTATGGACGTTTTAAACACCTTGATTTATCGTTGAGAAGTAACCTATTCGCCCTCCTATCTGGTAGCCACTGGTCTGAAGCTCTCAGGGAATAGTTGTGTTCAAATTACATATGGCTTTTTCATACAAATATATAATATAAACGTGACGTCTACAGTCTACGTCTAAGTTGTGTCTTGAATTGAGAAGAAAAAGATTTCTATCAAGTCAAAATTAGATTCAATTCAAGAAGTAAATTACTACTGATTGAAATAAAAAAAAAAAAAAATTATTTATTTAACATTACTTTTGTTAATTACCAGAAGTACAGTACAACTTTACATTGTAAACCATATTTTTTTTTCCTAAACTAATTACCTATGAAGGGAACCTAACGACTCTCCCATCGAGCCACGAGTGCATATACATGACGAGACGAAAATTTCTGTTCTCGTCAAGCACGACATTTAAGAAGAAAGATTACGTCATATTCAAATTAAAATTAATTTTGTTAACAAGTCAAAAGGAAAATGTTTTGCTCATATTTTTTTTTTACATATATCATAAGACAACTTGTCAGACATAATAAAATATTCTTTTTCGTTGTTTGTATCACTTTAATAATAATATGATAATAATACACGGAGAAAAATTTACATTTTTTTTTAATATAATACCATAGCAATTTTTGCGTTGTGTTACAGTAAGCTGGAACCATAAGAGCATCATATTAAATTTTGAGACAGGCCATAGCAATTTTCATTGAAAAACGCCACTTATTGGCCGTACGACCTTTCGCGATGTACCATAGTAATTCTTGCGATGGGCAAACGCAAAATTTATTATGTTTATAAACGCTCGTAAAAAAATATTGTAAAAAAACATTTCAAGCCTAGGATTTAAACGCCATATCATCGGGATACAAATCTTACGAGTTATCCGCTGCGCCACAACAACGTATATGTAAGGGAAATATTATTTGTTTTACATTAACAATTTGAAAATAAGCAAAGTCACGCCTGCGCAGTCGACTAAAAAGTGGGGGCAGTTGACATTTCTGAGTCCTTCATCAATTTTGCTATGGCCCATTGTAATTTTAAATATGTTGCTTTGTATTTGTTAGTGACACCTACAGGAAATCCAAGAAAGTTATTAAAATTACTATGGTACATTGTAAATTTTCAGAGGATCATTTTAATCTTGTCCATAACAACAAAGTAAAATTTAGAAATAAACAAAGCAAAAAAAGAAAAAAAAATTTTTTGCTATGGTGCAATGTAATTTTTAGACTGGATTATTTTAAATTTTAAATTTGGTTTCTGTACAAATTTCTTTATGCGTTGTAATTTTTTCATCGGGGAATAGCAAAAAAAAAACATGACAAAATCCCTATGGTACATTTTAATTTTTCAAGACTACAATTGTTTTTTTTCGTTGAAATGACGGTAAATTTTTTAATAATCATATGGTTCTATGGTAATGTGGCACCATAGTAATATTGAGTGAAAATTTTTCTCCGTGTATAAAAAATGAATACCGACTAAAGATTAGTTTTCTATTAAATTTTTTTTATATTAATTTTTTTTATATCATTTAGTTCTATATTTTTCGTAAGTATTTATTATCAAACTTGATTTTTTTTGTCGATGGTTTAGAACAAGATAATTAACTACTTATTTCAAACTACAAAATGTTTAATACAAACGATGAATTGATTGAATATTTAAATTGAAAAAAAAAAAAGAATAATTTATATTATTTTTGTATTACATTGATTAGACAAGTTGATGATGACCTTTTTTTTTTTTTCTTTTTTTATGAACTACCGAACCTAACTGCCTCGAGCAGGAATCAATAAATTACACACAAAAAATACATATAATCATCATTTACTTTTTAGTATGATATTTTTATTATGAATTGATTTTAAAAATTAGTTTTATTTTTAAAATAGTCATTTCTTATAAAAATTAAATTATGTCAGTTTATCTAAACTTGATGAAATTCGAATTAAATATCATTTTTCAACTGTATTGAAAATAGAACTAATTTTCAAAATAAATTCATAATTAAAGAATCCTTCCTATTATAAAAAAGACACTTGATCGCTTCTGATTCGTGATGTGATTAGTCAAAAATTTTTAGCATTTGTTTATAACTAATTATATTTTCTTATTTTCTTTCTCATAATACAAAACACGTTGCTACGTGTCGTTGTGTGGTTGCTATTTTTGCTTATTTTCGGCAATTCATTTATCTGAGTTGTGTCGTTCCTAGACTATACGATTTTCGAATTTTTGGTCCCATATAAAAGCTAGAATAATTATCTATTTTGTTGAATTTCTTCAGAATTTTACACAACGTTTTTTTTTAGATAATTAATGTCAAAGTTGACAACTTTAACACGTAGGTATAGGGACTAAACACATATTTTCTTATCTAGCTCAAAAAGTTTCTATACGATTTTACTTAATTTACTATCAGTTTGTACTCCTTTACAATACGATTTTTTTAAGCCCTCAATGATCATTTTCTACAACGGATTTTAAAAGATATTCAACTATTAGAATCAAAATTTTCTATCATTAGCGGTCATTCTCTTTCTTTTATTCGTCGTGCTGTCTCATGTTTTTTGGCTATGGTAGTATGTGTGAGTCTATCCAGATAGACTGCATACACACATACTACCAAGAACCTGCCAGTATAGTGAATATATTTCGGACAGAGGGGCACTGAAAATATTTTTTATAACCATATGTAGATGTGCACCCTCTCGGGCCCAAACTTCGTCCACCGATGCGATTTACATTCAACCTTAATAAAAATAATATATATAGATATAAATATTGTATAAAATATAAATATCTATATAAATAAAAAAACATAAATAGAAAAAGGTTAGTGTGTGCTGTCATATGACTTTAATACTTTGATCGAGCAACGACGCAACTAAAATGGTATAATAATTGTTTATAATTTCATCAAATGATATTTCTGTTCATTACGATAATTAATATTGATTATTCATTTGAAATATATATAATTTTTCAATAAAATTAAAAATAAAAAAGATAAGAAAATAAGATGGCTATAACGAACATACACAATAATATATACAACTACTCGCCGAAAGCGCGGGGTTGCTCTTGTCATAGGAAAAAGTAAATGATAATTATATGTATGTTTTGTATGTAATTTATTGATTGTATATAAACGTTCTTGATGTATAACAAAAAAACTTCTTGAATCGCATTCGGTTCCGTGGCGCATCGGTAACGCGTTAGATTCCCATCCGGTTAGGCCCTAGTTCGATTCTGTCCTAGTCCTGCTCGAGGTTCGGTAGTTCATAAAAAAAATTGTCTAATCAATGTATCAATGTAATACAAAAATAATATAAATTATTCTTTTTTTTTTCAATTTAAATATTCAATCAATTCATCGTTTGTATTAAACATTTTGTTGTTTGAAATAAGTAGTTAATTATCTTGTTTTAAACCATCGACCGTTTGTAACAAGAAGCGAGTGGCATATTTTCGAAGTATTCTTCTTGAAGAAAACCATTCTGTGGTTTGAAACAAGACGTCATCAGCATAAAAAAAAAACAGAATTTGATTTGTGTCAAGAAAAAATATGGTTTAGGTTTAGAAGTATTCTTCTTGAATCAAACCATCTATGGTTTCAAACAAGACACCATCTTCATGAAACAAACAGTATATTGTTTATAACAAGACTTTTATTTTTCTTATTACAGACCAATAATTGTTTATAATAAACTATTTTTTTCTTTTTTCAAACAGAATATTGCCAAGAAGTTTTCTTCTAACTACAAGAATATTTTTTTTTTTTTTTTAACCAAAAACTTTCTCAGTGCGTTTGCTGAAGTTTTTCGAATTTCGTTATTATAATATAGTATATTATATAACTAGTACGTGAAGTAGGTGATTCTTGCACGATTTTGAAGGTGTCAATGCGAGTCACCAGGAGTTAAGAACGAGCCGAAGGCGAGTCAAAAACGACCTGGTGACGAGTATGACTCTTTCAAAGTCGTAGAGGATCACCTTTTTCACGTACGAGTTATATACAATACTTTTTGACACGAGGTTTATAATATAGACGTCATTTTGCGCCAATATAGTTTAAAAAAATTATTTGTACTTAGTACACGTCGAGGAATCTGCAATAAATATTACTGTAGTAGTGTAGTAATAATCATGACCAACGTTATTTCGGCGACGAACTCCTACTTATTTTAATAATAGTTATTATATTTTATCTTAATTTTTACTGTAGTTTGCAGGAATATTTGAAGTCTTGAGTTAATGGTATACTTTAAGTAATTTTTTTCGTAAAATGACACAAATATTTAGTATTATCTAGTGTGTTCTTAACCTCTTTGAAGAATTTTTACGGAGGTGGAATAGACGCAAAGCATCCCACCATAGTATTTTTTGCACTACACGGAGAAAAGTTTCCAATAAAAGTTATTGTGCTAGCACAGTAAAAAGGTGGCCAAACTAAATTCTCGTAGAGAATTTCTGTTTTTATTTGTTATTTCGAGATAAAATGTGAAGTTCTGAATCGAATTGGCTTTTATGATAGTCATTTTGTTCAATTTTTTTGCCCAAAGGCGATCGTGATATTTATTTTCAATTTTGCGGCCTTATTAGATTTGTTCCCATTTTTTGACAGGGCCCAATTTCAAATATTGACCGATCAATTCCGGCAATGATTCAATCGACGACGCTTCATCTGTAGACTCTACGATATTTTTTTCAAATTTTTCGGTCTTTTATTTTTTTTTTATTCAACGATATGTAGTGTGATAAATCGTTTTTTCGCGATATTTTTTGAACCGCTAAACTAAATCAGTCGATGTTAAAACAAATTTGGGTTTCGTTTTTTTCCCAAAAGCAATCGTGATATTTTTTTTCACTTTTTGGGCATTATTAGATTTTATATTCTCATTTTTTGACATGGCCCAATTCCAAATATTGACCGATCAATTCCGGCAATGTTTCAATCGACGACGCTTCATCTGTAGACTCTACGATATTTTTTTCAAATTTTTCGGTCTATTATTTTTTTTTTTATTCAACGATATGTAGTGTGACAAATCGTTTTTTCGCGATATTTTTTGAACCGCTGAACCGAATTAGTCGATGTTAAAACAAATTTAGGTTTTTTTCTTTCCAAAAACAACCATTATATTTTTTTTTCACTTTTTGGGCTTTATTAGATTTAATACTCCCATTTTTCGACAGAAAAAAATAGTCATTAATTTTACAATAAAATGAAAAAATAAATCGAACAACAAGAAAAAAAAAAAAAAATCCTATGGAACACTTAGGGTGCACCTTGGGGAGCTTGACTATATTTTTTTATTATGTGTCCTACAGAAATTGTTAAACAGCACAACATATTTTACGGTCCAGCAATATTTGTTGATCTTTTAACAATTATTGTAGCGCAGTGGAATAAATTTTGTTGTGCCAGCACGATGAATTTTCCTTTTCTTACACACAAAACCGAACGTAATTCGGAAGATTCGGGATCTTTCGATATGAGTGACGAATTGCCAACAGCTGTCTGGTTTAATGCTAATAACTGAGGCGCATTTCAGCAGTGAAAATTATTTTTCTTATTAATAAAGTGAAGTGGCGAGATACTGGTAACCATTTTTCTCCAAAACTACTAGACCTATTCACTTTATTTTTTTTTCATACAATCTCTTTGTCGGGAAGAAGAACGTATCGCCTATTATATTCATGTCAGGATGCATCCTTGTTCTACAGAAAGTGACAAGAATTTCACCTTGTGAGCAATGTTTTTATTATTGATATTATTATTATTATCCAAATACTATATATGGGGGGTGGATGATACATTCCACGTGAATTCAGACGGTCGTGACCCTGACCCCTCCTGATTCCGTTCATATTTTTTTTTCAGCTTGTTTTCAGCTTGAAAATGACGCTTAATTTTTTTCAGATTTTTTGGACATTTTATCGACCCTTAAAAAAATAAAAAACAACAAAATTCGAAAAAAAATCGATTCCGACATTTTTTAAAATTCTGATTTTTTTTCCCTGAATTCTTAAGCTCATAAAATAAGGCTAGCCAAAATTTCAGAGTGGGATCTCAATTGGAACTTTATGGAATTTTTTTTTGAAAGTTAATTTTTTTTTTTCAGTTTTTACAAATAAATCAAAGTAATACATTACGTACATCAATATGAATAATTCTTGTGTTGTCACCTCAGTTACAAGAGGGCGTGAGTGTATTCTAAGTATTATTTTTTTATTATTTTACCTTTTTGAAAAAAAAATATAAGTATGAAAATGGCAAAAGTCACCAGAAGTAAACGCTTTTTTTGTTGAGTTTTTCGTTCCAATTGAGATTTCACTCTGAAATTTTGGCTAGCCTTATTTTATGAGCTTAAGAAGTCAGGGAAAAAAAATCAGAATTTTAAAAAATGTCGGAATCGATTTTTTTCGATTTTTGTTGTTTTTTATTTTTTTAAGGGTCGAAAAAATGTCCAAAAAATCTGAAAAAAAATAAGCGTCATTTTCAAGCTGAAAACAAGCTGAAAAAAAAATATGAACGAAATCGGGAGGGGTCAGGGTCACGACCGTCTGAATTCACGTGGAATGCCCCATATATACAAATGAATGTATATATAACTACTGTAAAATATAAACACTGTGTAATAATATCAGTAATAATAACCCTGTGAGTAATGAGTTTTTACCTGATTTTCGAATGATACGATTAAAACTCATTGCTCACAAGGTCAATACACATATTTTTCAAATGATACGAATAAAAGAACCCTGTGAGCAATTACTTTTCAACTGATTTTCGAATAATACGATTAAAACTCATTGCTCACAGGGTACTTTTCACATAATTTTCAAATGATACGAATAGAACCCTGTGAGCAATAAGCTTCATTCGTAAAATTCAAAAATCAAATAAAAAAAAACTCTGTAAGCAATGAGTTCGTTCATATATTTTGAAAATAGGTCAAAATAACCCTGTGAGCAATATTTAATGTTATTAAATTATTTATTATTAGTATTATTATCATTATTATCGAGGGGAAGTCACTCTAAAATTTAGTGTACACCAGATTACAGATTACCGGTAATCATGTAATCTTTCCATTGATTACACAAATTACTTTTTTTGTAATCACAAAGAATCCCAGTAATTTTTTATGATTACACTAAAAATTCAAAGATTTCAAAAGGATTACACGAGATTATTGAAGGTTACACCAGATTACAGATTACCTGTAATCATGCAATATTCCTAATGATTACACAAGATTACTTTTTTTTTTGGTAATCACAAAGATTCCCTATAATCTTTTATGATTATTTTTAAAATTCAAAGAAGAAAAAAAAAATTAATAAAAAACGAATAAAGAAAAAAAAAATTAGTATACTATACATGTGCATGTATACACGCGCATGCGCGAAAAAGTTAATAAATTTAATATAAAAAAAATTAGAATAATGTTCAAAAAAAGAAACGAGAAAAAAAAAGATTACTGTCATGTACCTATCAAATTTAATTATTTGTGTAACTAACATAACCTCCATGACTTCTTGACATTTTTTTGTAGAGAAAAAAAACATTATGCGATTAATTTGGTATGCTTTTATTATGGTATTCTATAGCGCTCCTGATTATAATTACTATGGATATTAATTATTAATAATAATTATTACTGTTATAAAACTATTATTATTATTAATTATTTAAAATAATAATTGAATAATTTTTTTTTTATTGTTGTTAATTAATAAATTTTATTTTTAATTACAATAAAAATTGTTGTAATTCTAATAATTTTCATTAATAATTTAATAAATTTTGTTTGACGCACAATAAAAATTATTATGCAGCCAACAAATTTTATTGTGCCAGCACAGTAAAATTCATTATGCTGTGTTTAACAACATTTATTTGCTGGTAAAACAGTTTTCATTGAATTCTCATTTGGCAACCTTTTTACTGTGCTATTACGAATTTCATTTTTATCTCTCCGTGGATATGTTTTACGAATACCACTCATAGCTTCCGTAATAATTAAGCTAGATGATTTGAATTAGGCTCAAATTAAAGATCTCGATGAATGCTAAAGCCTCTAATAAAGATGAACTTTTTCGGGTAATTATTAAGTTTACAAATGACGAAGGAAAAATGGAGCAAAATATTCAAAGCGAAATATTCATCCATATTATCCACCCAATATCACTACTGATATATACTGTAACTTCATGGAAGATCTATCTAATTCAATAACTGTGTTATCGGGTGTGGAAATAATCACAGGTAATTTTAACTTTCCTCTCTTAGATGAATTTAGTAACACTCACAAGACGAATGATAAAACAAAAGAGCTAATAACTTTGCAATATTAACTAATCTAACACAAATAAATAACATCATGAATTACAGGAGGGTCACCTTAGATCTTATAATGGCATCGATTCCTGGCAAGGTATTGCATGCAGATGATAATTTTCCGAGAATTGATCAGCATCACCTACCCATACTATTAAATCTTAAAAAAAAGCAGCTGAAATTGAGTACAAAAATAAAAAATAATAAAAATGGTTTGAATAATGATGAGAGTAAAGGCATGTGGCCACTAGCATAGTTTTTCGACCAAGTTCTATGCCATAGCACTTGTGTCACTATATCTCACTAAAAATTTACTAGAAAATGGCCGCTGAGGACTATGTTGAAAAAATGCTGCACGCAGCATTTTCAGCATAGAACCGCTAACTTCACACTAGTTTTTTTGGATACAGCCAACATTAAAAAAATACAACAACAATGGTTAGCCTTATTAATAAATTTGTTTGTTTATATTTACACATGTATAGTACATATGTATGAGGATTGACTGTCAAAATATCAAATTGTCAACAAATAAGAAAGGTTATATTTTTATTTATTTTTTATGTGTTTCTAAGCAAGTTGGTACAGCTGAAACAATTTCAAAAAACGATTAAAACGCCGCCCTATAGCCGTTATATGTGAACTTTTTCTTCCATAGTGCTATGGCCTAGAACTTGGTCGAAAAACTATGCTACACGGAAAAAAATTTATAGTCTTTATTACTATGTTTTATGATCAAATTTACTATACTTATAGTAAAGTTGGACAGCGGCAAAAGTATAATTAGATTTACTAGAAAGTACAGTTAAGGTTACTATACTGGTATGGTAATTAAAACTATACCGGTATAGTAAAACAAAAAAAAAATTTTATACAGATTTACTATACTGGTATAGTAAATTTAACTGTACTTATAGTATCTTTTACCATACAGTATAGTATATTTATGCTTTTTTTTAAAAAAAAATAATTAAAAAATAAAAAAATATTTTAACAAAGTAAAACATTATAAGGTCAAAAAAAAAAAATTTACATTCAATATATTTGAAATGTTTTCTATTAGTTAAATAATAATGAAGATAAAATTCAATAAATATTAATATTCAGAAAAAACAATGTTAATAATATATGGGATTCGATAAATTTTTAAATCAAATATAAAAAATATATATTTTTTATTTACTTTTTAAAATAAAAAATATTCATTAAAAAACTATAGGTACATTTTATACATGTATAACTACAGCTTAGGTATAAAATTTTTCTGATTGTTTAAAGTTATTACGTACGTAATAACTGCATTACCTGACAAAATCTCATTTAATTTCATCTCATTCAATATCAATCGATTTTTTTTACTACAATACAAATTTTATTTTCAATTTTTAATATGATATACAATGTATACCAAATAAAAACATGGTCCTTTTTCTGATGGAATAATTTAAACGGAATCATTAAGAGGAAAATATATATTATTTTGTTTACGAAATTCAAAAGCACGTTGTTTAGTTTCAAATTTGTCCAGTGGTGAATAAACCAATTGTCATGAATATTGTTAATAATCTAAGAAGTTATTGCCCCCAGCACGGAAATGATTTATTTTATTTTTTGTAATTGAGTCATCAGATATACGTCAAAAAATATATTTTAAATTTTTTTTTCCATATATGGAAAATAAAATTAGAGAATTAGTTTTTGATATTTCATTAGTCAACTGATTTCAAATATTAGTAGCTTCCAGTTTTAATAATTTTTTCACTTCAATAATAATGTCAGTAATTTTGACTCGTGGTAATTCATAAAGATTATATAATTTCGAAACGAATATAAGGTTGCTTGTTTATCTAAATCTAAATAGAAAATTTTCTAATGATTCAGCTCATCTTTCATCAGAGCTATCCTCTTCTAATTTATCAGTATCTATATTGATGAATTTTTTATTGAAACAGATTTTATATATGGCTATTTATATTTTCGATATGTTAATCAGTGTCATGATCACTCAGTCGATGTTTTTCAAAACTACGATGTGACCAATATAACAAAAAAATGAGTTGTTTAACGTGCTATACTTCTTATTAGGAAGTTTCTTCCACGGTGCCTCTCCTTCTTTAAACATTTTCCAACCGTCAATTCCTACAACTCATTTTTGCGACAGACATGGATGTCGACTTTGTAATGCGTTCAAACTGTACCCGATTCCTATTATAGCCCAGGGAAACCATGAAAAACCTGAGCAGTACAGCCGGCTTGCGCCTACCACTCGATACATGGCGTCGGTGGTCGGGATCGAACTCGAGACCTCCTGTCCCAACCCGCGTGGAAATATATACATCTAAAATATACGTAAAAATGTATCCAACATACATTTTGGAAACATTCCCTTTATATCCAGATATACCTCAGATATTGGGAATTCGCCGTACGGCGTATATATAGATATATCTGTGGTTATATCCAAAATCTATATTTACGAGATATATGTAGATATATTTCGATATATCTAAGATATATAATTTTTATTTATTATATATATTATTATACAATATTATTGAAAAGAAATAAAATTGTTATAGAATTATCGAAAATATAAGATGCGATCAAATACAATATTAAATACTCTTTTTACTTTATTCAATATTTTTCAAATATTACAATTGTGAAGAATCATATTTTGAAAATGGGTTAGAAATGAGTTGAAAATTATTCACCATCAGATCCATTGCATACGTATATCCATATCATTGAACTTTGTACATTTTCAGATTTTTTTTTACTCCTTCATTATACAGCTAATCATATATTTATGATTGAAATATATGTAAAATTTATAAACTAGTTTTATAACTAATTTGTAAGCCTTTTCGTCTGTCAAACATATAAACAGTACACTGCCAATTGTATGAAGATAGTTCTCAAGTCACTTAAAGACATTGAACAGTCACTTGTTTTTATTTCTTTTATTAATGAGAAATAAAATTATTGTTTTTTACCACACATCAATAAAAAAAAATAGCTACACGTAAATTATATCCACGTGAATAATACAGAATTGAATAAAATACTAAAATAATTAACAAAACTACAAAATATTCATCTTAGAAATATGTCTTTTGTAATATGTATTTTTTTTTTATTATTTTGTCATGAGCATAAAATATACATAGAAAAAAAATGAAAATAATTATAAAAAAAAATATTGAGACAAATATCTATATAAACATGTTGTAGATACTTCCATATAGGATAGATAAGATATGTATACTATATATATCTAACTTCAATTTTTAAGATGTGTCTTTCACGAATTTCTCTGAAATGTATACTGGAAATATCTGGGATATATCGATAAATGTATCCAGCAAATGTATATATAATTTAGATGTATATATATTTTAGATAGATATGGATAAATTTAGATACATCAAAGATATATCTCGATTGAGATCTATCTGGTCTACAGAATGAGATATATTTTTTTCCACCCGAATCGTTACCGCAGTGCCATATCGTTGGTCTTGATGTGACCAATATATTTTATTGCAATTTAATCCACCACTTGAACAATTTCTCCTATTTACAAAGTGTTTTTATATGAAATAATATTGTTGAATTTTTGAGACACGGAATTCTAAATTCACTTGTAATTTTTTACGTAATCAAATAATAAATTGAGATAAATTATAAATAAAACTAAGAAAATTGAAGAAAAAAAAAAAAAAACTACAAATTCGAGTAATTATTCGTTATAGTTTTTTTTTATTTTTTATTATAAATAAATTTAAATTTTATTAAATATTTTTGAATGTCTTGCCTTAAATTTATTTTTTGTTTTCTTTAAGCAACTTATTCAAATGATTTATTTGGTAAAAATTTTCTTTTTTATTAAATAAATTTATTCATATAAATAAAGAACTGTACCAGTATAATAATGATTACAATACAGTACAATAATATTTACCATACAGTATGGTAATATTTACGATACAGTATAGTAATAGTAACTGTACTTTTTAACATTTTTTCATGTATATACTATACCAGTATACCAGTATACCAGTAAGTAATACTTACTATACTGGTATAGTAACCAAAATTGTATTTATAGTTTTTATTACTATACGGTATAGTAAATTCAACCATACTTTTGTCGCTGTCCGAATTTACTATAAGTATAGTAATAAAAACTATAAATTTTTTTCCGTGTAGTGGCCACAAGCCTTAAAATAACCAACTTGAAAAAACATTAAAATGGTGAAAAAAAAACAATAGAAAATACCTCAGTATATATAATGAATATTAATAACACCCCAATGAATATTATTAGTCATGATTTAAATTACAATATTGTAAATCAACATACATTAGAGTATAATATAAAATTAGTAAATTAGAGAGATAATATTGCAAGATGACCCGAATATCGTTTTGGAGCAAATTGTAAATGCCATAAACAATGTTTTGTTAGTCTACATTGCGCCTTGCAGCGCCATGGTAATCGGTCGATAACCGTTACCATCAGCCGGTCTGTAGTATAGATGAATTTAAATGCGCGTATTTATATATTTAATTTATTTATTATTATATATATATATTATTTATTAGTTATACTTGCATTTGTAAGGCGAAGTAAAGTTCATATTGTACATATATATACATGCATATGCAAGTATTTTTCATTTACAAGATTAATATACCTATTATTATTGTTTATATAAAATAATATTTGCTAAATTCAAAACGTAATATTGAATTATTATACAATAATAATTTATTTATAATATTGACTAATTTTATTTTTTTAAAAAAAGAGAAATAGACATTGATGACTGATGTGTTAGTTTGAAAGAGAAAATTATTATTGTAATTGTACAGAGGAATTTCAGAAGATATTATCATAACCGAGACAACATGTTTTTTTATTCGGTTTTTATAGAAAATTTTCTCACGATTACGGGAAAAATACGGAAAGAATTCCTACGAATGCGCAGTGGTTAAAAATGGAGTTCAAATTTGGAAAAAACGGCTATTTATCGGTTATATATCGTATAGTTATTGAAATAACGATTAATTCTCAAATTTAATAATGGCCATCAATGAATCTCGTCAAGTAAAAAAAAAAGTCAACATAAAAAAATTCGATATCGCGAATAGTTTTCAAGCTATAATAACTTATATATATTTCGATATATTAAGTTTTTTTTTTTAATATTCATAAAGGCAATCGATAAAACTCGCCAAGCTAAAAAAAAGCCCAATAAAAATTTTTATATCGAATAGTTATCAAATTATCGATATTTTTTTTAAAATGTATACAATTTTTTTTTTCTCAAAAAAAAAGTCGAAATTTTTGTTTTTTTTTCAAAAAAACTGCTAACTATTGATTGTCGCGTATTGTTAAGCACGAATATATATTTTTTTTTCGAAAATAATGAATATATCCAAGTTTTTTTTTACTTGGATCGCTAGGTTTTTTACTTAGCTATATTTGTTACTTAGCTATTTTTTTTACTTAGCTATATTTTTTACTTAGCTTTATTATTTTACTTAGCTCCATTATATTATCAATTATGAAAAAAATTATCATTAACATTAGAAAGATATCGATAATTCGAAAACTATTCACGCGATCAAAAAATTGTATTCGGTTTTTTTTTCTCCTTGATGAGTTTAATCGACTTCCATTATTAAATTAATAATTTAAAAAAAAATCGATATATCGAAATTTTAAAAAATCTTATAACTCGAAAACTATTCGAGATATCGAAATTTTTTTAAAAACATTTTTTTCTCCCCGACGATCTCTATTGATTGCCATTATTAAACTTGAGAATAATTCGTTATTTCAATAACTATACGACTTATAACCGATAAATAGCCGTTTTTTTTATATTTCAACTCCACTTTTAACCACTTTGCGCATTCGTAGGAATTTTTCGTAGAAACACGCCGAAGATGTTTACACATAATAAACCCGCGAGTCTAGATGGCT
This sequence comes from Aphidius gifuensis, assembly GCF_014905175.1. Taxonomy (NCBI): domain Eukaryota; kingdom Metazoa; phylum Arthropoda; class Insecta; order Hymenoptera; family Braconidae; genus Aphidius; species Aphidius gifuensis. The sequence goes on along the minus strand of NC_057789.1, from coordinate 15,125,577 downwards.
CACAAAATTTTTCTTTTTGTTGTTTGATTTGTTTTTTCATTTTGTTGTAAAATAAATGACTATTTTTTTTGTTTGGTTTCATTTTCTAATGTTGTTTATTTCTGTTGTTTAATAAAAAAAAAAATTAACGACCGAAAAATTTCAAAAAAATAACGTAAAGTCTACAGATGAAGCGTCATCGATTGAAACATTGCCGGAATCGATCTGTCAATATTTGAAATTGGGCCCTATCGAAAAATGGAAATATTAAATCTAATAAGGCCCAAAAATTGAAAATAAATATGATAATTGCTTTTGGGAAAAAAAAAAAAACATAAATTTCATTTAACATCAACTAATTCGGTTCGGCGGTTCAAAAAATATCTTGCAAAAACAAATTCTGACACTACATTTTGTTTAATAAAAAAAAAAAATAAACGACCAAAAAATTTCAAAAAAATATCGGAGAGTCTACAGATGGATTAATTAGATGATTGTTTTTTAACAAAGGAGTGGTAGTAAGAGTAGTAGAATTTCTTTAATACTGTGTTAAAAAACATTTAGAAACACCATTACTTGTATCCAATATTCGACTAAATAAGTAAGTTGAATACCAGACTTTATTAACAAGATTAACCATAATAATTATCGGTGAAATTTTTGCATGACTAATTAAAAAAGGGGAAAATTTACGAAACTTGCTATTTTTGTCTTGATTAATAATAATAACATCATCTAATAGTTGAGCACAGTCTATCGATCCTCTTATTATTTTAATAAAACACAATATAATTGAGACACACCTACGAACATGTAATGGAATGAAATCACAACCATTGAACCATACAATGAATCATCACAAATACCACGAGGTGGATAAGTACCAGTTGTGAACCAGATCATATTTTTCATAAACTTTATTTATTATTTTAGCTTGCTTTTTGTTGTTTATTATCCACACAGGAGTTGCGTACTCAATTTTAGGTCTAACATATGCATTAAATAAAAGTAATAGTGTCTCACGCTTAGAGAAGATTTTAGCCATACGCATTATAAAACCAAGTAGAGCAAATGCATCCTTACAAATATTAGTTATATGTAAATCAAATTTAAGTCGACAATCAAAAGTTGCACCAAGGTCTCTTATATTATCAACTCTTTTCAAGGTCATTTTATTAACCTCATACGGATAAGATATTCTATTTTTACCACGGTCAAATGATATTATTTCACATTTTTTTCCATTAACTAATAATTTGTTTACTTTGCACTAATCAGCAAATAAATTGATATTATTTTGTAATATCAAACAGTCATTGATAGATGATATTAGCATGTATAATTTAACATCATCAGCATACATTAATACCTGACAATCTAGTTTAACTGGTAAATCATTTATGAAAATATTAAACAAAAGTGGTCCTAAATTAAAGCCTTGAGGCACGCCTGAAGTAGATATGTATGCGTTTGATGATTGACCACCAACATAAACAAAACAATGTCTGCCAGTGAGGTGTATAATTTTATTAGTCTGATTATACAAGATGGTAAACCAATAGAAGTTAATTTTCTCAAGAGTATTAGCCAATCAATCTTATCGAAGGCTTTAGACATATCTGTATAAATGGCATCAACTTGGATTTTATTTGATGAATAGTTGCTAATATAATTAGACATAATTAGTAGATTAGATGTAGTTGAACGACCTGGTATAAAGCCATGCTGACAATTTGAGGTAAATGGTGCAAAGTATGAATAAATAATGTCAAATAAACATAATTCAAATACCTTGGAGAGAGCTGGTAATATTGATATTTGACGATAATTTGTAATTATTAATTTATCACCACTTTCGAACGTTGCTTTATACCACTTGTTATTGCACAATTGAGAATAATATGAGAGAATAAATCAACGCATCTGGGCAATATTTTAGTAGAGACACAGGAATATTATCCATCCCCATGGTGCGTTTGTTTAGCAATTTTAGTAGTATTTTAGATATATCACTATAGCTAATTATAATAATGTAATTGTTCAGCCAATTCGAATTATATTTTACAATTAAGTCCCCGAAATCAATATTAAAGTTAACATTAGTATGTGATTTGTGTATATAATTATGCTGTCAATTGAGTTGAACTCAACCTAATAAATTGCTATAAATACAAATAATATTGAATAAATAAATTATTAAAATTAAAAACTCTATCCATATAAATACAAACGGTATACTCACTATTTGTTGTTAAATTAATAACTCAGTAAATAATGAATAAAAATATCTAAAAATTTTTATAAAACTTCTTGATATGCTGCTAAACGATATTGTCACTGACGAAATACTCAATTTTAAAATTTCCCAATTTCAATTTACCGGCTCAAACCAGAGAATCTGCAGAAGGTTTGAGATCTCTTGTTGATAATTTGCGGCGTCATATTTCCTGTCTTGAAACGTTAGGAGTAGTACATTGTCCAGAAATGGTCACCGTCATTCTAGAGAATAAACTACACCGATCCACAGCGGAAAAGTGGATTAATACGCTCAACCAAAGCAAATTTCCACCATTAGCTGATTTCATCAAGTTTTTGATAAATGAAGCTAATAAATTATCCCATTTTAAAAGGAAACAAAGTGAGACTGTTGATACAGCAAAAAACACTCAGTTTCCCAATAAAAAAAGACGTTTTAATAATAAATTCATAAAGAAAAATAACAACAATAACAATTCACATTCAACATTTACAATTAGCACGTCCAATAATTGTGTTGTCTGTAATGATCGACACCATGCTCTATATAAATGCGTTAATTTTAAGAAATTATTCGTACCTGAAGACGAGAGATTGTGAAAAAAGCCAATCTTTGCGAAGTCTGTCTTCGTTATCATCGAAGCGAATGTTTTTCGAAAAATTGCAGATTGTGTAATAAAAAACATAATATATTTTTGCACGAAACAAATCCTACCTCATCAAAAGAAGAGACTAGGTCAAAAATCAAAGAAAAAAAGACGGAGTGACTAGCCTTAGAATTTCCCGTTGAGCAAGATGCCTGTCTATTGACTCGATCACTAAAGACAGCTGTTTCTCTGCTGACAAGTGCTTTGGTGAAAGTCAAAGACAGGGCAGGAAATTATATAAATTGTCGAACTCTTTTAGACACCTGCTCAACAGCCAATTTCATTACTCAAAGACTTGCATCTCAGCTGAATTTGGTAATGAAAATTAAAACTAAAATCAATAGGAATTCCATTCCTATTAATGGCATCAATGCCACTACTACTTTTACAAAAAATAGCTTAGAACTGACCTTCTATGCCCATTTTTATAATTATTCGCAAACATTGACATTTTTTACATTGAAGATGCTATTCATAATGTATAAGATTCTCAAAAAACACTTATAAAGGCATGTCTTCAGGCAGCTAAAAAAGTTGGTGAAGGTAAAAAGGTATTAGGTATGATATAGAATGGATTTATCAGTGCTTGCCGTTAAGAATAAAAGGACCTGGCCTGTATGATAGCTTAGGAACAATGAAACATTACCTTTACCTTCAATACAAACACTTCATAAATATATCATTTATAGTTCATTTGGTTTTAAAAAGAGTATTTTCGATGCATTAAAAGACAAAAATTTATCAAAACCAAGATATGAACGAAGAGGTAATTTTTATAAAATAAATGTTAATCAATAGAAATCATTTTAATAACTGAAATTATTTTATTCCAGGTGTTTTGTTGGTTGATGAAATTGCTTTGAGTAAAATGGTGACATTTGATCAAAAAACACTAGATGTCTTAGGATTTGTTGGTTTAGAAGATCATACCCCAGCCAGCCAAAAAGGACAAATAGGTGATCATGCACTGGTTTTCATGTTCCAGCCTTTTCGTGGTACTTGGGTGCAAACACTCGGATGTTTTCTTTCGAAAGGTGCAACTCCATCTGATACCCGGAAAGAATTAACATTAGAATATATAACAAAACTTGAGGATGCTGGCCTTCTCGTTGATGGTGTAACAACTGATGGAGCATCCTGGAATCGAGCTATGTGGACAAAATTCAATGTTGATGAAAAAAACGTTTGTTGTTCACACTCATGTGATGAGAATAGAAAATTATGGTTCATTTCTGATTTTCTTTATTTAATAAAAAATTTAAGGAACAGAATTGTTGAGAAAAAAATTTTAAAGTGAGAAAAAATATAGTTGGTTATACATGATTTGCAGTCATAAACGATGTTTTAATTTTTTTTAGAGTCCAAGTGGAGTTATCAAGTTAACACACTGGGATGAAGTTCTAAAAGCAGATAGTCCAGATGGGTATAACTTAAAAGTTTGCCCAGGTCTTACACACAATGTTATTCATCTTAAACCATTTCAAAAAATGAATGTTAGAAGAACATTCAGAGTAAGTATATTTTGTTTTTATCATCTGTTGAAATTTGAAATGATAAAAAATAATTACTTATATCAAATTTTTACAATTCTTTAGTATTGCTGCAGGAATGGAGTTATTCAAAACTGGAGGAGTACCTGGTTGACAAGATGCAGATTCATCGATAGAAATTAATAAAGTTATAAATAATGTTATAAAAATTATTAACTCGAAATCCCCAGGAGATAGTCTGAAATGGGATCCCGATGATCGCAAGGTAAATAGAATTTGGAAAATATATTTTAATTAATTTTATTTGACTTAGAATTTTTCATTCGATAATTTTTATGTTTTCAGGAACTCGAAAATTTTCTTGATTATTTGGATGTTTGGGAAAAAATTGTACCTGAGGATATTACTGATAATAAAAAAAAGGATGTAAAAACTTTTAAGTCCATTACAATTCTACTCTAACAGGACTTAAAGTCACGATCAGGGCAACATTGGACTTGCATAAATTTATTTGATCTAGAAGGCGATGATTTATCATACATAATGACATGTAGATTAAACCGGGATGCTTTAGAGGTTTAAATATTTACAAATTTTAATTGGAAATCAAACTTAGTTTTTTATTACTACAAGATATAAATTTTTCAGAGATTCTTTTCAATTATTCGTACTGCATAAGGAAATAATAGTCACCCTTCTCTTGTTGCTTTTGCTCAAGCATTCAGGTTGTTAGATGTTTACTCCTTGATTGAACCACCTAAAGGATCAAATGTTAATGAAGATAAAATGCTTATTACTCTACTTAAACCTGAAGATATTAAATCCAAGACTAAAACAAGTGGAAAACAAAAAGTAATCTCACAACTTGAATCTATTTTAGATAATCAAACAACATATATTGATAATGATGATGATGTTCAAAAGTTGATCGTTGAACCATTTGATCATAATTATGCTCAACTATATACGAACGATGAAGTAAAATCCTACGTTTCTGGGTATATTGCAAGGAGAATAGAAAAATTCATAAAATGTGAGAGTTGTATTTCAAATTTAACCACTGATATATCATCAGATAGAGACAAATTAATAGAATTGAGAAGCACAGGAAAGTTTCTAAAACCAAATGATAATTTGTATAAAATAATAGCCACAGCTGAAAACTTAATACTTCATACTGTGTACGAAGAAGATTTAACTGTCGATTTGTTGTCTCATATTTTTAATGCCATAGAAGATACGAAATTTCCTGAAATTGGCTGTGATAAACATGACCTGAGATCTCAAATTATAAGCTTTTTTATAATTTTTGTATGAATACACTTTGTCATCGTTACAATGATATTTATTTATCATCAAATAGAGAAAAAACTCAAACGTATACGGAAATAGCAAAATTATAGTAGGTATTAATATTTGTGAGTAGCAAAATAATGTAATGATTTATTCAAACTAAATAAAAAAAAAAATTAAATATAAACACCGGTAATTTTAATTTTTCAATGATCATATACTTTGATGTGTCACATTGTCATGTATTCATGAGAGTGCCAAAAATCTAAACAAAAATACCATGTGACCATGGAACTGTTCTAGCAAAAGCGCCACCATCGGCAAAAAAAGGTACTGACTTGCTCCATTCCGTGAGCTTCACCAACAGCCTATGCTTTAACATACTACTGCTACTGCTTTTCCTTGGACATTTTTATCTTTTAAAAATAAAATTACATGAATATTGTTCATTGAATTAATGAAAATGTCCAAGAAAAAGCAGTAGCTAAGGAAAAGAATGTAGCTAAGGAATTAAGGTTGCCAAAAAATTATATTTTCAGCAACATTATCTTCTTAAAACATAATTCTTTGGCAACATTAATTCCTTAGCTACATCTTTTCCTTAGCTACTGCTTATCCTTGGACATTTTTATTTTTTAAAAATAAAATTACATGAATATTCTTTATTGAATAAATAAAAATGCCCATAATATAATTTTTTGGCAATCTTAATTCCTTAGCTACATTTTTTTTTAGATACTGCTTTTCCTTGGACATTTTCATTTATTAAACAAATAATATTCATGTAATTTTATTTTTCAAAATCAAAAATGTCCAAGGAAAAGCAGTAGCTAAGGAAAAGATGTAGCAAAGAAATTAATGTTGCCAAAGAATTATGTTTTAAGGAGATATTGTTGCTGAAAATATAATTTTTTTGGCAACCTTATTTCCTTAGCTACATTCTTTTCTTAGCTACTGCTTTTCCTTGGACATTTTTATTTAATAAATAAATAATATTCATGTAATTTCCTTTTTTAATAATAAAAATGTTCAAGGAAAAGCAGTATCTAAAAAAGAATGTAGCTAAGGAATTAAGGTTGCCCAAAAATTATATTATAAGCAACATTATTTCCTTAAAACATAATTCTTTGGCATCATTGATTCCTTAGCTATATCTTTTCCTTAGCTACTACTTTTCCTTGGACATCTTTATTTATTCAATAAAAATGTCCAAGGATAAGCAGTAGCTAAGAAAAAGATGTAGCTAAGGAATTAATGTTGCCAAAGAATTATGTTTTAAGGAGAATGAACAAATATATATAAAAGACATAGAAGAGCCTGTAGCTAAAAAAAAAAAACAAAAATCAGAAGATGATAAAAAGGAAACGATGGAAGCACAGTTAGTACATAAAAGATTAATCTTAGGACTAAATCGCGACGTTATTAATATTCAAAAGAGATTATCATTGATTGAAAAAAGACCAACAAAAATCATTCAGCCACATTGCGAAAATATTTCAGTACAGCCGATGATAAGAGAAATTTTAAATCAAGAAATAACTTACTCTAGATCTATGTCTCACGATAAAGTAAGTTTTAAACTTTATAAATGTTTTTAAATTTGAATAATTATAACGACCTGGGAGCTTAGTGCGAGTTACCGGAGATGAATGGGATGAAGCCATGACACGAGCTACGTTTACGTCAATGGGAAATTCTCTTGTGATGTCATTGTATCCTCAAGATACATTACTTTAGAGCAATGTTCATGGTCGGAAAAATAAAATAAATAAAGATGCTAAACAACTTCAAGCCTTTGAGTCTCACATTCTAGGAGCAATAAAATGTAATTATTGTAAGCTACTTAATTATTAAAGCTTACTACATATATATTTATTTAGAGCTTTTGGAATAATTCATTTATATACTTTTTTCGTGTTTGTAGATTCGGTACGAATGCGTTTTCCAAAAACTTTTAAAGAAGCAGTTTTTGTTTCCTCAATCAACAACATTTTGTCAAAATTGAGGACGAAAAATAAAATCAATCAAGATCATTGAATTATTTTTTTTTGTAAATATTAATTCGATTTACTACAGTTTATTACTTTCAAGTACACGTGACAAAATTTTTTTATTGTGTTAAAAGTTAGTAAAATGTATGTTGAAAATAAAATAAATATTCTTTTGTCAAATAATAAACTAATGAAAAACATTTTAGACTTTTCATGACATATAGCTATATTTTAAAAATATAAAACTGTGGAACTGATCTGTTGAACTTCTGAAACCGAAATTTCTTCCAAGTATATATGTTAGATATATATCAGAGATATATATACCTCAAATTTATTTTAGAGATATACTCAGGATATATCCAACCTATTTTTTTTTGAAAAAATAACCTCACTATAATTAGGATATATTTAATGTATAAAAATTATATTAATTTTTTATATTAATTGTGGCCAAAAATAGTATATGTTGTAAATATCTTTCCTCTATTTTAGGTATATGATATGTATAAATATTATGCAAACTTTTTATTTACTAAATATTTTCTATTATATATTCCAGTTATATGAAAAATATAAATTATTTCCGTGGGGGTAGAGAACGAAAAATTTCCTGAATTATAAAAATATTGTTTTGGATTATAACAAATACTTCTGAAACTAAAAAAAAAAAAATTCTCAAATAATATCAAAAATTTCTTAATTCATAACAAAATGTACTAATTTTTAGAAGGAAGGTTTTTAGTTTATAACCAAATATGTCTCGGATTATCACAAAATGTTCTAGATTTTAGAAGTAAGCGTTTTGATTCAAGACGTGTTTGTTATAATCGAAGAAAATTATTAAACAAACGAAGAAAAAAATTCAAGTACATAAATAAATTCGAGAAAAAAATAAAACTATGTTAATACTATTTGTGTGATTGTTTTTTTCATTAATATTCGAGATTTGTTGTTTTAATTTTTTTTTTTGTATCAGAAAATTTTACCTAAGAAGAGACTCAAACCTCTGATACTAACGCTATCTAAATCTACCTATTCTAATTCCAACGCCTGACCAACTTACCCACGACACGATTGTATATACTTCTTATGATAGTATATTTTTTTCATTTAAAAATATTACAAATAAAAATAATGAGATCAAAAAACTTTTTTTGCGAGAAAAGTACTTCTGATTTTAGAAGTTTTTTTTCACTGTACACTTTCAACACATGATTTTTTAATTCCGGGCTGTTGAAGCTAGATATGGGGTTAAACGAAGTTTATTATTGAGTATTTATTTTCGAGCAATTTATCTTGAATGACTTTTTTGCATTTGTCAATAAGTTTTCAGTGTAAACAGAAAAAAAATGTTGCCGGGAAACTACCGAACTTAGCAGTAAAAAATGTCAAACTTTTAAATGAAATTTACTATAAAATCTAGTAAATTTTAGTACCGGTATACCATATATATACTATATATATATATAGTATATATACTATAGTTGGTATATTCTCAGTTTAATAAATTTTACTAAAAAATATAATAAATGTTAGTTTTTTGTTTTAAGAAAAATTACATTCAAATTATTTAAATTTTATGGCTTAGTATAGTTTATAGTAAATGGTCAAATTTTTACTAAACTTTATAGGAAAAACTAGTTATCAATATACGAATCACTCCCACAAATGACGCTAGGAACTCTCAGCATTATTACTATTTGTTTTGTAATTCTTATTTCCACATTTGTAATTCTTATTTAAAATTTCTCACAGTATACTTTAATCAAGACTAGAGTGTTCAAAATCTACAATTTCAAAACTAACTCGTGACTTGCAGTGAATAAACTTACCGAAGTATTTCCATCCAGTAGGTACTTCGAAAAAGCAGTAACTAAGAAAAAGATGAAGCTAAGAAATTAATGTACAAGGTCAACGAAAAAAAAAAAATCAATAACTGACGGAGAAAAAAGAATATTAAGAATACTTTGTTGCCCTGTGATTTTTACTTGATTCATCAGCTCTACACATACAGTCATTTGTTTATTTTTTTGAGACTAAAATTTCTGACGATCTATTCGAATTTTCACTGAAATCACGTGAATATAAATCTTTACGTTTGAAAAACGTGGGCTTCTAAATTCACGTGATCGTCCAGTGAAAATATTTAAATTTAATTTGAATTATGCACGATTTCAAATAAACTAATAAACTCAAGCATCTTTTACTCGATTTTAACGATATTATAATTTGACATCTCAGGAAAAAAACTTGGAATTCACGTGTAAGGCTCTTAACGTTTTTATCATTCTAACATCACGTGAAAATGAATAAAAAACACAATGTTAACAGTATACTTTAATCAAGACTAGAGTGTTCAAAATCTACAATTTCAAAACTAACTCGTGACTTGCAGTGAATAAACTTACCGAAGTATTTCCATCCAGTAGGTACTTCGAATATATCACATGCCTTATTCAATGCCACTCGGTCCACAGCAGAACCTGTCGGCATAGATCTCGCGAATCCTTTGATACCTGTTTTTTTAAAATATGGAATAAGCTCTAAATTATCTGCTAAAACTGCCAATGAATCTGATGGATTGACAAAAAATGCATTTTTTCCAATTATCTGAAAAAGCCCATAAAGATTATTTCTGCATTACCCATCCATATTTTTCGGTATATCAACTATTGACCGTTATTATTAATTACCATATTTCTATCACCGTCACCGTCAAACGCGACTCCCATATCATAAACTCCTTTCCGAACAGTGTCTACCAAATTTGATGCATAGGTTAAATTAGGATCAGGATGCAAGCCACCAAAATCTTCTAGTGGAGTCGAGTGCACGATACTGGACTCACCCACGCCCAATTCTGTCCCAAATATACATTGAGCATAGGGGCCTGTCACTGAAATAAAAATTCAAACGTTACATGAATTACGTTACAACAATTTTTTTTTTGTGATATTCTGCTTCCGAATCACTTTCTGACTGTGACCCGTAAGTCCGAGTAGAATTTGACTTCAGGATAGCAACAAAAAGTTGATCAGGTAGCCTAAATTCAAATCGAGTTGTTCGATTAAGAATTGATAAAAACATGACGCAAAAATAGATCAAGACTCAATCAGGATTTCTGATCCAGAATCGATAAAGAAACATTATCGAAAGTATAAAAAAAAAATTATTGATGAAATTTTTTTTTTCAATTAATTTATTATTGCTGATAAAGTAAGAGAGTGAGAGAGGTGAAAAAGAATTAAGATATAAAGACTGTCCCTTTTTGATCTAATAATGGATTTTTCATACATTAAAACTAACACTTTTTATTTGAAAAATTTTTCGATAAAATCACTTTTTTTTTCGGCCTGATTTTATCTGTTGTTGGTTTTTTTTAAAAAAATATGTCTTGAGTTTAAAAACAATATTTAGAAAAGTTGTAGCGTATAGAAAGACAAACACGAAAAGGAAAAAAAATTTCTTTTTAAAAGTCGAAAATGGCGAAGTTTGAAGTATCAACATTGTTTTTTTTTGACGTTAGATGTAATTTTTATTCACTCAAAAATTGTTCACATTAAGACTAACACTTTTCTAAATAAATTTTTCGAAAAAATCAATTTTTTTTTCGAAACTTTGTTCATGCTTCTAACGGCAATTGCCGAGTTTACTCCATCTTTCGAGAAATAAGCGGATTCAATTTTTCGGGAAGACCGGTTCATCCGAGTTCGCTTCTGTTTGAAAAATCTAAAGAATCCAAGTTGGCTCCAATCGTTTTCTCTACCGTCCCCCTTCCACTTTCTGCCGAATTTTTCGCTTAGCTGTAATTATAGCCAAACAATCAATATCTACGTTATTTTACTTAGCTACATCTTTTTCTTAGCTAGATTTTTTACTTAGCTGTAATTGTATCCAAATAATCAATATATAAATTATATTACCAGCAAAATTTTTAACTTAGCCGCTAGATCTTCTACTTAGTTATAATTATAGCCATACAATCAATATCTACATTATTTTACCAGCGAAATTTTTTACTTAGCTTCAATGTGAAGAGAAATGTAAAATGAGGGGGTACTCAAAACGAAAGTAGGGTAATATTAGAAAGAGAGCGTTTGGAGCGAACTTAGATGCCAAAATAACGCCTTTCGGAACGAACTCGGATTTTTCCTTTGGCCTTATTCCGGCTTTGGAGCGAACTCGGTACCAGCCCTTCTAACTCCGCCATTTTGAACTTTTTTTAATTTTTGTTTTTTTTTTTTTGTGTTTGTCTATCTGAATACTACAACTTTTCTCAACATCATTTTTGAATTAAAGCCATATTTTTTGAGGAAAATCCATCAACCGATAAAATCGGGCCGAAAAAAAGTGGTTTTATCGAAAAATTTTTCAAATAAAAAGTATTAGTTTTGATGTAAAAAACTTTTTAGTACAACAAAAATATAGTATCTCTTTAAAAAAATTATGTTCATGTCTGAAACTCCGCCAGTTTTAATTTTTTGAGGTTTTTTTTTTTTCCTATGTCCCTTTCCAAACCCTACACTTTTTACTTGAATCATTTATTAATTCGAGCCATATTTTTCGAGAAAAATTCATCATCCAATTAAAATGGGACAGTCTCTATATAAGACGATTCTCATATAAAAAGGATATACATCATCGGTCTTCGGGACATTTGGATGGTCATTGTTTTTTTCTCACTTACTCTCTATGAATTTATTCTGTTTGCTTTTTTCTATTTTTTTTTTTATTTATTTCGTTAGCAACAAAAAAACAAAAAAAAAAAAGAGTGAGTGAGACATAGTTTGTTTTTTTGTTGTTTAACGAAATAAATCAAATGAACAAAAAGTGACCTTCGAGTGATTTAAATTCAATAAATCATACCGAGTTTTATTATATAAAACTTTTATAAAAATGGAACTTGAATATAATTAATTTTTTTTAATAAAAACTGTCCTCGACTTACATGTTTTCTTTTTTAGTTTAATTTATTACAAACTACCCTGGAATTGATTTGAAAAATAGATCAGCTTTGGGCAGAGAAAATCTCAGAAAATATAACTGTCCTCGTCATACATAAAAATTATTTAAATGATATTATATTGATAATGATTTATCTTCATAATTAAAGAAAACTAAGTAATCATTAAAAAGAAAAAACTATTCGTAAAAATCGATTAGAATTCCTCAATTATAATAAATATAGATTAGAAATTATGGATACAGGCGCGCGTAGTGCGGCAATGTGCTCGTTCTATAATAATGTGGATGCAACTAGCAGGATTTGAACTGACGAACGGCTACCCAAATGAATTAATAATTCCTAAACGCATGCTTTAACCAACTTGGCCACGGGGTGATCGTTTTAAAGGACAAATATTTTTTTCCTTAATAATTCAGTTTCAAGTGCTTGATGTTTATTTTTTCTAATTTTTGTACAGTCTTAAATCACCAAGTTTATCACTGGATACAAATGTTTTTTTTTTTTCATTTAACCAATGTATATTTAACCTATGATTCAACCATTTTCAACATCACATAAGAATTGATGTAATAATTTTGCATCTTTTAAATTATCAGTTCTTACTTGTATATACTGAGAGAAATCGCCGATTTTATAAAAACTTTCCAATCTTGATTTATGATGGGCTGAATTTCACGGGAAAAAAACTGAACAACTAGTGATTATCTTCAAACCAGACAGTCAATCTTTCAAATAAAATTCATAAACTCTTGTTTGAAAACTTGAGAGATTATAAAAAAAAATACAACTTTTCTGGTAGGAAAATTTAAAATTGAACAGATCTTGTAAATATTTATCTGAAAAAATGCAATTTTCTCTCAAGATTGGAGAATTCACATTCTAATAAGTATGATTTTTTTGGTATCGATTATCGTGTTGAATTAAAAAATTTCTGTATGGCAATAAAATACTTTTCGCTACGTTAACCGCGGTCCAACAAAATTTTAGATCAGTATAATTATATTTTTTTTTTTTAATAATAACTATATTCTAGTAATTTTTTTGTTCCGTTGTTGAAAAAAAGCATTAAAATTATTATATATCTTCAATGCACATTCTGAAATCATATCTGAATAATGACGCATTTTGTAAGAAGATGGCAAAATTATTTGTACAGATTAAATATATTCGACATAAAATTTGACTAAATCATTCCAATTGACAATTGTTTGATTCAAAACAATGGTAATTATATATATTGAATTTAGAAAAGTATAATATTCGAATAAGAAACAATTAACTGACAATGGACTTATATTTCTGCTATCAGTATTGTAATAAATGAATTCGATTGACTATCGACAAAAAAAATATTATTCCTAAGACAAACGCTGATAATTTTGAGTATAGTCGGATGAATTTATATAACATTAAAATAAAAATATACAAAAAGTCGAAATAAGTTTGATCCAAAAATACAAAATTTTCTGGAAATAATTTTCTTTTAGTAAGACTACTGTGGATGCTCAGCTGCAAATGGTACAATTTTCTCAGAAGATTGAAAAATATTATATCTAATAATCATATTATGTGCATCGTATTGCTGAAATTTATTGAAATTGTTTTTATCTTTCGAAATGATCTGGAATCATTTGACTATAGCCGTGGAGTTGAATGTCGAATATTCTCATTATATCGGAAAATTAGCTGAATTTTATTTTAACTACTCCCTGATAATTGGGAATGATAATCAAAACCATGACAATCACGAATTGTCATGACCCAAAAAACTAAATATTTATGACGCCCTTAATAATAGTAAGCTTCAGTATAAATATAATACTTGTGTTTTTTTTTCGCAAGTCTTTTTAAATGTGTGGAGAAAAAACCCACATGTGAAAAACATGCGACAACTAGTGGCGAAAACAGAAAGCTAACTCAGTCAAGCAAGAAAGACTTATATTTGCCGCAGCAGGGTAGATCTGTCATCATGCAAAATCTATCTTACAACAAGAATGGTGCATCTGAACCATGACTTATAACAAAAGTGATCACAAATAGAAGAAAATCGCATGATGCTGGAAATAAAACAAGCCCGTTTGTAAACAAGCAAAAACTATCTTCTCACAAGATGAGAGCATTTGCGACCTATATGTGTTCTATGTTTTCTCTTAAACATTCCACACAAGATTGATATATTTTTAGCCTAAATTTTCACGATTTATGATGATTTAGATAATAAATAACGTAACTTGAAATTCTTGTGATTTGGGATTAGTTGTGGCGCTACGCTCATTGAATCTTAGCCCTCTCATGGCGAGATGTAGAAATATGAAATAAATGACAATGTTTCCTTTCAAATATTCCACAAAAGATTGATATATTTCCAGGGTGAACCGTTGCGATTCACGTAACGATTCATGTCAAAACATTGGCCGCCAGTAGAACGCAAATGCTCCCATCTTGAGAGAAGATGGACTTTGATTTTCTGTATTTATTCTCGTTTGACTTCGAGCACCAATTGACTTGTTTCGAGTTGTCGCGCATTGTATCGATGTTAAATCAACCAACGTGTATTTAATATTTCAACATGTCAGGATAAGACAACCAAGATTTAACGACAGTAGCGCCACCACTGACTATAAATATAAAGAATTTTAGGTTACAATATTTACTTGCTCAATCGTCATAAATCGCAACGGTTTACCCTGAAAATATATCAATCCTGTATGGAATATTTAAAAAGAAACATTGGCCGCATGTAAGACGCAGAAGCTCCCATCTTGAGAGAAGATGTGCTTTGCTTATCTGTATTTATTCTAGTTTGATCCCGATCACCAATCGGCTTGTTTCGAGTTGTCGCTCATTGTATCCATGTTAAATCGGCCAACGTGTATTTGATATTCTAACATGTCGCGGGAAGATAACCAAGATTAAACGACAGTAGCGCTACTTCTTACAGTGAAAAACAGTCGTTTTATTGGGAAAGGCACAATTCACCACGACTCTGGTGGTACATTTCTGGAAACTATTTCATCCAGTCATTCGTATGTGGTATACACAGTATATATACTAAATTAATAAACAAATAATATTTTCACTAATTGTTTAAAACGTCTGGTACAAAATTTTCCCCAAAAATGATATGAAAAAAAAAAAACAAGACTTCACGTTTCTGGGTGCAACAGTAATTCCAGAAGAAATAGAAATCTGAGTTTCCATGCATTTTCGAGGTTAGACAAACAACAACCTGTCAAAGTAGAAAATTATTTCGGTGACTTTAATAAAATAAATCGGTGCGATGCTTGGAAACGTGCGTTAAAAATCAAAACAGTAAATAAAAAAGCGATGGCATGCTCTCTTCATTTTAATTACTATGATTATATGAAGAGTAAGTATACCTATCTATATGTAAACAAAACTCTAAATACTTCAACATCACAAGGAACAAGTTTTTGTTGGCTTTAAATAATTAGCTCTCGATGCATCAGAACCAATGCACATTTTTTTAAAAAATGCTGTCCCATCATGTAATTTACTAACTACTTATGAGGAGAACAGAAATTTCTGTTATGAACCTGTCACTTTAACCTGTCATTCGTATAAACAAAATACATATTTATAAAAATAAAACTTACAAAGAACAGTAAATAAGGAAACCAAGGATATGTTTGCATTTTTCTCCTAGACCAGCTTTGCATGAATATGTTACTGATAATATTTCACCATTAATTTTTTTAAATCGACCTTCAGTATCATGACATGGTTCTTTTGGATGAGGTGTTTGTATACAAGTCGCAAACTCATGATATTCATCACTTGAATCAATTTTTACACCAATACTCGTAATATGTTCCGCATATATAATACGATTTTCTTCAAGGAAATTTCGTGAGGAATTCGTTTTTCGTGCCCATGACAGTATATACTCAATAGTTAATAACATTTTTTTAATAAACAATAAAATTCTATGTTAATGGGGTATACTTGACTGCATGTAATTAGTTTCTTTTTTTGCCGACTGCTTACAGCGATTGGCCACGCCCACAGTGCGTTTCCCATATTCGTTTTCCCCGCGGTTCACGTGAGAAAATTAGAATCCCTATCAAATTGATTCTCGATTCTTCAAAATCAAAACGGATTTGTCACTGTCCCGGCTAGAAACAAAATGGAAAATCTTTCAAAATGTAAAACATTATTAAATAAATAAAACACATGTGGTTGATTTAAAAAGAAAAGAATGTCCAAGAGAAAGCAGTAGCTGAGAAAAAGATGAAGCTGAGGAATTAATGCTGCTTACTCCATAATTTTTTTGGCTACATTAATTTCTTAGCTTCATTTTTTTCTTAACCACTGCTTGTCCTTGGTATTTTTAATTATTTATTTGACAAAGAAAATTAATAAAATTAATTTTGATAAATTAAAATACCAAAGAAAAGCAGTAGCCAAGAAAAAGATGAAGCTAAGGAATTAATGTAGCCAAAAAAACTATGGAGTAAGCAGCATTTATTCCTCAGTTTCATTTTTTTCTTAGCTACTGCTTTTTCTCGGACATTTCTATTTTTAAAAAATAAATCCCATATATTTTATTCATTATATAATCAAAACTACCAAGGACAAGCTGTGGTCAAGAAAAAAAAATGGATCTAACGAATTAATGCTGCTTACCACATAATTTTTTTAA
This sequence comes from Aphidius gifuensis, assembly GCF_014905175.1. Lineage (NCBI taxonomy): Eukaryota > Metazoa > Arthropoda > Insecta > Hymenoptera > Braconidae > Aphidius > Aphidius gifuensis. The sequence continues at coordinate 15,108,289 of NC_057789.1, read as the reverse complement.
TGACATCAATTCCTTAGCTTCATCTTTTTCTTAGCTACTCCTTATCCTCAGTATTTTTATTTCTTCGATAGATAAATTACATGTAATTTATTTGTTAAAAAATTCCAAGGAAAAGCAGTAACTAAGAAAAAGATGAAGCTAAGAAATTAATGTACAAGGTCAACGAAAAAAAAAAAATCAATAACTGACGGAGAAAAAAGAATATTAAGAATACTTTGTTGCCCTGTGATTTTTACTTGATTCATCAGCTCTACACATACAGTCATTTGTTTATTTTTTTGAGACTAAAATTTCTGACGATCGCATTCGATTTTATTTTCACTGGATGATCACGTGAATATAAATCTTTTATCTCGTTTGAAAAACGTGGGCTTCTAAATTCACGTGATCGTCCAGTGAAAATATTTAAATTTAATTTGAATTATGCACGATTTCAAATAAACTAATAAACTCAAGCATCTTTTACTCGATTTTAACGATATTATAATTTGACATCTCAGGAAAAAAACTTGGAATTCACGTGTAAGGCTCTTAACGTTTTTATCATTCTAACATCACGTGAAAATGAATAAAAAACACAATGTTTTTTTATTCGGATTGGCTAGAGGGTCCGGTAAAACTTGATGTCACGTTAAAATAACTTTTTTTTTCTCTCAGTGTATACGATGACTTGAGTGACCATGGTATAGTTGATTATGGCTAGTCAAAGTAATTGCTACCAAAACAAAAAAAACGATTAAGTCAATGAAGGTGCTGTTTCTAAATATAATGTGATTTTAAAAAATATTTCTTAAGATTAAAAAATTTTTAATTTGAAGCAAACTTGTATATAAGAGAAAGATGTGGAAATTATCTGATCCATCAAGGTCGTCAACCAGCAAAGCAATAGCTACAAGTCATCTCTCTGCTGATTTAGATTCTAACTATCCTTGCATTATGAATAGTTTGCAAGTTTTCTACCAGAATGTTACTAGTATTTTGTGTGAAGCAGATGTTGTTGTCAATAATTTGGTTGCTATGAGTTACAATATTTACATATTTACTGAAACGTGGTTAAATGATACTAGATTTACTAGTGAATACTTTAATGCTATTTATCATGATGTATATAGAGTAGATAGAAAGATGGGGGCTAGATTGCAATAAGTAAATCAATTAACATTTAAGTTATTGATTTATCAATTGATTTACAATTAAATTATAACGACATTGATATTGCTGCAATTAAATTAGAATTTAATGGTCTAATTTTAAATTTAATCAATGTTATCTACATTCCTTCGCATCACAATACGAAGTTTGAATTATATAATAGTGTGTTAGATGATTTATCAGAGTTATTAACTAAACTTGAAGGTGAAATTATGTTAATTGGTGATTTCAATCTGCCATTTCTTCACGAACATTTGCTTGGTATTGTTGATGATGAATTTACATCTAATTTTTTTCAATTTTGGAAATTCGTAGGACTAGATCAATTTAATAATGTACTTAATGATAAAAACAGAACCTTAGACTTATTTTATGCTCATTTTCTTGTGGAGTGTTTAATGCACATGAGTGGGTGGTTCAACCAAGTATGTACCATCCACCATTAGCAGTTAAATTTTCGTGGACAAGTAAAAAGAAAAATTTATTTAATATAAATGCATCCTTGCCACGTGAACAAACACTGGCTTTAAATAATTATTTTTTTAAGATTGAGGCTTTAGATAGTCTGCGATATTTATTATCCTATACTAATTGGTCAAGTTTATTCCAATGTAATGACCCAGATGAAATGTTAGCTTTGTTTTATAATATATTAGATATGCAATTTAAGAAAATATTTGATGTTAAAAAACAGAAAAGTAAATTTAAGTATCCATCATGGAAAACGATTGAAACAAAAAAATTAATTTCAGCGGAAAATCATTATAAAAAAATATATAGTTCAATTAATTCAGATGGTGATCATAGCTTGTTTCGCATGCAGTCTAATATTGTCAAAAATCGAATAGCCAAGGATAAAAAAATGTATTTTTGAAATATTAAAAGCAAGTTGAAGTCTAACCCAAAGCTGTTTTGGCACCATATTAAAAAAACTCAGTCAAGCAGAATTTGTCAATGGATAGTAAAGCATGATGGTGAATTAATATCAAGTCCAAATGCTGTAGCTCAATTATATGCTGATTATTATTGTGTAGTTTATGATTCATTGAGCGATGCTGATTTAAATGAATTAAATAAGTGGGGAAATTATAACAGTTGGGCTGGATTGCTTGGCGGGAGTAGTATTTTATTCAGTGTTAATTTAATTGAAAGCTCGTTGTTAAATTTAAAAGATAATACTGCGACTGGTCCCGATGGAATACCAGCAAAGTTGCTTAAATATTGTGCTCATGAGTTGCTATATCCACTGAAAATTTTGTTTGACTGTTTTTTAAAAAATAGTTATTTTCCAAATGATTCAAAACTAGCTAGAACAACTCCGGTTTATAAGGGTGTAGGCAGTAAATATGATGTTTGTAATTTTAAACCAATATCGGTGTTATCATCATTGTCAAAGGTTTTTGAGAGATGTTTGTTAATATTCTGTTTTCTTTTTTTAAGGCAGATGTTGTTACTTAACAGCATGGTTTATTGCCACGAAGGTCAACAACAACAAATTTGTTTATATTAAAAGAATATATTTTAGATGCTTTTCAGCATAATTGTATACAACCATTCTTAAATTTGATCTATAAATTCCATATATATGGTTGTATAGAACTGTATATAACTTTATAAATTTGTATACACGAAATTGCGATATACTACTGTATGAGTTTGTATACAATCATATATGGTTGTATATGGTTGTATACATGGTAGAAATATACAGGTTTCCTGTTATCTAATTAAACCATGCGCATACGTTTTTTTAAGCCAATAAGAAGTGGTGACCACTGGTTGCCATATTGGCTAAAGTGGCGCGACTTTATTCAAATCATAAATTAAAATACATATTAAGGATGATCTTAATAGAAGATTAAAATAATAAAAACACATAAACAAATAATTAATTATATAAAAAATAAAACTTATATGAAGCTTTTTTACATATTTTTTTCAACTTTTTTTTCTTATTTCTTTTTTTATTATCTTCTATACTTCGCTCATTGAAAACTCTCGGTCAAATGTACGTACAAGCCGTACAAGTATGTACCAAGGATTGTATTGCATCCAGTGCAATATTTATATTGTTCTTCTTCTAGTTTGTTAACTAAATATGTAAAAATTTCTTTTATTTTTTCGAATTGTTTTTTGTGAAAAAGTAAAAGTTCGATTTCTAGTTGTTTTGCAACATCTATAAATACGTAGAATTATCAAATAATATTTTTGAAGTTTTTATTTATGATTAATGTAACTTTTAAGCATGCTATACATAAATAATTAACAGTACAATAATAATAATATGACGGACACACAGATTTACACACATGCAAACAAGATGGCCGCCAATGGTCTGTGCCGTAGGTTTTTATTTTCGTCCGAGGCATAGACATGCCTGTATATTTCTACCATGGTTGTATACAAACCTTTTTCCCGGGTATTTTATTTAAATATTTATAGATATTCTTCGCATCCTTTCCAGGTGCCTTTTTAACGTCCTCGAAATCCCCGTCCTCTCTCCTAACCTTCCTACAGTAGCTTTAGTGCGCTGGGTGAACTGGGTTAATGAATAAAAATCAGGCTAGAATAATAGGCTAGAATAGGGTAATAAGCCATTGCTTGGTGATTAATTTATCTACGATATTTCACAACACTCAAGTACTTTTTGTTGCGATGAACTCCTATTTCTCAACTACAATTATTTTAGAAAAACTATTTTCGAAGATAATTTAGTCACTTTAATTGAATGATTTCTCTTCACGATTTATTTGGAGTTTTTCAAGTATTTCACTAAATAAAATAGTTTTTTTACATATGTTATGAAAAAGCAAATTTTTTTTTTTTTTTTATTGATTAAAATTAGAATTTTTGCTACTCAATGTTAAACAATTACCTGAAATTATGAGTAGAATTATTTCAAATGAGTATGTCAACAAATTTAAACATTTATGTTATTAATTTAATAAAAATTTATTACTATCAAAAACCCCCGAGATGAAAAAATCAAGTATTCGAATAGTATTATTGATATTTTATAGTGTTTGAATTATATCCGGCGATGTTTATGAGGTATTGTGAGAATACTTATGAGTATTTTCGATATTTTGGTGGTATTATGAAAGAAATAAATGAAGAGCTCGAATATCGGTTCTCGGATACAATTATCCCTGACAGGTATTTTAAATGTTTGAGTATTTTAAAAGTCTTTGAAAAGTATTCTGATACTCCAGTTTTTGGACTTAGAAAAATTTCAATATCATAGCACCGTATTATATAATAAACTCCAATTATTTTTAGAGTTCAATAATTTATTTATAAGTTAATTAATAATTATTTAATAATTTTTTATATCCTTATATTAACATTTCCAATTTATTCTAGTAATCATGCTGGGGACACCACATCTTTTCCTTACATACATTTGCCAATAGCTATTTAACTATAATTCATTATGGCAAATGTTCATAAGGAAAGGATGTATAGTCAAATAAATCGAGTCGTTATCTTAATTAACGATAGTGAATCTCTTTTTTAATTTTTTCAATAAATTATATTTGTATAGACCTCGTAGCTTATGTGAACAAAATTTCAAATCTTATTAACTTGTAAAAATAGTCTCGCGGTAGAGTGTTGGTTTACTAATTAGGAAAACGTAGGATCAAACCCGGGTAGAAACGAATTTATGTAAAAAATTATATATATGTAAAACGCACTCTTGTTGGAATTATTTTTTTCAAATAATCAGCAGGTATTTTAACTGGATACATTCGTATTTTTGAGTATCCCGAGCAAGTATTTTAACCGGATACAATTGTATTTCAAATACTCGTCAAACATAATTATCCTGCTAAAAATACTTTTCAATCGGTATTCGAAAAGTACTCTTAATGGCGCTCAGAAACACAATTTCAAGTATCAAACACAATTGTGTTTCGTCAAAATACCTCAATTTTTTCATCTCGGGGCGCGCCCTGAAATTCCGTTCACGCACACTCACACACATCATGCCGATAACAGGCAATACTGCTATGTGTGATATTACGTAATTTTGCTAAAGTTGTATTGAGTCTAATCTCATCAATAATATTAGAACATTTGAGTTCTCCAACCAACATCTTTATAACAAATGCAATTAACATAATTGATCTAGATAGAAAATAGTAGCGCTACCCGAAGATAATGGCTCAAAATTAAATTTTTTCAAGTAGTTTGTTATTATTACAGACTCTCTCTAGATGTTTGCCCTCTATTTTCAACAATAAAAGTTTCATGAAGTTTCTTTGAATTTTATGAATTTTATCAGGTTGTTTTTTGTTCCTTAACGCATGTATTACTGAGTTATATTCCATATTAAAATTGTGTGAAGCTCTAATGACAAAACCTAGTGTTTTGTATGCTTGACAAACGACTTTTCCGAGTTGCTTATCAGAAAGCAATTTTCTATCAAATACTACACCTAGATCTAATACCTCTGTGCCTGTTGTAAACCAGTACCATTGATAAAATAATCAAACTTAATTCGTTGTTTAGACGTTGTAAATGTCATTACATTGCATTTAGATATGTTTTTATAAGGGCCTCGAGATGAAAAAATTGAGGTATTTTGACGAAAAACAATTGTGTTTAATACTTAATCGCGTTTCTGAGCGCCATTAAAAGTACTTTTCGAATACCGATTGAAAAGTATTTTTAGCAGGATAATTATGTTTGACGAGTATTTGAAATACGATTGTATCCGGTTAAAATACTTGCTCGGGATACTCAAAATTTGAATTGTACCCGGTTAAAATACCTACCGATTACTTGAAAAAAATAATTTTAACAAGAGTGCGTTTTACATATATATATATGTAGAGCTGGATACGAAACGAAACGATACGAAATTTTCGTAAGTTTCGTTTCGTTTTCGTTAAATGCAAAAAATTTGACTTTCGTCTCGTTTCGATTTCGGTTTCGTAAAGTAAAATTTCGTTTCGTTTCGTTTCGGTTTTTTTTCGGTTTCGTCTGTTCATTAATAATGCCTGGAAAATATGCAATACTAATATTACTGTGAATAAAAAAAAAAAAACTATTTTTAGTTATATGAAGTATTTATTCATCACTTATTTGTTTTATTTATTTATTTTTTTTTTTTTTTAGACATTAAAAAAAAAAAAAAATTTACATAGAAATTAGAATACAAATAAAATGATCGACATTTTATTCATCATTTGAGCTGACATGTTGATATTTTTTTTCGTGTATAATATCAAACCAAGAGTGGAGACACAATGTCATTCTCACTGACTCATCATTCATGGACATTCTAGACTTGGTCATTACCAAACCAGCATGAGAAAACAACATCTCTGCTGATACTGATGTTGCCATGATAGAAAATAGATCTCTGGCCATACGTGCCAACGTGGGAAAAGCCTTCTCATGATTTGTCCACCACTCAAGAATATTTTGTTCTTTTTTAGCTCTTTTCATGGCTAAATATTCTTTAAGTTCATCTTCAGGATCTTCATGGAGTGACGTGTTTTCAAAGATTGAAGTGATATCAATTTTATCATCATTCTCATCAACTGTTTCTTTTAAAGGTTTTACAACTTCATCTACCTGTTTGTTGACGGTATTAGCATACTGTTTGTACATTTTTTTAAACTCTTCGATAGTTTCTTTTTTTAAATTCTCGCCCCACGAAGTTCAAGAAAAAGTCTCGATTTTGTGACATGGATCCCAAACTAGCACTGCACAATACATCCAGTTAGTTAAATTGTAATGCTTGAGCATTTTGTCACGTGCTGCTTGGAAAGCAAGTATAAGTACTTCATCAACTTTAGATCGAGCTTCTTTACTGTCCAACTTCTGGACAATTGTAACAATTTTGTCGAATAGCATATTAATTACAATAATTATCAATGGCAATGTAACATATTTTTGTCCACCTAACATTGTCGATATATCTTTGAAGTGTCCTAAAAATCCATTTATTTCATTGAGTAATTCCCATTCATTGTCACTCAGTGTTAATTCTTGCCACAAAGTTTCATTGTTTCTCCACATCAAGTTCAATGCCTTCTTCAATCTTAAACCGTTTTTTATTATGTCATATGTTGAGTTCTATCGTGTGGACACATCCAAGACTGGTTTAATATACTTAATATTACCAACTTTACAACAATCATTGAGCGAGTTTTGCAATATTTCAGATCTTTTAATTTTAATTAAAGTCTTTCTCAACTTACGAATAGCTGTTGACGGTTTTATTTCAACAAATAAATTGTCACTTGGATCATCGGCATTATTGTTTTGCATATCAATCTCAAACATGTCTTCCTCCTTATTCAAACACTCATCACCATCCGTATTTTCATGATCAAATTGTATGTCTGATGTAGAATCATCTTCGTCACCAATATCTATTTCCATGGCTTTTAAAAGATCTTGAACGCCAAGATTTAATATGTGAGCGAAGCATCGAAAATGCTGATCTTTATAATCAAATATCTTACCACAATTTTCCATAAGTTGAGCCGATTCACTCATGAACTTTATATTGGCAGAAGCATTATCGAGAGTTATACCCTGTACCTTTTTTTCGAGCCCATATTCTTGAAGACATTTTAAAAATAATTGTGCAATATCAATACCTTTGTGCTTTCCTTTAGAAGGTAAAAAATCCAATGTAAAAGAAACAGCTTGCCAATTGTCATTGATGAAATGACAAGTGATACCATAATAAGACTTTCCATTCATGCTGGTCCAGCCATCCATTGTGAAGGAAAATTTTGAGTTATTACGGAGGTGGGATAGACGCGAATCGTCCCACCATAGTTTTGTTTTCACTGTATGTTTTATGAATACCGCTCATAGCTTCCATAATAATTAAGCTAGATTATTCGTATTAGACTTAAATTAAAGATCTCGATGAGCTCTAGACCCTCTGATAAAATTGAAATTTTTCAGGTAATTATTGAGTTTACAAATGACGAAAGAAAAATGTAACAAAATCTTCGAAGCGAAATATTAAGAAAACTAAGAAAAAATCATGGATGCGAAAATTTTACAGATAACAGTAAATAATGAAATAAAGATAACTAATAAAAGTTTATATTTTTTAAAATCGAATTCGTTTGTTTATTCAAGAAAAACTGAAACGACATTTTTTTGGAACAGACATAACTTTTTTAAAAATTAACTATAGTTATAAGAGGTTTTATTTTAGTTTTAATAAATTCCTCGTCAAAAAATCTACAATCAGAGCCATACTCGAAATTTTTTCAACAATTAGTTTTTTTATAATTAGCGATTGTTTATAAAAAATATCAGAGTGAGTAGTTTATAAAATAAAAAGAACCACAAAGAAATCATTCAATGAGCTAATTTGGCTTGACAGCTTGTAGAAAATTTTCTAACAAATTTTTTGACTATAATATGAGATTTTTTTAGTTAATTATTTAAACAATTAATGAAGATTTAAACAATCATTATTTTTTTTTTCATCATTTTTTTTGCCGTACGCATGCGCACTTGTGACTGTAGAGCATAATACCCACTCATTTTTACCATTAGATTTTTTTTTTTTTAAGATGGCAGATGGTAGCACTCAACAATTCTAGGAATCAATTTGGTTTATTTATTATTTTGTATTTATCCTGTTTTTTGAAAGTTTAAGGTTAAAGTTTTATAAATAAATTTAATATAACGAATAATTGTAATATAATAAATTATTATATTACAATTCATTATTTAATAATAAATAAAAATTATAATTCCGAGTTAACGCGTCCTCCCACCGGAGTTTTGAAAATTTTCAATTTTTAAAGAGAATGCAGCCGTTACTAAATTTTTGTTGTTTAAAATTGTTTTAATTTTTTCTTGTTGTTTTTTAAACTCAACAGTAAACATTTCACGAGTTTTTTTTGGTCGAGGTATTTCTCTTTGTGAATTCCAAGACTCGAAGTATTCACGAGTAACAGGGTCATCAAAAAAATCAAATAGCAAATTTTTCTTGGCCATCCATTTGACAGTGAGAGTGTCAAGCTCTTGAGTTGTCAGTTTTTGCTGAAAAAAAACAAATTAACCATTAGACACTTTAACGAGAAAAAAAAATTAAAGAAAAACCAAAGCAAAAATTTATAATAAATAAATATTAAAATGAGAAACATAATCAAACACTTCTTAAATCTTTCATCTAAAGAATTTATAGTTAGACAAAAATGAATAAATATTCTAATCTTAAAAATTAATAAATGTTAAATAATAGAAACAAAAAAAAATCACAGAAATGGGAAATTTTCAATTGTAAAAAAATTATCATTAGACTATTTTTTCAAATATCAGAGTTTAAAAATTTGTCAAATAAAACAACTGATGAATAATTTAATCAAAATAGTAAATTATAATTACCTTAATCTCAAAAAGAGTCTTTTGACCTGATGGCAATGGTTTTTTTTTTTCTGTTGCTTTTCTGTTATATTCTTAATGCCAAATCGTTGAATGAGCAAGTTTTAAATGTTGTGACATGCCAGAAGTACTTCCATCTTTACGAGAAAAATATTTATTGCACACAAGACATTGGGCTTCTTTTTTATTACCCCGTTCAACAAAATTAAAATACTTGGAATATTTTGATGATTTTTTATTCGTGTTATCACTTGAATTTGGCACTTGTGATTCACTATCAGGCTCGTCAGTCTCACACAAACGTCGTTTTTTTGTTGCTCCTTTGACATTATCATTGCTTTTGTCAGACATATTTGTTGTATTTTAATTGATTTTCAATTAATATATAACTAGTAACCACGTTATTACTAAAGTAATTTTTTTTTTGAATTTATGAATATGAAAAAATATATATACGTTTCACAGTGAACACTGCACCGTACTAAAATAAAAAAAAAAAAAACAAGCTCTGACCTGCTAACGAACGATAGTTTATATTTTGGATATAAAACAAAACTAATGATAAGCAAATGAACGTGACAAACAAAATATATGTGCTAGCTGTCGTTGTCTGTTAAATAGGTGTCATGTTAAAAGAAAAAAAAAACAGTTGATAGAAAAAACAGTCAATACGTAGAATTTAATTAATAAATATTAAGATGAGATAAAATGCGGATAAAATTGAAAATTACGGCGATCTAAAATAACAGATGAACTTTCCAAGCCTGCTCATAAGTATTCACACAATACCTCATAAATATCACCGGATATAATTCAAACACTATAAAATATCAATGATACTTTTCGAATACTTGATTTTTTCATCTCGGGGGTCTGGATTCAAAAAGGGCTTGAGCGCTTGGAGCTGGATAAATGTGATGCTGTAAATTAGTGAAATCCAGAAAAAATAGAATTTGGAAAATTAAACAAAAAAAATATAGCCTTATTTAGAAAGATAAGAAGGACGGTCATCGCTGTTTAGCCAACCCTGGTGGAAAAAATCTGGCAGATTTTGGCAGATTCGGTTAGATTCTGGCAGATTCGACAAAAAATGACAAAATCTGTCAGATTCTGCCAGTCAAATGCTCAACTTTCAACAGTCTGTCAGATTCTAACAGATACTGCCAGCCGAATATTCGGCTTCCAACAGTCTGCCAGATTCTTACAGATTCTTCCAAATTCTGTTAGCCACATTTTCGACTTCCAACAGCATGCCAGATTCTATCAGCCACATATTTGCCTTCCGACAGTTTTCCAGATTCTGTCAAATTCTGCCAGCCACATCTTTGACTTCCAACAGTCTGCCAGATTCTGTCAGCCACATATTCGACTTCAAACAGTCTGCAGATTCTGTCAGATTCTGCTAGCCAAATATTCGGCTTCCAAAAGTCTGCTAGATTCTGTCAGATTCTGTGAGTTCAACATATACATTAGACCTGTCCAAAAAAAAAAATGTTTTTTTTTTTTATAATTCCTGAGGTCTAAATTTATTCTTTATGATAAGACGAAAAAGAAAATAAAAAAATTTTTTTTTTAGAATTTTTTTTAAGCCCGCTCATCAGGTTTTCGATTTTCCCATTAGATTTACACGAGCGCGAATGGCTGTAGCTCTTTGGCTATGCATAAGTCAGTCAATTTTCATCGTAGAGAGTTGATATTAGTCTCATTTTTTAGCTAATAAAAATACCTTTTAATTAATATTATACATTTTTTTTTACTGTTAATAGTTTTGTTTTAAAAAAGGAATAAAAATCATGACTTTTCAGGTATATGTAATTTAACTTGTAAACGTATTTTATTTATATTATTATTATTATTATTATTATTATTATTATTATTATTTTTATGTTAAGGTCATGAAAAAAAACAGGAGACAAAAAAAATTATGTTCATTGGTCATATTATTATCATTATATTTTTAAGAACAAATCAAAAGTTTCATTTCGTCTCCCCCTTCCTACTTACTCTGTCAAGGTCATGGAAAATTGAAAAAAAAAAAACAAAGGAGACAAGAATATTAATGTTTTTTGGTCAGTAAGGACGAAATTGTAGCATAACAAACATCATTTTTTAGTCTTAAGTTTTCACATAAAATTTTATATTAAGAAATTAGCATTACAATGTCATTAAGAAAGATGAAATACATTTATCTTCTTGGCTGTGAAATTGATAAAATAGAAAACCGTAAAAAATTGCCAACTAATAGACAAGTTTTGCTGTTATTTTTATATAAACTGAATACTTTAAAATTGTCTCTTCGGCAGAGTTTAAGTGATACAATAGAAGAAGTACAAGAGTTTTGGGTAAGAGCAGACATTCTTTTTCAGAGAAAAGACAATTGCATCGTGAAGCTAAAAAAAATTTATAATTTATGGATATCTATTCGTAAAAATAAATCAAGAAAAACATCTGAAACACAGACAACGAAAGAAAGAGTTTTTGTTAATCGAATGAACGAGCTTTTTGATATTATTCACGTTAAACATTCCAAAAATCTATTAACGCAAGCTCAGTGTGAATTTCTTGAATCCCAGCGTCAAACATTAAAGCGAGGATTTATTTCAAACGATTCTAAAGGTAAGACAATTTAAAAAAAATATAAATCATAACTCATGGTAATTGTACTAAGTGTAAAATATTAATAAAATTATTATGTATGAATTTTTATATTAGTTTTATACATTAATAAAAAATTTACAGACAGACTACTAACAACTGCTGAACCGAATGAGCTTTTAGAAGAAGTTATCAATCATGAAAATATACGTGAACAAGAATCTGGTAATTTATTATAGCATTTTTATTTTTTTTAATACATATGCTTTTTATTTCATTTATACTTACTCAAATTTTTTTTTTAGACTTGAATCAAATAGTTACTCGTATGGAATCTTTGTCAAGTAATGTTTCTGATGATAAGCCATGTTGCAATGAGTTAAAACGAGCGATTTCAAATTTTGAGGATGAATTAGAAGAACAAAAAAACATAAAAATAAAAATAATGACTCCAATTCTTGCCTCAGCGCTTGATCGTACGTTAACTTCAGATCATAACGCTGTCCATATAATTTCTGCTACCGCTGTCAGCTTAGGATATAAATTAAATGATCTTCTTTTGAGTAGAAGTACAATCCGAAGAGCTCGAATCATGAATCGTGAAAAACTAGCAACTGATTTAAAGAACAATTTTCACGCTGCTTCTAATTTAATCTTGCACTTTGATGGTAAAATCCTTCAGGACCTGGTTGGTCCGGAAATGATTGACAGGATTCTAGTCGTCATATCTGGGCTTGACACCAGCCATATACTTGGTGTACCAAAGGTTGATAGTGGAACAGGTTTAAAACAGGCAAAAGTTATAGTTAAAGCGTTGGATGAATGGCAGCTACGAAATTATATAAAGGGAATGTGCTTCGATACAACAGCAGTTGATACTGGTAATTTTTATTTATTAGCTATAATATTATTTATTATTTATTTATTAGCTTATTTATAATTGATTTTTTTATTTGTTTATTCATTAATTAAATAGTTATTATATTACTTATTTTATTAAATAATAATTATGTACTTATTCGTTTCAAAGTTTATATAATTCTCATTATTTACTGAATTTGATAAGGAATATAATTTTTTTAGGACGATATAATGGAACAGCAGTTATTATAGAAAAAATGTTGGAAAAAAACTTATTGTATTTTCCATGTCGCCACCACATTCAAGAAATAATTTTAAAAAGTGTTTTTGAAATTTACTGGGGTAAAAAAACAGGACTAGATGTAGCACTTTTTAATAAATTTAAAAAAAATTGAAGCCGAATAAATCATTTAAATTTTAATCATGGTTTGAAAGACAATCTTGTGGCTGAAATTTTAAGCAATGATGTGAATAATATTACTAATTTTATTGTAATGCAATTGAATGTAAGTATAGTTTACTTGAAAATGTATAATAATTAATATATTAATATATTTACAAATATTCAAGGCCAAGCATAGGAATTCAATTATATTTTATTTGCATATTTTTATAAAATTTTCTTTATTTTTTATTTGTTATTTTTTTCCTTGTAAATTGTATAAATTTTAAAACAATTCATTGCTTTGAATCATTACCTATTTTAATTTATATGTATAATTATTTTTTCAAGGATTATCAACCAAGAGGAGACTATCAGGAATTTTTGTCACTATCGTTGATTTTTCTAGGTGAAAAACCAGCAAATGGCATCAATTTTAAAGCTCCGGGAGCAATGCATCATGCTCGATTTCTATCTAAGGCCATATATTCATTAAAAATTTTTTTATTTAGAGAACAATTTCAATTGACAGATAATGAAGAACAACATCTCCGTCAGACTTGTATTTTTATTATTAAATTCTATCTTAAAGCTTGGTTTTCTGCTCCTCTGGCTATCCAGGCTGCGAATAATGATTTGAATTTATTTAAAAGCTTAATAAATTTTGAAGAAATTGATCGACAAGTGTCCGTAGCAGCACAATTAAAACTCGCTAATCACCTTTGGTATATTTCTGAAGAAATTGTATTATTAGCTCTATTTGACGATTCAGTAACAATTGAAATAAAAAAAAAAATGATTAAAGCAATGTTTGAAAAAGAAAATGTTACTGATTATCCAAAACGATATATAATTAATAAAACAAAATTCTATTCTGTGCTAACGAAAGATATCAGTGACTTTGTATCAAAAAAATCGCGTATTTTATTTGAAAAATTTAATCATGGTTATGATTTTGTGCACTTGGATCCAAGAGAATGGCATAATGATGCAAGTTTTTTAGCTGCCAAAAAAGTATTTAGTGAAATAAAAGTGGTAAACGATATAGCTGAAAGAGGTGTATCAACGATTGAAAAGATCAATCGATGTCTCACGCACTCGGAAGAAAAAATGCAATTTTTATTGCAAGTGGTTCAAAAACATCGTCAAAAAATACCCACGAGTGAAAAGCAAGGACTATCGACAATGGATCCATCTAATTGGTGGAAAACCTAAAATATTTCTATTATTATTATTATTATTATCATTATTAATATTCTTAATATTATTACTTGAAATTATAAAACTGTTTTATAATGTTGAATAATGTTATATGTTAAATAAAATATGTTTACAAGTTAAATTACATATACCTGAAAAGTCATGATTTTTATTCCTTTTTTAAGACAAAACTATTAACATTAAAAAAAAATGTATTATATTACTTAAAAGGTTTTTTTATTAGCTAAAAAATGAGACTAATATCAACTCTCTACGATGAAAATTGACTGACTTATGCATAGTCAAAGAGATACAGCCATTCGCGTTCGTGTAAATCAAATGGGAAAATCAAAAACCCGATGAGCGGGCTTAAAAAAAATTCTAAAAAAAAAATTTTTTTATTTTCTTTTTCGTCTTATCATAAAGAATAAATTTAGACCTCAGGAGTTATGAAAAAAAAAAACATTTTTTTTTTGGACAGGTCTAATATACATATTGTTTTTTTTTAATAAATTGATTTTTTAAATTGATACAATTGATTAGGAGACATCAAGTGGTCATTGAATTATTGGTCAATTGTAATTCATTCTTTTATAGCTCATTTATCGATAAATTACGTTAGTTGTTATTCAACGATTCTTACATGTGCTCTCGTCAGAGTTAATTCACATCAAGAGGCACGGTAGTGCCTCGAGTCAAGTATGAGAAAGAAATGTATGTGTGTTGATGAGAATATATGTGATGATGAGAGCTAACTACTACCGTGCCTTATTATACATCAAATATTTTGTCCCGTCCCGTCCCTAATCTTTTAGAAATTTCATTAAAATATGATAAAGTTGAATGAAAATGCTGAGGTTTGGTCATGATCCCATAAATCGATGTCGAGCTTTTTTTTAAAAAAAAAATCAGATTTTTTCGTTGCGGTAATACATATTTAAAGCATAATTGATATTTACGGTCTTTGCATTTTTCTCAAAACGAATACATTTTGTTCGTTCAGTTGGTAAAACTTTACAATTATTTTTTTCTCTCTCCTAGACGTTTCTGTTTTTTTTTTGTGTTGCCATATTGGCTGCACTGCAGAATTTTATTATTTGTTGTTATTTGTATCACGGTCTAACCTCCAAAATACTTTTAGCTGGCATAATTGAATTTGTTTTTAAAAAGTGTTAAAAGTAATTAAAAATTATTAAAAAAAGAAAAATCGTTTTTCATAAACATCAGTATTTTAATACACTAAAAATGGAGACCATTGGTGAATATGCTGGTGAAAAAATTGACATTTTAATCGACATATTACTTATGTTATGAATGAATATCCTATATTAAATATGATACCTCATTGTTTGTTTGTTTGTTTGTTGTAAATTGACTATAGTTGACTGCTCAAAAATTAATTAATTAGTTTTCATAAAGAAAAAAAAATGTATTTTAAATATAAAAAAAAAAATTCCAATAAAAAAAAAAATCATTAAAAGGGTTAAAAAAATTATTAAAAATTAAATTGAATTGTAGAGTAATGCGGGGGCTGAGCGGTATGGGGAATACAGAGGGGCGTGAAAATAATAGAGTGATGGGAGTTTTTTATCTTTTTTTTCTCTATAGTTTTCCTTTTCTAATATAAACTCCAAGCTGACTGCCAAACTCCCCACCACTCTATTGTTTTCACGCTCAGCCCCCGCATTACTTCCAGCAAATGTTGAAATGGTTGCAGCATTTATGAAAAAAACTCCAAAAAAATTTGCACTTGCTACTGCTTTTAATGCACTAAAAACTTTTGGCTTGAGTCAATGATTAATCAACAAGCTAACGGTAATGATTAGCAATTAAATTTATTATTTATTATTATTACAGTAAAAAGTAATTGTAATTATTATTGTTTTTTTCTTCCATTATTTGCAGAATATAAGAGTCCAGTTTTCATGCTTAAAGAATAGAACCAATAAAGTCCAGATATTAATTTTTTGTTTACAAATTTAAAGTGGACATTTAGCTTTCTGAAATTTACTTTTTCAAAATGACTTTTGCTATTCATACTTCGTCAATATTTTATCTTCATATGTGCATCGATTTCTTTATTTTATTATTTGTTTTTTCTTTCAAATAATGCTAAAATATGGCTACGTCCAATAGAACTCACATTTTCTTGATTTTTTTTTAACCTCATAAATTATACTAATTAAAATTTTAAAAATTTATATATTTGAATGGATAAATAATTTTTATAAATATTAATTAAACAAAAAATGAATTGTTGTATGAAAATAAACTTTAAATTATTTATTCATTCATTCATTATGTTTTTTATAAAAACAGGAGCTTTTACACAAAATAATCAGTTTTTTTTTTGTCAAAAAAAGAAATCATATTAAATTACAACATTTGTACCTGGTAGTGGTAATGAATTTTATTAAATAATTTTCAACAGATATGTACAGTATGAATTTGATAATTCAACAAGTCATTTATCAAAAGATTTATGGAATGGTAATAATGATATTGTTAATAATTTTATAACAAAAACATCAGAAACATCTGTACCTGGTAGTGGTACTGAATTTTAACATTATATCCACCACGCTGAATACAATGTGATTTACGTTATCTTGATATGACAGTACGTGGTAAATTTGCTGATATAATGGCTAATCTACCATGGGATATACATATGGAATTACAATATGGTACAGTGTCTGATGATGAAATGCAACAGTTGGGTATACCAGCATTACAAGATGAAGGTTTATTATTTCTTCGGGTAATTGTACGTGCTATGGAACTTGGTCGTGAATGTTAACAGCTATGGGGTTATAATAGAGTTGATGAAATAATATCCCTGGTGAAAAAAAATCTGGCAGATTCTAACAGATCCTTACAGCCTTACAGATTTTCGCAGATTTAGACCGGTTTTTGAAACAACTGCCAGATTCTACTAGATTTTTTTTACCAGGGATAGGTTAAAAAAAATCAATTACAAAGAATAATAAGAACTGGTAACACAGGTTATTGGCTTGATCATGGTAAAAAACATTGTCTTGTTGGTATGAAAGGTAATTCAAGAGTCAAGAGGTAATAAGTTCATATTAAAAATAGAAAAAATAGCTATGAACTCAGCATCTTGTATTTGATATGTATTTTTTCAATAATTTATTATCCATATTATCCATATTGGATAATGATTTTTTGCAAAAATTTGCATTTGCTGTTTACAGACGATAAAAAATATTTTTTGTATGTGGTAGTCTAAAATAGACAAGCTTTGAACACCTTGTTTATTTAAAATAACGGTTGATAATCTGGACGTATAATATGTTGTTATTTTTAATTGTAAACATCAAAAGACTTTACAAAAAGATATGATATCAAACAAAAAACAAAAATAAATTTTTGTACAAAAAGGAGAATCAAGTATTCGAAATTATTATTATAATTTTTTTTTTTTAACCTACACAAAAAGAGAATACCAAAAAAGTCAAGTACAAAAGTACTAATTTCTTTAAAAATCATTGACCCATATGAATGGTCTTAACTTTTGACAAAATTTTATACTTGACCCTGCCCGGTTCTTCCCAAATAAAATTTCAAGTTTTTCACACAAATGCAGACTCAATAAAAAGTGAAAAGTAGAAGCACTTCATCTGTATCAAATTGATTAATACGAATATGAAACATATGTATAGCTTATACATACTACTCTAATAATGCATATGCATGGAATAACATATATGTATGAATAGATATCCGTCGTCAATATTATAAACAATCATAAAAGTGTGTAGGCTTGAAACTTTATTTGGGAAGAACCGGGCGGGGTCAAGTATAAAATTTTGTCAAAAGTTAAGACCATTCATATGGGTCAATGTTTTTTAAAGAAATTAGTACTACGTCGGCCATCAGTATATATTTTCCACGTATAAACCAGATATTTATTTTGTAAGCTACATCTTTTTCTCAATAGAATAGTTTTTTAAAATAAATAATCATCGGAAGTCTGATGTAAACATGAAAATTATTTTGTAGCCTATGATATTTCCTTAGCTCAATCTTTTTTTACGAAAAAAAAAAAGTCTATAGCTTTTGAACCACTGAACTTAGAGGGTTCGTTTATAGCTCAAAAGAAGTGCCTTTGGAAAAACTCTTTTAAAACTATCATAAACTTTTTTTCTATGAATAATAGTGTTACGTCTTGGTATCAATATTATTAATAAATAAATAAATAAATTAAATATTTAGTAAATTCAAGGGCATATAAAATATCGAATAAGCAATTAAATTTTTTCCTTTTTATTTTTTAAATTATTTTTATTTATTTTAGGAAAATCAACATTTTACCTTTTCTCACAAAATATTATATTTTTTATTTCAATTTTTATTTTCTCAAGCCGTAGTTCAAAGTCACCTTAGCTACTCGATATTTTACATCCGTTGACGTTTCCAAATAATTCTCTAAGTGAAATATTAAACGCTGACTATCGTGGGACAGGTAAAATATAATTAGTCAAGATGTTGCCACTTTTAATCATCCCTACTTTTTAATTTAATTTTTATGGGAATTATTATTTTATAATTAAAGAAGCTTCACTCTTGCGACAACTTTTGTTTGGACAATATCTAAATTAATTATTAAATTTAAAATTTTATAAATCAAATATAATTAAATAAATAATAAAATCAATTGAACTTTTACGTTTCTAATAAATAAAATTTTAAAAGTGAATTTAAATTAAATAATCTTTGTGTTTAAATTATTATTTTTCCGTTTATAAATTGACTGTTCCTAATACTATAAAATCATTGACTGTGACATTTCTCCGGGGTGTTGTTTTCTGTGCTTCGAGTTTATTTTACCGTTTGGATTATTCGAGACTATCAACATCAACAGGCGACCATCCAGATTGACACGCTCTCAACAATATTGGTTTCGGATTATTCTAACATGAAGGTATATCTACAATCATACACATTACCTCCTAACCCGTTACCCTGTAGGGAATAACAAAACAAGAGGATTTTATAAAAATAAGTTAAATATCAGGCTCATTAATTTGAATTATTTTCAAATTATTATAAATATTATTTTTCTAGTTAAACATATTTCTTTTTTTTTATTATTTCATAGAAAATATAAATTAATTAGCCTGGTACGTAACAATAGTTTTTGGAAAAAAAAATATAAATATCGGTTTTTGAAAAATCTTTGTTCTTTTTCTAAATTTAATACCATCTAAACTATGAATCTGAGAGTATAAGTCACGAAGGTTGCTATGATCTTTAGAAATTTCTCTATCATATTCTATTTCTTTAAGAAGGATTAGCAATCAAATAAAAAAAAGACAGACGTTTATACAAAAATTTTCAATGGTGCAAAAAACGGCGCCAGCAATAACTCGTAAAAAAAATCAAGATAGAGACTTCGTTTCAGGTTCAAAAAATGCGTTTTTGAAAACTCTATCTCCTGCATCATGGATTTTTTACGCTATAAGCAGAAAAAAAACCTTGAAATCCAAATAAAAAAAAAAATGACATTATTTTTTTTCCTCAGAAAGTATGCATCATAGAACAAAAATTTGCGCCCTTCGAAGGAGCTTTTTTTGAGCCTAATACACAGTCTCTATGTTGATAATAACTCCGAATATAGTGGTCCGAAAAAAACGAAAAAAAATGGAAAAAAACGTAAAAAATGGCGTTATCGATAACTCGTAATAAAATCAACATAGAGACTTCGTTTTATGCTCAAAAAATGCGTCTTCAAAAATTCTATCGTCTGCTTTCTGAACTATTTTCGCTATAAGCAATAGTTCTTACTTTTTGAAGCAAATTACATTTTTTTTTAAGTGAAACTTTACGTGGGGTAGTTAGAAAAAAATTGCATGTAACGCTCGGCACTGACGCTCGGGAGCGACACTCGGCAGTGACACTCGGTGCTCGAGCGTAAGTCCCCTCCTTAGCACACAAGCGTTCGCCCATATGCTTAATATAATAAGATTGGGTGAGAATGAAATATATACGGTGTCTGTGAGAAAGTATATGGCGTTGTATGAGTATTTCAAATTTAAATACAGTTGAAAGTGTCATTAAATTGGTCAATAATTAAGCTGATAAAAATAAAATAGTATACATTGTAACGAGATTTTCTCGTTGGCCTTATAAGCCCAGCTGATTTTATTGTTCAGACTTTCCGTCGGTGATATTATTTAATTATTTATTTGATTTTGTATTTGAAACTCCAGCTTGAAGCGGAGAATATTATTTAAAATATTATTATTTATTTTCTTCGTTAAAATCCGGGTGAACCCGGTAATACGTATTCGATTCATTATTATTATTATTTGAAACTCCAGCTTGATGCGGAGAGTATACTATGCAACAAACTATATCAAAAAGAAGAGGGGAGTAGTATAAGAATTTAGACTACGTATTGTTTTAGAGTAGCACAAACTCTCTCTCTGCTTTGGGACTCCGAGCTGAACAGTCGTTCACTCTGATAAAACCAGGTATTCTGAGCCGCTATGGGTTATCCCTGAGGATAGCCTCGTGTTCGTTTTGGTTATGTTTGACTTGGGTTAATCCCGGTTTCGTTTAGCTTTGAATATTATTTTCGCGGATATCTTTGATTTAAATTAATTATTGGAGGTTTGTGACGACAAATTACGATTAAGTTGATTTAGTTGGTTTGGATTATTGATATTATAACGCGATAATTAATTGTTCCGATCACGATTTTAATTATGTTTTGTATTTTATTATTGAGAATTTGAATATAAATTTTGGCTTACGGCTTTGCTTAAATATTGTTTGTTAAATTGTTCAATTAATTCTCCCACACAACTTTACCCGTCCCTCTCTCCATAACCCACATACTGAGCGACTCTTGGTTTTCCTCGAAGACTGAGTCTATGGAAGGTTTGTTTCGATTGAGTTTCTGGTGTTAATTTTGTGCTTTTAAATTCCGATTACGTCTACGATTATGTTTAAGATTTCGACTACGTTTAAGATTAAGTTTGAGTTACCGTTCCGTTCCGTTTCGTTGCAGTGTTGCAGTTGGATTTTCAGCAGATTTTAGTGTTTTACTTTGAAAATTACGTTTCAGGTTATTATTATTATTGTAGATCTCATATTTTAGTTTTTGGTATTAATGTTCGGCTTAAAAATCGAATAAACAAACTATATACTTAATATTTATTTATATTAATTTATAAATAATGTTTTAAAATTATTAATTCCCATAGCAACAGTCCGAGAAGGTAGCTGACTCAAAATGTCACGTTACAACATTTATAGTATAATATAAAATAATAAAGATTTATAGTATGAATAATAATAATAAAAATAACTTCAATAATATTATCAATAATCATAATAATATTAATAATAATATTTATAGTAATAATAACAATAATAGTATCAATTAATAATAATAATGACAGAAATATTTAAAATATTAATATTAATATTATTATTGAAATTATTGTTATTATTATAATGACTATATATTCATAGTATGGATAGTAACAGTAATAATTTCAATAATATTTTTAATCATATCAATAATAATATGAATGAATAATAATATTATCAATATTTATCCTTTAGAAAATATTATTATTAATAATATCGATATTATTATTATCCTTGAATGAAAACAAAAAATGAAACCTTCGATTCATTTAATTGGTTTTTGAAAGAATATTTCATTTGTTTTTATTCAATTTATTAATTCATTTATGTTGTTTACCCGTTACTAAGTGACATTTTTTCTTTTCTGTGGGATTAAAAAAAATGAAAATTAATAAAGTCAATGAATATATAAAATTGTGCATTAATAAATAACTATTGCTCAAAATATTTATTATTATTCAGTGATCGGTAAAAATATCGCATACGTTCACCTCTAATAACAAATTTGAATATTGTTCAGTACCAGATTTAATTCCTTCGAAAATTGTTTTCTTGTAAATATTAATTAAATGATATTGATAAATATAATTTGAAAACGAAATTCATAAGATAAAGAAATTATGAGAAATTTTTTTTTTTTTATTAGTTTATAATTGCATAAATCTATAAATAAACATTATTCATAATAAACATAAAAAAAAATACACAAAATGAGCCCCTATTGATCTTGTTATTATCAATCGATAATGTTATTGGAATTATTATTATTAATATCGAATTGATATCATGCTTTATATTAGTAACATTATTATGATCATTATCAATATTATTGTTTTCATTATTAAATAGATTATTATTATTATTGGAATTATTACAAATTCAAAGATTAATAGATCCGAGAGAAAAAAAATGGCAGAATCAATAAAGAAAACTGATGTTCTCAAAGATTCCGATTCTTGATTTAAAAAAAAAATTAAATTAAAAAAACCAAACGAAATTGTACTTGATTTTTGTTTTTCACCAGACAATGGAGAAATATTCTGTGTTTATATTTCTTTCTTTCTCACTTATACACTTTCGAGTCTATCTACATGATAAAATAACTCGACAAACTGCGTTTCACTTCCCTCGCGCGTCCTAGTAATAATATTTTGAATATCAATACTAATAATTATCAATATTTATATATGAATGTTATTGTCAATATTATTATTCATATTATTAATATCACTGATATTATTATAAATCGATAATATTATTGTTGTTATTACTAATATTATATTGACATTATTATTATCGATGATATTTTTGAAATTATTATTTTATTTATACTATGGTTATATATGAATAATATTATCATAAATAATAATAACTCCAATAATATTATGATTAACAATAATATCAATATAATATTAGTAATAATATCGATGGTATCAATTATATCGTCGCATTAAAGAATGAAGGGCGTAGGTGCCAAAAACGTCAATTTTAAAGGAAAAAGGGCGTAAGTGCAAATTTATAAATTTTCGGGTTTTTCATGTAATTTTAATACTTAAAAAAAAGGGAAAATGGGCGTAACAACCTTTGATAAAGGATAAAGGGCGTATGTCCAAGGATTTACGCCTTTTTTCACGTTATCAAAATAATTTTTGATAAAAGATGAAGGGCATATTTTCAATTTTATTTGAAATTTATTTAATGGCAGGATTTTTTAAATTATTGATTGTTTACTGATAATTATACATTTATTTATTTATTTATTTGAACTACTACCTTTAGTATACAAAACAGATTTCTCCAATTACATGTATACCTTGTTTCTTACTATCTAATTTTCTATTACTTAATTTTTAAACTTATATATATATTTTCTAATATCATTAGTCAAATTTTTCATTTGTATTTTATCGCTTTTTGTTTTGCTCTAATAAGTAATTTACATAGCTTGTTGTAATATTTTGTTTTAGGACAATTTGTATGTATTCTTCAAGTGATTTTTTTGTGTTATTTATTAGCCAGTTTAAAGAGCTTG
Organism: Aphidius gifuensis; assembly: GCF_014905175.1. Classification (NCBI taxonomy): domain Eukaryota; kingdom Metazoa; phylum Arthropoda; class Insecta; order Hymenoptera; family Braconidae; genus Aphidius; species Aphidius gifuensis. The sequence goes on along the minus strand of NC_057789.1, from coordinate 15,084,293 downwards.
CCAAATGTATAAAGGAGCATTCATATCAAAATTGTTTATTATCTTTGGTGTACGTAGAGGTAGAGTATGACGATTGGCACTAGGACCCGCACAACAGCCACTGAGTGCTTCCATTAACTCTGGTGCATGTATGCTTCCAGCGAGTATTTTAATAGCTGTTATTGCATTAATTATTTTTCTTCTCACACTCAGTGACTGTGCACCAGTGCCAGCGTACAATTCATCATCATCTACCCCCCTGTTCGGGTATTGCCCTGTTGACACATATTTTAACATTTTAGATATTTTTCTCTGTGGTTTTTCTATTTTTTTAACTTGTTTTTTTTACTTGTTGTCCATATAATTGTATTTAGCTCAAGTTTTGGTCTTACGTATGAGTTGTATAATGTAATGAGTGGTTTTGAGTTGTTAAGATCTTTGCAAAACCTTATGATGAAACTAGTTGTTCTTGTCGCATTTGTTACAATTTTGTTTACATGATTGTTAAATTCTAATCTTGCTGAGAACTCAATACCAAGGTCAGTATGCTCCTTTCCTCTGGGGACAATGCTATTATTCATTGTATACTTGTATTTAATGATATCCTTTTTTTTTGTAAATGACATGACTTTACATTTTTCTACATTTAATGTTAAACCAATTTTATTACAATTATGTACGAATACATCTATTGATGCTTGTAATTTTATGCAGTCTTCTATCCTGTTGATGCCCATGTACAATTTTGCATCATCAGCATACATGAGGAATTGACAGTCTAATCCCTGCCCTAGGTCATTTACATAAATTATAAATAGCAGTGGTCCCAAATTGGAACCTTGTGGTACCCCAGAGGTTGGCACATATGCCCTTGATACAGACTTCCCAATCACAACAAAGTTTTTCCTGTCTACAATATATGACTGAACCACCTTTATAATACAATTTGGCAGGCCTATTTTTTTACACTTGTTTATTAAACATTTGAAATCAACTAGGTCAAAAGCCTTCGAGAAGTCTGTGTATATAACATCAATCTGATTGTGTGTTTTTAGATGAGAATGGATGTAGTGTTGTAGAGTAATTAAATTGGACAGTGTGGATCTACCAGGGTAGAATCCATGCTGCCAGCTTGAGATTTTGTTTTTGTATACTTCCAAGATTTTATTGTATACACAGGCCTCTATAATCTTTGATATTATTGATATTGGCCTATAGTTGCTGATGTCATTTACTAACCCTTTATTTTTATATACTGGTATCACTTTTGTGTATTTCAGCTTACTTGGGTATTGACCTGTTTCTATTATTTTTCTGACTAACGCTAACAACACTGTAAATAGATATTTTTTATATGTTTTAATTAATTTACTTGACAAACCATCTATTCCTGTTGATTTTTTATTTTTTATTTTTACAAAAGCTTGTATTATTTCATCAGCACCAGTGTAACACTCTGTCTGATTATCATGAATATCATGATCATCAGCCAGATCTAAAAGTGTTACTTTATGCGCAGTATATACATTATTAAAAAAATCAGCAAAATGTTGCACTATCAAGCTTTCTTGATTTACTATCTTACCATCAATTTTTATACAATCTAATTTATTTTTATAATTTTTTATTTTATTTATATAATTCCAGAAACTAGCAGGTTCTTGCACTACACTGTCACTAACATAATTATTATAAATTTGCTTTTTTATTTTTGTTTGTATCTTTATTTCCGCTCGCAATGCTTTATATTTCTCATTGTCTGTCTGGCTGTTGGTTGCATTTTTAATTTTCCAGAGCATTTTCTTTTTTGCCATTAAATATTTTATATTGTTATCATACCATTGAGGGAATTTTTGGTCAGATTTACAATTACTTTTTATTTGTATGGAACTTAGAAAAACAGTATTTAAAATATTTATAATTTGTTCGGTGATGACATTTGAATCTTCCTGTATTATTATTTCTCTCCAGTTAACTTGTCTCATATTATACTCTAGTGTATGATGGTTGACAGTGTTATAATTAAAATTATGACTAATGATATCAACTGGAACATTATTATTACTAGTTGTTACATCTATTGGGGTACTTTGTGCTGTTATGCATTTGCTATTCATGTCTTTTTTTTTTAAGTTGGTTATCTCACTTAAATTATTACTTAAATGATTTTTTTTATTTTGTATTTTTGGACTTAATTTTAAATGCTGTTTTTCAATATTTAATATTAACGGTGGATGATGCTGATTAACTCTCGTAAGAGTTTCATCTGCACGTATTACACTACCAGAAATTGATGCTAGTATTAGGTCTAAGATAACCCCCCTGTAATTCATGATCTTATTTATTTGCGTTAGATTACCCGGGAAAAAATTAGACGATCGCCAATGATCACCAACGATCGTCAGCGATCGCCAACGATCGACAGCGGTCGTTGAAGATGTCATATTTGTCCACATCTCTGTCGATCGCCGTCGATCGCTGTCGATCGTTGTCGATTGCTGTCGATCGCTGTCGATCGTTGTCGATCGCTATCGATCGCTATCGATGTACAACAATTTACAGGAAAATAGACAAACGTGATTCTACGGCCTTAATTTGAATAAAAAAAAAAAAATATTTCTGAGTATATTATAATTATGATAAATTCTCCAGCATAAGCTAATAATTATTATAATTTGTCTATTTTTCTGTAAATTGTTGTAGATCGATAGCGATCGACAGCGTTCGACTTTGATCGACAGCGATCGACGGCGATCGACAAAGATGTGGACAAATATGACATCTTCAACGATCGTTGGCGATCGTCTAATTTTTTCCCGGGTAGCTAATATCGCAAAATTATTTATTTCTTTTATTTCATCATTTGTGTTGTTATTATCATGTTTTTCAAATATTGGACAGTTAAAATCACCTGTGATTATTTTTTCACCTGATAGTGTAATTATTGAATCAGATAAATCTTCTATAAAGTTGCAATATATATCAGTAGTGATGTTGGGTGGAATATATAAAACAATTATGTTTATCTTTTTGTATTCTATTGTACAAACTATACCAACTATATCAATTGATTCATACTGTAGGTTTAGGTTGTTTAATGGTATGAGTGTATTATAATTTATATGTTTTTTTAACATGATCAAGACCCCCTCACCTTTTGTTTTATATTGTTCCATCCTATCACTTCTGATAACACAAAATACATCAGTTTCAGCAACCTCAGATGAGATTGTCTGTTTCTTGAGCCATGTTTCGGTTAAACATATTACATTATACAACGAGATCACTGAGTTTGTTTTGAAGTCTGAAAGATTCGTGTTTAGTCCTCTTACATTTTGGTTATAGATTGATAGTACAGTATTATTGTTATTATTTTTGCTTAACTTATTATTACTTAATTTTTTATTACCTATGTCTATTTGGTTTAACACTGTGTGTGTATGTTGTTGATACGTGGATAGCTTCTGACAATGATGATGATCTTGAAGAGCAAGTTGTTGTTGTGGTTGATGTGAAGATTGTGAGTTGTTGCATACCTCGTCATACGTTGTTAGTGATTTTTTATAATCGTCGAGTTCAACAGCTCGTGCATTTGTGATTTTCTTTGTGTTATTAATGTGAATTTTCCATTTATTTGTCTTAGGTGTACCTTCTCCCCAGTTTCTCTTCTCAATCTCAATTGGGCTTTTAATTTTTTTAATTCCTCTTGTTGAGATGGTGTGAGATCTTTTGATATTGCCATGCCTGCCATCATGTCCCCAGGAGCCACCTGTTTCATTTTTTTCCAGAATGCTTCAATTATTTTATCAATAATAATTTGGGATTTAAATATTAATTTTACTGGTGTACTCTCAATTCCATTTATTTCATTGTTTATGCTGTGTAACAACTGTTCATGTTCCATATCATTATTATTTTTTATTTTGTTGTTATTTTTTAATCTTAGTATCTTTATATCGTTGACATTAACATTTATGTTATTATGTGGAAGAAAATCATTTAGTATTTTTGTAACAAGTTCAGTATCTTGCTTACCTTGTATATGATTGTTGTTACTTCTTGAGAACCCTGGAAGCCATTTCTGCCATACAGGTGTCCATCATTTGTTGTTCTTTCTCTTTCGTGTTTAGTTGAAGTTCTTTAATTTTATTTATTTCAATTGCATTTTGTGTTGTTTTTACAACATTGGCCTCAATTTTTTCATCCAATTTTTTTTATTTTCCCTTCTACTTGTGTTGTTAGTGTGTTTAGTTCTTCATTAATTGATTTAATCCTTTTGGTAAAGATTTGTTGCAAGTTTTGGGACATGTCAAAGAGTGATTTGTTCATGTCAATCAGATCATCATTTAATTTTTTGTTTAATCTTGCTTCAAGTTTTCCAATGTCTTTTGTTATGTTGATTCTTGCTGTATCATTTTCAGAATCATCTATTTCATCATCAGTATTTTCTTGTTCAGTTTGATGTTTGCCTGCTGATTGAGCATGTTGTGACGACTGTGATGATTCTGAATTTGATCTGGATTTTCCACAGCATTTTAAATAGCCACCATCTTCAAGTATATTTGTTCTGTCAGCACATCTTGGGTGATAAACTTGATCACATGTTTTGCACTTGACGTATTCTCCAGCAATTTTTGCTCTACACCCTCTGCATTCTGGCTTAACCTGCTCATTGTTACTCATGTTTTATTTCTACTTATTATATTATATTCACTTTTATTTGTATTTTTATTTTTTTATTTTTTTATTTTTTTCTTATTATTTTAACACTTTGTTTTCTTTAAATATTCATTGATTACTGACCAGTGGTTAGGTTGTATTGTTTTTCGTGATTTTAGCTATTGTGCATTGCTCTTTACCGTGTTTCTAGTTGTATGAGCTCACTCAGGATTGTGTGGTTTTAGTCGTATTAACCCGCTTTAGATTTTCAGTTTACCGTATGAATTATGATTGTTATTTTTGTTTCTATATTAGGTTATGTTTCAGATCAAGTTACACTTTTTATAATTATACAAACAATGTTCACTATTTGTAATCAATATATTATCTGCTTTTATTTTTGTATAATATTGACCTTGCAATTCAAATGCATCACAATTATTCAGTCCACTCTATCACCAATTACGCTTATTACACAGAGCACGATATTTTTTTTTTGACTTGTCGCGTCGCCGTGGTGGCAGTATATACATAATTTATTATCAATAAGAAAAACATAAAAATAATTACAAATCTTCATCTTTTATTAAAAATGATTTTGAGAATGGAAAAAAGGCGTAAGTCCCTGAACATACGCACTTTTTTTTTTCTTTAAGCCTTAAAATTGGATGCAAAGCCCGAAAATTTATAAATTCGCACTCACGCCCTTTTTCTTTTAGAAAAAAAAAAATTCCTAAAAATGGCACTTACGCCCTTCTTCCATTAATGTGACGATATAAATAATAGAATTTATGATAATAATATTCGAAATATAAATTCTAATAATTATTAACACTCGCCAAGGCTCGTGCTTGCCCCTCCAAAGTCGTTGAGAGCACACTCTCTGAGTGGGCACTTGTAACGAACTATATTTTATGTTACTAGGAACAGTGGTAATAATGTGTGAATTTCCAAAAAGCGCACTACCCCTTTTACGCTTTGGAAATTCACACATTATTCCCACTGCCCTTGTGACATAAAGTACTTTTTTCGATAAGTATAATATATTACGTATGAAAAAACACAGTGATATTCAAAGTTTCAATATCGATATTTTTAGGATTCAACTATATATTATATTTCATCTGTCGATATTTATTGATTTTAAATTATTCAAGTTCATTTAACATACTTAATGCGAAATGATATTTGTAAAATATAGTTTCGGAACTGAACTATCGAGGTGCTGTAATGTATGTTACACGGTGTATAAAAGTGACGACGTATTGATATAAATAAAAATAAAAAAATATTAATAAAACAAATACAAATCTATCATATCGACACTTTCGGAGGATATCATGATATCCCAGACAACATGTTTTTTTATTCAGTTTTTATAGAAAATTTTCTCATGATTACTGGAAAAATACGGAAAAATTCCTACACATGAGCAAAGTGTTTAAAAATGGAGTTGAAGTATGGAAAAAACGGCTATTTATCGGTTATATATCGTATAGTGTTTAAAATAACGATTAATTCTAAAATTTATTAATATCAATCAATAAAGCTCGTCAAGGAGAAAAAAATGTTTCGATGAAAATTTAGATAATAATTTATAAATTTCAATATATATATTTTTTTTGCAAATATAATAATGGCAGTCGATAAAACTCTTCGAGTAAAAAAGAAAGTCAAAATAAAAATTTCGATATATTAAATTTTTTTTTTTTTTTTTTAAACCGCTAGATTTTCAACTGAGTTACTAGATTTTTTTTTTCCCCTCAGCTACATCTTTTGCTTAGCTAGATTTTTTCCTCAGCTATATTTTTTACTTAGCTACATTTTTTACTTAGCCGCTTGATCTTTTACTTAGTGTTAATTATAGCCAAACACACAATATCTTCATAATTTTACCGGCTTAATTTTTCCCTCAGCTAAATCTTTTCATTAGCTAAATTTTCCCTTAGCTATATTTTTTACTTAGTCTTAATTATAGCCAAACAAACAATACCTACATACTTTTACCAGCCAAAATATTTTACTTAGCTACATCTTTTCCTTAGCTCTATTATATTATCAATTACGAAACAAATTACCACCAATGCCATAAAAATATCGATAACTCGAAAAATATTCGGAATATATTAAAAAATTTTTTTTTGAACTTTTTTTTCGACTTGATGAGTTTTATCAATCGTTAACATAGAATTTTTGTCTGTAAAACATTTATACCAGATATCCTTATAAAATCGATTTCATGAGAATAAGATTTCTAGAAAGGTTTTCAATTTTTTGGGTTAATATAAAATCTAGCGATTTTTTTTTCCATATTACCTCCATTAAGACAATCAACAATCAGTTCAAACTTAGGTCTCTCAGCACTTCCATGGACTAGCTCTTTAATGCTCGGAAAATCGAATATCTCTTTCATCAAGACTACGTAGTCTTCGACAGGATTAATTACTTCGACTACAAATTTTCGATCACCCACTTGAATAGCTGTTGATTGTTCTTTTTCAATATCAATTATAAGATTTGGAACATACTTGAATGATTCGAGAGATTTAGTAATCTCAAAAATTCGATTTGTAACCTGATCAGGAGCTGGACCACCGTTCTCGCAGTTGAATTTTATGCCAAAATCGTTATCAGGTCCTCCTGGATTGTGTGATGCAGTTAATACAATAGCTCCATTAGTTTTATATTTTCGAATATAGTTTGAAATGGCAGGTGTTGAAAAAATACCATTTCTTCCAACTATTAGCTTTCCAACCTGTATTTAAAATATCAAAAAACAAATTGTACAAAACAAATATAGCCTCATCAGTTTATCCATAATCAATTTTTTAATTTCTCGAGTGATCAAAAGTTTTGCAGAGTTAAGCTTTACGATAAGCATACAAAATATTTCCAACATCAATTTATTATTATAGAACTGAAGACACGAAACTTCATCCATTAAATCTGCTTATATTTCTCATGCTCCCGAGTGGAAATCTGGCCAGGCTAGTCTGATTTGACTTTAAGTCTTGATCAAGGCTTGATCAATTTTCCCTTAACACGGGAAGCCTGATCGAAATTTGATCAAGATTTGATCAAGATGCTTGATTAAGGATAACTTGATCAAGATTGGATCAAGGAAACCGCAACTCATCCTTATTAAGGCCAGCCTGATCAAGAATTGATCAAAAATTGATCAATTATTATACATTTCGGTACTTGTATTTTTTTCTCATCCTTATTAAAGCCAGCCTGATCAAGAATTGATCAAGGAAACCTTAACTCATCCTTATTAAGACCAGCCTGATTAAGAATCGATCAAGGAAACCTTAACTCATCCTTATTAAGGCCAGCCTGATCAAGAATTGATCAAGGAAACCTTGACTCATTGTTATTAAGGCCAGCCTGATCCAAACTTGATCAAGAATTGATCAATTAATATACATTTCGGTACTTGTATTTTTTTCAAGATCATCTTGATCAAGATTGGATCAAGGAAATCTTAACTTATCCTTAATAAGGCCGACTTGATCCAAACTTGATTAAAAATTGATCAGTTATTATAAATTTCGGTCCTTGTATTTTTCTATTGTTTAATCCATTCATTGTTACAATTATATTATTCTTTCACTGATAAAATGATTTTTCTTAATAAAAACGACGCTAAGCATGGCCTAGTTATGTTTTAAGACTGGTCTAAATATATAAACTCTTTAAAACTATTATGTGTATCGATTCCCTCCATGGCTGAGCGGTCCAACGCGTTCCTTTTGGTACGTTCAATTTAAACTTCGTCGGTTCGAATCCCGTACATTCTTTACTTAAATCATTGTTCAATTTAGGGCATATTTTTCAAGGAAAATCTATTCATAGATTAAAATAAGACAGCCTGTATATCATTGACTTCTTTTTTTGTACATTTTTTTTTTTTTTAATTTCAAACTATTTAATTGTATTTTGAATTTCATATTCTTGAAAAATTTCATGTATATTTTGGTAATGAGAAAATTTTTAATGTAATAGGCGTTTGCCTGCAATTATTGGTTTATGATTAAATAATAAATGACCCTGGTGAAAATATTTCTCTCTGATTTCTCCGAATTTCTCTGAATTTCTCCGCGGTTACTTCGAAGTTCTCCTAAATTGACCCATGCGGAAAAATAAGTGGAGAAAGTTATCAAAATTTTTTCCGAATTTTCTCCGAATCGACTTGGGTAAAAAAACGTTCGGAAATATTTGTCCGCGAATAAAACACGTGCAGAAACGTGTGAAAAAAAAAATTTTGCAGCGGAGAAATTATCTCCGCGTGTCTTTTACGCGGAGAAATTTTCTCCGAATCGACTTGGGTTAAGAAACGTTCGAAAATATTTTTCCGCGATAAAAATACGCAGAGCATGTAAAAAAAAATTTTACCGCAAAGAAATTCTTTCGAAATCAACGACGGGGTGAAATTTCTCCACTGATTTCTCCACATTGGTCAATTTGATGAAACGATCACCGGAGTTTTGTAGACCAAAAACCTCAGGTATATCAACTTTTTTAAAAAAAAGTGTCTTAAAATTTTCATTTTTTTTTTTAAATGAACAAGATCATGCTTTGCGTTATGTAACAATTAATAAGGAGTAGGGCAGGGAACTTGCCGTACACGGGAGTGTAATATTGTTGCAATATTCGAAATTTAAAAATTTATTTGAATAAAAATTGAATGCGATTGATATGTTCATGTAGGTATATCGATATTAGTCGATATAAAAAAGAAAGTCGATTTATGGTTATATATAAATATGTGTGTATCGACTTTTATCTGCTTTTATTTTTTTTGTCTATGATGGGGTTGAGATATCCGCGTAATTTTTTTTTTCATTAAATTGTTTAGGATCTAAGCAAAATTAAAAAGAAAAATGATAATTTTTAAACTAGTTAAAGGGGGGTAGAGGGTGGATTTTGACTGTTTTTATTTTTTTTAACTATGATAGAGTTGAGCTGTCCTCGTAATTTTTTTTTAATTCAAATGTTTGCAATAGAAAATAATCAAGGACAAAATTTGGGAATTTTTAGGATGGTCAAAGGGGGGTAGAGAATGGATTTAAACTGTTTTTATTTTTTTAACTATGATAGGGTTGAGCTGTCCTCGTATTTTTTTTTTATTTAATTGTTTGCAATAGAAGATAATCTAAGAAAAAAATTGGGAATTTTACGAATGGTCAAAGGGGGGTATAGGGTGGATTTTAACTGTTTTTATTTTTTTTAACTGTGATGAAGTTGAGCTGTCTTCGTAATTCTTTTTTTATTCAATTGATTAAAATAGAAGATAATTTAGAAGAGAAATTGGGAATTTTTGAACTGGTCAAAGGGGGGTAGAGGGTGGATTTTGTCTGTTTTTATATTTTTTTACTATGATAGAGTTGAGCTATCATTGTAATTTTTTTTTTATTAAATCGTTTGCAATAAAAGATAAACTAAGAAAGAAATTGGGATTTTTTCGAATGGTCAAAGGGGGGTAGAGGTTGGATTTTGATTGTTTTCATTTTTTTTATCTGTGATAGAGTTGAGCTGTCCGCGTAATTTTTTTTTTATTCAATTGATTAGTATAGAAGATAATTTAGGAGAGAAATTGGGAATTTCAAACTGGTCAAAGGAGGGTAGAGGGTGAATTTAACTGTTTCTATTTTTTTTGACTATGATAGAGTTGAGCTACCCTCTTTATTTTTTTTTAACCTCTATTTTCGAGGATTTAAGATAGATTAGGAAAAAAATTGGGAATCTTCAAAATGGTCAAAGGGGGCAGGGGGGGATTTTGACTTTTTTTATTATTTTCAACTATGATTAAGTTATACTACCCTCGATTTGTTTTTTTCTAATTCATTCTAGACCCTAGACAATATAATGAAAAAAAAAATTCCCCGTATAGCTCAACTCTATCATAGAAAAAAAAATTTAAAATAGATTTTAATGTTTTCAAATGGATTTAAATGTATTTGAAATACAAGAAAGCTATTTTCCGTAAAAGAAGTTATTTAATTCCTTCTCAGTGTAACATGCTGCCATGTTTCATCCGTATATATGTGGTACTTTATCAGTACGCATGTCGTACTTCAACCATACTTGAATCAAATGAATAGTTAAAATTACAACCTAAAAATCAGAAAATAGCCCGCCGTACTTTATCGGTTTATACGCCGTATTCTATTCGTATGTATGTCGTACTTAAAAAAAACTATTTAAAAGCCAAGAAAAATATTTTTCGGAACAACAGATATTGAATCAATTGTTTTTTTTTTCTTTTGAAAAAGTCATAGCCTGTTGTATTAGATCCAGATGTACTCTGTACATCTCCCGTATTCTATATTTTTTTTTCCTATCTAGAATGGCATTTTCATAAAAATCTCCGCATCTGTAGATAATCGAAAAATTCATAGCCTGTCGTATTTTATCCAGACTGATTCCATGCATCTTTATCCGTATGGACGGATTAATTTATTTGTACAATTGAATCAGAGAATAGCCCACTGTACTTGATTAGTACATACGCCGTATATTATCCGTACGTATGCCGTACTTGGAAAAAAACTATCAAAAAGCGGAAAATAGTACATTGTGATACAAGTGCAAAAAGCATTGGTTTATCAAGCGCGTTGAGTGAGACCTGAGATAGAGTGGAGAATAAGCAAGTGGTGCTTCGCCTCGAGGCACCACTTGCTTATTCTCCACTCTATCTCAGGTCTCACTCAACGTGCGAGATACAACCAATGCTGTATGCATGAGTATCACATACTATTTTCCTAACATAGGCATGTTATAGACCACAAATCCATGTTGAATCAAATTATTGAATCCAGAAGAAAGAGTTTGGGGGGGTTTGGGGGAGGCTTGCCCCCCCCCCCCCTCCCCCCACTTAAAAAAAAAAATTTAAAAGTTCAAACATAATTAATAATTTTTTAAATAATTTTTATTGAAAAAAACAAACTGTTTGTTAAAATGACTAAATCTAAAGTTTTACTGAAATTCTCTTTTTTTCCAAATTATATAATAATAATATATAAATCATATAAATTTTCTTTTATATTGTTTCAGCAAACAAAAAATATTTTTTAATTTTTGGTCTACAAAAAATTCAGTAGTAATAATTATTTATTTGATTAATAATAAAAATATTTATCTAATAAAAAAAAAAAAAAAAAATACCAATTGAACAAAACTATTGTTGTTTCAAACAAAAAACAATTGGTATTTTTTTGTGACTGAACAAAAAAAAAAAAAAAATTGATAAATTGTTCAAACAAATTATCCAAAATAATTGTTTGAAAAAAACAAAAAAAAATTATTATAAGCATTATTTGAACTAAATCAAAGAAATACAAAAAAAAAAAAAAAAATACTTATCTATTTAACAAGAACCAAAAATATTTCTTAAAAATTATAAAAACAAACATAACTATGTAATAAATTATTTTTTTTTTTTTTATAAAACTAGTTTTTGAAAGTTATGTTAGAGCAGTTAGTTAAATTATAGATAATTGTGATATTCTTGTTTTCCTTTTTATCACCATGAAAATTTTCTTTATCATTATCAAAAGTAGAATTGGATTTTAAATTATGATCCTGGTGTTCGCTTGATGTTGATGCACCACAATTAATTTTTTTATTAATGTCTATGTGTTTGTGTTGATTGTTTAAACCAGGTTGAGTATTTTCATGATTATATTTTGGTCTTTTAAAACATGGAATTATTGATGGTGAGTTATCACGTTTATTACCAATATTTATTCTTTTTGTAATCATTCTACCAGCTTCTAATTTTTGTTCTGTAGAATCCTCAATGTAACCTATTGCAACTGCGTCAGATTTCCACTTGAATTGCCGTTTAAGCATAGCTGTATCAGCACCAGCATTGGCATACAATGTTGCTGCAGTTCTTCTGAATGAATGGCCTGTATATTTTTCAGCATTTTCAAGCTTTAAATAAGTAGCTATTAGTTTTGGCATTTTGCCAAATGTGTTGATACCAATGTTTTGATTCATGCATTTACCATTCATGTATTCAAGAAAAAAACGTTCAGATGTGGCATTAGCTGGTCTCAGTGATTAGTATTTCTCGACATATTCTACATAACTATCGTGAATTGTAAATAATTGAGGCTCTTGATTTTTACACTTGATAATGTTGACAACTATAATATCTCCTTCTTTTTTTATGTTTGACAATTTTAAATCAGTTAGCTCTTGTCTTCTCATTCCACCACAAATACCAAATATTGCTGCAACCTAAAATATTAAAATTATACAATTTATTTATTTATTTATTTGTTTTTTAATTTTAGTTTATTTAATGATAAATAGACTTACCTTTATCGCAAGAAATTCTGAGTCTGGTGCTGTCTCCAAGAATTTTTTAATCTCTTCTGCTTTGAAAAGTTTTGATTTTTTTGATCGATGACCAACAGATGTTCTTTTTAATAGCTTTTTATGAGTGGATATTTTGATATGTCAATTCCTTCGTACATCTCTAAAGTAGCTCGTAACATTGAGTACCGAGACCACAATGTCGATGACTGATATTTTTTTTTCATTTCATTAAAATAAATTAATACATGACTTTCATCTGTTTTTCCTTTTTTTTTATTATTTAGCCAGCTTTTGTACTTATTGTATTCAGCCTCGTACAATGCACGAGACTTTTCTGGCAATAAATCCATTTTTATTGCATTGACTTCATCAATTATTTTTTGTCCATCATCATCATCATCATCATCATCATCATCATCATCATCATCATCATCATCATCATCATCATCATCATCATCATCATTATCATTATCATCATCAACATCTTCATTACCACCATTGTCATCACCACCATTGTCATCACCAACGTTGTCATCAACACCATTATCATCATAATTATTGGCATTGTCTTTATCGTTATTATTGTTATCATCACCATCACCAGTATCATAATTATGAACAAAAACGCTATCGTCAAAAATTAAATCATCACCCATATCAAATTCATCACATGTTAATTCTGATTCTTTTAGTTGCACATTACATTCATTGTTATTTACATCAAGAACTTCACATTTGTTTTTTTTTTTTTTATTATCACAATCATTTTCATCACTACTACTGTGTGAAGTACTTTCATCAACCCAATGATCATTCATTTTGACAAATATAAAGAACAAGTAACTATTGATTTTTTATTTTTTTATGACAATTGACAACTCACAGCTGCAGCTAAATATTAATATGAAATTACTGAATTTTTTAAATTATTTTTGACCACCTGATTAGCATGTCTAAACTTGTCTAAATGAACTGTTAGGATGATGAGTGTGAGTGTGTGTGTGAGAAAGAAAATTCTAATCCAATATGGCTGTCATCACAGTTACCAGAGTAACCACGCCATGGAATGGCGCCACTAAAAATTTCTACGGGGCCTTTTATTGAACGCGCTTACATCAGCATTAAAACCAGCATTATCGTAGTCTACGCTTTCCACGACGTTCACTATAAAACAAAAACACACTGAAAAACAAAAACTCACTCTCGTAGGGACCAGTGGGATAATGCGCCACTTTAACGACGCACCAGCGTTCATTAAAGTTGTGTTTAACATGCCTCAGTTAGGAAAATGTATTTTTTGGAACAACTGATATTTGATTGATTTTTCGTTATGCTTTCAAAAATGTCATAGCTTGTTGTATTCGATCTGGACGTACTCTACACATGTGCCATACTTTATCCGTACATTCCTGGAAATATCTGTTGTTTCGAAAAATACCTTACTCGGCTTTCAAATATTTTTTTTTCAAGTACGGCATACATACAGACAAAATACGGCCCTACTTTATCCGTACATACGCCGTATTTTATCCGTATGTATGCCGTACTCGAAAAAAAAATATTTGAAAGCCGAGAAAGGTATTTTTCGAAACAACAGATATTCAATTGTTGTTTCTAATTTATTTTTACTCTTTTTTAAAGAAAATTAAATCGGGAAAAAATTACTTGTGTTTGTGGTTTAGATAGAAAGTGTTTTGAGTATGCAAAAAAGGGGTAAGTAAAATTTTTTAAGATTTAATACCTTTTTTTAATACCTTTTTGATTTGTTTATTTATTTTTATTCAAACAATTATTTAAACAATAAATTGAACGAAAATTTAAACAATTATTTAAACAACAATTTAAACAATAAATTAAACAAAAATTTGAACGATTTTTTTAAACAAAAAATTAACCAATAAATTCAACAAAAATTCAAACGGTTATTTAAACAAAGAATTAAACAATAAATTCAACAAAAATTTAAGCGATTATTTAAACAATTATTTAAACAGAAATTTAAACAATAAATTCAATAACAATTTGAACAAAAGTTTGAACAATTATTTGAACAGTAATTCAAACAATAAATTTAACAAAAATTTAAACATTAATTTCAACAAAAATTTGAACGATTGTTTAAACGAAAATTTAAACGATTGTTTAAACAAAAAATTGAACATTAAATTCAAATTTTGTTGTTTAAATTTTTGTTTAATTTAATGTTTAAATTTTTGTTGAATTTATTGTTTCAATTTCTGTTTAAATAATTGTTTAAATAATCGCTTAAATTTTTAATGAATTTATTGTTTAATTTTTTGTTTAAATGATCGTTTAAATTTTTGTTGAATTTATTGTTTAATTTTTTGTTTAAAAGAATCGTTCAAATTTTTGTTTAATTTATTGTTTAAATTGTTGTTTAGATAATTGTTTAAATTTTTGTTCAATTTATTGTTTAAATAATTGTTTAAATAAAAATAAATAAACAAATCAAAAAGGTATTAAAAAAAGGTATTAAATCTTAAAAAATTTTACTTACCCCTTTTTTGCATTTTCAAAAAACTTTTTTTCTGAACCACAAACACCAGTAATTTTTTCCCGATTTAATTTTCTTTAAAAAAGGGTAAAAATAAATTAGAAAATCACTTGTGACGAAAATTAAAATTTTCAATACTTCGGTGGGTCATGTGCAATTATTATTTGGTTCATTTTTTTTTTTTTTTAAATAAATGTCATATTGCTCATAGGTTATGTCGTTTTGTTTACCACGGAATATTATTATAAAAATATGTTCATCTGTGTGAGTGCGTTTTACTGAGCAGGGCTGCCAACTTCGTGCGACTAATCTGCGACTAATCTGCCTCAATATAATTGCGGCAAATTGTAGATAAAGATAAAATGAAACTTTAAATTAGTCGGTGGAAGTTAATCGGATGGATAGTTTAAGAGTTATTAATTTTTTTAAAAAAAAGACAAAATGACAAATTTGATATTTTTAGCATTTACGGCTTTAATAATTACTTTTTAAAAAAACAAAAATATACGAATTTTAGGTATTAAAAATACGCTTCTTTTGATTATAATATGAAGTCTCTAGATCTATTGGCTAAGGAGCTACGACACTTTTTTTTTTTCTTAAACAAATGCAATACGTAGGTGACGCGAAGCGTCCCACCTACGTAAAAACTAAAGGAATCTTTGGTGGTACACCAATCGAACCGTAACTCCATCTACCGCATTTCAAACAATTCATTTGGTAGATTTAGTACTATAGTTTATTTAAGCTAACTTTTAAAACAATTACCCCTGTCAAATCTAGTGTAATGTCCGGCGGTAAGCCGCACAAACTTTTTTATTTTTCTTTATAATATTTTACATTAGATATTCAGGGTAATTTTGACACCCCTAGCTCTATCTTACAGACCGTCAATGTAATATATTTAAGGGAGCTAGAGGTTTTGCACCCCCAACAAATTACTTGAGCCGGCACTATTGCCAAGCGCTTCTACCGCCAATTTTAATTAAGAAAATTAAATATAAATTAATATAATGAGTGATATCGACAAAATCCTAAAAATATAGGGATTCTCTCGATACCACTCATGTCATAATTAAACAATTAGAAATAATTTTAATTAAGGTTGGAAAATCATAAGATTTTCCTCGACCAATAAGAAATAAGCGACATAAGGAAAGTGAAATTGGACCAAGGAGGAAAACCGAACATCCCCGAAGGATCCCCACCTGCCTTTATGTTCTGAGAGGATCGAGCGAGATTGATCGCTAGATCTCGGTCACTCGGTCAGAGTTAGTTCCTTGACCTACACCAGCTCTTCCAGCTCTAACTAGCATAGGCACTTTGCCTCGTCGAATTTTAATTGCTCTAAAAAACTTAGAATATTTTCTACAAATCAGCACAACTGTAAGTTATCCTTACTCAATATTTTATTGATTATTTTTATTAATTTGTTTGTTTTAACAATATTTAAGTAACATTTGGTTACTTAAATTATCAATTTAAATTCATTAAATTAATTACAAATTTAACTTGTAATAAATTACGACCGCATGGTCTAAATTTTTCTTGCTTGAGTAAATTAAATTCAAAGCACGTATTGTGTTACATTGTCTAATCAAATAAATATTGAATAGAATAAATTACATTTTTGCTGCAATAAATAATCAAGTTATTTATTTAAAATAATTAAATATTTAATTATACAAATTCACGACCTCGTGGTCAGCCATTCAATCTTGAATACAATTTATAAAGTACAGTGAAAAGTTTCATATAATTATTTTATTTAAATTCGAATAAAAGTAACAGTTATTGTAATTTTACTGTAAAATCAGTGCTACGTTTGTGTCCGAAATTTGACATAATTTAAGCTTCAACCACATACAACCAACTTGTATAATTACATTGTACCACATCTATATAAAATATATATATATTTATATATTTTTGTGCATCGTTATTGGCGATAAAATAACCAAGCCAACCTGTCAATTTGCGAGCATCTCCAAGGTCAAGCCAAGGTACACGCCGTCACTAGATTGCTAGATTAAATTACCGACAACCAATGTAAGTACCTTCTTTTAAATAAATTTTTATTCAGTATTTGCTCGGTGAATTTATGACATGTGTAAAATTATTAACATTGTAAAAGCCAAGCGTCATCATCGCGTCAATGTAGAGTCAGTGACTTATTTAATTAATCAACTGGATTGCTCCTTAATCCCGTCGCTGGCATTTCGGCCGTCATAATTTATTTATTGTTCGGGCTATTCGCAATTTTAATAATTTTCAGTCTCTGACTCCGCCACGACCGCATGGCTTAGGCTCTCTCTTTTCGACGCGACGCGCAAGTAAAATTTAACTGGGTTACCTATTTAATAATTGCTTTGTATCGCATTTTTATGTAATAGTTAAAGGGTTAATTTACAAATAAACTGTGCTCCGATTTTTACTGAATTTACAAGTGTTATTTGAAATTATTTTTATTGAATTATTGTGTTACTTTTTCGCGTATTTTTCAGGTTCCTTTTTACCTTTCTCTACATTACGTAAAATCGTCTCCCTCCCCTTCTAATGTACCTTCGCTGGGCAGGATAAACAGGGTTAAATTAATTACATATCTAGTTGGATTATTTTATTGGACAAAATCTCTATGTCTAGTAAATGATCCGGCTACGACATTTCACTAGCAAATGTTTATCCAATATTTATTCTATTTATTTAAATAATTAACTAGGTTGCTATACAATTAATAACATCCAATAACTCCGACAAACATGCTGACTCATAGCTTGTTGTATTCGATTTGGACGTACTCTATACATGTGCCGTACTTTATCCGTATGCCGCCGTACTTTATCCATACATACGCCGTATTTTATCCGTTTGTATGCCATACTTGAAAAAAAAATATTTGGAAGCCAAGAAAAGTATTTTTCGAAACAACAGACATTCAATTGATAATTCGTTACGCTTTTAAAAATGTCATAGCTTGTTGTATTTGATCTGCACGCACTCTATACATGTGCCGTACTTTATCCCTATGTACGCCCTACTTTACCCGTACATACGCCGTACTCTTAATATATTCGTACAATTAAATCAAAGAATAGCCCACTGTACTTGATCAGTACATACGCCGTATTTTATCCATATGTATGCCGTACTCGAAAAAATTATTTGAAAGCCGAGAAAGGTATTTTTCGAAACAAAAGATCTTCAATTGATGTTTCGTTACGCTTTCAAAAATGTCATAGCTTGTTGTATTCGATCTGGACGCACTCTATACATGTGCTGTATTTTATCCGTATGCCGCCGTACTTTATCCGTACATACGACGTATTTTATCCGTATGTATGCCGTACTTAAAAAAAAAAATTGAAAGCCGAGAAAGGTATTTTTCAATTGATATTCAATTAATGTTTCGTTACGCTTTTAAAAGTGTCATAGCTTGTTGTATTCGATCTGGACGTACTCTACACATGTGCCATACTTTATCCGTACATTCCTGGAAATATCTGTTGTTTCGAAAAATACCTTTCTCGGCTTTCAAATATTTTTTTTTCAAGTACGGCATACATACGGATAAAATACGGCGTATGTACTAATCAAGTACAGTAGGCTATTCTTTGATTTAATTGTACGAATATATTAAGAGTACGGCGTATGTACGGATAAAGTAGGGCGTACATACGGATAAAGCACGGCACATGTGTAGAGTACGTCCAGATCGAATACAACAAGCTATGACATTTTTGAAAGCATAACGAAAAATCAATCAAATATCGGTTGTTCCAAAAAATACATTTTTCCGCTTTTTGATAGTTTTTTTCCAAGTACGGCATACGTACGGATGAAATACGGCGTATGTACTAATCAAGTACAGTGGGCTATTCTCTGATTCAATTGTACAAATAAATTAAGGTACGGCGTCCATACGGATAAAGATGCATGGAATCAGTCTGGATAAAATACGACAGGCTATGAATTTTTCGATTATCTACAGATGCGGAGATTTTTATGAAAATGCCATTCTAGATAGGAAAAAAAAATAAATAAACAATTAAATATCTATTGTTCTGGGAAGCAGCTTTTTTAGTTTTTAAATTCATTTTTTTTTTGAGTACAGAATACGGAATACGTTCGAACAAAATATGCCATAGGTACAGAATAAGTACGGCATATGTATGGATAGAATACAGGAGATGTACAAAGTACATCTGGATCTAATACAACAGGCTATGACTTTTTCAAAAGAAAAAAAAAACAATTGATTCAATATCTGTTGTTCCGGAAAATATTTTTCTTGGCTTTGAAATAGTTTTTTTTAAGTACGACATACATACGAATAGAATACGGCGTATAAACCGATAAAGTACGGCGGGCTATTTTCTGATTTTTAGGTTGTAATTTTAACTATTCATTTGATTCAAGTATGGTTGAAGTACGACATGCGTACTGATAAAGTACCACATATATACGGATGAAATATAGCAGCATGTTATACTGAAAAGGAATTGAATAACTCCTTTTACAGACGATAGCTTTTTTGTTTTTCAAATACTTTTAAATCCATTTGAATACATTAAAATCTATTTTAAATTTTTTTCTCTATGATAGAGTTGAGCTATCCGGGAAATGTTTTTTTTCGTTATATTGTTTAGGGTCTAGAATGAATTTGAAAAAAAAAATTCGAGCGTAGTATAACTTAATCATAGTTAAAAAAAATAAAAACAGTCAAAATCCACCCCCTACCCCCCTTTGACCATTTTAAATATTCCCAATTATTTCCTTAAATTATCTTCTCTTGCAAACAATTGAATAAAAAAAAAAATTACGATAATAGCTCAACTCTATCATTGTTAAAAAAAAAAAAAAACAGTCAAAGTCCAGCCTCTACCCCCCTTTGGCCATTTCAAAGATTCCCAAATTCTTTCCTTATCTCTCGTAGATCCTCGAAAATGAAAAGAAAAAGAAAAAACGAGAGTATCTCAACTCTATCATAGTTAAAAATAATAAAAACAGTCAAAATCCACCCTCTACCCCTCTTCGACCATTCTAAAAATTCCCAATTTTTTTCTTAAATTATCTTCTATTGCAAACAAGTAAATAAAAAAAAAATTACGATGATAGATCAACTCTATCATTGATAAAAAATAGAGAAACGGTCAAAGTCCACCTCCTACCCCCCTTTGACCATTTTAAAGATTCCCAAATTTTTTTCTAATCTCTCTTAGATTCTCGAAAATCAAAAGAAAAAGAAATAACGAGAGTAGCTTAACTCTATCATTGTTAGAAAAATAACAACAGTTAAAATCCACCCTCTACCCCCCTTTGACAATTCTAAAAATTCCCAATTTTCTTCTTCAATTATCTTCTATTGCAAACAATTAAATAAATAAAAAATAACAATGATAGCTCAACTCTTTCATAGTTAAAAAATATAAAAACAGACAAAATCCACCCTCTACCCCCCTTTGACCAGTTTAAAAATTCCCAATTTCTCTCCTAAATTATCTTCTATTCTAATCAATTGAATAAAGAAAAAATTACGATGATAGCTCAACTCTATCATTGTTAAAAAAAATAAAAACAGTCAAAGTCCACCCCCTACCCCCCTTTGACCCTTTTAAAGATTCCCAAATTTTTTCCTAATCTCTCTTAGATCCTCGAAAATCAAAAGAAAAAGAAATGACGAGAGTAGCTTAACTCTATCATTGTTAAAAAAATAAAAACAGTCAAAATCCACCCATTACCCCCCTTTGACCAGTTTAAAAATTCCCAATTTCTCTCCTAAATTATCTTTTATTCTAATCAATTGAATAAAAAAAGAATTACGAGTGCAGCTCAACTCTATCATAGTTAAAAAAATAAAAACAGTTTAAATCCACCCTCTACCCCCCTTTGACCATCCTAAAAATTCCCAAATTTTTTCTTAGATTATTTTCTAATGCAAACATTTGAATTAAAAAAAAAATTACGAGGACAGCTCAACTCTATCATAGTTAAAAAAAATAAAAACAGTCAAAATCCACCCTCTACCCCCCTTTAACTACTTCAAAAATTATCATTTTTCTTTCCAATAAATGAATAAATTTCAGATCATTCATTTTCGTTATTTTTATTTATAATAATTTGAACTCATGATGTGCAATTTTAAGCACTACAAATCAACAACTAATGGGACAAATACACTATCAACAATCTGGTCTATGTAAAGATCTGCTGCAACCTTTCAATTATAGCTCAGTTTTTTTATCGAGTGAACAACGAATATCGCCAGTGCCCTGGTAGAAATGCTCCGTCGAATCGACGTCGAACCCGACTTAATATCGAGATAACATGTATAAGCATAGGGAAAAATTTTTAGGTTAAACACGTTATTCGTTAGTTATTACGTTAGTCGATTTTACCGGTCAATCTCTACCAGGGTTACCAACCTCTCCAGTATAACAATTTCAATTCACAATATCAACCTTATGAACATGAAACTGAAAAAACAAAAAAAACTAAAAATCGAGAAAAACAGTTTTTTTTTTTATCTCAAAAACTGTGATTCTAAGGAAAATAATTCTATAGAAAAAAATCTGGTATTCAAAAGACGCATTTTTTAAACTATATACGAAAACACTACGACGATTCTATCAAGAGTTATCGAGGTTCCCCTTGTTATTACATTGTTAGCGGAACGTTACGCAATCGATAACTGTTGATACAATAATCTCAGCGACTTCATGTAGGGCTCGGAAGAGCCCTTCATATACACATACGCTGAAAATGAACGAAAATGGTGGTCAACAAGATAAAGGCCACATCAATATTCAATTCCATGAATTTTCTCGTAAAGAAGAGTTAACAAGGTCTTGCAATCATGGATGGATTTAGAGGCCATTCTGGAGGGCCATTTTCACGAACTTTTCTCAATCGCTTATTTTAGAAACTTGATTAACAGATATAACTAGGTTTCACCGAGATATTACTAAAACGTTTGGAGATATCTGGTGATAAATATTCTTGCATGTTTACACACCCCTTGAATTTTTTTTTTTTTTTTTTATTTATTTTTGGCAACATTTAAAAAAAAATTTATATTTATTTTTCGTCGTTTTTTCGTAGCAATGTGTGCACGATTTAATTTTTATTTCAAGTTGGCGTTTATTTGGTGCATCAACTTTAGTATAAATTTAATCAGATAATAATTTTAAAAATTAGTGAATGTACATTAATATATTGTTTTTACTTCGTATGTCTATATACTTATAGTTATGCATATACGCAATCCTAAATAGCTACTACAGCGATACCAGCTTGTCAGGCTTTGGATAGCTACCACAGCTATCCAAAGTATAGCTAATGTAACGAGTAGACACGCTGTTTTCACAAGAATAGTAACCTGTCAAATGTGGATTGCCAAAATAACAATCCTCTGCTAACTATCCAAAGGTTAGTTAGCCGTGGATAGAAGCCAAAAGCTATCTGGCTCGTTGCTGTAAACTGAGAGAAAAAGTTGCTAAAATATAGCAAAATTTTGCTTGAAAGTTTTAGGCTTTGATTTAAAAAAAAAATGTATTAATTTGAGCAAAATATTTTTTAATTAAAGTAATTTATTTGCTTTAAATTGAGACAGTTTTTTTTTTATTTAAGAGAAAAGAGAATTAATTTAAGAGAAACTTTGCTAAAAAGGAAGCAAAAATATCCCTTAAATCAAGCAAATAAGCGGTCTAGTTAAGACAAAAGTTGCTAAAATTGAGTGACAATTGATTTTATTTAATGGGTAAGACGTTTAATTTAAGGATAATATTGATTAAATTAATAGAAAATTATTTTTATACAAATGATAAATGAATTAATTCAAAAAAATTATAAATCAATTTAAAACAAAAAGCGATCTAGTTAAGACACAAAATGCTAAAATTAAGCAACATTTCATTTAATTTAATGGTTAAGTCGTTTAATTTGAAGAAGTTATAGATTAAATTAATAGAAAATTGTTTTTATTTTTGATTAAAAGAAATGAAAATAAAAAAAAAAATTATTTTTCTTCATTTTTCCTTTTTTTTCAGGACTTATTGAATTTTACACTTGAAGAATTAATTGTCATTTTTTTTTTTTTTTTTTTTTCCTAACCGAGCCTTGAACCTCTGCCTAATCTAAACCTATCTATACCTATAATTTTAAAAGCCAGTGCGTTACCCCCTGAACCGTCACGCATTAACGTATCAGAGACAAAATTATGAAGTCCTTGTATCAAAAGTTTCATCGGATCCCGATAAGCTGATTGGTTTTATTTTCGTTACATGTCTTTGTTTAAATTTTTATTAATACATCTTTCTGTCACTTTATTTAACTGGCTTAAAGAAAAACAAAAAAAATACCCATTATACTATAGGCTTTTCGTTCTTTTATTTCGGATGTCTTCTTAAAATATTCCATACATATATTGTGAAATTTTTTTTTTTTAAAAACTAGTTGAATATTTATATAAAAAAATAAAGTATTAATAAAAATTCAAACAATTACATGTAACGAAAATAAAACCAACCAGCTTATCGAGATTTTCTTTTTAATTTTTTATTCAAAACCAAACACAATTTTCTATTAATTTAATCTATAACTTCCTCAAATTAAACGACTTAACCATTAAATTAAATCAGATCTTGCTCAATTTTAGCAACTTTTGTCTTGATTAGATCGCTTTTCTGCTTTAAATTGATTCATAATTTTTTTAAATTAATCAATAATTTCCTTAAGTTAAACGACTTACTCATTAAATTAAATTGAATGTTGCTTAAATTTAGCAACTTGTGTCTTAACTAGATCGCTTTTTGTTTTGAATTGATTCACAATTTTTTTAAATTAATTCATTTATCATTTGTATAAAAACAATTTTCTATTAATTCAATCAATATTATTCTTAAATTAAACGTCTTACTCATTAAATAAAATCAATTGTCACTCAATTTTAGCAACTTTTGTCTTAACTAGACCGCTTATTTGCTTGATTTAACGGATATTTTTGCTTCCTTTTCAGCAAAGTTTCTCTCAAATTAATTCTCTTTTCTCTTAAATAAAAAAAAAACTGTCTCAATTTAAAGCAAATAAATTGCTTTAATTAAAAAATATGTTGCTCAAATTAATACATTTTTTTTTTAAATCAAAGCCTAAAACTTTCAAGCAAAACTTTGCTATATCTAAGCAACTTTTCTCTTAAATGCAGACATTTTTTTTTCTCAGTGTAGCTAAAAATTTTTTACAGTGTACTGAGAGAGCTATGCAATAAGTGTTGCCACGATAGACGATAATCACAATACGATACAATAAGATAATCACGATAGACGACACAATAATACAAATTTTTATCGTGTCGATATGGCAATACGATACAATAATTCCCTCACGATAATTACGATAAAGCGATAATATTGTCAAAAACAAAATTCTCACTTTTTTTTTTTACATAACGAAAATTTCAAGAGAAAAATTTTTTTTTTTTAAATTTTTAGAATTATGAAAATACATTCCGGGGTATATAAAACAAATAAAATTTATATATCGGCCGAGCGTCGGTTGATTCTTGGATTGCCATGATTATAATGAATATTTAAGTAAAACAAATTTTCACTATGATTAATTGTTGCTGCTGTGGTTAAGTAAGTAAGGCTCTGGAGTTCTAACTGGGAGATACCGTGTTCTCAAATGATGTCAAGTATTTATGGTGTTTTTTTCAGAGTCAAAATTAATCATTAATTATACCGAGTGTCCCAATTTAATTTATCAATGGATTTTTTTCGAAAAATAGAGCTTAAATTATAAAATGTTTTAAGTAAAAGTTGTAGGGTTTGGAAGGGGACGAAGAAAAAAAAAAAAAAAAAATTCGAAAAATCCAAAATGGCGGAGTTTCCGGTAGAAACATAGTTTTTTTAAATGGATACTGCATTTTTTTTTTTCACCAAAACATTTTCTACATCAAAACTAACACTTTTTATTTGAAAAATTTTTCGATATAATCACTTTTTTTTCGGCTCGATTTTCTCTGTTTATGGATTTTCCTGAAAAAATATGGCTTTAATTAAAAAATGTTATTTAGAAAAGTTGTAGCGCTAAAAAAGACAAGAACAAAAAAAAAGAAAAAAAAAATTTAATTTAAAAATGGAGTTTCCGGTATGAACATTTTTTTTTTCGAGGTTAGGTGTAATTTTTTTTTATTAAAAAATTGTTCACATCAAGGCTAACACTTTTTCTAAATAAAATTTTCCGGAAAAATCGATTTTTTGTTAAAACTTTGTTTATGCTTCTAACTCCGACATTTTGATTTTTTTTCAGAAATTTTTTTTTTTTTTGTTTTCGTCTTTCTCGGTGCTACAACTTTTCTAAATATCATTTTTTAATTAAAGCCATATTTTTTCAGGAAAATCCATAAACAGATAAAATCGGCCCGAAAAAAAAGTGATTTTATCAAAAAAATTTTCAAATAAAAAGTGTTAGTTTTGATGTAGAAAACGTTTTGGTGCAAAAAAAAATGCAGTATCTATTTAAAAAAACTATGTTTATACCGGAAACTCCGTCATTTTGGATTTTTCGATTTTTTTTTTTTTTTTTTCTTTGTCCTCCTCCAAACCCTACAACTTTTACTTGAAACATTTTACAATTTGAGCTATAATTTTCGAAAAAAATCCATTGATAAAAAAAATTGAATTGTCTAAACAATTAAAAAGTATTTTTTTTTTTCAAATTATCAAATTTTTGGAAGTCTTGGTCCAGTATTGGCAGCCCATACTTGGCCTAGTATTAGTAGCCAAGCTTGAATTGGTGTCAATCCCCAAGTCTGGGTCAAGCATTGACCGAGACTGGCAGCTTAGACATGGCAACATTTTGCCAGGCTTGGGCCATTGCTTGGCCATGTTGTATTCTCCTTCACGGGTATTTAAAACTAAATAATTTTATCTTCGATAGTACTGACAAGCCCTAAAAAAGGACCTAAAAATTTGAAAAAAATATATTAAAGTCTGCTAATGAAGAGTCATCGATTGGAACCTTGTCGGGATTCATCGGTCAAAATTTACAATTGGGTCCTGTGAGAATAATAATAATAAATATAATAATAATAATCATAAAATAATATCTAATAAAGCCCTCAAATGCAAAATAGTATATTGTGTAACAGGAGCGCAATGCAAGTGCGATTCTCTCCTGCACGAAGCACAGCACAGATGATGCAGAGTCGACGGAGCGTGCAGAGGAGATGCGGCCACTAACTGACTCAAGCATCCCAGAAATGAGGCACTATCTGTGCTGTACTGAGTGCAAGAGAGAATCGCTCACGTGGTGCCCACGTAACACATACTTTTTTCTGGCCGAGCGGTTAGAAAACACCCGTTACCTGAGCGGAAATTTCAGCCTGATTCGGATCCGAGTCGGATCTGGTTTACCTGATTACAAATCCGATCTGGTTCCGGCCAGCCTGATCCAGCCCGGACTGGAAATGTAACGCTGGCTAAGCTCCAGACCGGATCCGGCAAACTGGATTCGGATTGGCTGAGGTTCCCTCACTCAAACGGGATCCGGTACTTTTATTCAAGTCTGGCAATCTGCATCCGATTCAGATTAGGAAATAGTAAAGATAGCCGGTCCGGTTAGCTTTAGCTATAACGGATCCGAAAAGGGTCAGAAAACCCGGATCCGGATTACCTTAGCCATACTGGATCTGATTTGGATCAGGATCCGGCTCCCCGGATCTCTTTCTCCACTAGGCGCACAGTAAACAAGTAAACTATTTCCAGATCATTGAAACTACATTAAAAAATTTTGTATGGTATAGTTTGTTGACTTACTATAGTAAAACGATCTGGAATGTGCCATATTGCCTCACAGATAAGCCTATACACAATAAATGTGTGCGTGAGCAACCAAACCCTGCCCATAGATCAGATCCCTAATGAAACGTCGTTGATTGAAACATTAGTCAACGTATAATCAATCAGTTTTAGCTTGTGGGCTTAGCCCTGAGATGAAGATGAAAAATGTATTAAGGCCTAAATATTTCAACAAAAAATCACATCACTTTTGGAAAAAAAAAGCAACAAAATGAGCATTTCTAAAAACAATTCGATTTAGAAGTTCAATTTTTATCGCAAAATAACAAAAAGTCACATGAAAAACGAAAACATAAGTGTCCTACGGAACACTGAAAATAAGGCGAGTTTCTTTTTTTTTTTTTCTTCATGCGATTCCTATTTTGTTTTTGTGGATTTTCAATGGTGCCACTCTCGAGCAGAATCAACTATAGTAGTAATTCAAATTACATGTTTTGTCTTTGACTCAAGAAAATTAAGATTTTAAAAATCATTAAAAAAAAAGTGTGTACATAGGCATATAGAGCCGTCAAAAAGAAATTTATTTTCGTTCCATATTTTTAGTGTGCCGTAGGACACTTATGTTTTCGCTTTTCTGTGACTTTTTGTTATTTCGAGATAAAACGTGAAGTCCTAAATCGAATTGGCTTGTGAGATGCTCATTTTCTTTATTTTTTTTAGCCAAAAACAATCGTCATATTTATTTCCAAGTTTGGGGCCTTATTAGATTTAATATGCCCATTTTTGGACATGGCCCAATTTCAAATATTGACCGATCAATTCCAGCAATGTTTTAATCGACGACGCTTCATCTGTAGACGCTCCGATATTTTTTTCAAATTTTTCGGTCGTTTATTTTTTTTTTTTATTCAACTATATGTATAGTGTCACAAACTGTTTTTTTACAATATTTTTGTAAACATCAAGAAATAAAATGAAAAATCCTACGGAACACTTAGGGTGCACCTTGGGGAACTTGACTATCTTTTTTTTTCTATCATTTCAGCTCTAATAATTTATCGGAAAATACGCTCGACAACTTATTGTTATATAAAGATATCGTCTGATCTTTGTTATTTATTCATGAAAACCTTTTTTAATTTAACTAATTATATAATTTTCTATAGAAAACAATGTAACACAAAATCCTGTTTACCGTTCATCATATGCATAATGCATATATATATATATTTATATTTATTCTTTTTTAATGACTTTGAAAATCATTTTTTTCTTAAGTTTACTTGATAATGTATAGTATAGGGAAATTGTACATTGAAAATTAACGAGAAACAAACATTTATTCAATATGGTAACGAAGTATCGTGTAAAAGTTTTTGTCTATATGTTGAAAAAACGAAAAAACTAACAATATACGTAGTATGAATCATTCTGAATTCTTAAAAAAAGTGAATTTCTCACCCGATTAGCAGCAGCAATTTTGATTATTTTGCTAACTACCTCCTTTACATAATAACGCCCATCTCCACCAACAACAAATGTAGAATCAACAACTCGGTCACCTTGGGCATCGAAAATCGCTTGAACGAAATTTTCTGTGTAGAATTCTTGTTGAAAAACTGTTACTTTTTTCCTCAAACCTGACGTGCCGGGTTTTTGATCGTTAAAAATATTAGTTTTTGTTTCTTCAATATTCATCATTTTTATGATTGGCGATGACAAGTAAAGTAACTAAAGTTCGTACGTGCGTATGAGATACTACTCAATATTAACGGTGTCGAAATACGAAATCTTAAAACAGATATATATAAAGTTTTTTATTTAAATGACACTCATAAAAGCAGGAGTCATAATAATTTAGTCCCATCTTCGATTATTGGAGTCCAAGGTACATAGTTGACTTTCCTGCAGTCCAATTGGCTTGAGAATTAGATACAGATGCAGATACAGATGTAGCTAAAAAATTCTCATTCTAACAAGAAATGAGTATGATACTGCAGTAATTTACAAAGTTTTACTGCGCATGTTTACACAGTATAATACCTTTAGAAGTTATCTACGGAATAGGGAGGGTGGATGTTTTCGGATATCAGAAACTTAACACCAGCAGTCCAATTCACAGGGCATTACAATTTAGAGCTTTTTTTCACCACTCACGGCGCTTGTAAAGCTTTTGTATGTAAAATCTATATAAAAAAAGTTTTTACAAGCGTCATCAGCGGCAAAAAAAAGCCCTAAATTGTAAAAAATTTGCCCTGTGAATTCGGGTGCAGAAGAGCGTTCGATAGCTGGCTGAGGCCAAAAACCTGGCCAATTTTTTGTTCTGGTGGATTTTATATTTTTGTGGTGGTAGCACTGCTGAGTTTAAATTTAAAAATTGAGTAATATTTGTCTGACTAAATATTTCTCTGACTCATAAATGGTAAGTGAATAATATAATCTAAATTATTCAATAAGTTCTTTAATTTATTGTTTATGTGAAATTTTATTGAGATAACACCGTAAACACTGTAGAACTTGTTGAAAACAATCGTACCTAATCTACACTCAGAGAAGGATATGTTAACAGTTAACATACCAATATGTTTACATTAAACATACAAAAGTTTAATGTTAAGATATATATATTAACAATAAACATAGATTTCAGGTATCTTAACTGTTAACATACGTATGTTTATAGTTAACATACGTATCTTTACGTGGCCAAATATTTTGATGCGCCAGTCTACTTCTTGTAATCTTTTTTTTTTTGACATTATATTGTGACACTATTCTAATTGTAATATAATATAATATGTACTCGTGTTGTCATAAATTTATTTAAATTTAGTTTTTTTGTAAATTCATTCTTAATTTTACATTAAATTTTCATATTTACATACGTAAATGTCCTCAACTATCAACCTAACCTTCAGATTGTGTTAATTACAGATATCTTAATAGTTAACATACGCATATTAACTATTAAGATACGTATGTTTAATGTTAATATATATATCTTTGATGTAAACTTATCAGCCACCACGCATTTAAACATGGCATATGTTAACATTAAACAGGATATGTTAACTGTTAACATATCCTTCTCTGAGTGTATGAGGTTATGTTAGCAATTATTTTTTGTCTTAAAGTATATATCATTTTATTTTTTTCATCTTTCAGTATAAAAAAATTTAAAATACTAAATTATTACTAATAATGAGAAGTAATAAAGATTACTGATTTAGTCATATAATTTACCAATTAATGTATGTAACATGAATAAATACATCTTCATTACTTTCTTTTTAATCTATCTTTTTGGTGTATTTTTTTTATTAATTATTATAATAATTATTTGACAAAATGATACAAAGATAGCTTGCAGGTCAACTGCTTGTCACATACCATATAAATTCTAATTAAAAAAAATATTTTTACTCACGAATAGTACCTTCTGGCACAGTCTCACGATGGAATCACTTATTATTGATTGGATCTGGATTTTTTTCTGGGCTTATTTTTTTCCCTAACTGAAGATTTTTCCCATGCGCAGAGACCGATTTTTGCGTTCGGGTGAAAGAAGGGGAAAATGTAGATTTTATGAGAATGATATCTTCAATATCGACCCGAACTACGCTACTGACTGATTTTTTTTATAATTTGAAATATTAACTTATAAATTAATATTTTTTATTTTTATTTATTTATTCAATATCGTATAATAAATGAAAAGCTATGGGAAAAATATTAGCTAAAGAAAGGATGTTGTTTACCTGTTAATTTATATAAAAATAATTTTGCCAAAGAAATTAAGATTTCCAAAAATGAGTTGTCTAAAGTGAAATTTACCAAAGTTAGTAAGAAGGGGACACGGCATCAAATGTTTTCAAGGAAGAGTAGGGGAAATCTTATTGCCTTGGCTGAAAACTAACTTTGGTAAATTTCACTTTAATCCTCAGATTGAGTTACAAATCGACTGATTAAATCTTGTCCATCCCCTGGGCTTATTATTTCCAAGCATACAAAGCGCTTGAAAAAAACTTACGCCACCTGTTGGTCAAGACGGAACTACAATATACTATCTTTAAATTGTCATTCCATAAAATCGTAAAACTATATTCGTTGAACGCCGTCACAGTATTTAATAAGCTTGTAAGTTTTTTTTCATTTATGTGGTCCAAGAATAACAATGAATAACAACAAGATCGACTAGTAAAAAAAGAACTTGTATTTTTGAAACTAGTTATTTTTATAGAAAGTTTTCAATTTATCAAGTTTCCGTTCTGATGGCCAAGGCCCAGGCCCTTGGCCAGCTATCGAACGATCTCCAGGCAAACTGAACATTTAGAAAGTAAACGTTCTGAATGTACGCGATAGCAAACTGTGCATTAGCAAACTAAACACACCCCATCAAAAAAACTAGATTTAATTGATCGGATGGTATATGGTTATTTTTTTAATAACGAAGAAAATATAAAGATGTCACTAAGTTAGCATTTGCAAGTTTTACGAGAATACGAACCATAGGGCTTTGTCCCTAGTGTTCATTAAATAAAAAAAAAAAAAATTTACGAGAATTACGAAGCATCTTGCTTGACGGTGCTTATACATGACCTGCATTTATTTTTCTTTGTTTAAATGATGGAGATAGTAATTACAAATATTAGATTTAATAGCAATTTTTGAAGGAATTATAAAAGTAGAGTAGTTGCTGAGAAAAATTATTAATATTGAAATTAATTACAATAATTACAACGACAATTACATATAATGTAATAAATTATCCTCTTTAATGATATTATATAATATTGTAATGTCCTACAGTAATTGCGGACAACCTTTTGTTTTATTTTTATTCTTAGTTTAATTATATATTCAGGGTTTATTTCGACACTCTTAACTCCATACCTAGCGCAATGCGTTTGTAACAAGCTAGAGGTTTTGCACCCTTGAATATATTCTTAAGCCGGCACTATTCCAGAATGTAAAATGCCGCCAAATTGAATTATTAAAAAAAATATTAAAATAATACAATGAGTGATATCGACAGAATCCTAAAATTACCAGGATTCTCCCGATACCACTCATTTTACAATAGTATAATTAAAAATACTATTATATATACCATATATATAAAAATATATTAAGAACCGCTATTATGTATTTAATATTGAAAGGGTGTTTGTTTAATAATATATAACAGCTACTTATTTTTTTTTACAAAACGAAAATTTCAGGGATAAAAAATTTTTTTCATAAATTATGACAATACATTCCGCGGTATACGAAACAAATAAAATTTATATATCGGCCCAGTGTTAGTTGATCCTTGGATTGCTATGATTATAATGAATATTTAAGTAGAACAAATTTTCCTTATTTTTAATTGTAGCTGCTGTGGTTAGGTAAGTAAGGCTCTGGAGTTTCAACTAGAAGATACCGTGTTCAAGTCCTGGTAATGTCAATTATTTATGGTGTAATGTTTTCGGTCAAATAAATCACCAAATATATAAACAAAAAGATTAAATTGTTTGAACAATTATCAATTTTTTTTTTTTTTATAATGTTAATAAATTTTTGAAAGTCACGGCATATAAACTTGTATACAACTATCTATGTTCGTATACAACCATTCTTGAATTAGATCTATAAATTCCATATATGGTTGCATACAACTGTATACAACTTTATAAGTTTGTATACAGAAAATGGCGATATACAACTGTATGAGTTTATATACAATCATATATGGTTGTATATGGTTGTATACAAACCGTTTTTCCCGGGAAATTATAATAACTTGGCAATCACGTGAAAGATACTTGATTTCAGTAGTTCAGTTAAAATCCTGCACAATTCACGTTAAATTAAAATATTTTCACTGGACGATCACGTGAATTTAGAAACCCACGTTTTTCAATCGAGATAAAATATTTATATTCCCGTGATCATCCAGTGAAAATAAAATCAAATACGATTGTAAAAAATTGAGGTCTCAAAAAAATAAACAAATGTAAACTAAGTATTTTCAACATTTCTACTTCTCCGTCAGTTATTGATTATTTTTTTTTTTTTCGTTGATCTTGTACATTAATTCCGTAAATCCATCTTTTTCTTAGCTACTGCTTGTCCTTTAAATTTTTTTTTATTCAATAAATAAAATACGTGTAACTTTATTTTTTAAAAATAAAAATCCTAAGGACGAGCAGTAGCTAAGAGAAAGATGGAGCTAAAGAATTACTCCTGCTTTTTTTTTTAATCAACCACATGTATTATATTTTTTTAATAATTTTTCACATTTCCAAAGATTTTTTATTTATTTCACAAATTTATTTTTTCACATAAAAATAATTCAAGCTCTTTATGTATACGTTCCAAAATCTTTGTTGTAACGTTTTCTATCGTGGCGCATCGGATAACACGTTCGCTTCTCACTCCGCTGTCCTGAGTTCAAACCCCGCTTAGGCTAATAATCAATATCGTTTTCGGTTAGTTTAGAAAATGAAAATTGTTATGTCTAATCTTAATCCTCAGTTACTGTGATTGGACTAATTATATAAGTCAATTAATTTATTATAAATTAATTTTTTTTTTTTTTTCACGTGATCTCAACGTAAAATTCAACGGAAAAAAATACAAAACAGTTTCATCCGACGTTACTCATAGTATTTATAACATAGTATTTATAATAAAAGTATTTTAAATTAAAATGTGATCAAAAAATAAATCACATAATGTGATCAAAAATATAAATGTGATTTTAAATTAAAAATGATTATTTTGTCATAATTAGTGTGAGTGCTGTGTGTGTGACTATGCAGCTGCGCATTTATCCAGCGAATTCATGATTTAGCTCTATCTGGCGTTCGAATTTTAAAATAATTAAAAAAACAAAAACATTTTAATCCATGGCGCGTAAACACACACGTGGGTTCAGACGCCATAATGACAATAATTATAGACGCTCGATTCTAATTGGTCAACTTAAAACGTTAATAACTCGGGCACAAAGCGTCGTAGACCCAAAATTTGAAAACATGTACTATTTAAAATTTCATAAAATTCTCATATACCAGCAGATTTGGTGCAACTTTCATATACTGTATATGGAGATTTCATATATTTTTCTCTCTGTGTATTGATACATTGTTTTTTAATGATTTTATTGTTGATGAACAATTGAAATTTATTATCAACAAATAAAATTCAACACGGCCCTAGCCGGAGTATTAAAAATTTTTAATTTTCAAAGTTAACGCAGGCCACACGCCCCAACAAACGTTACCAGGTCGTTTTTTATATTGCATTTTTAACAACATTATAATATTAAATTTATGACGCAAGCATCAAATATCACTGCGTTTAAATTTTATTAAGGTTCTTAGCCATACCAACAAATTTCTCTTAATTTCTCATTGTGATAACATCAAAATGATTTTGAGATTATTTTTTAACAAATTATTTGACAAATTGTCAAACAAATAATAACATATAAAGTTTTTTGACTTCACAATAAATTTGGGGTTGTAAGACTTGATAGGAAAAATAAAAAAAAAAAAGTATTAGTTAATCTGTCAACAAACTTTGTCAGCAAAAAATACAAAAAAAAGTTGCTTTAATAATTAAAATATTCTAAATGACAATGCTAAAAAAATAAGAAAATTTTACCCTTAGATTTTCGATATAATAAAATTATAATCCATATAATTAAATGAAGTTCATACTTCTAAAAATAATTAGAGTATAAAATTTGATTTTTATTATAAATTCATTTTGAGTAAATTTGAGTAAAAAATTACATAAGTAATTTTTACTATTTCTTCAATTTATTTTAACGTTAGTTTTTCTCTCAAATTTTGTCCATTTCAT
The DNA here is from genome assembly GCF_014905175.1 of Aphidius gifuensis. NCBI lineage: Eukaryota > Metazoa > Arthropoda > Insecta > Hymenoptera > Braconidae > Aphidius > Aphidius gifuensis. The sequence goes on along the minus strand of NC_057789.1, from coordinate 15,049,163 downwards.
TCGTTCACCAATTATATGAATAATTCTACCACACGAATTCGTCTTAATACCTTTCGAAAATTGAATCCCACAAAAGGATAAATAAATAATTTTTTATATTCTTTATATATAACTTGGATCCTGTTTTCCATTTAAAATTAAATTATTATTTCAAAGAATTTATAGATTCAATGATTAAACAAAATATATATTCATTCAAAAAAAGATAAATACTATAAAACAAATTTTCATTCGTGAAAAAATATTCAAAGTCACTATATATAATATATATAATAACATTGAAATAACAATTCTTAGTATTTGTATACAAAAGCGAATCATTTTTTTCTTTTTTTGATGAACAAAAGACGTGAAATAAAAAAAAAAAAATAAAAAAAAAAAATTAGGCATTTTTTTCAAAATTACAAAATCAAACTTATAAACTATCGTAAGAAAACCACCTAATTTTTTTTATTCATATCTTTTTTTATTTCACATCTTTTGTTTATCAAAAAAGAATGAGTCACTTTTGTATACAAAAATTGAGAATTTTTATTTTGATATTATAACACTTCTTTTGTTTGATTAAACACTATTCTCGGGAATATCTTAAGTTTTCAATTTCCTAACAACAATTAAAAAAGATTTTTTTTTGAAAATGAAAATTATTAAAACAAAGTTCAGAATATGTAGAACACAAGTGTATTTATAAAGACTCCGATTCACAATTTTAAACAATTGTTTTTTAAAAACAAAAAAAAAAAATGTTACGCGCGCCAAGCCATCCTTTATTATCATGTTATATTATCATCATTATACTTTAACATGGGTTTAAATTTTTTCGTACAGAAAAATCTTTAGTCATAAAATAAAGTAATAACGATATACCTGTTGTTGATGAAGTTCCAATTCACCAGTTTCACTCTGACTTGAATACATAGCTAAAAAAAATCGCTGCTATTGAAATTTTTTCTTGTTTTGTCTATATTGTTTCGAGAAAAAAAAATGGCTTTCTTGAATGGAAAATTAAATAGTAAGAATAGTAATCGTTGAATAAATATCATTATGCTTAACGATGAAATTGTCAGCAAATAAATTTTCTATTGCATAGAAGAAAATTTTCAATTTTAAAGATAAAATAAATTTTTTTTTTAAAAAGAAGTAATAAACGAAAAAACCGACATAATTATAACTTGATGTATTATTATTATTATCATTATTTTTTATAACAAAAACCTTGTGTTTGTCAATTATGTAATTGAAGAATTATTTAATTCGATTTGGAAACTTTTATCGTGATGTTGGATAACCACTGTCATTGTTAACCCTCTATCGTGATCTAAATTTTAAGATACATACAGGATGTCTCGTAAGTCGCGCATGCCAGGTATACCACGAGATTGAACGTGAAATTTTAAATAGTACGTGTTTTTAAATTTTGGGTCTACGACGCTTTGTGCCCGAGTTATTAGCGTTTTAAATTGACCAATGAGAATCGAGCGTCGATAATAATCATCATTATGGCGTCTGAACCCACGTGTGTGTTTACGCGCCATGGATTAAAATGTTTTTGTTTTTTTAATTAATTCAAAATTCGAACGGCAGATAGAGCTAAATCATAAATTCGCTGGATGAATGCGCAGCTGCATACTCACACACACAGCACTCACACTAATTATGACAAAATAATCACTTATAATTTAAAATCACATTTATATTTTTGATCACATTATGTGATTTATTTTTTGATCACATTTTAATTTAAAATACTTTTATATTTTTTTTGATCACATTATGTGATTATTCTATCAATGTGATCAATAAATAAATCACATAATCTGATCAAAAAATATAAATGTGATTTTAAATTAGAAAAGATTCGAAAAATCCAAAATGGCGGAGTTTCCGGTATAAACATAGTTTTTTTAAATGGATACTGTATTTTTTTTTGCACCAAAACGTTTTCTACATCAAAACTAACACTTTTTATTTGAAAAATTTTTCGATAAAATCACTTTTTTTTCGGGCCGATTTTATCTGTTTATGGATTTTCTTGAAAGAATATGGCTTTAATTAAAAAATGACTTCTAGACAAGTTGTAGCGCCCAGAAAGACGAAAACGAAAAAAAAAAAAAACTTCCGAAAAAAAATCAAAATGGCGGAGTTAGAAGCATAAACAAAGTTTTGAAAAAAAACCGATTTTTCCGGAAAATTTAATTCAGAAAAAGTGTTAGCCTTGATGTAAACAATTTTTTAATAAAAAAAAATTACACCTAACCTCGAAAAAAAAAATGTTCATACCGGAAACTCTGCCATTTTTAAATCAAATTTTTTTTTTTTTTTTTTTTTTGTTTTGTCTTTTAGAGCGCTACAACTTTTCTAAATAACATTTTTTAATTAAAGCCAAATTTTTTCAGGAAAATCCATAAACAGAGAAAATCGGGCCGAAAAAAAAGTGATTTTATCGAAAAATTTTTCAAATAAAAAGTCTTAGTTTTGATGTAGAAAACGTTTTGATGCAAAAAAAAAATGCAGTATCCATTCAAAAAAACTATGTTTATACCAGAAACTCCGCTATTTTGGATTTTTCAAATTTTTTTTTTTTTTTTTTTCCGTCCCCCTCCAAACCTTACAACTTTTACTTAAAACATTTTACAATTTAAGCTTTATTTTTCGAAAAAAATCCATTGATACATTAAAATGGGACACTCTGTATATAAATTTTCCAAATATTTTGTTATTAGTATTTTTTTTTTTAATTTATAACAATTATTATTCCATGTAAAATATTGTTTATCATAATAAATTTATTAAAACTCATCATTAATTTAACATTCATATCTTCTTCTGTAAGAGTATATTTGAAATTTAATTTTAAACTATTGAAAATAAAAAATAAATCATAAGTAAACAAATTATTTAAATTATATAATTGAATCTTGAAAAATAATCAAGGTTGATGGAATTATTTTTCGGTTTTTTGTTATTCTAAAATTCATAATTTTTTATAAAAATACGGATTTTATCGTTGAAAAGAAAATTGATTATAATTTTATTTTTCGTTGAATGTTATGATAATCTATATAATTATTATAAAATATTAAATGGAATGTGGCTGATTGCTTTTCATCAATGGTGCTAAACCCACCAGTTTGTTAAGTGCATAAATGGGGTCAAAGATTATGTTTAATTTTCAACAGAAGTGTCGTAAAATTTTTCACAACTTGCAATTAACACAGTTCCAACGTGTTGATTTCAATTTATTTTATTTATAGTACCACAAAAAACTAATTTTAGACTAATGAGACGAGTTAATATAGAAAAAAATAAAATAAGTTTCAATAACAATAATCCATTTAATATCTGCATATGATTTGCATTAGATAATTTTTTTTTTATCTCTTAAATTACTTGATAATGATTGAAAATTTTAAAAACATAACAATCATCGTTGAAAAATGTAATTGAATCATTAAAAAAATTGTTGAATTATTATTATTATTATTTATATATAATAGCTGATCTTTTCATATTCGAAAAATAAATATTTAATATTTTTGAAATATGTTGATTCAAGTAAACCTTTTGATCATAGATATTTTTTAGTAATATTCATTCCATCAAATTTATATACAAATAGTCTGATCATTTGTTCTAGGATCAATGGAGAAAAAGTTTGAAAAAAAAACAGTGAGGAAAATAATTTAATAGGGTATACCGAAAAGTATTGTAAATAAAATAATTCGATAATCTTTAAGCTAAATAACTATATTAAAATAAGTAACAAGATATAAAAATAAAATCGTAATCATTAGTGGTAAACTTGGTAGCACGAATTATGATCTGTTTGATTTTTAATTCCAATAATAAAAAAAAAATTATAAAAACCAATTTATTTTTCAAATATTTATAGGATTTGATAGCTGTATTAGGTCAACGCAATGGTTGGTATTATGCACTCGGTAGATATGTTTTTTATCGAATTTCAAAAAAGGTGAGAAAAATAAGACACTCACAGCGTTTTGGCCAGCACCACCAGGACGATATCAATGCAAACGACATGAAATTGATCATGATAAGAATACTGAATAATGAAATAAAAATTAATAATTTGCCACATTCATGCCGTAAATCAGTAGACATTAAAAAAGAATATAATTTGTATTACGAATTAAAAAAAGAGAGTAGTGAGAATAATCACTCTAACTCTAATGATGTGAAGAAAGTAATTGATTTGCCGGAATTAGTATTTCATATTTAATAGATAACTAATTTAATCAAGGTTTCAATTGGAAAACTATTTTTTTTCCAATATTGTTGTAATAAACGGTTATTAAATAAACATAATGTTTTTTTTAGATTTCAAGAAATTAGCAAACTCATTCCATTTGCAACCATCGAATCAGTTGTTCGTGATTCAAGGAAAAAAAAACTCTTGATGTACAGCCAACTAGTTGGTCAGACTTTATCTTACATGCTCAAGATTATCGACAATGCATGGGCATATACACGGAAAAAAATTTTTAGCTGCACTCACGAGGCGTTGGATAGTTAAAAAAGGATAGTTGATTTAATAATCAAGCCCGCTATATTAAAAAGACAATCGGTTAGTTATTCCAGCCGGTTGGATAGCTAGCGTGGCTAACCAGCTCGTCAGATTCGACATAATCTTAATGTCAACAGCTATTGTGCTCATAACCTCTCTTTATTAACTGGTGCACCACATTATTATTAACAATGACTAAAATAATCCATATAGCTATTAAAAATTTAGCATAAGATTTTGTATTCAAGTTGGCGTTTATTTGGTGCATCAACTTTAGTATAAATTTAATCAGATAATAATTTTAAAAATTAGTAAATGTACATTAATATATTGTTTTTACTTCGTATGTCTATATACTTATAGTTATGCATATACGCAATCCTAAATAGCTACTACAGCGATACCAGCTTGTCAGGCTTTAGTAGTATACCAGCTATCCAAAGTATAGCTAATGTAACGAGTAGACACGCTGTTTTCACAAGAATAGTAACCTGTCAAATGTGGATTGCCAAAATAACAAACCTCTGCTAACTATCCAAAGGTTAGTTAGCCGTGGATAGGAGAGACAGCTATCTAGCTTGTTGCTGCAACTATAAATTTTTTTCCGTGTACTTAGATAAATTAATAATAGATAAAAGTAGTGTACTTTTTTTTGGGAAAGAAAATGCTTACAATGTTTCACAGAATGCAACAACAATAAATATACAAATGATACGAAATTTACAAAAAAATTTTACATCTAACGTGTGTATAGCCTACATCATTGATGATGACCAAGTAAGCAGTACCATTTCACTTTTTCTTTATACACTTTTTGAGTATGTAGGTAGACTTATATGAATATAATTTTATTGATTGACTTACAGGAGTAATTTTCTGTTCAATTGGAAATAATGAAGAGAAGCGGGCCCCATTATCTCTTAAGATGGGAACATTTGCGTTGTACTGGCGGCCAAAGTTTTTTCCAAAATATTTCACACAAAATTGAACGACAGTAGCGCCACTACCCACTCTAAATATAAAGAGTTTAAAGTTCGATATTTATTGTCTAAATTATCATGAATCGTAAAAATTCACACTCAAAAAAGATCAATCTTGTGAGAAATATTTTAGAACAAGCGTTGGATGCCAGTAGAACACAAATTTTCCCCTCTTAAGAGAAGATGGGCTTTGCTTCACTCCATCGCTTCCCGTTTAATCCCGAGGAACAAACGATTTGTTTCGAGTTTCATCATATGTATCGAATCAAGATTGCACTACACTTTTTCATATTTCTACATCTTGCCATGGGAAAGCTAAGAGTCAACAACAGTAGCGCCATCACTCACCCTAAATATCAAGAATTTTAAGTTACGATATTTATCATCTAAATTATCATAAATCGAAAAAATTCAGGCTCAAAATGAATTAATCTTGTGCGAAATATTTTTGAAAAAAAATTGCCCGCCAGTAGAACGCAAATGTTCCCATCTTGAGAGAAGATGTGCTCTTCTTCTCTTTATCTATTCTCGTCTGATCCCGAGCAACAAGCGACTTGTTTCGAGTTTCGTTATTTGTATCAAATCGAAATTTCACCACATTTATTTCATATTTCTACATCTACCATGAGAAGGCTAAGATTCAACGACAGTAGTGCCACTACTCACCTTAAATATATTGAATTTCAAGTTACGATATTTATTATCTATATTATCATGAATCGAAAAAATTCAAACTCAAAATGGATCAATCTTGTGTGAAATATTTTAGAAAAACCATTGGCCGCTGGTGGAACGCAAATGTTTCCATCTTGAGAGAAGATGGGCTTTTCTTCTCTTTATCTATTCTCGTCTGATCCCGAGCAATAAGCGACTTATTTATTTGCCTAACCATCATAAATCGGGAAAATTCTGGCTTTAAATATATCAAGCTTGTGTAAAATAGTCGAAAGGAAACATTAGTCACCTATAGGTTTCAAATGCTTCAATCTTGAGAGAAGATGGTTTTTACTGGCTTATAACCGGGCCTGTTTTACACTGAGCATCATGTGGTCTTCTTCCATTTGGGATCACTTTCGTTATCAATTTATGAGCTAGATGCACTATTCTTGTTGTAAGATGGGTCTTGCATGATGACAGATCTTCCATGCTGCGGCAAATATAAGTCTTTCTTGCTTGACTGAGCTACCTTTCAGTTTTTGCCACTAGTTCTCGAATGTTTTTCACATGTGAATTTTTTCTCCACACATTTAAAAGGACTTGCGAAATAAAACACAAGTATTATATTTATACTGAAGCTTACTTCTATTAAGGGCTTCATAAATATTCGGTTTTTTGTTTCATGACAATCCGCGGTTGTCATGATTTTAATTATCTTCTCAATTATCAGGGAATAGTTGAAATAAAGTTCAACTAATTTTCCTATATAATGAGTATGTTTTACATTAAAATCCACGACTATAGTCAAATAATTCCAGATCATTTAAAAAAATTTTAAAAATTTCAGTAAATTTTAGCAATACGATGCCAAAGGGCTATTCATTGGTGTAGTCATGGTGTCACTCTGAATGTAGTCATAGTGTAGTATCGTGTAGTAACAGTGTAGTTATGTAGTAATTGTAATTTTTTGACTACAACTTTTGTAGTTATTTTATGTAGTTATTCGTAGTTACACCAGAAAAATAATAATAAAGAAAAAAAAAAAGAAAAAAAAAATGGGATCATCGTTCTAGAAATAAAACAATATTTTCAATGAAAATTAAAAAAAAATATATATATTTTCTTGATAATAACACTATAGTATAATATTCTTTATATCTATATATATATATAATAATATTTATATGAATATACTACTTTAATTCAGTATTAAATATTATTTAATATTATTGAAAGTTTATTAAATGTATCGATAAAGAAAATAAATACATTCCAATAAATTAAATTTCATTTCAAAGAAAAAAAATATTCCATTTGATTTATAATCTAATTTTATTCCTTTCAGATTGATGGAAAAGTATAGCTGTGGTGAATCTGAAATTTTTTCACAATTTTTCTCATCACACCCTGCCTATCTTCAACGAGTGGAGAAGTTGAAAGATTTTCATGAAAATTTACATTTATTTTGGGAGAATATGGATTTTTTGAAAAGAGATTTGGATGTAAAAACACGTGACAAAATATTTTTGAGTCATAACAGTCAATCGTCTCTGATTTTTCTATGTACAGAACGACCATCGGTCACAGACACCTATGAACTTATTAAAGATCATTTCGATGAATCCGACCATACTGACTTACAACAAATTATAAATAAGTTATTTGAACTATGGGACAAAGATGAAAAATCAAAACGCTGTATTCAAAGCAAAGAAGAAGAAAAAATGGATATTGAAGATAAGATGGAAGAATAATTTATTGTAAATAAAATTATTGAGAATAAGTGTTCACTTATTAAAAGAAAAATTTGTTGTGAATTTTTTTTTTTTCATATTTTCCTATTCTACTTATCTATAAATAAATTTTTGGGAAGGTAAAAAAGTAGTGACTATCAATTTTTTTTATTTTTATATCAAAAAAATTTTATTATTTTATATTATTTACAATTTGTTGATATTTTTCGATTAATAATGGATTGATTATTTTGCTTAATCGTTGAATTCTCATGTTGAACCGTTCATGATCACGTGCAAGTTGTTCCCATTTTCCACATCGTGCAGCCTTGTATGCATACATCATATGAACTGTTGGTGTTGAATTGAAGGAAACTTGATGTTTACTCATCTTTGAGTTTTTCATATGTGATTTTTTCATATTGACATGGTTTCTTTTTCTCCAAATCATTCGATTTTGGTTTATTGAATTTTTTTTCTTTTTTTTCATTCAACAAACAAGCTGTTTCTGAATATTTGTCAATAGATTTATCTTTTATGAATATTTTTTTTGATGTTGTCTCGTCAAAAGATAAATGAGAAAAAAAGAATTTTTTGCTGTACACTTTAATTCATTACAATTTTTAAACTGGCTGATTTTTCGTTGTAGATAATTAATAGTTATTTTTTGGTCTATGATTTCTAACTGCACCATATTTACCAGATGTTGTCTGATTGTGGAATGGTTCAGAACCATATAAAGATTTCGATCTTTTAAATTGTCTCTCTTTTCTTTCTTTCTCAGCCTGCGATTCGTGCACCATCATATTTATATGTGAATAGTCATTGACTTTTTTTAATTTTTTTTTTATCCATTTCTGGTTAATCACTCTTGAAAATTTTTGGTTGTTGCTTCAAGAGATGAGTAGTAAATGACGAATTTTTTTTTGTTTATATTCCAATTTATACCAATTTTCGAACGGAACCACTTATAGGTTTGTACTCCACAATTCAATCATGTAATATCAAACAGTAAGCTGTTGTATTTGCAGGAAACTGTTCTACTGATTCGATTTCCAAACGTATATCCACAGGTCCACTTTTAAGAAATTCATTTTGTTTAGAACAGTCTATAACAATGAGTGGCGCTCTCTCCAAAAATTCTTTTCTTGTTAATGATGGTTCTGGCTCTTTACCATAGTATGATGATTGAAAATTTATGAACATATCATAGAGCAAAGAAAATTGGTTTTTGCTTATATCGAGATTTGAATTTCTATATGGGTAAGATTGTGAATTTGAAAATAATTTCACATCTCGTAAATTACAGTGATTAAATGACTTGCATTTTTATCAGCATGATTTCTACGTGCAGTTTGAAATCCTTCAAATACATATCTTGGTTTCTCGAGTTGTGTTGATGTTTTTACACTCCATATATTTTTTGAAGTTGCAGGAAGTAGAGGGTAATCATACAAGTCCCAGGATCGAAAACTCAGTAAAATAGCTGGATCTTTTGATATACATATAGTTTAGAAGTTGAATTTTTTCTTTATCCGAAACTCGAATGTATGGTACAACCCATTCTAGTTTTTCAATAGCAATTTTTGTAGTTTCTGCTGCTGCTGTTTTAAGATATGCATTGGTATCAGTATTTGATCTTGTGAGAATGAGCTGATGCTTTGCATTAGTAATCACTTTACGATAATCTTCAGCAAATCCAAGTAGTAAGCTCAATGGTATTGATATATCAAAGTCTCCATTATTATTTTTTAGAGTAGAGTCTGTCTAGCCTGAATTTTCCAATAGTGCTTTCTGATTAGGTGAAAGTGATACATAACCTTTCATAAGAGTTGTAATTCCAACATTTTTACTACGATCCACTTCAATAGCATTTATTTCATAACGTATTTCTTTAAATAAATGAGCAATAGCCGTTTTTACTAGACTTTATTTTCAACAGCAGTTCCATCATCTTTTGTAAATTTTCCCTGAATATGTAGAGTACTTTTAGATGATAGTATACACAAATCTTGATGTTGAATTGGAATTCTTATTTCATCATTATTATTAAAAGATGGTGCTCCATATGGTTGATGGGCATGAAGTTCATAATGAGCTATAGACTCATCAAAAACAATCGTATTTTGAATATTTAAAGTTTCTTTCATGGTAGAAAACAAAAAAGACAACACAATTTTGTTTTTATTTACTTGGACGTGGTCTGAGGTTAAGACTCTTGAGGAATTCAATGTTTTGACGGGTTAACCTTTCGAGCGTCTGATGATGACTGATGGGTTTTTGACATATTGGTTTCTTTATATAGCTACTACCGATTGTTCTTTTCTGAAAGGCGATATCCATTATTTTATACTTTTCACATGTAATCTTATTGTTATGACTTCTCCTCGAAAATTTACTGAATCTCCGTCTTGATCTACAATTATTAATTGGAGATGATATATTGCTCGGACGGCGACTGGGAGATATATGATATGTGAAGGTACTTCAATGATCTTATATCCTGGCGGAACACCAGGAAAAAATTCAAGAATAGTGTGAACTTGTTGATTATTTAAATATGCACCTGTTGTTATATTACATTCAACACGTAGAGCATTAACTTTGAATATTGTCACTGGTAAATCGGATTTATGAGTTACATTAGGTTCTAAGATTTGAGGTGAAAATCCTAATAATCTCCCAATAGAATCTTCAGGAATAAAATTTATCAGACGATCACATTTAATTTCACAATAAAATTCGCTATTATTTGATTTAAGACTTATAGACTTATTTAACTTCGATTACCAATATAAAATTTATTGTTATGTAAATCAATATTAGGTATCGAATTAGAAGTAAGTAACTCAACAAGTCCGACAACATAATTTTTCTCAGGTGATAATTCAATTGATGGATAATACTGTGCTTCTAGCACTGATGATGTTCCAGACAACGTCAACGTAAACGTCCATGACTGATAAACAAATTTTGTTTGTAATCGTATTTATAGCTCTCCAGTCAAAAATTTTAGACATAAATGTCCGCAAATTACTGTATCATAATTTTGAAATTGTTGATAATTATATTGAATGCTACCAACATCGAGATATTTTACGAGATATTTAGGTGGTTGTAAATCTCCAAAGCTATCAAAATAAATTTCTTTATTATTTATTTTTTTATATGCTAGCCAGTTAGTACCAGAGCCATTTTTGTCATGAAGATTTATAATGGCTGATTCATATTTCCATTGTTTAGTAGTTAGTAAATCATTTCTCATAAAAATTCCTCTAAAGTATCGAGCTGACATTGTCAATGAGGTGTTACTTGTATATATATATGTGTGTAATTGAGAGTCCGCTCTCTTTTCTTCGAGTCCGGCCACCAAGCCCAACGGGGCGACCGAACTATCTTGTAAAAGTGTATTGGTGATTGGCTTTGCCACCTCACAAATTCATAATATATCTATATATATATATTTGTATTGTATCTAAATTATCTGCATCGTATTAATAACCTGTCTTATAAAATAAATTGTTGTTTTCTTTAAATATTGAAGTTAAAATTGTGTATAATTCTTTAAATGAATTAAGAGTAAGAGACTAAATATTGAATATCTTGACAAGATAAAATTAGTACACTTACAGCCTTTACCCAATTTACTTCCATTTTTGTATTGTGACGTTTATTTTCTTCAAGTTGTCGTTTGGCAGCACTAGCATCATTTATTTCTTTTGTTATACTAGCAGCACCTTCACTCAATGCTCCAACAGCACTTAAACCAGCAAAAAGTTGCATTAGAAATAGTAAAAAACCACCTATTTTTGAAGGTAATGGTAAAATACGTGGCATTCGTAATTTTTCTCGTCCTCCGGCTTTTTTTACAGCATCACGTGCGCCTTCAAGCGCACACATTATAGGATTTTTGCCTGGTTCAATGAATTCTTTCGATATCTTTATAATTTTTTTGAATGATTTTTTTTCCTGTTTTTTTAGGTTTTCTTTCTAGACCCATACCCAATTTTGATTTAGCTTTCATTGTATTAGCTATACTCCAAGCAACTGTTTTTCACCTATGGAACAATCTCTTGCAGTTACACGTTTCCAAGCTCTCTCAGCAAGGTCTCGATCAGCTTGATTTCTCTCACTGATATTGTTTTGATTCTTAGAATAAGCAATATCGTGCTGTTTACAAGCAGCGTCTAATGAATTCATACCAGAACCACTCCGAGCTAACCTTTTTGATAATTTAGTACCTGGTCCACAGAATTGATAATCCGGAACGTGAAGTTCAACAGGAAGTTTATTGATTAAAGTATTTATGAGACCTTTACCAGTTTTTTCCTGATGTCTGTATACAATCATTGCGTCTTCTAGACTGAAGTCAGAGCTATAAAAACCTCGTATTTATAGGGAAATAGTCAGTCGTGAACATGGAGTTTGCTGAGTAGAATGTAAAATTACCAGAGATTAATTTGGATGGTGTTGTTCTACAAAGTTCAAGTAAAAAAAATCAAAAACGACATGGGAAACTTTTACCTAATAGTGTACGAGGAATTTCCTGTGGTCCCTCAAACTGTGGTAAAACAAATGCTCTTCTAGCCATAATTACTCATCTAAATGAGTTACGTTTTGAAAATTTATATGTTTATTTAAAATCTTTAAATCAACCGAAATATCAGTTTTTAGAGAAAATACTCGAATCTACGAAATGTATTGGCTATTATCCATTAAATGAAAAAGAAAGTGTAATTGAACCTCAAGTGGTTCATCCAAATTCAATAATGATTTTCGATGATGTTATGTGTGAAAAACAAAATAATATGAGAGCTTTTTTTTGTATGGGACGTCATCAAAATGTTGATTGTTTTTATCTTTCTCAAACTTATGCACGTATACCAAAACATTCAGTGCATGATAATGCAAAACTTTCTTGTACTTTTTCGACAAGACGAAATGAATTTAAAAAATATTTATAGTGATCACGTTGATACTGACATGTCGTATACTCAATTTCGAAATTTATGTTTTGCTTGTTGGGATAATAATAAACATGGATTCGTTGTTATCGATAAAGACAGTAATATTAACAATGGACGATATCGTAAAGGATATGACTGTTTTGTTACTATAAATAAAAAAGAACTTTTAAAATAAAAAATAGTTATTCCGTGAGTGTAAATGCATCAACATGACAAGTAGGATGCTTAATGAAAAAAAAAATGTTCTTTACCAGATCACAAAAGCAAGCGACGCAATACGACGTAAACATAAAATGTTAAAGATAGGACAATAGGCTTCTGATAAATATGCAAGTGATATATTTAAGTCTATTGTAACACGCTTAGAAAAGTTGGTAAATCAAACAACACCAAGTCATATAAAAGAAGAAATAAAAAATGAACAAGAAGATAATTTTGTGAAAAAAGAACAAGCGAAAGGAGCAGATAATTTTAATGAAACGTTTGATAGCTTGGATGGAAATTATTCAAGAAAGTCTTTATTCAATCAGACATCTTCTCCACTCAATACTTCTTATTTGTTGAATAATGAAAACTATATAAAAAAAGTCAATGATAATAAGGGTCGACCAACAGGATTCCAAGTACGAAAACTTGACAATATTCTCATGTTTGGAGATTCAAATATTAAATTTAAAAATAACCGAATCTTCGGTGGAGATAGAATTTATCAAGAGACACCAGGCTTATCGGAACTTCTTTTCAATTATAAAGTTGATGACTCATAAACAAATAATGATGATATAAATAATTTTATAAAAATTATTAAATCAACGAATGCTCAGTAAGGATATTTTAAACCCAATGGTGGACTGAGAAAAGAAACAACTGCTAAGTATGAAAAATATATTTTACCATTTATGGAATCTTCAACGAAAACTGGTACATCGTTACCTCGTTAGAAAGTTACAAACAAAACTAACAGATTTGATTACGTTTATTGGTATGATCCCAACGAGCTTGTTGATCGTCTCCGATTAATATTATCATCTCAAGCAGCTGGTAATCCAAACCATACTAGTAGTGTATCAAGGAGAGTTCTAGATCAGAGGGAGGTCGAAAAAAGGTAGATCGGCGAGGGGACAGGGGACTGTAACTCGGTCGGTAAAACAGAGATGGTAAAGAAATTTTTCATTTGAATTCCCAGTTGTTGATAATGCAGAGATGGTAAAGAAATTTGTCATTTGATGGTGAAAATTCCCAATTGTCATGTGTCGGTAATACAGATTTGGAAAAATTTTCTTATTTTAACGTGCGATTTCTCATGTCCCATGCCCCATGTCTTATGTCTTATGTTCCATATATCATTTGATGGTGTAAATTCCCAATCTCCATGTGTCAGTAATACAGACTTGACCGGAAAAATTAAATTTTGTTATTTTAACGTGCGATTTCTCATGTCTTATGTCCCATATACCATTTGATGGTGTGAATTCCCAATTGTCATGTGTCGGTATTACAGACTTGACCGGGAAAAAATGAAATTTTGTTATTTTAACATGAGATTTATCGTGTCCCATGTCCTGGCGCATAGCTCAAGTCTCAATCTCATGTCCTGTCTCATTAAATAACAAAAAAACATTCCTTCGAGCCGGGTTCAAACCAACGACCAATGGATAACTTTTTAAATTGTTTATAACAATATACAATTACAGTCCAGTGCTCTACCAACTGAGCTATCGAAGGTTATCTGTAGGACTTCTCACGTTTCATGTCCCATACATAAATATTTTTAAAATACAATTTTGCAAAAAAATTAGCTGACTCTTGATACGTGGAATTTTCAAATTTTTCTTACCGAAAAATAATGCTGAATATTATTTTTATAATAAAAAAAAGTTCCTTGAATTAGAGGATGGTATTAAAAGAAGAGTTTTAATATTACAATGTATTGGAGAAAATAATCAAGTTGTATTATTAGAAAATTGGCCTAAGCCTATACACACAATATTCAATAAATAAATAACATTTGAAAAAATTTATTTTGTTATAATTTTTTATTAAAAAATTTCTATACCTATATACATTGTAAATATAATTATTCATAATTCTGATTCATTTTCCCATGTATCATGTTCAGAATCGAAACCTAACCATCTTACAAGTACTTTATTTTTACGTTTTTTTAAAATTTTTCCAACAAGATATATATCTGGATAGCGTACTGGACTCAGTTCTTCTTGATAAAAACATCCTTCAACATTGTTATCTTGATAGTCAGCAAGCTTGTAAGTTATCGGTATTGTATTCAATACTTTTGTGATTGTAAAAACTTCAGTTGTCCAATTGGGAGTGTAGCCTTTTTCGAAAATTTTTTTATATTTACTCATTCGCACTTTATCACCAATTTTAGATCTTTTTTTCAACTTTGATGTGACACAAAACATTGGATTTCGATTATAATATATATCCCCCAATATATCCTTTTCATTGTTTTTAGTTACATTTTTTGGTTTCATTTTTATAGTTCTGTGCTTCGTATTATTATAATTTCTAATCAATTCAGGAAGTATAGTCAACCATTTATAACTGCCGTGGAATGTAAATCTTTCCGACATTCGATTTTTCAGGGTTCTATTAAACCTTTCGACTATACTTGCTTTTAAAGTACTATATGTTGAGTACATATTTATATTATATTTTTTCATGAGATTCTTAAATTCACTGTTGTAAAATTCTTTGCCTTGATCGACATGTAAATGTTTTTTTGGATATCGACCTTTCAGGAAAACAGATTTCATCGCTGCAGTAACATCTTTTGCACTTTTTGTCTTGAGTGGTACAGCAAATGCATATTTGGAAAAATTATTAATTATTGTAAGTATAAACTTGTAATTTTCATTTACGGATGCATATGCACTCATGTCGACAAGATCACATTGCCATGTTTCATCGAGAGCTCTAATGTCGACATGTCTACGTTAATGATATCTGCGAGCAGGCTTGTGTAGCTCATGTGCCACAACGCTTCTCAAATAGCTATTGTCTTCTTTTTTATTATTTTTTTTTGTTTTATTCATTTTTATTTTTGATTTTCTAAACGTACTCCCAAATTTTCTGTCAAATAGTGAGATATACTTGCAACTTCTGTACTCAGCTCATCTAATGTATGACGTGATTTTTCAACACTTTTTTGCAATGTGTCCACTTTGATTGTCAGTTTACTAATGACTTCAGTGATATATTTTTGACTCTCTTCATGCATTATTCTAAGTAGATTATTAGTTTCATTTTTAATTAGAATCAGTGCTACTTTTTTTGAGACAGCATCATTCATGTCTTGAGCATCGGCAATGTGACATAATTTTTTTTCTGCAATGTCATAATTTCCGTCTTCTGTAAATTTGAAACCTTCTCCAGGTGGTCCTCTTATTGTATCGCCATCACTTTTTCCTCCGATAGAATATTTTCGTTTATTTGATAATTGACGTCCGAATATATCAACACTAGACATTATTCCACTCCAATGTCCTTTTAATGACTGTACATTAAAGACTGAATGAACATATATATTAACAAATAATACCAGCTTCTCTTAATTCTTCAATAATTGAAAGAATTTCATTAGCGTGACTATTATTGCCAGCTTTTTCTGAAGCTACAAGTAATTGAAGACGATTGACAAGCTCATTGGGATCATCCCAATATATATAATTTGTATTATTTATTTTCTTACTTTTTTGTAGTGTTTTGTATTTTGGTAATACAAGTGCTGAACCTTTTTTGCTCTCTACTTTTTGTTTTCTCAAAGACTTGACAAACAGTGATACATTTCAATAAAAATTTCTCGATCAACACCAAGAGACCTTGAGTAGCCGGATAAATTCTATCTTTCACATAAATATGATGATTTTTTATTTCAATCATTGAATTACCAAACAATAATTTATTGTTTTTTAATTTTTGAATGGTGTACATTGTATTTTGAGCCTTGTCATGAGAATTTATCGATTTTTGCCTTTCAAGGTGCTTCTTCATCATCCAAATTTTTTTTTTTTCTCCGTTATATCTTCGTCTGTATCATCATCATCAGCATCACTAACATTATTCTTATGAAAAGTTAACGGATCAATATCAATTTTTTCGTCATTATTTGTCAATATTGATTTTTCGTCTTTTCCTTCTGTCTCGTATTCTTCTTCTTCTGTCGTGTATTCTTCTTCTTTTCTTTGAGCATTATTTTTTTTTTCTGCTTGATTTTTACTGGAACTTGGTGCTGGTTTTTGTTTTGATACATCTGCTAGCATTTTTTTTAAAGGCTCAGTCCTAACACCTCACTTGTTATTCTTTCATTTTCAACTCGACCATATTTAATTAATTTATGTTTACGTCTTATAATGTCACTTGCTTTTTCAATTTCATGCAATAATGATTTTTCGGCATGTAAGTTTGTATGCTTCATGATAGATAATGATGCTCTTGACAGTTCACAGTACACAATCCTACTGTCTTTTATTTTGGAATTTTTACTATATATCGTATAATATTACTCTAAATTATCTGATATTTTTTTAGATAGTAGATGTACCAGTGGTGGTAGCAGAGGGAGTAACTGTATTTTCAGCAGAATCGTTTGTAATGTTAATATAACAATCAAAACCTCTCCTGTATCGGCTATTATTAAGGTCACTATCGTTGTCAATCACAAGGAATCCATATTTATCTTTATTCCAACATGTCGAGCATATATTGCGGAATTTTACAAATTCCATGTCAGTATTTACATGATCATTGTATATATGCTTCAAATTTCTTTCATCTTGACGAAAAAGTACGAAAAAATTGGCATTATCTCTCACCAAATGTTTGGGTATGTGAGCATAGATCTGAGATAAATAAAAAATATCTACTGCTTGATGTCTACCCATGCAGAAAAATGCTCGAACATTATCTTGTTTTTCTGTAGATATATCATCGAAAATCATCAGTGAATTTAGTCTAGCTTCTTCAGGTTGAATAACTTTCTCATGTTCATTGAATGGAAAATAACCATTTTTTTCAACATTATTAATAATTTTTTCGAGAAATTTGTACTTTGGCTGATTAAGCGATTTGGAATACACATAAACATTCTCAAATCTTAATCCATTTGGGTGAATTATTATTGCAAAAAGAGCGTTTGTTTTGCCAGAATTTAAAGGTCCACAAAATACACCTCTCACACTATTCGGTAATAAACTTCCATGTCTTTTTTCACATGGTTTTTTTGGAGCAGTTTTTTGCACGATTTGATCAAAATTGATGACTGGCAACTTTAATGGTTGTTCTTGAAATTCCATGTTTTTTTTTTACAACTGAACAAGCTGCTAGCTTAATCTGTACTAACGTGAAAACATATAAATACTCGGGATTTTATTGAATGCAGTTAGTTCTTCAAAGACAATGATTGAGCATCAACGTGCAAAAAAATAAAAAAAAAAAAGGAAGGGGTCTGTTGAACAGTATCATCAATAGCCTGCCATTTGCATTACACGTTCCACAGTATAATTATTGTAGTCCGGGTACAAAGCTCGATAAAAGATTATGTCGTGGTGATCGCGGTGTTAATCTGTTGATATAAGCTACTCAAAAAATCCTGACAATCTCGAAGAACGACATAAAGCTGATAAAATACTTGCCGATAAAGCTTGGCAACGTGTGTTTGCCAAAGATTCGTCACTTGGTGAAAGAGCCGTAGGTTGGGGTGTGACAACTGCAATGAATTTGAAAACGAAACTTGGTATGGGTTTAAATAGAAGCAAAAAGAATAAAAAAATTCATCATAAAATCAAGAAAATACAAACAACTGAAAAGAATGATAAAAAAGTTAAAATCATCCCAAAACAAAAATATAAAAAGTATTTAACAAGTCTCAACAGGATTATAGATATATCAAAACAATCTATAAAGCCTCGAATCACTGATCCAATAAAGACGGTTCTGAAAAGTGCACGTGTTGCTGTCAAAAAAGTTGGTGGAAAAAAAAAAATTCGTTTACCACGTATTTTACCTCTTCCATCAAATAAAGAAAATAACAGTGATAGTAGTATACTACCATTTTTAATATCACTATTCGCTGGATTAAGTGCATCTGGTGCTATGACGGGTGGTGCAGCAACAATAAATGTTGTACATGCAGCAAAAAAATTACTACGAGAAAATCAACGTCATAATAAGAAAATGGAATCAATTGTATTGGGCAAAGGATTATTTCTATCTCCTTATAAAAAAGTACTAGGTCTCTTTTTAAACCCCGCAAAAAATGTAAATAAGAAAAAATACTTGTAATGCTACCACATCGAGCTCTCACAAATATTGATATCATCAAATACGCCAAAGCTTTTAAAATTCCTTATTTCCGAGGAGTTTTCATGAGAAATGGTTTACCAATAACTGGTCCTCGTAAAAATGAATCAGCAATTGTAAATCTTGATGATAAAGATGGTGCTGGTACATATTGGGTTGCATACAAAAAACGGCTCAATGATGTCATTTATTTCGATAGCTTTGGTGATTTGAAGCCTCCACAAGAACTGATTAATTATCTTGGTGTTGGTAGCATTGAATATAATTATGAAAAATATCAAAATTATAATACAATTGTTTGCAGTCATCTATGTCTCAAATTTCTGGCTGGCAAGAGACTATAAATAATCATGACACATGCTAAAATAATCATTAGTCATGGATGATTCATTTACGTTGACATTGTCGGGCAGGTCATCGACTCTTGAAACACAATACTTCCCGTCGATTAAGTTGTCAGCAAATAAAAATTACGTTGCTGGGCTTGTCGAGTTTACAACTTTTAATTCTATACCGAATATTGACGTTGGTAACAATAAAGTCTACATTGAAGGTTGTAAACTGATTACAATTCCAACAGGAAGTTATGAAATTGAGGATATTGAAAGTTATATCAAAAAAGCAATATGTCAGAATGACGTTACTATTAGTCTTAAACCAAATAACAATGAACTACATAGTGAGGTTAAATGTAACAAACGTATTCATTTTGAAATAGAAGACTCGATTGGAAGATTGTTGGGCTTTACAAAACGAATCCTCGAAGCTGATATTCTACATAAATCCGACTTGCCTGTTGCCATATTAAAGGTCAATACACTCCAAATTCAGTGTAACATAACAACTGGTGCATATATGCATCAGCACAAAGTTCACACAATACATGAATTTTTCCCAGTTGTGCCTCCTGGATATAAGATTGTTGAAGTACCATCTCATGTCATTTATCTGCCAGTCACAGTGCAAGCAATACATCAATTGCAATTAAAAATTGTCGATCAGGATGGTGAAATTGTGAATTTCCGTGGAGAAACGATTACAATTCGACTACACATTAAAAGTGTCAAATAGGACAAAAAAATATGGGCATCGTTTTTAAAAAAAAAGAAAAAAAGAATAAACATAATAATAAAATAATTGGGCAAAGCTATAAATGCGAGACATTATGCCAAAAAAAAATCAGTCAAAAGCAAGGAAGCAAAGCGATAACACATCAGAGTATTCAGTTTCTCAAGAGTCTCGGTCTCAGTCCACGTCAACAACATCTACGGAAATAAAAGTGTCATTTTGTTGCTTTTTTTGTATTATACCATGGATGAAATTTTAAGTTTACAAGAACCGATCATTTTTGATGAATCGATTGCCCATTGTGAGTTACATGCATTGTGATTTATGTGTACTACCAAGTAAAAGTTCACTACATATTACTGGACAATTTCTTACAAGTGACGGAAAATCTGTGCCAAAAACAACTTCATTGGTACGAATGGCAATAGCACACATGTTTGAAGAAATTCGCTATGAGATAAATGCGATTGAAATTGATCGGAGCAAAAATGTTGGTCTTACGACTCTTATGAAAGGATATATTTCCTTGAGTCCAAATCAAAAATCATTATTGGAGAATGCTGGATGGTTAATGTCTGATAAAGAATCATTATTCGATTCAAGTGGTTATTTTGATATATCAATACCACTGAGCCCGCTGCTAGGATTTGCTGAAGATTATAAAAAAATAATTATCAATGCAAAACATGCTCAAAACAACTCATCCTAATAAGAGCAAATAGTGATGTGAATGCCTGTCTACAAGAACAACCTGCGGAAGGAAAAAGTGGCGAAAAAATACAAATTAAACTTCAAAAAGTAGAATGGATTGTTCCATATATCAAAGTGTCTGATAAGCAGAAAATACAACTTTTAAATTACATTGCCAAGGACCCATCCATAGCAATCAGTTTTCGTACATGGGAATTGTACGAGTATCGACTATTACCTGCAACTACAAAACAAAATTGGAGTGTGAAAACATCAACACAATTGGAAAAACCGAGATACATAATTTTAGGCTTCCAAACAGGACGAAAAAACTCTGTAACAAACAATTCAAGTGTTTTTGATCATTGTAACTTGCGTGATGTTAAGCTGTTTTTAAATTTACAATCATATCCTCATGGAAATTTAAATATTTATTTTGCTCATAATCAATTCTCATTATTATATGATATGTTTGCATATTTCCAAGCTTCCTACTATTACACAGAAACACGAAAACCATTATTTACAAGACAAAAATTTTTGAAAGAAGCTCCACTTATTGTCATAGATTGTTCAAAGCAAAATGAATTTCGAAAATCTGGACCAGTAGATATTCGACTCGAATTTGAATCAACAACACAATTTCCAGCTCAAACATCAGCTTATTGTTTGATTTTACATGATCGAATTGTTGAATATAATCCAATTAGTGGTTCAGTACGCAAGCTCGTTTAATATATGCCTGTAAACTTACCAATCCTATATTTATAATAATAATATGTAAAAGAAAAAAAAAATAAATAAATAAATCAAATAATGTACATTGTTGTATATATTATTTTCTCCTTACTGAAAATTAAAAATTATTATTATAATAAATGAACCAACAATGTATGTTAAAAAATTTTTTTTTCATTTATTTTTATTTTGACATAATGTACAATCTTTTATCATGGGTGATGGCCCGTCAAATTCATCTGATTTTTCGTCTTAATGATGATAATGTTCAATGCAGCGTTTATATTGAAGAAAACCTTTTTTTGTTTTAAATTTTTCTGGCAATTTGTCCCATACAGCATCAATTGAGTTTGGTGTAAGCAGAAAAATATATCTCTCTGGTAAATTTGCAATATCTTCTGTTGCCATTTTTGCCAGACTCTCAAGATGACAAAATAGCTGAATCGATTTTTTCAATGATGAAACTGATCCCCAGGTAGTTCGGAACCATGCTCTCAATTTTTGTACATTATCCAATGCACAAGTAAGAGTCCATAAATTGAGATGATAACTCAGATGGTGAACATAGTTTTTTTGACATACCTTAGTTGGTAGTTTGCCATGCGCTGAACAATCCATATCAATCAAATCGATAATAGTTTTATCGTCTTTTAAAATATTGCCGAGCCATTTTTTTTTTTCATGACCTTTTACATATACGTAAATTGAAGACTCAAGGCTATCATTTATAATTTTTCCATGTTCAGCATAATCAACATCTTCTGAGTTCCATAACAGTCCATGATGATTGTTTGTTAACCAATTATTTGTCAGTTTGCAAGCAGATGATAATGTACTCATGGCACATGGAGGCTTGAATACTAGCGACTTGATATCATCTTCTTGATTTAAATTTGCTATTGCAAATTCTTTCACAATAAAACTTTGATCAGTATCATAAAATCCTTGAACATCAACAATATATTTAACCATTATGACTGAAATCTTATTGAAGACTGAAATATTTTTTTTCTTTGGTACTCATATACAAAAGAGTAAAGACGCGCGCACTTTGGTATCAAATTTCTAATTTTGTTTATAGAAATAGTTTAAAAAAAATAAAACGTCAGCACTTTCTACTCCAAATTCAACGAAATATAAACAATATAACTCGCTCAACTTAGTATCATATTTCCATTTTTTTTTATAAAATAATTTAGAAAATAAAACGTCAGGTATCAGTTCCACGATTTTGATCAAGAGCTCGTTTATCATCAGCCCAGCTGAGTGCAACTTTAATTTGTACAATTGTTTTTACTTAATGATCTTTACTTCTTATTAAATGTTGATTTTTTTTCAATATTTGATGATTCAAAAGGCAGGTCATATAATTATCAAAATTTATGTCTTTCAAAACCGAACCTTTTACACCTTTTGCTTTTTTGTAAGTTTTATCATCATCAATGTTTATAACTTTATAACTATACAATTTGGCTCTCAAGCCAGCAAACTCAGTCATAATTTTGCCATTATTTTCATCTTTCATAAGACCAATAACTTTTTTGTTGACTCTTGGCATATTATAAACATTATTTTGTGAATAATCTGATGTGTCAAATCTTTCTAAATTTTCTTTAATTTTCTCATAAATATCAGGAACTTTGAAATTTAAAATGAGTGAATCAGTATCCATGTAAAGTGCTTTGACATCATTGTGGTTAAAATTTTTTTAAATATAATTGTAGTAAAAATCATAGATCCAGATTTTTGAAAGATCCAATATTGTAAATCCAGAATAAATTGGCTTATTGAAAATTATTTTCACTCGTGACATTTCAATAATTCCAATGTCATCTTTATAAATTGAGCAGCTGTGAAAATTTGGTTTCGCAATCAATGATTTTGCTCCATAGCGACCTTCCCATTTTGTTACTATTTTAACATCTTTTTCTTTTCTTACATTTTGCATTGTTTTACCATACACACTGTTGTTCATCAGTTTGAAGAAATTTTTGCCAAAATCTGTGGTCGCTTGCTGACGCATACCAGTATTAAGGTCTATATATTTTTTCAGCCATGAGCTCTGTTTAAATTTCAATATACGATGAATTTTGTTCAACTTCATGCCAAGTCCCAAATATAATTTTAAATTTCTATAATGTATCACATAATTTTTTTTCGCAAATAGAGTTGTCATTAATTTTGATTGCTTTGAATTTGGTGCTGTGAATTGCTCTGGACACAACGGTAAATCTTTATGACATCCATGTAAATATTTTGGATTATCTGAGTCAACCTCTAAGATATATCCAATTCCAGCTTCATCAGATATATTTGTCTCATCAATATTTAAATTGTCTTCCCATTGGAAACCTCCATAAGGCAAATATTGACTCATGCCAGCACCATATAAATTATTTACATCAAAATACATGATGTATGATTCTTCTTCTTCTGGATTGTACTTATCACCCATATATCGGTTGTTGGCTTTTGCGTATCGGTTCATACATTGTGCAACACCACCTCGAATTCCTTTCTCAATGAAAAGATGCATTGCTGGGTCTGTCAAAAGTTCAAGTTCCACACCTGCATATTTTAACATTGCATCAAATGCTAGACCTGGTGCGGTAAAATAATGGAGTGCATCTAGACTGTATGTTGATAAACAGCTCAAACGGAAATTTTCAAAAATATCAGCCAACACAAGCACATCAGTTTTCAAATATAAATCAGAATATTCACCTAATGTATTTATTTGAAATTTTTCCCAAATATTTTTGGCATGTTCATAGTCTGCATCTGAGATGTTAGCATTATTTAATTTTGAGAAAAATTCTTTTTTTGGTGGTAGAGTTGTTTCAGTTAATTTTTCCCATGAGTCAATATATTCGTATGGAAATACACCTTTTCTACACAATAAATCGAAGTATTCACTATTGCATTCACTACGTGTTATAATTTTTTGATCATTGCTCAAATCAGATGATAATCTATCAATACTACTAGACATAAATCTAAATGAGTCAATGAATCTTAAACTTACACCAGTATTATCCACTTTTTTTGTAAATGAAATGTATTTTTCTTTGTTTATTGGTAATATATGTATGCGACCATCGAATGCCTTGCAAAGTTCTTGTATTAAAAAATGTGAGTCGTATGCCGATAAATTGTGCATAACGACGGGTATGTTGTGAGACTTTGTATAATTATCATTGCATCTAGCATGAGCTGGACCTCGATATGATCCGCTGAAATGATCGTGATCATGGTGCTTAACGTCTTGCTCCATGAAAATCTCCTCACATATATGACAAATTGTAGCATTTTGAAATTCGTGCTACTGTTGCACAGTCAATTTTTCAATTGGTATTGGATTTAAAAGTATATCATTGACCTGGTGAGCTAATCTTTCCAATTCTCCAATAAACCATTCAATACAGTTTTCACTACGATTCATTCTGTAGAATGATAATGTATTATTATAGGTACATTTAACATAGTACGCAGCACTGTGTGGAACATGCTCTTCAGAGTCGGTATTGTCAATCGGTTTTAAAATACACTCCAAATCAGCATAGACGACAAAAGGTGCAAGTTCTCTGTATCGATGATTTCAAATTTCAGTATATTGGCATCTTTTCTTGGCATAATCATCCGTGCATGATTAATTTGACAACAGTCAGCCAAATGTTTTTCCAAATAGAGCTCTGACGAGAAATGATTTAGACATCTATCACAAATATATAAACGACCATTTTTCTTATTCACTTGCGAGGCTACAAGGCGTGACAAATTTTTAATTAATGCAAAATGGAAATTTTTTTTTCCTTTTTTCTGCTTTTGAACATAATTTTCATATTCATTTTCTTCATCAACTTCCATTTTATTGTCGTCATCGTCATCATCATCATCATCGTCGTCGTCAGCCGAAAAACATTCATCATCAAAACTACTGTCATTAGTATTGGTAACATTTTTTTTTTTATTATCATTTCCGTTTTTATCGACTGCCAACAGATGAATCGTTTGACTGTCACAAATATTATCACTCAAAAATATAGGAGCAATAATACTTTTTTTCGGATTATTTGAAACAATTGCGTAAACATTTATTTTCAAATTGTTGAGTTTTTCAAATTTTGGTATGTCTCGCAACTTTATTGAAAAAGATATCCCATCATATGATAACACTGTACTGAAATGTGGATATGATGCAACACAACACACATTTTCTTGAGCAGGATGTAAAGCTGCAGTCACACACGACAAAAAACAAAAATGATCTTTATTTTCTATATTCAAAACTGCTTTTTTTTTTTGATGTCATCAGGCATTTCAACAAACGTGGAATCACCACCACGCAACGGTTGATATTTGCATACAGTAAAGATAATGCTCTGAATTTTTTTCAAGCTCCAGCCGGAAATGCCAAGATTGAACTCCTCAATTTTCTTTAATAATGGATCGAAAAAGTGTTCATTGAACCAACCATCGAGGTCTGTTGTTGGAAGTATAACAGCATTTTTTGTAATAAAAGATTTGATTTCTCTCACTTCTGTATCATCTTTTAAAACTTCATATTCACAATGTAAACATGAATTGATCTTGAGATTAATTTTTTTTTTCAAAAAAGCTTTTAGTTTTCTGCTGACAACAGTTTGGGCATCTCTGAGAAAATCTTTAATTCTTATATGATAAAGGTTTGTTACACTTCCGGTTATAATAATGCCTTTGAAAATATTCTCCAAGTTATTCCATTTTACTCTGCCATGCAATGTTGGTTCATCATGATGAGTGCTCATGCCAGCACCATGATGTAATTTTTTTCCTCTTTTTACTTGCAGCTTTTCAATTATTGTTGTAAGTCTAACAACTTCTAATTGGATTCTTTTTTTTGCACCGACTGAATCAGCTGAATTTTTCAAAAATTTATTCAATAGTTTTACATTTACACTACCCCATTTGATCTATCGATCAATATTTTCAATAGTATTTGCGGATGAATAACCCGCACTTAAAATGTTAACAAGCTTCTCACACCTTTCGATAGAATACATTTTTAAATATATAATTTTTTTAATAATCAGGAGGAAGTAGTTGCCGCGAGATCAACTGACCACTGACTAATAAAAGATGAATAATTTACCGTGCAATCAACATAAAATATATTTAATAAATAAAAAGAACAATACATTTGTCTTGAAAAGAAAAATGAAAATGTGCAAAGTAAGCAAAAAATAAAAAGCGATGTATGATTGAGACAATGAATCTACAATGACCACGCGTGCTTGCCGTACGTCATGGATCATGTTTCGATGCCCCGTTCGAATCATTGTCTTCACGTTGGACGTGATTTATATTATTTTAGAATAATAAAAATATAGTTGACTTTACTTTTTTGATGACTCCATTTTTTTATCTTTGAATACATTCTACGAGAATCATTTTTTTGTAATTTCATGTTGAATTGATATTCAAGTTAAAAAAGTGACGTCAGCTTACATCCTATGATAGTATTGAAAAATGAATAAATAATAATAAAAAATTAATATTTCGAGTAAATTTTTTGCTGACAAGAAAAAATTTTCAGAAGTCAATCTAAGATGGAGAATGTTTTTGGAAAATTTCCAAATTTTTTTTTAAAATTTCCGAAAAAATTTTATTGCATATTTGGTTGACTCCCGAAACTTGGAAAGTCTACTTTACCATCAGTCGGTAAAGTAGAAATCTTCATTACCGACCGCGATGAAAGTTTTATGTGTCATCCGAAAATACAATAAAATTTTTTCAATTTTCATTTTAATTCCTAGTTACAGCAACAT
The DNA here is from genome assembly GCF_014905175.1 of Aphidius gifuensis. Classification (NCBI taxonomy): domain Eukaryota; kingdom Metazoa; phylum Arthropoda; class Insecta; order Hymenoptera; family Braconidae; genus Aphidius; species Aphidius gifuensis. The sequence goes on along the minus strand of NC_057789.1, from coordinate 15,021,674 downwards.
CTAATTAAAAAATATATATGTATATAGGACATGAGACATGGGACTTGAGACTTGAGCTATGCCCCACGACATGGGACACGATAAATCTCATGTTAAAATAACAAAATTTAATTTTTTCCCGGTCAAGTCTGTAATACCGACACATGACAATTGGGAATTCACACCATCAAATGGTATATGGGACATAAGACATGAGAAATCGCGCGTTAAAATAACAAAATTTAATTTTTCCGGTCAAGTCTGTATTACCGACACATGGAGATTGGGAATTTACACCATCAAATGATATATGGGACATAAGACATAAGACATGGGGCATGGGACATGAGAAATCGCACGTTAAAATAAGAAAATTTTTCCAAATCTGTATTACCGACACATGACAGTTGCGAATTTTCACCATCAAATGACAAATTTCTTTACCATCTCTGCATTATCAACAACTGGGAATTCAAATGAAAAAGTTCTTTACCATCTCTGTTTTACCAACCGAGTTTCAGTCCCCTGTCCCCTCGCCGATCTACCTTTTTTCGACCTCCCTCTGATCTAGAACTTTCCTTGATACACTACTCATACTAATGAAATCATTTCAATAATTAAAGAATTGACAGAAGCTGGAATCATCTATTCATACGTATACATCTGTGGCTTGAGCTCAGTTGTTTATCAGCTGTCAAGATGAGTATAGATCTTTTCGGCCGACAATCAAAAAATAAAAATTCAATACAAAGTGTTCGAGGTCCACCAGGAGATGGTTTTAAACGAATATTAGATGGAAAATATGATATAAATAATATACGATTGTGTAATATTGCCGATGCATTAGAATTAAACGATGCAGCTTTTGTTAAAATTACGAAGGCAATAGTAAAAGACGTAACACGAATTTTATATCAATTAACCGCATCTTTACGGGATGATGTTGATAATAATAATATAATAGCCAACTCACTCCAATCTCAAATTCAAGAGTTCATTAAGAATAATCGTCTTGAATTTGAAACAACTTAAAGTCTTTCACTTCTAAATATATAATCCATTCAAACATTAGATTCCAGACTGAATTCATTGAATGGAGCATTTAAAAATTTCAAAATAAATACTGAAAAATCACTCAACACATTGAGCACTGGAATCGAAACTTTGGAAATTAAAATAATAACAAAACTTGAAATCTTGGATAGTCATATCAGAAAACTCGAAAATCGTTTGAATGGATCATAAAAAAGCAGCGGTTGCTCATGAGCTACACAGACTTGCTCGAAGAAATTATATTCGTCGTAATGTTGATATCGGAGGACTGGATGAAACTTGGCAGGCGGATCTTGTTGATATGCAAGCTTATACATCTGTTAATCGCAACTATAAATATTGCTCAAAATCATTGATGTATTTCCGAAATTTGCATGGGCTATACCATTAAAATCAAAAACTGGAAAAGATGTAAGAGCAGCAATGAAATTTGTCCTAGAAAAAGAACGAATTCCAAAAAATTTACATGTTGATCAAGGAAAAGAATTCTGCAACAAAGAATTTGAAGCTCTCATGCAAAAATATAAAATAAACATGTATTCAACATATAGCAATCTCAAAGCATCAATTGTCGAACGTTTCAATAGAACACTAAAGAATAAAATGTGGCAAAAATTTATTTATCAAGGATCCTACAAGTGGTTAGAAATTTTACCACATCTGCTTGAAAATTATAATAGATCAACACATAGAACAATAAAAATAAAACCAATGAATGTTAATCAAACAAACGAGAAATCTCTATTGAAAAATATTTATGAAAATTTTGAAAAGTGAAACAACATATAAAAAATAAATTTAAAGTTAACGATAAAGTTCGTATAAGTAAATATAAAAGTGTTTTCGAGAAAGGTTATACAACAAACTTTACAACGGAAGTTTTTACAATCAAGGAAGTGAAAAATACGGATCCAGTCACATATAAACTTATCGATTATGAAGACCATCCAATTGAAGGAGGATTCTATGAAGAAGAATTAACAAAAGTTAAATATCCTGATATTTATTTGATTGGAAAGATAGTAAAAAAACGTGGCGATAAATTGTATGTGAAATGGTTAGGGTATGATGACACACACTATCCAATAGTTGGATAAATAAATCAGACTGGTAGAAAAAAAAATGTATTATAATTTTCTGAATAAATAAAACTTGTGAAAATATATTTATTATCTTTTTATTTAATAACCCCATGGTACAGTATCCGTAGTATCTGGTAACAATTGTCTCTTATCATCTAACTAACTTAAAGCTATTTTCTTCTGTGCTATTGTATTGACTTCATGTATCTTACTTCTAATCAATTATTGAGTTTTTGATAATAATACATGATCTAAAAGTTAATTTTTATAATCCTCAAAAGTGATTTTTTTAAAAATCGAACTTTTAACACCTTTGGCTTTTTTAGTATCTTTTTCTTCTCTAAGAACACGAAATGTATGAAGTTTAGCTCTTAAACAAATAAACTTGTAAGCTTGGGCTTTTATATTTTTATTTTCTTTTATTGTTTAAATATAAAAACGACCAATCTTACTTGTTTAAATTTTATCAAATGAATATGCAATGAAATTTACTTTAAAATATGAATATTAATTATTTAAATTTATCCTGAAATTGAGTGGATGTAAAATAACAATTAAACAGAATTTTTATATTTCAATATACGAAAATTAGTTGTATTTATTCAAAGTATTATGCCCTAATCATTCACACAAATCACACACATACTCATACCAATATACCCTGACTGGTGATTGAAGTTCTTGATGCCAAATTGATGATGCTGACGATTATTCGTTGGCCTTGGAATGCTTGGTTGATCAGACCAAGTAAATGTCCAAATATTTGATGTTGAGTAATTGCCAGCAATGAAAATTATTGATGTTGAATGATTGCCAGCAATGAAAATTATTGATGTTGAATTGATTTTATTTCTTCAACGCTGATGCAACAAGTTTTATTTTTGAGTAATGGCGGCGTGATTTATGGAAGGACGCCGTCCTGATTCACGTCGTCGTTTACCACGTTTTGATTTATTGCTCAGCTTGTTTAATTTACAATTTTTTGTTGTGTACACAATATATTTTATTTAATTAACGACAATTTGATTTTGATTGTATGTTTGATATTAACTATAGTTCCTGATCTTATTCGTCCTTGAAATGCTGAATCACTATCTAACTACTTTACTCTATCACTACGTTTTTTATTATGTCCGACACCAGCACCATGTTTTCGTTCACTTTTGAATTTTTCACATAACGGTCTTAGTTGAGAAATTGTTGTTTGAATTCTTATTTTATCACCAATTGTCTTTGCAGAAACTTTTAATGCTTTATTTATAAGTCTGATGTTCTTAGATTCAAGCTTCAGCCATTTTTCTATTTGTTCAGGTGTACGAGCTAGCGCAAATCCTTTTTCCATAACCTCAATTTATTTTAAACACTTTTTAGACTCCATTTTATTACTATATCACTTCGACGATCACTATATTAATTCACTGACTGACTGACTGACTGACTGAATCTTCCGCAACTTCGGCTTTATATACTAAAAATATGACCTCGATGAACATTCTAGAATATTATAGAAATTTCGGAAACATTCGGAAACATTTTTTTATTATTCCAAAACATTCCAGAACATTTTAAAACATTTTAGAACATTATAGAACATTCCAGAATATTCCAGAACATTTGATAATGTTCTAAAATATTTTAAAACATTCCAAGGTCGTTCATTTAGTATAAAAGAGAAATGAACTACGTCTGTAGCATCAGATACATTCCAACAGTCACAGAGATAATCTATTAATTTTTTTATATAAGGCAGATCCTCGAGTTGATCATGATACTTTGATACATTTGATATTTAGAATTAGTTTGTTTATTAATTATTAATTAATTAATATTTTGTTGGACGCGGTCCCCTTTAGAATAGGATTTTTGAGATAAATATGGATTAGTTTATTTTGTATTTTTGAGTTACGTTGGCTATTTGAGTTACGTTGATAATTGAGTTTGTGTTTGATAAATAAATATAAAGTAAAATGAATTAATAGTGTTTCTTTTGTTATTATTTTGGGTTATTTATTTATTATTATTTTCAGGTAAAATTAATTATAACAGCTTTATCCGGCCCTTCTACCAAAACCCACACGCTGAGCGACCCTGCGGCTTTCCTCTAGATTGCTTGTTTCGGTTGTTTTATTCATTTGTTTGATTGTATTTTGTCCAGGTATGATTGTGTTCTGAGCGCGAGATTGTGTTATGCCTTTTTCCGGTTTTAAGGTGATTTGAAAACCCCTGATTTTAATTATTACGTTTTTGGATATAAATTATTATTATTATTATGTTTGATTTATTGGTTTTTAGCTTTGTTTATTAGAAAGGACAATTTACAGGTAAAATGGCGGTAACAAGCGGTCCGAGAAGATAACTGGCAGAAATGTCATGTTACATAATAATAATAATAATAATAATAATAATAATAATAATAATAATAATAATAATAATAATAATAATAATAATAATAATAATAATAATAATAATAATAATAATAATAATAATAATAATAATAATAATACACACACACATACACATACATAATAATAATATATATATAATATATATATATAAATAATATATACACATAATACATAATAATAATAATAATAATAATACAATATAATAATAATAATAATACACATAATAATAATAATAATAACATAATAATAATAATAATAATAATAATAAATAATAATAATAATAATAATAATAATAATAATAATAATAATAATAATAATAATAATAATAATAATAATAATAATAAATATACACATACATAATAATAAATATATAAATATAATATATATATATATAAATAATAAATACATAATATATAATATATATATATATAATAATAATAATAATAATAATAATAATAATAATAATACATAATATATAATAATAATAATAATACACATAATAATAATAATAACATAATAATAATAATATAATAATAATAATAATAATAAATAATAATAATAATAATACATAATAACACATAATAATAATAATAATAATAATAATAATAATAATAATAATAATAATAATAATAATAATAATAATAATAATAATAATAATAATAATAATAATAATAATAATAATAATAATAATAATAATAATAATAATAATAATAATACACAATAATAATAATAATAATAATAATAATAATAATAATAATAATAATAATAATAATAATAATAATAATAATAATAATAATAATAATAATAATAATAATAATAATAATAATAATAATAATAATAATAATAATAATAATAATAATAATAATACATACATAATAATAATAATAATAATAATAATAATAATAATAATAATAATAATAATAATAATAATAATAATAATAATAATACGCGATATAATAATAATAATAATAATAATAATAATAATAATAATAATAATAATAATAATAATAATAATAATAATAATAATAATAATAATAATAATAATAATAATAATAATAATAATAATAATAATAATAATAATAATAATAATAATAATACAATAATAATAATAATAATAATAATAATAATAATAATAATAATAATAATAATAATAATAATAATAATAATAATAATAATAATAATAATACACACACACATAATACACACAAACACATACATACATAATACATATATAATAATAATAATAATAATAATAATAATAATAATAATAATAATAATAATAATAATAATAATAATAATAATAATAATAATAATAATAATAATAATAATAATAATTTTTTGAAGAAAACCCGAAGAAATAACGAAGTTCCCCCGCCGGGAATCGAACCCGGGTCTCTTGCTTTCCGGGCAAACGCCTTGACCACTAGACCACAGGGCTTCTTATTTTTTCTAAGTTTCATCAAGTCAACTCCGACGTCCTTCTATGCGTCAATTCATTTTTTGAAAAAAAGTAAAAAAAAGTAAAAAAAAGCAAACGATTTTTAAATTGCCGAATTGAAGGACGGTGGAGTTTTTACTTTTTCAAAAAAATTATTAATTATTATTATTATTATTATTATTATTATTCAAAAATCATCAACATTGATTAATTATCATTCACTCACTTCAATTAATATTCCCTCATCAACTAACATTTAATCACTTTAAATAAAATCCATCAATCATCCATCGAAACATCATAAACATTCATCAATTATCATTTATTCACTTCAATTAATATTCATTCATCAAAATCCATTAACATTCAGGTCAATGAATATTCATTCATCCACTTTAATTCACATTCATCAACTATCATTTAAGCACTTCAACTCACATACACTAATTAATTAAAAAAAAAAAATCATCACTTACTTCGGTAGTTTAGTATCCATTCTCACTTATTTTTTTTTAACGCTTTGGAATAACTGGAATATATAAGCACCTGTCAAAACACAATTGACGAATGATCGGAGACGCATCACGTTGCTGCTTATATACTCCAGTTATTCCAGAAGCTACCCGAAAAAAAAAAATTGATTCTAAAAAATCGATATTTCTTTCTCTTACTATTAAAATCTTCTATCCTTCCTTACGTTGAATATTGTAGCAAACGACCCTACTATACAATGGAAATTATTGCGTAGCTTGTTTACTACATTTTCAGAGTCAGAAAGCATAGCAGATTCCAAAGGTAAGAGGGGGAAATATCGATTTTTTAGAATGATGAAATACCGAGTAGCAGCAACGTTAGACATCCCAGGTCACTGAGAAGAATATTTCCCTCTCTTACTCTTGAAATACCCTATCCTTTTTTAATTTGAATATTATAGTAAACAACTCTTATACGCAATGAAGAATATTCCAGATTCTTCTTTTTTTTTAACGTCATTAAAATTAAAGACCTTGAAAGGAAAAAATAATCTGGAATATTATTTATTGCGTAGAAGGATTGTTTACTACAATATTCAAAGTAAAAAGAGTATTTTAAGGGTAAGAGAGAGAGATATCGATTTTAAAAATGATGAAAGGTTGGTCGATAACGGGATTTTCTAGATCGTTCTCCAATGTTCTAAATTCTTCTAAAATGTTGTAAATTGATTTAAAATGGTATAGGATATTCTATATTGTTCTAAAATATTCTAAAATGTTCTAATCTATTCTAGAATTTTATACATTGTTCTAAATTGTTCTACAATGTTTTAAATCGTTCTAAATTGTTCTACAATGTTTTGAATAAATTGTTCTAAATTATTCTCCAATGTTCTAAATTGTTTCAAAATCTTATAAATTGTTCTAAAACGTTCTAAAATGTTCTGAATTATTCTAGAATTTCCTACATTGTTCTAAATTGTTCTACAATGTTTTCAAATGTTAGAAAATGATTTTGAATGTTCTAAATTGTTCTACAATGTTTTAAGTTGTTCTAAATTATTCTCCAATGTTTTGAAATGTTCTAAATTGTTCTAAATTTTTCTTAATACGTTCTAAATTGTTTTGAGATGTTTGAGAATATTCTAAATTGGTAACGTCATTGTCTAACGTACAGAACCAGTGACTTCATCGAACATTCTAGAAAGTTCTAGAATATTCGAAATTTTTCTACACAGTAAAAAATAGTTGGTAAAATTAACAAATTCAGTTTGTTAATTTAGGTCCACCAACAAAACATTTGTTAATTTAACAAACATTTTATTTGTTAAATTAGGTCTCTAAATAATTGTTTGTTAATTTTACAAATATTTGTTTGTAAAATAAAATTTACAAACAGCTGTTTGTTAATTTTACAAATTTTTGTTTGTAAAATGAAATTTACAAATTTTTGTTTGTAAAATGAAATTTACAAATTTTTGTTTGTAAAATGAAATTTAAAAACAGCTGTTTGTTAATTTAACAAATACATTCTGTTAAATTTTTTTTTTTTTTGTACAAGCAAAAAAATAAATGTATATTCATTTATATAATATTTTTTGATACGTAAATTTTATTATTTTTCATATAACCAAACAACGAAATGATTCACTCTATACATATGAATATTTATACAATTATTATTTTATCAATTACAAAATTTACAAAAAAAATCTGTTACAGTAACTAATTTTTTATCTATAGACTCGTCTATATTCCAACTTTTTGTATGAGGTAGATTGATAACTTCAAATAATATTAAACTTTAAATTATGTGAAAAAATCATAAGGATTTTTCCGGAAGTCGAAAACTATTAGTATATGATGTACAAATAAATTTTTGTATTATCAAATGTTCACCTCGAATATCAACACTATTACCTATAGAAATATAATTATTTGAATTTATATTTGATGTTTTGTTAATAATATTACAAAATTAACTTGACTTTAAACTTATTATTTTTGTGTTGTTAATTTGTGGTTCGTCTTCAGAATATAGTTTTCTATTATTCCACGATTGTAGAATACATTTTTGATGACGATTAGTCAGTGTATGTGTTATGTCTTTGAAATTTTTTAACTCGTATACGAAACTTTTTAAAAAACCATTTTTACTTTCGATGTGTTATCAAATGATCTTTCATTATCAATGATGAATTAAATTCATTAATAATAAGACTATGATGATCTTTAATTAAAACTATTAGTCTATCTAACATATCATAGCTTTCTTTTGGAGCAAAAACAATTTTCATAATTTCTAATAAAATAACTCCATATTTTTGTACCCGCATGATTTAATTTCGTTATTTCATCAGTTAAAAGAAGTGGTAAATAAGTTATTAAACAAAACATTTGAGCACCACGCTGACCTACTAAATTTGCGTTTTTATTTTAATCTATTGGACATGGATGGTAAGATCTATTATGTAAGCCATAATCAAAAGTTGATATTTTATTATTTAAATTTGACAGATCGACAATACCTATCTTGATCAAATATTTAAGTACATGTTTTATATCTCAACTATCAACAAAATCATAAAATTTCAACTCTACCCAAAAATTTTTTTCTTTTATACCATAAAAATTAAATGTATTATTATTACAATATTCTAACTGATGATATAATGAAATGATTAAGTTCACAACAGACTCATTTAATGAAACACTTTTTTTTTAGTTTCTTTTATAGTTATTTTACAAATTCTACAAGAATACGTGGCTACGAAAGATTCATTCATACCTATTATGTTTGCTCCTCCCAAATTATCACAACTTACAGATATTAAACTACCTTTGACAAAAGAACTAAGTCCTTCTATAGATATACCATCTGTTTCTAAAATTTTTGAATCATTAACTATTATTTTTAAAACTGGATTTATACCAAAACTTTAAATATCAAAATCATAACCGAGGGCAAGTAAACGAATATTGTCTAATTTTGAAAGCATATGTAAAGGTAAATTTAAAATGGAAAAATAAAAAGCACCAATTTTGTGTATACCTGCTTTCGGACTCGAAGAGTTGCAAACCCCAAACTCGTCATAATAAATTTGTAGATGAATTGAAATTTTATTTATTTGAAAAAATGTATTATTTTTAAATACACTACCATCTTTGTAACTTTTGTATACGTTTTGTACTTAATAATTATTATCAGCAAATTTTTTAGTCAAACATTGTTGATGAAATTTATCTTGAAATAAAACCACATTTCTGGGTTATTTTTTTATGTTTTAAAAGTTCACTTGCCACAATATTGACAATAACTTTTCTACATTTTTTTTTGTTAAATATCTTAAATCATTGTATGATTCAAATATTTCATCTCCATATTAGTGTGATTATAAGAAGTTCTTTCAATTGGTTGATAAAATAAAAAAATATCTAAATATTCAGTAGAGTGAAGAAAAAAAAATAAAATTCAAATTCTTTCTTAACAACTAACTTTAGCTGAAACCACGTCACCAGTTATTTTTTTTTTTTAATTTTGGTTTTTTTGGTAAAGGCTCTTTGTCATCATTGAGATCAATTGGTTTATCTGATGGTACTGGTATAAAACATCAGCAGTTGTACTACCATCAGCATGCTTTAATCCATGAGTTTGTGTAACATTAGTAACTATATTTTTAGCTGAAAAAACATCACATAATATGATAATGTCAACAAATGATCAATTTTTCAGAAAATAATTTCAATAGAATAAAAAAGCAAAAAAATCTTACATATATCTAACAAATAGACTATTTTCTGTCTAAGTTTAGATGTCAAGCTATGACCACTTGAACGTATAAAATTACACAATATATCTTCATCAATGAAAACATCATTTATGTCAGTCATCTCAATATTTTGCTTCTCAGGTAATGCAAATATTTCATATACTTTAAAATTGAAAAAAATATTTATAAATCAAACGAATTCTTAAGTGAATTAAACAAAATAAATAAGTTCGAGAACTTTCCAGAAAGATCGATGACGTCATCAATTCTAGAAAGTTCGATGACGTCATTTCGAAGTTTCGAAAATTCTGTCCCCTGCCCCCTTTATCCCCTCGTCTACTGGTCTAGAACCGGCCCTGTATAACTACTAATAAAGAAAAGATTTGCCACATAAATTGTATTAAATGTGAGTTAATTAATTAATTAATTATTAATTATTGATTTTTTTTTTTTTATTTAAAGAGTTCATTAATTTTTATTCAGGTAGAAAACAAATTTTGTTCATTTCATAAAAATTGTCATGAAAAGTTGAATAAATTCAATTGTTACTGTACAATAAATTTCATTTGTACTGTAAAACAATTTTTATTTGAAAAAAGAACAAATTTTGTTAACTTCATCAGAATTTTTAGTTGAGAAAGAACAAAATTTGTATATTTAATGAGAATTTTTATTTCAAGTTATATTAATTTTAATAAGTGCTGAATAGATTCTGTTGTACCGAACCAAAGTTTATGTGTTCCGGGAACCACAAAATTTGTCAGTCAGTAAAACAAATTTTGATATTGACCACATTATATTTCATTGGACTTACGTCTTGCCACTTTTTTGTGGTTCTTTCCAACAATTTTTTAGTAGTTTTCTAACAATTGTTGTGAAATATTTCTCTGCGTGCAGTAGGGTACTGACGCCAGAGTCACAAGATATTTACAAGCCTTATGTATCAACACATAAGACCGAAACCAACACCTGGGGAAAATGAGCAAGATCGATACCGAGACTCATTGAATTTTGTCTCGGCTTGTACCCCATGAAGCCCTAATAAATATATGTATGATCTAAAATATAAAATGTTTTTACCGCTTCGCTCGTAGATTTTTATGTCTGTTAATACTATATCATCAGCATTTATTAAATCTGCAATTGTATTAACTGGCAAATTTAGTTTATCCAAAGTCAATGAGTTCACGGTAATAACCACTGCTACGGAGTTAGGTTCTTGACCTAATAAAAATTTCGATATCTCGAATAGTTTTCGAATTATCGATATTTTTTCAAAACATGCATACGATTTACTTAGCCGTTAGATGTTTTACGGTATCTGTAATTATAGCTAATCAATCAATATTTATTCGAGATGTCAAATTTTCATTAGGACATTTTTAGATGAAGCCCGATACAAAAATTTATGAAAATCGTCATATCATGATGATCGATATTATTAAACTTAATTATTCACGTTAATAATTTCTTAAAGATAATATTCGATATAAATTACTGTCTTGCAAACATAAACTGATTATGAGTATTGAATGACTAAAACTAAATTAAAAAAAAAATTACATATAACTAATTAATTGAATAAAATAAGTAGACATAAAAAGTTTTAAAATACAAATCATTTAATAATTTTACAGTACCACTTCACTTCAGATACGTGAGAAAAAATACGTGCTGATGAAAAAAAAAAACCGAAAAGAACTGCCCTGGTAGAAATAATCTCTCCGGATTTCTCCGGATTTCCTACGCAATTGAGACTTCGAGAGATATGATTCCGTTGTTTTTTCGGATTTTCTTCAGATTTTATTGGATTTTTTTGGAAAAAAATTCCTCTTTTATTTTTCGTATGTAAACTCTTATTTCTGGTTTTTTATTGATTTTTCCATTTTTTTTTTTGTTGGTTTTTTTTAAGCGAAAATTCCGAAAAAAATCCGGAGATATCATGAAAATAGTCTGGAGATTATTCCGTAAATGTCTCCGGAAGTCTCAATTACGTGGAAATTCGGAGAGATTTTTTCGAATCACACTCATAATAAAATTAGATCAATATATAAATTTAATAATTTAATTCAATGTTTTTTTTTTCTTTATTCTGTTATGTCTAAATACAAATAGCTCTAGCCATTCGTTTGATGTTTTTACAATCAGTCTTCTTTGATTGGAGGTCATGGAAATGTTTATGTTTGTTAAATCTCAATAAATTACACTACTTCGCGTTACAATTTGTTAAATATTTTATCGGTGGATAAAATATTGGCTTTAATCAATAGTTTTTCTACACGGAGAAAAATTTTCACCAAATTTTACTATGCTGCCACATTACCAAAGAACTATCTTTTGACTATTGAAATATTTAATATCATTTTAACGAAAAAAAACAATAGTAGTCTTGAAAAATTAAAATGTAGCATAGCAATTTCTCATGTTTTTTTTTTTGCTATTTTCCGATGAAAAAATTACAACGCACAAAGAAATTTTTACAGAAACCAAATTTAAAATTTAAAATAATCCAGCCTTAAAATTACAATGTAGCATAGCAAAAAATATTTTTTTTTTTTTTGCTTTGTATATTTATAAAACTTACTCTGTTGTTGTGGACAAAATTAAAATGATCCTCTGAAAATTTACATTGTAGCATAGTAATTTTAATAACTTTCTTGGAATTCCTGTAGGTGTCACTAACAAATACAAAGCAACATATTTAAAATTACGATGGGGCATAGCAAAATTGATGACGGACTCAGAAATGTCAACTGCCTCTACTTTTTAGTCGACTGCGCAGGCGTGTCGTTGCTTATTTTCCGATTGTTGATGTAAAACAAATAAATTTTTATTTTCACGTGCGTTATCGTGGCGCAACGGATGCCGTGTAGGGTTTGTAATCGAAAGGTACAGAGTTCAAATCCTGAGCCTGGCCGATTTTTTAAGTCTACGTATTTATTGTAAAAAAAAAAAAAAAAACAAAGAAAAATATTTACTTATAATATTTTTTTTGAGCGTTTATAAACAAAGCAAATTTTGCGTTTGACCATTTTAAAAATTACTATGTTACACCGTGGAAGGTCGCATGGCCAGTATAGGTGGCGTTCTTCAATGAAAATTGCTATGTTTCATCTCGATTTTTAATATGATGCTCTTATGGTACCAGTTTACTGTAACACAACGCAAAAATTGCTATGCTATTCTATTGAAAAAAAAATGTAAATTTTTTTCCGTGTAACTGAGTTATATTTTTATTTTGACAATACTTTAGATGAACTTATAAAAATTTTAAGTTGTAATTAATTTTGTTGGAATAAAGTCTGACTGATTTAAATTATGCTGGTGAAATTTCCAAGTAATTCTACTTGTTTTGAATTGTGGAATTAGGTTTCAAAGAGACAATCTAAAACTAGGTCCGGGTGATTCGATAAATGACTTGTCTTTATCTTTCTGGGGTTTATATATGAAATTGGGTCCTGAGAACACTTACTTAGGTTTTTCGGGAGATAAAAGCGTCTGTTGAATATATCAAAGAGGGCATTTTAGCTACCTCACTGCGTTTAGGCAATCAAATATTTATTTTATTGCATCGACTTGTTTGTAAGTTAGTTTTTCCCGAGTTTCCTATCTTTTCGGTCCAATGTCTCAAAGTCGTTCTCAACGTTTTATTTCTTTTTTGTTGCTTCTCTTGGAAATGTGATGGGAAAATTATATTTTTTCTTCTATTCACTTCTTTCTGTTCAATGTCTAATTGCTATCTAATTCTATTTATCTAACTTTAAAAATAGTGTTTGTGCATTCTGTTGGATGTAAAAATTCCTTAGATTAAAAGTAAATATATTACATAAATTCAATTTCAATATAAATAAACTTATTATCAAAACATTTGCATTCATTTAAATCATATTTGTTAATTGATTGGAAAAAAAAATTATATCACTTTTTAACATATATGTAATACTATATCTAGTATTTACTAAATGTAGTACTAAATATATGCTTTTGAAAGTGCTTAAAACTCCTTCTCGTTTCCACTCCATAAGACGAGCAGAAAATGTCGTACTAATAAAAAAATGTAGAACCTCAGTGGCACCATTCTGCTTATACCCACTCTAATAATACTAGATAGATGTATGTATATATTTAAACAAAAAAAAAAGGTAATTATTCTATACTTGAAAACTTTATTATGTATTGATATATATTTATATATATTTAGAAACAGTATATGTCCGTTCATGTCTTAAACTAAATAGATTTTTATCGCTAAAAAAATCACTACATCTCATCAAATAATATCCAAAAATGAAATTCATGTAACAAGGACAAGCAGTAGCTAAGAAAAAGATGTAGCTAAGGAATCGATTAGCTTACCACATAATTTCCTCATCCACATCGATTCCTTAGCTACATTTTATCTTTTTTATACACTGCTTTCCCTTAGTGACAAATAAAATACATGCAATTCGATTTCACAAATTAAAATACTAAGGACAAGCAGTAGCTAAGCAAAAGATGTAACTAAGAAATAGATGTGGTGAGACTCATAATTTCTTAAGCTACCCTTACTTAAGCTATTCCTTACCCTGATGACAACAGTGTACCACTTGTATGCTCTACCAGATTAATACCTGTATTTTACTGGTATAAAATGGCGGTAGATTGGACTATTCCATGAAGGTCTTCAAGGAGGGTAAACTGTCCGATTTTACTGAAGCTCACAGAATGGAGCAAGTCAGTACCTTTTTTTGCCGATGATGACGCTTGTGTCCCCACGTCACATGTTATTTTTGTTTACATTTTTTTATGATATATTTTATGATATGTGGTAATGTGACAAGTCAAAATATAATTATTTGATAATTAATGTGACGATTTAAATTATGATCATTGTATAATAAATTAATTGAACTATTATTAATTCTACATTTAAAGTGATAGTTGATATAATATAATATATAGCATTGGTTGTATAGTTCGGACACACCGTTTGGCTTGGTGGCCGGACTAGAAGCGAAGAGCTAAGAGAGCGGAGTTTCTAGTACCCACACATATATATACAGATAAAACACCTCATTGACTACGTCATATGACAGGTCAATGTGGTGGGAGACATCAAATATGCGCATTCTATCTCGCTACACAATACGTATGAGGCTGAGTAAAAATTAAACTAATACGTATGAGGCTAAAAAAATTTAAGGTAATACGTATGAGGCTGAGGAAATCCAAAGCAATACTTATGGGGCTGAAAAAAATTAAAGCAATACGTATGGGACTGAAAAAATTAAAGTAATGAGGCTTAGAAAATACAAAGCAATCCGTATGAAGCTCAGAAAATACAGAGCAATACGTATGGGGCTTACAAAATAATTATTTCTCATTGTTTTCTAAGTAAATTAACACTCTAAGAGTCGACGATAGCCCCACAATACACGTAAAATCTATCTATTTATTTTGAATAGCCATATCGGTAATGCTCCATTGAAAAAATAAAAAAACCACATAAAAATAGTTCAGGCTATGAAATATCAATACAAAATAATTATTTCTTACTGTTTTCTAAATAAATTTACATCCTATAAAATTCAGTGACCAGAAAACCTAGGCTCCCAAACACTCCCTATTTACCCCTGCCTCTATTCAGCTATCATCAGTTGTTGAATTCACGAGGTAATAGGGAATTTGTAAATATCCTTGAATTTTTGCAATTCATTTGAATATTAATGAATCAAATAAATTGTCTGTATCATTATTTTTAGTATTATTATGACTATAATTTTTGGTTAAAAATAAACCCTCGAAATAACCGTGTGAAGCGCGGGTATTTACTAGTAATAATAAAAAGAAAATCTAAAAAAAAGAAATTATATTTAAATTCAAAAGGTTTTTTTACATCATCTTATGATTATTTAACTGAAAATGGACAATTATTATCTTCACTTTGTAATGGACAGGGTGGTACTATGTTTGATAAACTCTAAAAAAAATGGAATGATTCATGGGAAGTTAAAGAAATGGCTGCACATGAAAATTTTATATTGTTGACATTAAACAGGCAAAGTACAATTTGAAAAAAAAAAAGAGACAAAACCATAAAAGTTTTATAATAAAACAAAAATTATGATTGTTTCTGGTTTGGGTATAATTGGTGGAAAAGGTGGTGATGTGATAAGTTTTCAACTTCAACTTTTCATAAATTGCAAAGCTGGACCAGATGATGGTCATGTTATTTTTGAGGTAAAATAATCGACAATTTACAAATTAAAAAAGAAGATATCAAAAAACATTTTTATATTTAAAGGTATCAAGAGATGTTACAGATCTTAGTCATGTAATGAATTTATAATAAAAGCTGAAGATAGTATAGCTGGACAAAACAAAGATTGTTTTGGTAAAAATGCTGATCATGCTGTTGTTAAAGTACCAATGGGGGATACAATTGTAAGAAACATTGATGGTAATGTTTTGGCTGATTTGGATGAAGAACAAATGATGTTTGTTGGAGCACGTGGTGGTGCTGGTGGACATGGTGATGCATTTTTTACATCTGACACACAGCAGTCACCAAAAATTGCTGAATATGAAGCAATTGGTGAAGATCGACAATATGTTCTTGAAGTTAAAAGTATAGTATATGTTGGCTTTTTTGAATAATTAATTAATTTTATTGTCAATAAATTGGTCTACCAAATGCTGGAAAAAATATACTACTAAGATCAATCACTCGAGCAAGACCAAAAATTGCTTCTTATTCATTTACAACTCTTACACTTTATTTAGGAATGGTTTTGTATGATGATTATGAACAAATTGCTGGTAAATAAAATATATATTATTTGAATATTTTAATAATTTATTTTTTTATGTACTTAATGGTATTTCTATAGTTGCTGATCTTGCTGGTCTTATTGAGGATTCATATAAAAATCGTGGTCTTGGAATAACATTTTCAAAACATGCTGAAAGATGTGCTGCATATTATTTATTTTAGATGCAAGTTTAGATGAACCATGGGAATAATTGAGTTTATTAAAAAATAAAATTCAACAATTTAGCTCAGCATTAAATGAAAGATCATCATTAATTATTGCAAATATAATGAAATTTCCTGGAGAAGAAGTTATTTTTAATTACAAAAAAAATTAATTTTCTTTTAATTAACAATTATATTCTATGTTTTTCATTTTTGTTGCACGAAAATTTAGAGAAATTAAAGGAAAAAGTAAGCGATCCAATCATTCCAATATCAGCAAAAATGGGGAATATTAAAAATTATTGCAAAAAATTCGGGTAATTTATGATATTGAATTAAAAACAAAAAAGATGAAATAGCAAATTTACCAAATGATGATTGAACATTTTTTTATTATTTATTATTTTTAAAATATTAAAATTTATACAAAAGTATAATAAGCATTGTTTTATTTGTATGAAATTAAAATTTGAAATTTGCGAAAAATGATTTAATTTCTGGTTGATTAACAAGAGTCATAAACCATCTTGAAAGATTGGTATATTTTTCTTTTTGTCAAATGAATCAAATGATTGCTCGTAAATTGTTATCATTGTTATAAAAATAGCTACATCAACAAGTGTCATTTTCTCACCAAAAAAATAAGTTTGATCCAGCAAAATATTATCTCAAACTTTGATCGTATCGAGTAAATTTTTGTTAGCCAACTCATTTGGCTTTGTTGTTTTTTTATTGAATTTATGAAAGCTAGCACAAATTAATAGCAATAATTCATTATCAGCAAAGTCCATCCACTGAATAATTTGACTAGAATAAAAAACATCAGAACATTTCAATTTATCATCAGCTAAATAAAATGTTATTGCATTTGCATTTAATAATTCAACATTATTTCCAATCAATTTAATTGTACCATCTGTTGTATGTTTGATAATTATTTTTTTAACACCAAATTTAGCAGCAATTTCTGCCCGATATTTTCAATACTCAATTCTGTATAAACGATTGTAAGTAGCAAAATAATGTAATGATTCGTTCAAACTCAATTAAAAAAAAAAAAATTGTAAACATCAGTAATTATAATTTTTTAATAATTATATGTATACTTTGATTTTTATCATTATCGTGTATTCATGAGAGTGCCAAAAATGTAAACAAACATAACATGTGACATGGGGCCGTGGGAGTACAAGCGTCATTACCGGCAAAAAAAGGTACTGACTTGCTCCATTCTGTGAGCCTCAC
The DNA here is from genome assembly GCF_014905175.1 of Aphidius gifuensis. NCBI lineage: Eukaryota > Metazoa > Arthropoda > Insecta > Hymenoptera > Braconidae > Aphidius > Aphidius gifuensis. The sequence continues at coordinate 15,003,271 of NC_057789.1, read as the reverse complement.
CAACAGCCTATGCTGTAACATAGGAGTTTACCCTCCTTGACCCTTGTAGACCTCCATGTACTATTCTCAAGAACTGGTATTGTACTGGTATTATATCGGTGACGATGGCTATTTAATGTTACTAGAAAATTCCCGACAAAATACCAGTACAATTTTACAGTTATTTCAAAAGGTACAAAATAGTACAAGAGACTTGTCAGTAATTTACCGGCACAAAATACTAGTAACATTTATCAGTACATTCACCATAAAATACTAGTAGTGTACCTAATAGAGTTCTAGACCAGAGGGAGGTCGAAAAAAGGTAGATCGGCGAGGGGACAGGGGACTGCAACTCGGTCGGTAAAACAGAGATGGTAAAAAATTTTATGTGTCACTTTAACGTGAGATTTCCCAGTAGTTGATAATGCAGAGATGGTAAAGAAATTTTTCATTCTTACCCTGGGTCGGTAATACAGATTTGACCGGGAAAATTATATTTTGTCATTTTAAAATGCAATTTCTCATGTTCCCATGTAGTATGTGTTATGTTCCTATGTTCCCGTGTGTTATGTTCCCATGTTCCCATGTTCCCATGTAGTATGTGTGATGTTCCCATGTAGTATGTGTTATGTTCCCATGTGTTATGATCCCATGTCTTATGTCCCATATCTTATGTTCCCATGCCGCTGAAAAATGTAAAAAAGTCATAAGGGTAACAAAAAATAAATGAATTATTTAATTTTTTTATATTGATCAATTTTATTAATTATTATCTACTAGTTAAATATAATTCTCTCTCAGCATTAAAAAATAGAAATTCCTTATTATATTTTTTCCTTTTATATATTATTCTTCTATGGCAACATCATTATTTTGTGTACCAAACTTCGTTAGTTTCAGTATCAGATTCTTGATTTACATCCATCTCTTGATCTGACTCATACGTAACACTGCAAAAGTTCTACAACAAAAATTAAAAATATAAATTAGCATTCATATTACTACCTTTTCATTATAATAAAAAATATTTACTCACCAACAGTTATAGTTGTACCATATCGATCATCTGGTATCAATGAATATTTTGCTAGAAAAAATTTATATATTGACATAAATATTATAAAAAATATATCAGAAAAAATCACACAAATTATTACCTCCAAGTGATGGGAATATTATGAGATGGTCCAACTCATCTATAGCCAAGTCAGACTCATCTTCCAATACTGTACTATTATCATTTGCCTCGTTAGCAGGAATATTGTCTGAAAGCATGAATTTATTATTATCAGTGGTACTTAGAATCTTAATTTTTACAAATAAAAAATAAAATACATACAAACTCTAAATCGTGGTCTTGCATCTAAATCATCATCATCATACATTTGAAAACTGCTTAGTCTTGGAAACATAGTGCCTATTTATTAAACCTTTGAGAATAGCTTCGATATGATATTTTATCTAATAAATGAATAAATTATTGAATTATATTTGTAAAATATTTATAAATAAAATACTAACCAATACTAAATTTCGGTGGCGCAATACCGGTGGAAAAGGGCGATCCATGCGTTGTGCATATCGCCAATTCATTTCCGTTCCACATAATCTGCGAAGACTGTCTCGATGAGGAGCCAACTTTGTTAAACAAATTTATTAAAAATTTATTATAATACTCATGTCTTTATTGAAAAAATTAATATAATATTTAAAAAAATATTTACCAGAGTTTCCAACGAGTCCATATCCATTTTTGATTAGCACTTTTAATTCACACAAAATAAAAAAATAAAGCAGCTTCTTACTTGAATAACAATCCCGAACAAAGTGACATAAATCATCCCGGTAAATTGTATAAAAAGACAAAAAATGCAAGATAATTAGAAAAGTAGAGATATCCATATTTCTTTCCGATTCAATATATGTATAATTCTTTTATGCTATACATATATATGTCTCATAAAAGACAAACAATTTACATGGAGAACGAACATCGAAACATGATCTGTTGACGGCCGGCAGGCACGCGCGGTCTTCCAGATGCATTGTCTCAATTATACATCGAGATTTATTTTTTCATTTCTCTCTTTTATATTTTGAATATAAAATTCATTTTTTTCCTTACTATGCACATTTTTATTTCTCTCTTCTTCTATTTTAAATATAAAATAATTGAATGTTTTTTTTTTTTTTCATCTTCCTGTTCTTTGACCTTCTGACAATATTATTGCTTTCTTTTCCATTTATTAGCTGCATTGTCTTAATCATGTATCGAGATTCATTATTTGCTTACTTTGCACATTATTATTTCTCTCTTTTTTTATTTTAAATATAAAATAATAGAATAATTTTTTCCACTTCCTTTCTTTTTCTTCAAACAATATATAAATATATTTATTGAATTCATTCTTTTGTCAATCTTGTGTCATCAGTCAGTGGTCAGTTGATCTTGAGACAACTACTTCCTCCTGATTATTAAAAATATTATATATTTAAAAATGTATTCTATCGAAAGGTGTGAGAAGCTTGTTAACATTTTAAGTGCGGGTTATTCATCTGCAAATACTATTGAGAAAATTGATCGATGGATCAAATGGGGTAATGTAAATATAAAATTACTGAATAAATTTTTAAAAAATTCAGCTGATTCTGTAGGTTCAAAAAAAAGAATCCAATTAGTCGTAGTTAGACTCACAACAATAATTGAAAAATTACAAGTGAAAAGAAAAAAGACATTACATCATGGTGCTGGTATGAGTACTCATCATGATGAACCGGCATTGCATGACAAAGTAAAATGGAATGATTTGAAAAATATTTTCAAGGGAAATATAATAACTGGAAGTGTAACAAATCTTTATCATATAGGGATTGAAAATTTTTTGAGAGATGCTCAAACTGTTGTCAGCAAAAAACTAAAAGCTTTTTTGAAAAAAAAAATTAATCTCAAGATCAATTCATGTTTGCATTGTGAATATGAGGTTTTGAAAGATGACCAAGAAGTCAGAGAAATTAAGTCATTTAATACGAAAAATGCTGTTATACTACCAACAACAAACCTCGATGAATGGTTTGATGAATATTTTTATGATCCTATATTGAAGAAAATAGAGGAATTTAATCTTGGTATTTCTGGTTGGAGTTTGAAAAGAATTCAGAGTATTATCTTCACTGTATGCAAATATCAACCATTGCGTGGTGGTGATTCTACGTTTGTTGAAATGCCTGATGACATCAAAAAAAAAAGAGCAGTTTTGAATATAGAAAATAGAGATAATTTTTGTTTTTTGTGGTGTGTAACTGCAGCTTTGCATCCTGCACAAATACATACGAATCGTGTGGCATCATATATACATTTTAGTACAATATTATCATATGATGGAATATCTTTTCCAATGAAGCTGCGAGACATACCAAAATTTGAAAAACTCAACAATTTGAAAATAAATGTTTACGCAATTGTTTCAAATAATCCGAAAAAAAGTATTATTGCTCCTATATTTTTGAGTGATAATATTTGTGACAGTCAAACGATTCATCTGTTGGCAGTCGATAAAAACGAAAATGATAAAAAAAAAAAGTTACCAATACTAATGACAGTATTTTTGATGATGAATGTTTTTCGGCTGACGACGATGATGATGATGATGATGATGACAATAAAATGGAAGTTGATGACGAATATGAAAATTATGTTCAAAAGCAGAAAAAAGGAAAAAAAAATTTCCATTTTGCATTAATTAAAAACTTATCACGCTTGGTAGGCTCACAAGCCAGACAAGGTAATGGTCGTTTATACATATGTGACAGATGTCTAAATCATTTCTCGTCAGAGCTTTATTTGTAAAAACATTTGGCTGACTGTTGTCAAATTAATCATGCACGGATGATTATGCCAAGAAAAGATGCCAATATACTGAAATTTAAAAATCATCGATACAGAGAACTTGTACCTTTTGTCGTCTATGCTGATTTGGAGTGTATTTTAAAAACGATTGATAATACTGACTCTAAAGAACATATTCCACATAGTGCTGCGTACTATGTTAAATGTACCTATGATAATACATTATCATTCTACAGAATGAATCGTAGTGAAAACTGTATTGAATGGTTTATTGGAGAATTGGAAAAATTAGCTCACCAGGTCAATGATGTACTTCTAAATCCAATACCAATGGAAAAATTGACTGTGCAACAGGAGCACGAATTTTAAAATGCCACAATTTGTCATATATGTGAGGAGATTTTCCTGGAGAAAGACGTAAAGCACCATGATCACGATCATTTCAGCCGATCATATCGAGGTCCAGCTCATGCTAGATGTAATATTAACTATACAAAGTCTCACAACGTACCTGTACAATTATCAGGATACGACTCACATTTTTTAATACAAGAACTTTGCAAGGCATTCGATGGTCGCATACATATACTACCAATAAATAAAGAAAAATACATTTCATTCACAAAAAAAGTGGATAATACTGTTGTAAGTTTAAGATTCATCGACTCATTTAGATTTATGTCTAGTAGTATTGATAGATTATCATCTGATTTGAGCAATGATCAAAAAATTATAACACGTAGTGCATGCAATAGTGAATACTTTGATTTATTGTGTAGAAAAGGAGTATTTCCCGAATATATTGACTCATGGGAAAAATTAGCCGAAACAACTCTACCACCAAAAAAAGAATTTTTCTCAAAATTAAATAATGCTAACATCTCAGATGCAGACTATGAACATGCCAAAAATATTTGGGAAAAATTTCAAATAAATACATTAGGTGAATATTCTGATTTATATTTGAAAACTGATGTGCTGTTGTTGGCTGATATTTTTGAAAATTTTCGTTTGAGCTGTTTATCAACATACAGTCTAGATGCACTTCATTATTTTACTGCACCAGGTCTAGCATTTGATGCAAAGTTAAAGTATACAGGTGTGGAACTTGAACTTTTGACAGACCTAGCAATGCATCTTTTTATTGAGAAAGGGATTCGAGGTGGTGTTGCACAATGTATGAACCGATACGCAAAAGCCAACAACCGATATATGGGTGAAAAATACAATCCAGAAGAAGAAGAATCATACATCATGTATTTTGATGTAAATAATTTATATGGTGCTGGCATGAGTCAATATTTGCCTTATGGAGGTTTCCAATGGGAAGACAATTTAAATATTGATGTGACAAATATATCAGATGAAGCTGATATTGGATATATCTTAGAGGTTGACTTGGATTATCCAAAATATTTACATGAATGGCATAAAGATTTACCGTTGTGTCCAGAGCAATCCACAGCACCAAATTCAACGCAATCAAAATTAATGACAACATTATATCCGAAAAAAAATTATGTCATACATTATAGAAATTTAAAACTATATTTGGGTCCTATAATCCCGAGTGTTATGTTCCCATGTCTTATGTCCCATGCCGCTGAAAATGTAAAAAAGTCATAGGGGTAACAAAAATAAATGATGTTTTAATTTTTATATTAATCAATTTTATTAATTATTTTTTACTAGTTAAATATAATTCTCTCTCAGCATTAAAAAAAATAGGAATTCGTTATTATATTTTTATTAATTATTATATATATATTGTAACTGATTTTATCACCGATAAAGTAGAAGCCTCAGTTACTATGGGATCAACGAGGATTTCTCACCATCCTCCTCTCTTACCGCCAGGAGGGAGCCAGCTGGTGTATAACGGCAACCAACGGACCGTGGGGTAATTTCGGGAGCAATGGCCGCCGACGGCCATTTCGGTAGCGACTAGTTCAGTAAGAAAATGGTAGAGGGGCGCGGTCCACCATATTAGTTCCAAAACGTCACTCTGGCACCATTACTAAAATGTATATTGTTTTTAGTATTGGCCGGGAGCGTAATAACCTCACCCCGCGGCGGCGGTTATTACCGTGATCATTAACTTTGGTTTAACTCACTCGCACAACCTAAGTCAATACGAGAACGAGGATATTCGTACCTCACAGGCTTTACCAAATATCCTCCTATTGTCTACTCACTCTAGTGCACCAAGTAGTCGAACATAAAGTCCATCCGCAGCCACGCTGGTCTTACGCCGGACCACTCTATGCATCTGACTACTCGATTATAGGTTACCCTGACAGTAAGTAACCACACTAGAGCGAGAGAGCGAGTGATATACAACGTCCTACCTATACAGCGTAGCGACATCGTAAATCACCCCCGAGAGCATGCACCACGCATCGGGAGCTTGGCTAGACTCATCAGTGACATCAACCAGTTCCGCCCTAGGACCCAGTCAACGTCAACGTCTAAGTCGGCTCACTCCACCAAGGAGTTATGCCAGCTTCACCAGTGATATCAACTAGCTCCTCCATAGGAGCATGTTGACATCACCAAGTCACCAGCCAACTTCACCAAGGAGTCAGCTAGCTTCATCGGAAGCCAACCACAGACGGTCACCAGTCCCGATGCCATCAGCCAGCTCCGAGAGCCGGCTGACGACTGGCAGTGAGATGCCAGCGATCACCAGTTTTATGGATTCTCCATCCCCACTCCCGTTTGACCCACTCCATACGACTATCTGTGCGCACATCCGATGCGACTCTCCGGTAGGAGTGTCGAAGTAGGGGATACGAGTCTGACGTAGCCAGGGTAGGCATCTAGATTATCCGCTCGTGGCGGATGTCTACCAAGTCAACACTGACATTCAGGTAAAAATGGATGTCACTACCGAGGCCACTCACAAACCGGTGGTATTAATTAGCGTCTTAGTCGATAAAACCCCTCAGACCAGACCTCTAATTATTTTCGGGAGCGCGAGATCTGCCAAATCTCGTTACAATATATATATTAGAATTATTTACAAAATTTAAATTTTTGATGGCTTAGGATGAGACGTTAAAGAAATTCGAATACAAAATCTAATTCTCTTAACATTAGAAAAATATGAATTCGTTGTGGAACAGTTATAGATTCAGACTTGGAAAAGATTAAAAAACTCCCAAATATAGTTTTAAATTTCTATAATGTATAACATAATTTTTCTCGTCATGAAGAGTTGTCATTAATTTTGATTGTTTTGAATTTGGTGCTGTAGTTGTAAGTCTAACTACCACTTATTGTATTCTTTTTTTTACACCTACTGAATATATTTTCTAAGTCATAATTTTACTGTATTTTTTTTTGTAAACGTAGGTTGACTTCATTTTTATTCGCACAAAGATCTTTAATTTCTTCCGAGTCTGAATCTATACCTACCCCACAACAAATTCATATACATCTCATCCTCTTAGCATTAGAAATTTCGAAAACATGGCCCCTCTAGCAGCACATCATGATTGACAGTTGTAACACAAAAAAAAACAAAAAAATACATAAGTTTATTTTTTTTACAAATATAATATTTTAGTTTTTAAAAAAATATACGTACTTTTAATGAAGAACTGATTGTTATTCAAACATATCACTATCACTAATCAATATTGATAGGTTCATTGTCATCAGGATCCACATTTGGGATGTCAGCATCATCATTGTGCTCGATATTGACCCGAAGATTTATCCTTTTTACTTGATGATCCTCATCATCATAAAATTGATAGAACTCAATCGGGTGTCTACATATCGGACATCTGACATTGTCCGATTCTAAAAGTCTGTCTGCAAAGATAATGTTTGCATGACAGTTTCGCTGGAAATTCAATTGACTCCTGTAGACATATCGGGCACTGATGATCTTCCCAATACCACAAGCCACTCTCTTCTGGTTCACAGGTTTTTAATTTTTTGCAGAATTTTTTATATTTCTGTTGTCTCCGATATTTTCGATTTTTCAATTGGAACTGATCGATGCGTTCATCTGCAATTTTCATTTGTTGTAAATTTCTTTTTTTGGTGTTCTGAAAACGCTTCACTTTATCCTCCAATTTTTTAATTGAATCATCGAGTGTCTCATTGTCCTTGAATAGAAGGACGCGTAATGCTACAGCACTCGAAATTGATTCATTATTTTTTTTGATCTGTTCATTTAAATCCAAGTCCTTGGTGGCAGATGAACTGGGTTGAGACATGATTTTTTTTTATTATTATTGGTCCAGATGGAGAGTGCACACTAATGTCAATTTTTTTTTCTTCGAAAATAAATTTGTAATATATATTGTGCTGATCTGTGAAGTAACACCAAAATCAGATGTTGTCTGTCACAATTTTTTTTCAGCACCAGATCACACAGATTATATATGTAAAAAAAAAAACTTGATCAATATAGTTTATCAATAAAAAAAATAAAACTTGTTTATATCAGAAGTCACAAATTCATATGAATATACACTATTATTGGTCCAGATATGGAGTGCGCACTAATGTCAAATTTTTTCGAAAATAAATTTGCAATATATATATATATATATATATATATTGTGCTGATCTGTGAAGTAACACTAAAATCAGATGTCGTCTGTCAGATTTTTTACGCACCAGATCACAAAGATGTTACTCGTTGATAATTCAAAACAACATCCCTTTGCACAAAGAGTACTTTTCACGGTCTTTTGTTATAAACACTGTATGAATATTTATGCAAATCGAATGATTGCAAAACCAAATTTTGATTATTTAATTCAAAATAATTTTAATTAAAAAAGTTGGTTTTATTTCTCTTTGAAGATTGATATATATTTTTTTTATTTAATTGACACTAGTAGCTTGTTTTTTATTTGAATTTTATAATTTTGTGAAGATTTATTATTGATTATTATAATATTGATAAATCAATATAGAAAAATTATATAAATGTATATATAAACATATATTTGTATATATACAAATCACTTTTATTGTTATAAGTAAAAAAAATTTGTTTTAGATAGAGAGTGCGCGTGCTATATGCATCGAATGGATGTACAGAAGATACCGGTCGTTTTGCTTCACGATGTATGATGCAAATGATTTAAAGTAGCTGTCACGACGCTAGTGACCGTTCGTGATACACCTCTCTACCCCATTCTTTTCTGTCATGTATACTATGTCTTGCCATACTATCTTCTTTTTAATTCATGTCAGCATCTTTCAATGTCTCTTTTTATATGATATTATTTATTCAATTTTTTCTGACTTTTTATTGTTCAAATAAATATTGTGGCTTAGAAAACCTTGACATTCCAAAGTATCCTATTTCACTCTTGCAGTATTCACACATGTACACATCATTTGATTTTATCGCAAAACTTCAACCAAAAAAGTAGACTCGCATATGTGCAAAAAAGTCTAGCTACCTAGAGCAAAATAGTCTAGAGCACTTGTACTATGTACACACCCTCAAAGTTGTAAATATTACTTACAGAACACATCATAAAAGATTTATCTTTGTAACTTTTAATAAAAAGACATGTAAATCTCGATCATGTTTGGTGTTATTATATATATTTTTTAGTATACATATATATGTGTATAAACGAGCAAAGTTGTTGAGCAATGCAAATTACATTATCACATATATGTGTGTCTGGTTTATCTGCATCTTCATGATACAGAATCGGTAGAGCTGCAGGCTGACTAAACTATAAACACATTTTTACAGACAATGTGACTATTATTTTTATATATATTTTGACTCAACCAACAGCTGAACGATTAAAAAATTATATTAATTATTTATTTTTTCAATATATTGTTTATTTTGAAATTCGGCATATTTTAATTATCAATTTTTCGTGCATGTTATAGTTTTTACCGAGATTTATTCAGAACAATACACGCCTGGGAAAAAAAAAAAAAAAATATAGATAATGACAATGAACAAAAAAATTATTTCAAGCCCAAGACTTATGGTTCAAATAAATATTGTGGCTTAGAAAACCTTGACATTCCAAAGTATCCTATTTCACTCTTGCAGTATTCACACATGTACACATCATTTGATTTTATCGTAAAACTTCAACCAAAAAAGTAGACTCGCATATGTGCAAAAAAGTCTAGCTACCTAGAGCAAAATAGTCTAGAGCACTTGTACTATGTACACACCCTCAAAGTTGTAAATATTACTTACAGAACACATCATAAAAGATTTATCTTTGCAACTTTACATAAAAAGATATGTAAATAATAAAAAATAAAGTATTCGTTCGCTCTCGGTCATGTTTGGTGTTATTATATATAAATTTTCTTTCAGTTTACATATATATGTAGCTACATATATATATTGTAGCGAGATAGAATATTTGATGTCTCCCACCACACTGGCATGTCATGTGACATAGTCAGTGAGGTGTTAGCTATGTATCTATGTGTAGGTACGAGAACCCTCACTCTTTCTTGTTGCGTGAGACTCTGCTCTCTTCGCTTCTAGTCCGGCCACCAAGCCAAACGGTGCGTCGGAACTATACTTATAAATTTGTATTGGTGATGTGGCTATGCCACCTCACAACCAGTAATATACATATTGTGTTTCGTTAAATTATTATAGTCTAATTGTTAAATAAATTGTTTCATCATTATTAATATTAAATATAAATCGTGTCTATCTTTTAAATTATTGTTTGAAATTGAATTAAATTATAAAATAAGTAAAGTGAGGAATCAACACTTCACAATATATATATATCGTTTAAACTGCACAAAGAACCTCATTGGAGAAGGCGTGGAAAATAGTGCACGCGAGTAGGGAAACAGGGCCGGTTCTATATCATCCCTTAATTAATCATCCCTTAATTAAAATTTGTAAAAAAAAAAAATAAAATGAAAAAAAAAAAAAATAAAGGGTAGTTTTTAGAGGGTAGTTGGGGGTGTAGATAAGATGTTGAGGATTGAGGGATGTGTGTGTAGTTGAGATTGGGGGGATGAGGGTTGAGAGTATGGAGATTAAAAATGGGGGGACGGGAGTCGGGAGACGGAAGACGGGGTCCGGATGTCGTTGACTCATGTATGATGAAAGAGATTGTTTATATAAACGTTATTAACGGTTTTCGTTCATATAAATACATAAAAAATTTATGGCTTTTTCTTAGAAAAAAATATAAAATAAAAGCATGCGTCATTAACGAAAAAATTCCGATATAAGTGGGGCAACATAATAATATCAAGTTTTACGTATATGTAAATTATTATATATATGTATTTGTTTCTACAAAACGATTTTTTTAATTGAAAACCTATCAGTGCATTAAACGTGTTCGTGACGAAGAAGTTAAAAAAAATATGGAATTGATTGTAGATATACAAGGATTTAAGCAACCTCACAACGCATTTGTTTTAAAAGAGTTTGCTGCAATTAATGTTCAAAACAACGAAACACATTGTTTTGTATTTAAGCCACCAAATACATGGAATCATCTACCTGCAAAATACAAGTCAATTAATCTGTGGTTGATACGCAATTGGCATGGGTTATCGTGGGAGTGTGGTGATGTATCTTATAATGACATAAAACTGATAATTTCTAACGTTTTGGAATCAGCTTGTTATATATACGTCAAAGGTGACGAGAAAAAAAAGTGGTTGGATAAAATCACTGACAATTCAAAAGTAATAATTGATTTATATTCAATGGATTCTCCAGGGATAAGAACAATAAAAAATCAAATAACAAGTCATCCAGGAATTCATTATGCTATACGTAATTGTCATTGTGCACTTGACAATGTGCAACAATTAAAACTATGGTTTCAGAATTATTGGGGTGAGAAATTATCTCTTAATAAATCTATACAGTTGTACTATGCATTAAAAAATTTATCGAAACTTAGAAAAGAAGATATAGAAATTTTACCAGAAAATTTTATACTTTCATACGCCTCGGAATCAATGGATGAAATTTGGGATAAATTGCCTGAAAATCTGAAAAACAACGATAAATTCATCGAAGAGCGTCGTTGTAAAGAACATTTTAATTTTTTGGGATTATATACAGATGCATTTGATGGACCATTACCAAAAAAAAAAAATTGTATTTCATGTCAAAATAATAAAAAAAAAATAATTTGAAAGAAATAATGATACCTCACATATATATTTTATGTGAGCGTTAAAATTTATGATGACTAACCAATGTTTACTTTTAAAAAAATTAGGGTCAACGGTTTTTACATATACGTTATAAAACACTACAGTACATGTGCGCACGCATCAATATATACACAAAGAAGGGCCTTGTAGATTCGTAAAAAGCTTGAGTAGAGCTCATTAATATATCAACTTGTGGTGTGTGAACATTAATAAAGTAAATATAAGTTATAACTAAAAATTATAATCCACCAGTGTCAAATAGAGTCTGAAATTTATCAAAATTTTTTGATGAATAATGCTGAATATAATACACAAGAAGAAAAGCTGAAGTCATTTCTTGAAGATTTACATATACTTTGGAAAAAAGTTGAACTTCTACGATTCGAAATGTTTTTGGATACGTATGATGAAGTATATTCAATGACTGAGAGTCAAATTAAATTAATTGACTTATTTGAGCTACCACCATACGTCTATGATGAAAAGGATCTTGTATTAAAATATTTTGATCGGACTGCAATTCCAACTTCAACATGACTCATACAAGAATTATTTGAGCTATGGAATAAAAATGAAAAAATCGATCGGAGATTCATAGAAGAACGAGAAAGCGAAGATGACATTGAAGAACAAGATCAAGAAACAGACAGCGAAGAATAATTTTTAAAAATGTATTATATAAAAGTAAAATAAATATCTATAAACCAATGTTGTATTTTAAAAAAATGTTTCTTTATTTATTTTTCGTTTCACAAAATTCATTATGTTTTTTGATTAATATTGGATCTATAATTTCACCTAATTTTTTAATCCGCATTTGAAATCTTTCATGATCTCGAGCCATTGTTTCCCATTCTCCACGTCTTGCTGATCGATAGGCATACGCCCATGTATACATCACGTGTACGGTAGTGGTAGTAAACGATACATGCATCTTTTGAATAATATTGATTGCAGAATTTTGTGATTAGTTTTCTCAATATCTTCTGGACATTCGAGTTTGAAATATTTTATTGTTGATTTTTGAATGTTTTCTTCTGGTTTTATTTTATTTTTATTATCCATTTGTTTATTATTTGTCAATTAAAACTTGTAGTTAATATTTAGGTCGATGATCTCCTACTGAGCCATATTTACCTTGCTTTACATAACCATAATATGGTTCAGAACCTCGCAATGATTTAGATATTTCAAAATAATTTTTCCTCGATTCTTTTTCAACTTTTGATTCGTATTGCATTTCACTTGAACGCGAGAAGCTATTACCACTTGTATTTTTATCCATTATTTCGAAGCAAAACGTTTTTTTAAAATTATTTTCCTTTTTTTGACCAAGCAGAAAAAAGTTTAGAATCTTTAGATTTCGGTTCGTTGTATTGTTGTTGTTTTCTCTCTTCTTTTTCAGCTTTTGTCTCTTTGATCAAAGGAGTTTTATCAGAATATTCGTCAGTAGATTTATTTTTTTTAAACATTTCGATGTTTACTCCATAAAAGTTAAACATTGAATGAAAGATTTTGAGTTTAGGATTAAATTTAAACTAATTTTCTGACGGAGCCACTGATTGGATTGTACTCGACAATGCGATCATGTAATATTAAACAATAAGCCGATGTTTCAGCGGGAAACTGTTCGAATGATTCGAATTCAAGTCGTATATCAACGGGTCCAGATTTTAAAAATTCATTTTGTTTTGAACAATCAATCACAATAAGAGGAGCCTGATCTATGTATTCTTTTTTTGTTAATAATGGTTCTGACTCTTTTCCGTAATACGAAACTTGAAATTGAGCAAACATGTCATATAATAAAGCATATTGATTTTGTGTTATGTTAATATTAAGATTACCATATGGATATGATTGAGAATTCAAGAAAAGTTTAATATCTCTCATCTTACAATGATCAAAAAGACTGGCATCTTTATTTGCAACATTTTTTCGTGCTGTTTGAAAACCAACGATGACGTATCTTGGTTTTTCAAGTTGTGTTGATGTTTTAACACTCCAAATATGCTTTGTTGTTGCTGGTAGCAAAGGATAATCATACAGCTCCCAAGTACGAAAACTCATTGCTATAGATGGATCTTTTGCAATAAAATTAAGTAATTGAATTTTTTGTTTGTCTGACACTCGTATATATGGCACTATCCACTCAATTTTTTCCAAACTAATTTTTACATTTTCAGCAGCAGCAGCAGCATCAGCAACAGTTGTCTGTTTATATGCGTTTGTATCTGTATTCGATCTTACAATAATAAGTTCATGCTTTGCATTAATAATTATTTTACGATAATCTTCAGCGAAACCTAATAATATACTCAAAGGAATCGATATATTAAAATTTCCTCCATTATCAAATATTTTTTCATCGTTTATCCAGCCTGCATTTTCAAGAAATGCTTTTTGATTAGGGTTAAATGATACATATCCTTTCATTAAAGTTGTAAGACCAACATTTTTACTACGATCAACTTCAATGCCATTTATTTCATAACGAATTTCTTCAAACATATGAGCAATTGACATTTTAACAAGAGAAGTTGTAGCAGCGACAGCAGTTCCATTACTTTTTGTAAATTTTCCTGTAATATGTAGTGAACTTTTACTTGGTAATAAACACAAGTCTTGATGTTGAACTCCAATTCTTATTTCATCACTATTATTAAATTTTGAAGCGCCATATGGCAGATGAGTGTGAAGCTCATAATGAGCGACTGATTCATCAAATATTATAGGTTTTTGAATATTTAAGATTTCTTCCATGGTTGAAAGCAAAGAAAACAACAAAATTGTATAACTACTTTTTCTTTTTTAGTTTTAAACCGAGATTTTTCAGAAACTGAATGTTCTGACGTGTTATCACTTTCAGAGGTCTTTGAAGACTGCTTGACTTTTGGCATGTCAATTGATTTTTATAACTCTGTCCATAAACTTTTCTAGTGAAAACGATTCCCATTATTATAGGCGCTTTACATGCAAACGTATTGTTATAGTTTCTCCTCGAAAATTCACTAAGTCTCCGTCTTGATCAACAATTTTCAATTGAATATTGTGTATTGCTTGTACGGTGATTGGAAGATAAATGACATGCGATGGCACTTCTATAATCTTATATCCTTTTGGAACACAAGGAAAAAATTCATGAATCGTGTGAACTGGTCGATCATTCATGTAAGCACCTGTCGTTATATTACATTCAATACGCAAAGCATTGACTTTTATAATAGTAACAGTCAAATCTGATTTATGCACAACATTTGGCGTTAATATTTGTGATGAAAATCCTAGCAATCGACCTATAGTATTATTTTCTTGGAAATTTATAAAATTATCACATAATATTTCACAACATAATTCATTTGTATTAGCTTTAATACTCAGAGAAATTTCTGGTAATTCTTTCTTTATATAGTCTTCAATATCTTCAATTTCATAAGTGCCAGTAGGTATTGTAATTATATAGTCACCTACATGAAATTTATTATTGTATTCATCAATATTTGGTATTGAATTGAATGTTAATAATTCAACGAGTCCCATAACATAATTTTTATCTTTAGATAATTCTATTGGTGGAAAATATTGAGCCTCTAGAATAGAGGAGGCTCCAGACAGTGTTAGCGTGAACGAATCACTCATGACTAATATTGAAACTGTATGTACATAAGTATTTATAATTTTCCAGCTAAAAAATTTAAACATAAATGACCACATATAACTGTATCATATTTTTGATAATTTTTATAATTATATTTAATGCTACCAACACCGAGATATTTTTTAAGTTCTTCGGGAGGACCTAAGTCTCCAAAACTATCAAAATAAATAACTTGATCATTTTTTTTTTTATACGCAACCCAGTGTGTGCCGGGACCATCTTTATCATCAAGATTGATTATTGATGACTCATATTTCCTAGGACCTGATTTAGGTAAATCATTTCTCATAAATACACCTCGAAAATATGGAATTTTTAAAATTTTTGCATATTTGATGAGATCAATATCAGTCAACGCTCGATGTGGTAGCTTTACATGTTTTTTGATGGCTTTAAAAATAGACCAAATCCTTTTTTATGAGGTTGCAAAAACATACCATTTCCCAAAGCAATTGATTCCATTTTTGTATTATGGCGTTTATTTTCTTCAAGTCTACTTTTTGCAGCATTTGCTTCATTGATAGTTTTTACTACTGTAGCAGCTCCACCCGATAAAGCACCCACTGCACTAAGACCAGCAAAAATAGGCATTAAAAACGGTAAAAATCCTCCAATTTTTGCTGGTAATGGTAAAACACGAGGTAACCGAACATTTTTTTTACCACCAGATTTTTTCACAGCATCACGTGCTCCCTTTATAATTGATTTGATAGGATCGCCTCCAGGCTGAGTAAGTTTTTTTGTTAAATTGATAATTTTCTTTAATGATACCGAAGGTCTTTTTTTCTTTTTTATTTTTCTAGTTCCCTTTTTTTTCAATGTCATACCCATTTTTACTTTTGCTTTCATAGCGTTTGTTATTCCCCAAGCTGCTGCTTTTTCAGCAATAGAAGAGTCGTTAGCAAGAACACGTTGCCAAGCTTTTTCAGCAAGTTCTCGGTCAGCCTGATGTCTAGCGACTAAGTTATCTTTATTTTTTTCGTATTGTATATCGTGTTTTTTACACGATTCGTCTAGGGGATTTATACCTCGATCACCTTGTTCTAATCTTTTTGCTAATTTAGTACCAGGCCCACAATAATTGTATTTTGGGATATGTAACTCAAAAGGAAGTTTATTAATGATTTTATTGACAACACCTTTTCCTAATTTTTTTCGACGTCTGTGCTCAATCATAGTTTAAATGTAACTGATGTTAACGATTATAAGAGCACGTATTTATATCAAAACGATTCAGTAATAATCAGGACTTGTTCCAACGTACACGATGCAATTTAATAAACAAAACAAAAAATTACCAGTAACCAATTTTGATGAACTTATTCAACAGAGTAGCGACAGAAAGAAAAAAAGACATGGTGAATTACTACCAAACAGTGTTCGAGGAATATTTTGTGGTCCTAGCGGTATAGGAAAAACGAACGTATTATTTGCAATAATCACACATGAAAATGGTTTAAGATTTGAAAATGTTTATGTTTACTCAAAGTCTTTGAATCAGCCAAAATATAAATTGCTAGAAAAATTATTACAATCTGTAAAAGGTATCGGTTATTTTCCTTTTAATGAACATGAACAAGTACTTCAACCTCAAGATACAAAACCAAACTCTGTTATGATTTTTGATGATGTTTCATGTGAAAAACAAGATAATATTAGAGCTTTTTTTTGTATGGGTCGACATCAAGACGTAGATTGTTTTTATCTCTGTCAAACTTATGCTCGGATACCTAAACATTTGATTCGAGATAATGCGAATTTTTTAGT
The DNA here is from genome assembly GCF_014905175.1 of Aphidius gifuensis. Lineage (NCBI taxonomy): Eukaryota > Metazoa > Arthropoda > Insecta > Hymenoptera > Braconidae > Aphidius > Aphidius gifuensis. The sequence goes on along the minus strand of NC_057789.1, from coordinate 14,985,857 downwards.
TCTTTTTAAGCAAGATGATCTCAATTTAAAAAGAATATATTTTGATCATGTAAATACAGATATGACATACACAGAATTTAAAAATTTATGTTATACATGTTGGAAAGATGATAAACATGGATTCATTGTAATTGATAAAGATAGCGAATTAAATAATGGTCGATATAGAAAAGGCTTTGATTGTTATATCAGTATAAAATCAAAGTAAACATTATGTTGACAATAGTATTATCATAGATGTCAAGTAATGAACATCAATATGGACAATAAAATTAAAATAAATGAAAAGAAAGAATTACTAAGTCAAATTGCTAGAGCCAGTCATGCTATTAGACAAAAACATAAAATTTTGTAATTAGGTCAAGAAACATCAGATAATATTTCAAGCAATGTATTCAAGCCTATTGTGACACCACTTCAAAAATTAGTTGAGGCATCGAATCAAAATAATAATCACAATAATATAAAACAAGAAATTAAAGATGAAATCAATAAAGTGTCAATTAAAACAGAGGAAAAATATGAAAATGATTTATTAACTGATGATGATGATGATAATGATGGTCGAGAAGATCGAATGGCTGATTCATCATTTGCAAGTGCTCTGGGCTCTGATAATAGTTTAAATCAAACGCTTCAATCTACCCCAAAAAATACTCAAAAATATTTAAAAAAAACTTAATAGACAAAAGCATTCAGATAGTGGTTATAATATTCGGAAATTGAAACAAGATAATATGCTCAAATTTGGAAATTTACAAGTTGAATTTAAAGATAATAAAATTTATATTGCTAATTCAATATATGATGAAACACCAGGCTTACTAGAATTATTATTTTCAAGTAGCCCTAATGCATCACTGAAAAAAATGATGAAAAAAATTTTATTGATATTATAAAATTAACAAATATTCATCATAAATATTATGACCCAAAAGGTGATTTAAGAACCGAAAATACTAAAAAATATAAGGAATATATTTTGCCATTTATCAACTCAATAACACATCAAGGCTTGCTTTAAATTAAAATTTTAATTATGCAATTGATATGTTTTTTGAATGATCCCAATAGCTTATTGATCTTAGATTTAATATTCTAAGCAGCGAAATATAAAAATGCATAACAAAAAAAAAAATTAAGAAAGAAATTTATATTATTGATGACACGTAAACGATAATCTATTAATTAATGTGCATAACATAAATTTATTCAGTTGATATCCATCGATCAAACAAACATGAGCATCGATGTTTTCGGACGCCAATTGACACAAAGTAAAATAAAAGCTAAGGGTACACGTGGACCCCCTGGTGAGGGTTTTAAAATAACAAAAGACGGACATTATGATATTAATTATCGAAGACTGTGTAATATCGCTGATCCTGTATTAATTACAGATGCAGCATCGGTAAAAATAGTACGCAATATTGTAAAAGAAGAGACACGAGCTTTGTATCAAATAACATCGTCTTTGAGAGATATAGCTGATACTAATACTACACTCATAGATTCCCTTAAATCTGAAATAAAAATAAATCAAAACAATCAATCTATTCTGATTGAATCACTACAAGATCTTGCAACACGTAACGCTGATGTAATTTATCAGCTTGATAAAAAAGTAGTTGAATTGGATACCAATAAAAATTATATTGTAAATCTAATTACAAATCTCGAAAACCGAGTTTCAATTTTAAATAAGTTTGAAAGTGATAATCAAAACTTCACTGGATCTTTAAAAAATCTAGAAAATAAGCTCAATATTCTAGAAGGAGCTAACAGCGACATAAAAATTTTTACACAGAACATAAAAAATAAATTAAGTTATTTAGAAAAAAATATTCAAGAAAACTCTGAAAAAAATTCAAAAAACACGATAAATATTTCAGAAATTAATTTTCAATTAAAAGAATTAATTGATGGAGGACAAAAAAGCTCAAGTAGTTGAAGAGCTTCATAGGCCAGCACGTAGAAATTATATTCGACGTCATGTAGATATAAGAGGTCTCGATGAAACGTGGCAAGCAGATCTTGTTGAAATGATCCCTTATTCATCTGTCAATAATGGTTACAAATATTTACTTACAATCATAGATACATTTTCTAAATATGCTTGGGCAATTCCTGTGAAATCAAAAAATGGTAAAGACGTCACCAATGCCATGAAATCTGTCCTAGTGCAAAAACGTCGTCCACAGAATTTAATGGTTGATCAGGGTCGAGAATTTTGGAATAAAGAATTTCAAACATTAATGAAAGAATATAATATACATTTATATCACACGTTTAGCAATTTAAAAGCATCAATTGTTGAACAATTTAATCGTACATTGAAAAATCTCATGTGGAAGAAGTTTACTCTTCAAGGTTCATATAAATGGCAAAAAATATTACCAGATATATTACAACAATATAATAATACAAAACATCGAACAATAAAAATGAAACCCCTAGATGTTAATTCAGTTAACGAGAAACATATATTAAAAAGTATTTATCAAAATTTTAAAATTAATAGAAAACCAAAAAATAAATATATCGTTGGCGATAAAGTACGTATAAGTAAATATAAAAATGTTTTTGAGAAAGGATATACACCGAATTTTACGACTGAAATATTTACCGGAAGCGACGTTAAAAGCACTGATCCTGTAACTTATAAACTCATAGACTACGAAAATAATCCGATTCAAGGAGGTTTTTATGAAGAAGAATTGACTTCAGTGAAATACACAGACATTTATCTTGTTGAAAAAATTTTAAAAAAACGTGGCAATAAATTTTTGTGTAAATTCTTGAAGTTGATTCACGACATAATACATGGATTGATGAATCTAACTTATGAGTACTTCTTGAAATCAGATGAGTGGAGATTCGACTATATATTGTGAGGTTTTTTTCTGACGGCTGACAGTTGGATCTCAAATTTTAGTTGTGAGTTTTTGTTAAATATAATAAAAAAATAAAACATGGTTCGTTTTATTGATGTACAAGGATTCGGTAATCCACAAAGGTGTTTGGATTTTTCATATAAAGAGTTTGCTTGGTTAGAGCTAGACGCTAAATATGAAAATAAAAATTGGAAAGATAATCATTTTATTTTCGCTGAAGAATATCCTGCAGCAGAATGTCCGCAAAGAGAGAAAAATGAAATTTTATGGTGTCAATCTAAAATTCATGGCATACCCTGGAGTTTTGGCGAAACACCTTATAAAAGGGCATTCTTTGAAATTCAACATTGTGTTTTTCATGAAGGACCTGTAATTGTCAACGGAAGATCAACTAAAGATTTGATTGAATATGTATGCGGTTTATATCATGAAGAGAACAACGAATTGGTATTCGATTTACAACAATTAGGTGCTCCAGACTGCAATAAAATGGAAGAAAAAGCACCATTTTCACACTCTGAAATGCATCCACTCTGTAAAAATTACGATTGTGCCATTGAAAATGTATACAAAATGAAACAATGGTTTTAAGAAAATTTTCCAAACATCAATACTGAAGAAGATTTTACCTGGATACAACTTTTAGAAAAAAGAATAGTTAACAAATAATAATTTTAAAAAACAAAAAATTGTATGGAAAAAATAAAAACTCATTTTTATAACATATTCAAGTATTATTTATTTTTTTATATCCCCATGGTACAGTGTCTGTAGTATTAGGCAGTAAAATTCGTTTGTCGTCTTGCCAACTTAATGCTAATTTTGTTTGTAAAATTGTATGAACTACATGTTTTTTACTTCTAATTAAATATTGTTTTTTAATTAAATTCTTATGACTAAATAAACATTCTTTATAATCATTGAACTCAATTTCTTTCATTACAGATCTTTTTACTCCTTTTGCTTTTTTTATAATTTTATCTTCATTTAATATTTTCATGCTGTAAGCTTTTGCACGCAAACCAACAAATTCCGTTACAATTTTGCCTTGGTTTTCGTCTTTCATAACACCGATTTTTCGTTTATTTACTAAAGGCATGTTATAAATATTATTTTCTGGATAATCAGCTGTATCAAATTTTTCCAAATTTTTTTTCATACATTCATAAATATCAGGTACTGTGAATAAATAAGCTAAAGCATCTGTATCCATGTATAAAAGTTTAGCTGAATTTCCGTACGTTTTCTTAACATAATCATAATGAAAATCATACAAATAAAATTTAGAAATATCAAAATTGAAAACCCTATATAAATTGGTTTGTCAAATTTTATTTTTACTCTAGACATTTCAATAACAACAAGATCTTTTCCAAGTATCATACTACTATGAAAATTTGGTTTTGATATTAGTGATTTTGCTCCATATCGTCCATCCCATTTTGTTATCATTTTCACATCTCTTCTACCACGTAAATTTTCGATTGCTTTACCATATATGACATTATTTAATAATTTAAATATCAAAACGCCAAAAGCATTAGTTGACTCCTGTCTTTTTTGAGTATTGAAATCTATATATTTTTTTAACCAAGGTGATTGCTTAAACTTTAATATTCTATGAATTTTTTTTAGCTGCATACCTAGACCTAAATATTGTTTTAGACTTCTATAATGAATAACATAATTTTTTTTTGGATATAAAGTGGTCATTAGTTTGACTTGTTTGGAATTTGGTGGGATAAGATGCTCAGGACAAAGTGGAAAGTCACGATGATCATCAAATAAACTCTCAGGATATTCTAAATCTACTTCTAATATATATCCAACGTCTGAATCATCTGCAATTTTAAATACATCAATATTTTTATTATCATCCCACTCAAATCCTGCATAAGGCAAATAATTCATCATTGAATGTCCATAAAGATTATTAATATCATAATACATTATATAAGATTCATCTATATTAGTATTAAAGTCAGGCATGTATCTGTTATTTGCTTTAGCATACCTGTTTGTACATTGTGCAACTCCACCTCTGATTCCTTTTTCAATGAATAAATATTTTTCTGGATCAGTTAAGAGTTCTAATTCTATCTCTGTACATTTCAACATACAATCAAATGAATAACCTGGGATAGTATAGTAGTGTATAGGATCCAAACCATAATTTGAGATACAATTTTTTCGAAAATTTTCAAAAACATCAGCCAATAATAACACATCAGCTTGCAAATAAATATCACTGTAGTCACCTAATGTTTTAATTTTAAATGTATCCCACACTTTTATTGCATGCTCATAATCACTATCCGAAATATTTTCATTACTTAATTTTGAAAAAAAATTTTCTTTAGGTGGTAAAGATGTTTCATTTAATTTATCAAAAGAATCTGTATATTCATAAGGATAAGCACCTTTTCGTTTGAGTAACTGAAATTCCTCTTCACTATTACAATATTTTCTAGTCATTTTTTTATCACAATCTTCCAAATATGATGCAAGCTTGTCAAGGCTACTAGGCATAAATTTAAACGAATCGAGAAATCTTAAGTGTATACAATTACTTCCCGAACCATCCAATTTTATATACCTAACTTCTTTAGTGAATGAAACATATTTTTCTTTATTTATAGGTAACAGCTTTATTGAGCCTTCGAATTGATTAGCCAATGATTTAATAATAAAAAAACTATCAAAACCGTTTAAATTATGAAAAAATATTGGCAATACATGTGTATCTTGATAATGTAGATTACAATTTGAATGAGCCAAACCACGTATGCGACCTAACATATGTGAATGATCAACAACGATTTTGTCATTTTCAGTCAATGGCTTTTCACATATATGACATTTTTTAGATAAACGAAGCTCACGTTTTTGTTGAAAAGTCAATTGTTCCATTGGAAGAGGATTATTTAAAATGTTATTCACTTGTTTTGTTATTTTTTCAAGTTCATCAACAAACTACTCTATACACTTTTCACTACGATTATATGCAAATTTTGAAAGTGAATCATCATATGTACAATGAAAATAATAACTAACACTATATGGTATATGAAGATCTTTTTCATTTGCTTCTGGTTTAAGTATACATTCTAAATCAGCATAAATTGAGAAAGGTGCTGGCTCTTTGAATTTATAATTTTCAAATTTTAAAATATTGTCTTCTTGATCTGGCATTATCATTCTAGCATTATTTTGATTCAAACAATCATCAGAATGGTTTTCAAATGATTTTTGTGTTTTGAAATGACATAAACATCGGTCACATAACCATAATTCATGTTCATTTTTTGATATTTGTGAACTAATTAATCTCGATAAATTACGAATCCAAGCAAAATGAAAAACTGTTGGCGTTCTTTCATCATCATCATCATCATCATCGTCATCACCATTATTATCATCAACACAATCATCAGCAAAACTGATATTACTGTTGTCATTTGATTTTTTTTTATTGAAAGTTTCTTGATTTAAAATTAATAAATGAATTGTACTTTTGTCTGATTTAAATTGACTCAAATATATTGGAACTATTTCATTTTTTTTCTCACATTCTATTCCATAAATATTTATTGATAACTTATTCATTTTTTCAAATTTTGGCACATCTTTTAAGGCGATAGGAAACCGAATGCCTTCATATTTTAATATTGTTTTAAAGTCTGGATATGAGCTCACACGGTTACAATTTGATTTAGCTGGATGTAATGCCGCTGTTACTGACCATAAAAAGCAATATTCGTCATAATTTTGTATATTTACAACAGCTCGTTTATTTTTAATAAACTGAGGCATTTCAATATATGTATAACCCCCTCTAATTGGTTCATACAAATTAATATTTATGCTTAAATTAATTATCTCTTTCATAGTCCAGCCTGAATCCCTTTCTTGAAATTCTTCAACCTTGACAAGAAGTTTATCTGTCATTTTTTCATCAAACCAGTTGTTTAAATCAGTTGTTGGTAAAATAATGTCATTTTTTGTATTAAAATATTTCGTTTCCTCAACAATCTCATTATTTTTCATAACTTGAAATTTACATGACAAAATACCATTAACTTTTAAATTATTTCCTTTTTTTAAAATATTTTTAATGCGAATGGTAGTCATTTTTTTTGAATCTTGTAGAAAATATCGTAAGTCTATATGCTGCAAATTAATAACAACCCCTGTTCGCATACGTCCTTGAAATATCGACTCTACATCAATCCATTTTACTCTATCTTTTAATTTTCTATTATCTCTACCAATACCCATGCCAGCTTTTTTTTTATCTTTTATTTGTTCAAGTATTGATTGCAATTGTATTATTGTCGTTTGAATTTGAATTTTTTGACCATGAGACAAAGTCCAGACTTTCAATAACTTTTTTTATGATTTAATATTTTTTTTCCGAATTTAATCCATTCTTCGATTTCGTTATGAGTTTTAATTACTCTACAAGCTTTTTCCATAATTTTAATTAATTTTTTACACTTATCTAAATCCATTTTTGGAACTTATATTTTTTTTCCCGGACGATGTTTAACACTCAAACGATTTCTGACTAATGGCCTATATAAATATACGTTCCTACAATTATATTATTATGAATTTTTACCCTCAGAAAAAGTTTGTGTCAATGAACTATGAAAACAATATTTTTCGTCTTTTATGACACTTAAAATGACGCATAGCATTTTGTAAACAAAGAGTAAACGGTTAAAATTATTTTTATTTTTTAATTTATGATAAACAGAGAGTTGGTGACTTAGATTTTTTTATATTTTCAATTTTATTATAATATAATTTTTAATGGGTCATTTAATGGCTTATTTAGTATATATAATAATAAATCAGTTTAGACTTATATTTGAAAAAAATAAAAAATTATAGCTTTCGTATATGATTGTGACTTTTTTAAATTTTTTTAAATAAACAACTTAATTTATGATTTTTAACGGAAAAGTAAAGTGTTCACATCAATATATGGATTTAAATATTATAAAAACTTTTATTGCATGAGTCATTAACCGGAAAAAAATAAACAATTTATGAAAAAAACACTGATAAAATTATTATTTCTATTAGGAAACTAGAAATAAAAAAAGGTCGTACCCGCCGGCAAAATGGTTGCGTATACTACAGAGGGATGTTCTATGCGGGGGCAGTTACTCTATAGTCTAAGGAGCCATGCCGGGGGCGGTTCTATGAGCAGTCTAGGGGTACCCCCAATAGGGCGGGCCCTCTGGCTAGTGTAGGGGTGTCACCGAACGGACCCAAAAAAGATCTACTATGTTTTTATGTTGCTCTGATACTTTACTCGGATTTATTTTTTTATTTATTAATAATAATTGTTATTATATTATTTTTTATAGCTTTTTTGTTTAGTTCATACGATATAATGGGTTACTTCATAAATATATATTCAAAAATAAAAAATTATAGCTTTGTATATTTATTGGTGACATATTTTATTTTTTTAAATAAACAACACAAATTAGATTTATGACCTGAGAAAAAAAATTGGATTTATTATAAAAATTTATTTCTCAGAAAGAAATAAAATTTTATAAACAATTATAACTAAAAATTTCTTCCCCTTTACCCTTCTACTGCCACAACTATGCCTATAATTGAGTATAAAAAGCTCTAATTTTTTTAACTTAGCATCAGTCATCAAATCAACTTTAAACAATTAATATCACTTTAAAATTCAACTGAAGGTAATTATATGTTATTTAAAATATTTCTCTAATAATTTTCTACTTGATTTTTTTTAAAAAATCTGATTTGACTTTTATAATTATATGTGAATTTTTTTTTCAACAGAAAATGGATCGTTTCGCTTCATTAAACCAAATTGCAAGTGCCGCAGCAGGAAAAAGTCAATCAACTTTGATCAAAATAAGAGATCTTGAATTAAATAAAGAACATCCACTCACCAATTTACGAAACGTTGTGATCAAGTATGGACCAAGCATAATTGCTAGAGTTGGAAATGACACCGAATTTTTCTTGCCGAAGAGAATTGTTGATTGTTTTATAGCAAATCCTGTTGAGTATGAATCTTTCAACAAATGCATTAAAGAAGGACGGGTTCGTTTCACATACACAGGAGGATTAAATGAATGTAAATTCACTTATGTTGAAAAAATGATATTATGATTATAAAATCCAATACATGTAACTTGGAAAAAAATATTTTTAACAATTTATGTAAGTTTTTAAAAAAGTATTGAAATAAATAAAATAATACTCAAAAGAATTTCTGTTTTTTTTCTATTTTTATTTTCCACTTTTTGATTTGAATAAAACACACATAATTATTAAGTAAAAAATTTCGAAAAATTTATACACATCATCATCACTTTTTAACACAAACGAAATCAATCAACCATAAGGGTGCACTCTTCATACGTTGAGATTTTCCTGAAACAAAGAAGTCATATGATTTACATTTAATAAAAAAGACAATACCAATAGATTATATTTTATTTATTTTCAAACTCACTTGGACTATTAATCTCTTGTTGGGAATCATTTTTGTCTTCATCAATTTTTCGTTTTAGGATTTTCTGCTTTCTTTTTTGTTCGTCTACCATTTCTGATTGTCTTTTAATTGAACGCAGCTCTTCCTTTATTTTCAGTGTTTTCCTCAATGCAATAGAAAGTCGTTTATTTACTTCATATTTTTTGAGATAAAATTGTATCTGAAAAAATTAAAAAAATTATTATTCAAAAAATTAAAAAATTTATTATTGAAAATAATTATGTATATTTTTTTACGTGATCATGATACTTACAGCTTTATTGAAACTTTCTCTGGAAAAGTCGAATATTCTGTTGTTTCTAAAGTTTTCAACAACTCTGTTGATACAATCAAAATTCATTCTCAGTCTTTTATGCTGGAATAAAATAAAAATATTTATAAATAAAAATTTATACATATTGTTTTTAAACGTATCGAAATTATTAACAATAACTTACTTCAGTCTCTATCATCTTTACATTTTCTGCAATATCCTCATAAAATTCATACTTCAACTCATCATTTTTTATTATTTTTATCACTTCACAAGCTAACAGCATCATTTGTTTTGTTTCTTGATTATGTATTTCATCAAGCTAGAAAAATAATTTCGAGAATTAAATATCATTGAGTTTTAAAGAACGTATCAAAGAAAAAATTTATAAACATTATACTCACTTTATCGTCAATTTTTTTTCTATTGATGTGCAATAAAATTACTTGATTGTCACTATCAATGATTTCGAATAACCAGGTTTTTGTATTGCTGTTATTATATTCAATATTTCCAGACTCTGAAATAAAAATATTAAAAATTGGAATCACTTGAAAGACGACGAACAAAAATTTCTATTGCACAGCACACAAACAAAACTAGTCATACTTACTTCTCTCTGTAATTTCCGTATTTCACTTATTAGCTGAACCATTTTTTTAAATTTTTTTGCTTCGACTGTCACAGACTAACCGTTTAAAACAAACTGAGGGTGTCTTAAATAAAATATTCTTGAAACCCTTAGTGAAAAAACTGATTTTCAAAATAAAAAAATATATTTTTTTATTTCAATGGAATAACAAAGATAAAGATATAACATCATTAAAATTTGAGAAAGAGGAAAAAAACATATAGAGAAGAAGAATAACCCATATAGAGCATGTATTAGAATCTAATGCGTTTGTATATATTTAAACAAAAGTAATAAAATTTTAATAGTCGCCTCAAGAGTGTAAATCACGTCATGCTTCAACGAAAAAATATTTAAATACAAGTCTCTCAGTCAATTCCTTTATTAGATGAAAATAAAATTTATTGGTTTTTAAAAAAATAAATGTATAGACGCTGTGTCACTAAAGTGCATGTGCGTATATGTAATCTGATACTTTTCAGGTTAACTTTTATGTGAGGTCATCTATTTCGTCATCTCATAGAAGTGGTTTTTTTCTTTATTTGAAATTAAAAATAATTCTATTTTTTTTTTTGTTTATTCTTAATTTTTATTGCCCAACCATAAACTTTATTTAAATAATGTTTTCAAATGTATAAACAATAATTTAATTTTATTATATATACATAAACAAAACATTTAATTAAAAATTATTAATAACGACACACATCCGGTCCCCGTCTCCCGTCTCCCGACTCCCGTCCCCCCATTTTTAATCTCCATACTCTCAACCCTCATCCCCCCAATCTCAACTACACACACATCCCTCAATCCTCAAAATCTTATCTACACCCCCAACTACCCTCTAAAAACTACCCTTTATTTATTTTTTTTTTCATTTTATTTTTTTTTTTTACAAATTTTAATTAAGGGATGATTAATTAATGGATGATATAGAACCGGCCCTGTTTCCCTACTCACGCGGGAGTCGCGCAATCCGACGGTACGTGTCCCGTTTAGTTTATCATATTGTATCGGCTAGTCAAAGTTTCTGTATAAGACACATATGCATTACACCATACTTATCTCCCATAATAGATATAGCTCATTTCATATCATTCTATTAATCTTCGCACAAAATTACTTATTTAAATTTTCTGATTAAATGTTGATTTTTTTTGAGTATCTGATGATCAAAAAGACACGCCATATAATTATCAAAATTTATGTCTTTTAAAACTGAACCATTAACACTTTTGGCTTTTTTGTAAATTTTATCATCATCAATGTTCATGACTTTATAACTATATAATTTGGCTCTCAAGCCAGCAAACTCAGTCATAATTTTGCCATTATTTTCGTCTTTCATAAGACCAATAACTTTTTTGTTGACTTTTGGCATATCATAAATATTATTTGGTGGATAATCTGATGTGTCAAATCTTTCCAAATTTTCCTTCATTTTCTCATAAATATCAGGAACTTTGAAACTTAAAATGAGTGAATCTGTATCCATATAAAGTGCTTTGACATCATTGTGATTGAATTTTTTTTTGATATAATTGTAGTAAAAATCATAGATCCAGATTTTTGAAATATCCAATATTGTAAATCCAGAATAAATTGGCTTATTGAAAATTATTTTCACTCGTGACATTTCAATAATTGCGATGTCATCTTTGTAAATTGAGGAGCTGTGAAAATTTGGTTTCGCTATCAATGATCTAGCTCCATAGCGACCTTCCCATTTTGTCACTATTTTAACATCTTTTTCTTTTCTTACATTTTGCATCGTTTTACCATACAAACTGTTCATTAATTTGAAAAAATTTTTACCAAAACCAGTGGTTGCTTGCTGACGCATACCAGTATTAAGATCAATATATTTCTTCAACCATGAGCTTTGTTTAAATTTTAATACTCAATGAATTTTGTTCAACTTCATGCCAAGACCCAAATATAGTTTTAAATTTCTATAATGTATGACATAATTTTTTTTCGGATATAATGTTGTCATTAATTTTGATTGCGTTGAATTTGGTGCTGTGAATTGCTCTGGACACAACGGTAAATCTTTATGCCATTCATGTAAATATTTTGGATAATCCAAGTCAACCTCTAAGATATATCCAATATCAGCTTCATCTGATATATTTGTCACATCAATATTTAAATTGTCTTCCCATTGGAAACCTCCATAAGGCAAATATTGACTCATGCCAGCACCATATAAATTATTTACATCAAAATACATGATGTATGATTCTTCTTCTTCTGGATTGTATTTTTCACCCATATATCGGTTGTTGGCTTTTGCGTATCGGTTCATACATTGTGCAACACCACCTCGAATCCCTTTCTCAATAAAAAGATGCATTGCTAGGTCTGTCAAAAGTTCAAGTTCCACACCTGTATACTTTAACTTTGCATCAAATGCTAGACCTGGTGCAGTAAAATAATGAAGTGCATCTAGACTGTATGTTGATAAACAGCTCAAACGAAAATTTTCAAAAATATCAGCCAACAACAGCACATCAGTTTTCAAATATAAATCAGAATATTCACCTAATGTATTTATTTGAAATTTTTCCCAAATATTTTTGGCATGTTCATAGTCTGCATCTGAGATGTTAGCATTATTTAATTTTGAGAAAAATTCTTTTTTTGGTGGTAGAGTTGTTTCGGCTAATTTTTCCCATGAGTCAATATATTCATAGGGAAATACTCCTTTTCTACACAATAAATCAAAGTATTCACTATTGCATGCACTACGTGTTATAATTTTTTGATCATTGCTCAAATCAGATGATAATCTATCAATACTACTAGACATAAATCTAAATGAGTCGATGAATCTTAAACTTACAACAGTATTATCCACTTTTTTTGTGAATGAAATGTATTTTTCTTTATTTATTGGTAGTATATGTATGCGACCATCGAATGCCTTGCAAAGTTCTTGTATTAAAAAATGTGAGTCGTATCCTGATAAATTGTGCATGACTACAGGTACGTTGTGAGACTTTGTATAGTTAATATTACATCTAGCATGAGCTGGACCTCGATATGATCGGCTGAAATGATCGTGATCATGGTGCTTTACGTCTTTCTCCAGGAAAATCTCCTCACATATATGACAAATTGTGGCATCTTAAAATTCGTGCTCCTGTTGCACAGTCAATTTTTCCATTGGTATTGGATTTAGAAGTACATCATTGACCTGGTGAGCTAATTTTTCCAATTCTCCAATAAACCATTCAATACAGTTTTCACTACGATTCATTCTGTAGAATGATAATGTATTATCATAGGTACATTTAACATAGTACGCAGCACTATGTGGAATATGTTCTTTAGAGTCAGTATTATCAATCGTTTTTAAAATACACTCCAAATCAGCATAGACGACAAAAGGTACAAGTTCTCTGTATCGATGATTTTTAAATTTCAGTATATTGGCATCTTTTCTTGGCATAATCATCCGTGCATGATTAATTTGACAACAGTCAGCCAAATGTTTTTACAAATAAAGCTCTGACGAGAAATGATTTAGACATCTGTCACATATGTATAAACGACCATTACCTTGTCTGGCTTGTGAGCCTACCAAGCGTGATAAGTTTTTAATTAATGCAAAATGGAAATTTTTTTTTCCTTTTTTCTGCTTTTGAACATAATTTTCATATTCGTCATCAACTTCCATTTTATTGTCATCATCATCATCATCATCATCGTCGTCAGCCGAAAAACATTCATCATCAAAAATACTGTCATTAGTATTGGTAACTTTTTTTTTTTATCATTTTCGTTTTTATCGACTGCCAACAGATGAATCGTTTGACTGTCACAAATATTATCACTCAAAAATATAGGAGCAATAATACTTTTTTTCGGATTATTTGAAACAATTGCGTAAACATTTATTTTCAAATTGTTGAGTTTTTCAAATTTTGGTATGTCTCGCAGCTTCATTGGAAAAGATATTCCATCATATGATAATATTGTACTAAAATGTATATATGATGCCACACGATTCGTATGTATTTGTGCAGGATGCAAAGCTGCAGTTACACACCACAAAAAACAAAAATTATCTCTATTTTCTATATTCAAAACTGCTCTTTTTTTTTTGATGTCATCAGGCATTTCAACAAACGTAGAATCACCACCACGCAATGGTTGATATTTGCATACAGTGAAGATAATACTCTGAATTCTTTTCAAACTCCAACCAGAAATACCAAGATTAAATTCCTCTATTTTCTTCAATATAGGATCATAAAAATATTCATCAAACCATTCATCGAGGTTTGTTGTTGGTAGTATAACAGCATTTTTCGTATTAAATGACTTAATTTCTCTGACTTCTTGGTCATCTTTCAAAACCTCATATTCACAATGCAAACATGAATTGATCTTGAGATTAATTTTTTTTTTCAAAAAAGCTTTTAGTTTTTTGCTGACAACAGTTTGAGCATCTCTCAAAAAATTTTCAATCCCTATATGATAAAGATTTGTTACACTTCCAGTTATTATATTTCCCTTGAAAATATTTTTCAAATCATTCCATTTTACTTTGTCATGCAATGCCGGTTCATCATGATGAGTACTCATACCAGCACCATGATGTAATGTCTTTTTTCTTTTCACTTGTAATTTTTCAATTATTGTTGTGAGTCTAACTACGACTAATTGGATTCTTTTTTTTGAACCTACAGAATCAGCTGAATTTTTTAAAAATTTATTCAGTAATTTTATATTTACATTACCCCATTTGATCCATCGATCAATTTTCTCAATAGTATTTGCAGATGAATAACCCGCACTTAAAATGTTAACAAGCTTCTCACACCTTTCGATAGAATACATTTTTAAATATATAATATTTTAATAATCAGGAGGAAGTAGTTGTCTCAAGATCAACTGACCACTGACTGATGACACAAGATTGACAAAGAATGAATTCAATAAATATATTTATATATTGTTTGAAGAAAAAGAAAGTGGAAAAAATTATTCTATTATTTTATATTTAAAATAAAAAAAGAGAGAAATAATAATGTGCAAAGTAAGCAAATAATGAATCTCGATACATGATTAAGACAATGCAGCTAATAAATGGAAAAGAAAGCAATAATATTGTCAGAAGGTCAAAGAACAGGAAGATGAAAAAAAAAAAAAACATTCAATTATTTTATATTTAAAATAGAAGAAGAGAGAAATAAAAATGTGCATAGTAAGGAAAAAAATGAATTTTATATTCAAAATATAAAAGAGAGAAATGAAAAAATAAATCTCGATGTATAATTGAGACAATGCATCTGGAAGACCGCGCGTGCCTGCCGGCCGTCAACAGATCATGTTTCGATGTTCGTTCTCCATGTAAATTGTTTGTCTTTTATGAGACATATATATGTATAGCATAAAAGAATTATACATATATTGAATCGGAAAGAAATATGGATATCTCTACTTTTCTAATTATCTTGCATTTTTTGTCTTTTTATACAATTTACCGGGATGATTTATGTCACTTTGTTCGGGATTGTTATTCAAGTAAGAAGCTGCTTTATTTTTTTAATTTTGTGTGAATTAAAAGTGCTAATCAAAAATGGATATGGACTCGTTGGAAACTCTGGTAAATATTTTTTTAAATATTATATTAATTTTTTCAATAAAGACATGAGTATTATAATAAATTTTTAATAAATTTGTTTAACAAAGTTGGCTCCTCATCGAGACAGTCTTCGCAGATTATGTGGAACGGAAATGAATTGGCGATATGCACAACGCATGGATCGCCCTTTTCCACCGGTATTGCGCCACCGAAATTTAGTATTGGTTAGTATTTTATTTATAAATATTTTACAAATATAATTCAATAATTTATTCATTTATTAGATAAAATATCATATCGAAGCTATTCTCAAAGGTTTAATAGCTAGCACTATGTTTCCAAGACTAAGCGGTTTTCAAATGTATGATGATGATGATTTAGATGCAAGACCACGATTTAGAGTTTGTATGTATTTTATTTTTTATTTGTAAAAATTAAGATTCTAAGTACCACTGATAATAATAAATTCATGCTTTCAGACAATATTCCTGCTAACGAGGCAAATGATAATAGTACAGTATTGGAAGATGAGTCTGACTTGGCTATAGATGAGTTGGACCATCTCATAATATTCCCATCACTTGGAGGTAATAATTTGTGTGATTTTTTCTGATATATTTTTTTATAATATTTATGTCAATATATAAATTTTTTCTAGCAAAATATTCATTGATACCAGATGATCGATATGGTACAACTATAACTGTTGGTGAGTAAATATTTCTTTATTATAATGAAAAAGGTAGTAATATGAATGCTAATTTATATTTTTTAATTTTTGTTGTAGAACTTTGCAGTGTTACGTATGAGTCAGATCAAGAGATGGATGTAAATCAAGAATCTGATACTGAAACTAACGAAGTTTCAAGTACACAAAATAATGATGTTGCCATAGAAGAATAATATATAAAAAGGAAAAAATATAATAAGGAATTTCTATTTTTTTTAATGCTGAGAGAGAATTATATTTAACTAGTAGATAATAATTAATAAAATTGATCAATATAAAAAAATTAAATAATTCATTTATTTTTTGTTACCCTTATGACTTTTTTACATTTTTCAGCGGCATGGGAACATAAGATATGGGACATAAGACATGGGATCATAACACATGGGAACATAACACATACTACATGGGAACATCACACATACTACATGGGAACATGGGAACATGGGAACATAACACACGGGAACATAGGAACATAACACATACTACATGGGAACATGAGAAATTGCATTTTAAAATGACAAAATATAATTTTCCCGGTCAAATCTGTATTACCGACCCAGGGTAAGAATGAAAAATTTCTTTACCATCTCTGCATTATCAACTACTGGGAAATCTCACGTTAAAGTGACACATAAAATTTTTTACCATCTCTGTTTTACCGACCGAGTTGCAGTCCCCTGTCCCCTCGCCGATCTATCTTTTTTCGACCTCCCTCTGGTCTAGAACTCTATTAGGTACACTACTAATACTAGTACGTGGTTCCGGATGGATCATAATTTCGAAAAGTCGGAAAGTAACATCTCTTCATTGTTTTGATCTCATGTGTGACGCCATTTTTTATGAATTTCGTTTGAATTTTTTTCAATATTTTGTTATATCCTAGTTGACGTTATAAATCCGTAAAATATAAAGAAAAAGAAAACATAAATTATAAACTAAAATAACGACACAAGACGTTTCTTTTTCCACGAGATATTAGATTTCATCAAAATTCAAGAAACTAAAATACAAATATTTAATAAGACCCAAAACTACGCAGTTGAATGCACTTAAAAAGTAATAAAATGATATTCAAACTAAAGGGACTTTTCTTAAACTATTTTACCGGATACATAAAAATTTTACGACTTTCTTGGAACCAGACGTAACAGATTAGATTACATCCACGATAGACCAACGCAATACCCTCTGATAGCGGCACATTTGGGACCAGCCCTTTTATCTCCTACTCTGAGAAAATACGAGTATAAATACACCCCGAAAAGCTAAGACAAATCAGTTGTCGTTAAGGACCGGGAACCGAAACATAGCCATGTAATTATCATCACGTTAGAGTCAGGTCTTCTTTGTAATTAGACACATTGTAACCGAACAGAACATACAAATATTTCATAGAATACATTCGATTGAAATAAAACAATTTGTAATATCTACTGTCAACTATTGTATCATCAATTCACATTGTTCAATAAATATAGTTAATCGTTATTATCAAAAAATTATCATCAACAACATTACTATTTTCTTCTTTTGCCCTAAGTCTTCTCCTACTACGCTGTGGACCTGATCTATTAACCGAAAGGTTAGGGTCAAAGAACTAATTTACAATACAATTATTACGGGTACTTCGGACATAACAATTGTGTGATCAATTTATTGTAATCTAAGTGTTATTGTGAGTGTACCACATTTGGCTATATTGGTAAGCTAATAAATTTTTTATTTCAATTCAATTTTTTTAAGTTGAACTTCTTTATTGAATGTGTTTTTTGGGTGTTTCAATTCTTCAATTGTATTTTCAAACTTTTTTTTTTTTTAATCTCTGTGTGAGTTTTATTTTTCTTATTACTTGAATAAAAATTTATCAACTTTTCAAGGCTATTTATTTAAAAAAATAAAATTTAATTTGATTGTGATTTAATTTTTGCCTCTCAGCAACATCATATTTTTTTCTCTCTCATATTTATTTTTATACCAGCTTGTGTTTCAACAATCTCATTTGAGTTAAAAAAAAAAAAAAAACTACATATAAATATAATAATTTTTTTATTTCTAATATTATTTTGAGTTTTTAAAAAATCCGCAAATTTATTTGTCATGTTGTTGCATTCATGTTTCATTATCATTTGTTTTTCACGTATTTCAGGTAATGTTGGACTGCTTGATGAATTAACTGAATGAATTTTTTCGCGATTTATTACTAATTTATAATGTAATATATACAATTTTGTCAATAATTTTTCGATTGTGAATTTAATTTGTTCTAATTGTAATTTAATTTGTTGTGATTGGTTTCTTTTAATTTTAAGCTCTTCAATCATTGAATTATAATCATCCATTTCTAATAATATTGAGCCTGTTTTTGATGGTGCATCACCAGATAATGCACCAGATGGATCACAACTATTACCCTCGTGTTTAACACATTCTTTTATTATTTTATCATTGAATGCAATTTTTTTAGCAACATTCATGTCTTTACAAACAAACAAACACCTGTCTCAATATCCATGACATTGTTGATTTTCAATATGCTGGATAATCAATAAGTGACAATGCTGATTGTACATCATCTCGACCAACTCATTTTTCAGCATATTAGATTGAACATTACGATTACCAGTGGCAACATCAAGTGCATATGCTGTTTTTTTATTTTTTAAACTAGATCTTGATAACTAAATCTGGATTGTGGATAACGTGATGTAAATTGATCAATAATTTCTTCTAAATTATCAATTGAATTTATTAAATTACGTTTTTCATCTTTTAAAATTTCTAAACTACTATCTTCGTAATTTAATTTTTTTAATTCATTTGTCAATGTTTTTAATTGTTTTTCTTTTAATTCGAGATCTTCATTATCTCGTTGATAATCAGTATCATTGGTTTTAGTATTTTTTTGTTTTAATAAAAGTTGTTCTTGCAAAATTTTTAATCCCATTTCACATTGTTCAACTTCAGTATCAGCTGTTGTTGCATTACGTTTTGCATTTGTTAATTGTTATTCAAGTTGCATTTTCACCAGTATCTGTTCCTAATAAACTAGCAGTCATGTTTTGTGAACGTTCTTGTACAATGTACATTCATAACAGATGCAACATCTTCTTCATTTTTTTTTCTTAATTTTTCAAATAAACCAGCAACATTATTTAATTCATTTTTTTTATCATCATATGCATATTTATTATTTGTTAAAATTTTTGCGAATTGTATGTCATTTTTTTCTTCTGTTTTTATATTTTCTATATTAGAATTTGAATCAGCAACAAGTTTACTATGATTTTTTTATTTTGCGTTCAAGTTTATCAAGTATATCACCTCCTTTATCAAGTATTTTTGATATATCACTTATTTTTACTTTAATTAATTTAATTTCTTTTTGTCCATTAATTATCGATTTTTTTTTTTTTTGAATCAACATTATAAGATGCAAGCTTCACTGTTTACAAAATATAAGTTTTTCAAAACAAGAAGCCCATAGAACTTGTTGAATGTTTATTAATTAAAAAAAAAATAATAATGAAAAATGAGCAAGAGTAGTATTTAATCTTTTTTTTTTTATTATCACTATTTTTCTTATAAATACTGGCGACGTGCAATGAAGATGATGTTAATTAAAGTTTTGATAAAACTATTTTAAGCAACCATGTTGATTTTTATATTTTCTATACCGAGAGAAGGGTGTATATATTTTTATATTTTTCGAAAATTTTTTCATTCAATGCATGTAACATGTTATCTGCTGAAATATCGTTACCGGATCATTTATTAGACAATCAGTATTGCCCTTTAAAAAAATCCAACTTGATATGTAATTAATTTAACCCTGTTTTTCCTGCCCAGTGAAGGTACATTAGAAGGGTAGGGAGACGATTTTACGTAATGTAGGGAGAGGTAAAAAGGAACCTGAAAAATACGCGAGAATGGTACACAAATTAAACACAATTAATTTATAAAAACTTGAGTCAAACACAAAAATTATAATGTTAAATAAAATGGTAAATTTATTATTAAAATACCACAACTTTACCAATGGTATTGATGTTCAGTAACAGATAGTTAAATTTGGACCGATGTGGACCTTGAGTTAATAGATGCACTTGTGTAACACTGGATTTACAATAAAATTTATAACGAAGATCACTTTTACATTTGTTTGATTTAATAATTACATAAACTCTTAATATACTTTGCAGGTCGTAGCTAAAACCAAATTCATGACCACGAGGTCGTTGATTGTTATATTTAAAATAATTAAATATTTTTAACAAGCAAATTCTCGCTTAAATCTGCCAACTATAATTTACTTTATTCAATATTTATTTGATTAAATAATTTAACACAAAACTTGCACTTGAATTTAAATTTAAAAGAACAAGCCAACTTAGACCATGTGGTCGGAACTTATTACAAGTTAAATCCAAGATGATTTTAATGAGTTTAATTTAATAATTCATGTAACCAAATATTATGTGAATTTAAGCGAAAATATTTAAGCAAAATAAATCAATGAAATATTGGATAAATGTAACTTACAGTTTTCGGCTGGTGATTCTTAAAATTATTCTAAGACCCTTTAAAGCACCTATTAAAGCAGTTAGAGCAGTTAAAGCAATTAAAGCAGTTAGAGCTGGTAGTCACGGGATCAGAGATCCCAGTGAACTGATCGATATATTGGGTCAGTAGCACAAGCTGACCGTAGGGTAGGTCGGGAATATTCGGGGGTGTTCGGGGATGCGTTTGCTCCCTTAAATGTTATCATTATGATTCATAAGATGGAGCTAGGGGTATCCAAATGGACCCTGAATATATAATTTTATAAAATACAATTTATATGAAATAAAAAAAGTTCTGCGCTTACCGCAGGACATTACACTGCCATTATAAAATTTTTGTATTCATCATTAATTTTAAATTTATTATCAAAATTTTCATAAATAATGGCATAAAAAATTCGTCTATTAAATTATATACAAAAAAAGAAATATAATCTAATCAAATTTTGAATGCAAGTTTTTTCCATGCATACAAAAATATTTTCAAATAATTAAAATTTAATAAAAAAGCAATCAATTATGTAACGTTATTATGCAATGTAATTATGTTGTCACGTCAACCTTAAATCCTATTTCTTTCCCCACATTTGCTAAATTTATATTGTAATAATTATTATTATTCTCCTCACTCGGCCAGCCTGTTCCTATTCTTGCAAAGAGTGGAGAAAGAACATGCCGAGGGATTTGGAAAAGTGAGAGAGACGGTTTTTAGGACAGACCTTGTTATGGACTTGTCAACTTGACTTTTTGGCTGTATAGCAGAGAACCATATTGAGAGTTCGTTAAGGTCGTTCTATTGTTCAATTCCAGTGATAGCCTTATCACGTCGATCTACCAGCTTTTAGCTGAGATTGACTTGAGAAATTAACATTTAGATGAATTCCCCATTTTACGTGAATCTCGAGAGTATTTTCCATATTTTGGTTGGAAGCTAAAGAGATGTCACAACCTGAAAATTAGTATATAAGTTGTACTAGTTTTAAGGAATAATTGAATAAATAACAACGTTATTATTTTATTACATAAAATACTCTGAGTTTTGTCAATTATTTAGTATCATTTTAGTCAATTTCAGGTTGGTTAAAAGTTATAATTTCACGGTGGATTCTGAGCCTTTACCTGACTCTATCTACCACAACCAGCAAACTGAGCGATTCTTGGGTGTCCTCGTAGGCTTTTTAATCGTTTATTTCATTGGGGTTATTCGTATTTTAGTTGTTTTTCTTGATTTTGTAAAGTAAAAAATCCTGTACTTTTAATTGAGCCTGTTGTTGATTCTAGCGAAGAAAATCAACCCAGAATAAATAATATTTTAATTCGGTACTAGCCCGAGCAGGTACGTGCATTTTTACTCAAGTGAAAATGTCATGTTACAAATGGCGCCCAAACACCCAAATTATTTTGTCAGGTTCCTAAAAGATAGTTTAGTTCAGATTAGTTAGCAAATAAAAAAAACATAAATAGTCGAAAAAAAAATTAAACCAAAACAACCACTCAACAATTTAAATTAAAGATTTTTGCGGATATCATTGCGGGAGTTATTGTGTAAAAACTTGTGATTTTGTGCGTGAGAAAATTTTGTGGAAAACAACAAATTGAAAATTAGTAAGTAAGGTAAAATCTTGTGGAAGTGAAATTATTTACCGGTGCCTGAAAATGTAACGTCATATTGAGCAATTGATTTTAGTCTTGATCAAATAAATGTATTTCCCATGCACCGACGTATAAATTCACTCCTAACGAGTTGAAAGAAAAATAGAAGTGACCAGGAGTCATTGGTCTACTTGAGGAGTTGTTTTGTTGAAAAAAAATGAGTTATTTTTCATCCACGAAACGTCTTTCCCAAGGTAACCAACGTAAAAGGATTTTATTATTATTGTCAAGTGTGAGGATCATTTTGTTGGAGGAAAATAAATTTATTTTTCCATCCACAAAGCACCTTTTCCATGCTGACTAATAATTTTATTATTCAGGAGAATTATTTTTAAAATTTCTCTAAGGGCCATATTTGACGACTGAAAAATAAAATAATTCGTCCCTCATTATGTGTTAGTTAAATAAAAATTATTTATTTGAAATCACATACATGAGAAACCAAAAGAAGATATATATATATTTCCGTTCATTCCAGTTGGAAGTATATGTAAAATAAAAATTGAAATATATATATATGTACTTGCCTACTAGAGCTTGGAATTATATATAGAGAAAAAAAAGAAATACAGTCATCCAGCTATATAGAAAAATAAAAATGAATATGTATTTTTCCATATACGCGTGGAGATTTTATTTTTTCAAAAAGTATAGGTAATTATGACACATACATATCGGAAACATGGAAATTTGCCAGTGGGAGCGAGAGAAACAGACAAGTGACAAGAACCGGTTTCGAGCGTAGATAAGAGGGAGCCTGAGAGTTGTATGTGTGTTGTGAGCCTGTCAACCCCTTCTCAGTTTCTGGATTAATTGTTATTCAATTATGTCAGAGATTGTGGATATAAAATTTATGTCATGATTAACCTTGGATAAAACTTTGTTTTTAGTCGGTTTGCATTATTTTTAATAAATTTTCTTTATTTCCACGTTCACGATGACTAGATAATTATTTCTTCGATTAAATTTGTCATCGCTGGAGAAATATAAAGTTAAAATATGACATCCTTGTGTATGTCAACGGTTTTATTCAATTTTACATCCATGACGATTGGATAACCGGGTATTCGAATAATTGCGAAGTCATTGGAGTAATTAAAAGAGGAAAAAATAGCATACTTGGGTATGTCATTAATTTTATTCAATTTCACATCCATCACACCTGGATAATCATTTATATAATTGATGGTCATCGGAGGAAATTAAAGATAAAAGTTTTCTTTTTGTGTATTTTAATGATTCCATAAAACTTTCTTTCATTCCACATCCACGACGCCCGGATAATTATTTTATTAGTTATTTGTAGTCATTAGAGGTTAATAAAGAAAAATATTCTCCTCTCGTTTATTTTCTGTAATTCCAAGTCTATGGTTTCAGGATGATTATTCATTTAAGAGTCTGTGGCCATCGGATGGAAATAAAGATAAAGAGGAGACTTTATCAAATTTTTTTTTTTATCCACATTTAATTTGTTTATTAAATGCTGGGAAAATTTACATTTACCTAGTGGCAATGATAACTGGTCATAGGGGAAGGCAGTCGAGGAGCTTGAGGAGAGAATGGCGACATTCTTGGGTTGGGGCAAATGTTAGAGTAGGGATCAGCGCGCCGGCTTCCCACTCTAACTACCTTAGACTGGCTATATAAGCTAGGACACGGTTGGCCTAAGCTGACGCGCTCATCGTCCACTAAACTGTTCAGTCAGCTTCATACTCAGGTACGTTTATTCACTTTGAATATCTATCTAAGTCTACCATGGCTCATGGAGTTGAAGAAGTTGAACAAAATCCAAGCGGTACCATTCCTAAGACTGGATCGAGGTATCGCACTGAAGAATAAGTAGATTCGCAAGGGCAGGCCTCGGGTTCTAGTCAAACGGAGGTACCATGGACGACACATTAATTGAAACTCGTCGCAATCGTAAAAAGAAAATGATTGAGGCACCAGTTAACATTTTTATTACTGAGCCATCCCCGGAACATGTAGAGGTGGTTACTCGTAGACAACCAACCCGCAGTATCTCTCCGGTGGAATCAGTACATTCCACGGTATCAGATTTGGAACTGAGAATTCCAGCGTCGGAAAACCAATCAACTGGACCAGTAACTCGTGTTTCTGGTAAATCTACCATTACTTTAACTCAATCCATATTAACTGAACCATTTTCACTTAATATTAGAGGTAAAAAGAGGTATTCACCAGGTAAATAACGAGTCGTCTAATAAAATCACTGATTTCCATGCATTGCATAGGATTCACGGTTATCATGACAGTTGCGATTTATGTATCCAGGAAAGGATCTTCTCAGTATTACGAATAATATAATCGTCAATATATGATAAACGAAAAAAAAGAACTAATCCTTGCTGTTCGATATCTCGAAAACCATTCGAGATATCGATTTTGTAAATCAGTCATTTTTTTCTGCTCAAAATCTGCTTCTCAGTTGACACATAACATTCAATCACAATGCAAATTTTATCATGCCTTGACTATTTTCAAATTTACACGAAAAAAAAATTTCTAAAATCTACAAAAATGAATAAACGCGGATACAGATTTAACAAGGTTCCCATAGGATGCCCACTCTGAAATTTCTACACGATTCCTATTTCGGGTCACAGAATTCACCCTCAAAAAATTAGAATTTTAAATTATGTCCAAATTGGAGTTTACTCTATATTAAGTGGGTATTTTTATTTTTTTTAAGGAGTTAAAAATAGTCAGAAAAATCTAAAAAAATTCAGGGATGCTATTGGTAGTGTTTTCAACGAAAAAAAAATTGGGACCTAAATCGGAGTGGGTCAGCGTTCAGACTGTCCGAAGTGACGTGGGATGCCCCATATATATAATATATATAAATATATAAAAAATCGAAAAAAAAATCAACAATAAAAGAAAATAAATTGAAAAATATAATCAATAATAAATGTAATAAATAAAAATGATAACAAATTAAAAGAAGAAATTAATTAATAAATTAATAAACAAAACAAAAAAAAACAACAAATAAGTAAATTTTGAGAGGAAATTGGGACTCCTCAGTTTACGACAATTACGGACAAACTAATTTTGTCAAATTTTGGCAAAACTTGACAAAATTTGTTGGTAAGTATGATACTGGTGTATCATATATACATCTGTAGTTTCATACACATAAAGAGCGCCCCTACATTTTACTTTTCGAACTATTTTACTGACGTCATTTTGTGGCTGCTCAATGTTCGTGAGAAAAAATTTTTTTTACACATTTCTCCGCAGAGAAATATAACTTTAATATTGAACAAAAATTTTTATAACTTCTAAACTAATTGTCGTAAAGACTTCAGATTTGGCCCAAAAGAAGCGGCTCTAAGAATTCTATCGCCCTTGATAAAGAAAAGTGATATCTATTCGGCCATTTTTTTTTTTCCCCAAAAAACGAAAATAAAAAAAATTGTGTTTTTTTTTTTTTTTTTGCACGAAAAATACTATTCGTACGATAAAAATTCATTTGAAAAAGTTATAGAATTTTGAAGAACAATTATTTTAAGCCTAATATGAAACCTCTGCGACTACTCCATTTTGAGTTATAGCTCGTGCCGTTTTCATTTTTTAGGCAAACAATAACTCGTGATGAAATGGTGTTAGAGACTCTATATCAGGCTTAAAACATGCGTATTCGAAAATTCTATCGCCTCTTTGGAAAAATTTTGATCTACGGATCACATTTTTCATAAAAATTAAAAAAAAACCATTTTTTTTTTTTTTTTAAATTTAGTTTTTCGGAAAAAAAAAAAAAGTGACTGAACAGATAATGCTCTTTTTCATGAGGGCGATGGAGTTTCTAAAGACGCTTTGTTTGAGCCTAATACGAAGTCTTTACTACAATTTTATCAAAAATTATTGCTTTTCTAGTTTTCGAGTAATTTTTGAAAAACGCTCTAACTTTCGAGAAAATCGTCCTAGATACTTTGTATAAGACTTAAAAAGCATGTGTGGGAAAATCCTACAACTTTTAGTCGAAACTTTTTTCAAAAAAAATTATAGTTTTCATAAAATAGTAAAAAATAGAATTTTTGAAATATTTTTGTCTCTTTTGTTTCAAAAATAGAAAAAAATTGACTATTGGAATCAGGATAAATTCCTTGAGGGGCGATAAAGTTTTAAAAACCACGTTTTTTGAGCCTAATATGAAGTCATTTCGTTGATTCTAACAGAAGTTATAGCTTGTCTTAACTTGAACGAAAAAAAAAAAAAAAAAATCGATTTTCAAAAAAATAAAAAAAAATGTACTATTATTGTATTGTTACTTTTAAAAACCATTTAAGAGAAAAAATTTAACACGGCTCTAGCCGGAGTATTGAAAATTTTTAATTTTCAACGGTAACGCGGGCCACACGCCCCAACAAACGTTACCAGATCTTTTTTTATATGAAATACAAAATAAAAATATACTGTCGTACGTCTGTCGGATTTGTGTCGGAATTGTGTCGGAATTGAGTGAGAATTGTAAAATCTCACAGTCATGTACAGATGATTCCGACAGCTAACCTCTTTTTTAATACATTGAAATATCGTAGCCGGATCATTTATTAGACAATCAGTATTGCCCTTTAAAATAATCCAACTTGATATGTAATTAATTTAACCCTGTTTTTCCTGCGCAGCAATGGCGCATAAGAAAGGTAGGGAGACGGATTTGCGTAATAAAGGGAGAGGTAAAAAGGAACCTGAAAAATACGCGAAAATATAACACAATAATACGGTAGAAATAATTTCAAATAACATTTGTAAATTCGGTAAAAATCGGAGCACAATTTATTTGTAAATTATCCTGTTGCTATTACATGAAAATGCGATACAAAAACAATTATTAAATATGTAACCCAATTAAATTTTACTCGCGCGTCGCGTCGAAAAGAGAGAACCTAAAGCAATGCGGTCGTGACGGCGTCAGAGACAGAGAAATATTAAAATTGCGAATAACCCGAATAATAATTAAATTATGACGGCCGAAATACAAGCGACGGGATTGAGAAGCAATCCAGTCGATTAATTAAGCAAGTCACTGACTCTACATTGACGCTACGATGACGCTTGGCTTTTACAATATTAATATTTTTACACTTGTCATAAATTCACAGAACAAACACTGAACAAAATTTATTTAAAAGAAGGTACTTACATCGATAGTCGGTGATTTAATCTAGCAATCTAGTGACGGCGTGTACCTTGGCTTGACCTCGGAGACGCTCGCAAAATTGACAGGTTGGCTTGGTTACAATATCGCCAGTAATGATGTACAAAAATATATATATATATATATATATATATATATATTTTATTTAAATGTGGTACAATGTAATTATACAAGTTGGTTGTATGTGATCGACGATTAAATTATGTCAAATTGTAGACATAAACGTAGCACTGACTTTACAATAAAATCACAGTAAATGTTACTTTTATTTGAATTTAAAATAAAATTACGAGACTTTTTCACTGTACTTTATAAATTGTATTCAATATTGAATGGCTGACCACGAGGTCGTAAATTTGTATAATTAAATATTTAATTATTTTAAATAAATAATTGATTATTTATTATCGCAAAAATGTAATTTATTCTATTCAATATTTATTCGATTAGACAATGCAGCACAATGCGTGCTTTGACTTTAATTTACTCAAGCAAGAAAATTCAGACCATGCGGTCGTAATTTATTTCAAGTTAAATTTGTAAATGATTTAATGAATTTAAATTAATGATTTAAGTAACCAAATGTTACTTAAATATTATTGAAACAATAAATTGATAAAATAATCAATAAGATATTGAATAAGTATAACTTACAGTTGTGCTGATTTGTAGAAAATATTCTAAGTTTTTCAGAGCAATTAAAATGCGACGAGGTAAAGTGCCTATGCTAGTTAGAGCTGGAAGAGCTGGTGTAGGTCAAGGAACTAACTCTGACCAAGTGACCGAGATCTAGCGATCAATCTCGCTCGATGCCCTCAGAACATAAGGGTAGGTGGGGATCCTTCAGGGATGTTCGGTTTTCCTCCTTGGTCCAGTTCCACTTTCCTTATGTCGACTATTTCTTATTGGTTGAGGAAAATCTTAGGATTTTCCAACCTTAATTAAAATTATTTCTAATTGTCTAATTATGACATGAGTGGTACCGAGAGAATCCCTATATTTTTAGGATTCTGTCGATATCACTCATTATATTAATTTATATTTAATTTTCCAAAATAAAATTGGCGGTAGATGCGCTTGGCAATAGTGCCGGCTCAAGTAGTTTGTCGGGGGTGCAAAACCTCTAGCTCCCTTAAATATGGTAACTTGACGATCTGCAAGATGGAGCTAGGGGTATTAAAAAGTACCCTGAATATTTAGTGTATAATAATAGAAAGAAAAAATAAAAAAGTTTGTGCGGCTTACCGCCGGACATTACACCCCCACAGTAAAACCTTTCGGTCAGGGAACGAAGTGTACGTAAACGGAAAACTAGACGTACTGTTCCGTGATAAATTTACCTATTTTTACCTTAAATTTACATTACAGAAGTTCTTAATATCTATTCGTAGACTCTCGAAGTTCTTGAAGTTGAAGTTCTTGAAGTTGAAGTTCTTGAAGTTAAAGTTCTTTCGAAAGTTTAAACGTTCTTGAAGTTGAAGTTCTTGAAGTTGTTTAAAGTTTAACGTTCTTGAATTTGAAGTTCTTGAAGTTTGAAATTCTTGAAGTTGTTTAACGTTTGACGTTCTTGACGTTTGAAGTTCTTGAAGTTATTTAAAGTTTGACGTTGAAGTTTTGAAGTTTTAGGCTGGGCACAGGCTCTTTTTGCAGCCTTGGCCATTCTTTGGGCGTAAAGTTCTTTGAGATCCTTGAAGGTCAAGAATTCTCTAACACAATCTGCACATTTATTTGGGTCGTGTGGCTCCAACAATATCTCAGCGCAGTTTGCACAGCTGAGTGGTAGTTCTGGATCGTCAGACCACATGTGAGGATGGTCTATGTAGTTGTATTGGTTGTGATACTTTATTAGGTCACTTTTGTATGTACATGTCGCACACAATAGTTCTTCTCCCTCTGCTTGATAAATAGTGACTCCGTTGATATAGGGAGCCCCTCTGAGACAGAACAGGTCTCCAGCTTCCTTGAGCTCTTCTTCAACGTTGATTTGCCCTCTCTCAATTTTCCTCACTAGGTTGTTGGATACCATGTCTAGTGGGCAACCGGGACGGTTACACCGTCGCAGGTATTGGAAGGTTTTCCCTGATTTTATTTGTTCTTTTGTGGTTGTTAATTCTTGAGGACAATATTTTGTATCATGACCTCCGTTGCATTGTGTGCATTTATCAGTTGAGTCTTTGAATAGTGTTTCCAAGCCTATGTTTTCTTCTGTTTCTACCCAGTCTTCTTCTGCTTCTTTTTCTAATTGTTTTTCCATGAAGGACTTGAGGAGACCTTGGTCTATTCCCCAGCCCTTATCTTCGTATGCACATTGTGCACACCAATTTACTAGGTGGAATTTTGCTATCAGTAGTTTGCATCGTCCACAGTAAATATCCACTTGGTCATGGTTATTGGCCCATAGCGTTGTGTTATGGGTTACTTCATATATTTCTTCCGATGTAATATCTCGTGTTATGTCATAGCAGCTTACGCAGTAAAAGGTCTCTGCGTATCTATCCTTGCTGCGATATGCCACCAAATCTTTGATCCCTGGGCTTGGTTGGATGTCGCCCGCTTCCGCATGCTTCAGTGACCTGACAGCATCAAGGTAATCTCCTTTTGGAGAGTACGAGGCGTCGAACTCCTCCCACTTTGGATCTTGTGTCACGGTATATTGACATGTGACGTATTTCGCAGAAATCATGGTGGTGTGGTTGATTGGTTGATAAGCTCACAAAAATTTATAAAAATCTAAACAGATTTGCAAAGTTCATTAGTTCACACATTTATTTTTATGTAACATTACCCGAATTATTTCTTAATCGTTAAATTCTAACTATATTTTATTTTAGAAAGATAAGCAACTTATTGCGATTGTTCATCCTTCTATCCTTCTATCCTAGGACATATTTATTTGTAATTATTAAAAATTAACCCAGAAAGGAAGGAAGGACTTCCTAATGTTTAATCTTTTTAAATTTATTAATAGTAAAAATTTCTTAAAGTTAATGGTCTCTACTATTAGACGCGCTTATTTGAAAAGAATATAATAATTAAAGATATTTTTTTTTTTTTTTTTTTTTTTTTTTTTTTTTATACTAATCCTCCTGTCTTCTGCTTGTTTTTCTTAGCAGAAATTTCTTATTCTTCCGCGATACTGGGAAGTTGTACCAGGGTTCATATTTTTTATTGTGAAGGCTATTGGGTTTGTGGAGATGGACCTTTTTTCGAGGCTTTGGCAGTTTACTGCGATATGACCAATGTTGCCACATGAATAACATCGGCGACGAGATACAGGTACAGTGGGTTTACACTTGGAGCATTTTTTATCTAATGCTTTCCGCTGTTCCAGAATTTTCCGTTGTTGAATAACCTCTGCTTGGCTTTGATCAAGATTGATTAAAGACCACAAACTTGGACAACAGTTAGTGATGTGATATCCTGATTTGCAGAATTCACAATCTCTGTCGTCTAAATTTTCAAATGTTTCCAGCTTATCTTGGATTAACTCTAACTTGATAGTAGCTAATTTTGCTGCCGACCAACTTGGACATTGTCCTGCAGAGTGGTCGTTACCACAGAGTTGACATTGAACTTTGTGATTTTTGACCGTTGCTTCTGCTTTCTGGATTTTAATTAAATTGTAACGAAACTCATCCCTGTGAATGTCGTCTGGTCCCCGACTGGTAAGTTTAACTGAGGCAGTTGGGCATACATTTGTGGATTTTGTTTTCATTCGAATAACATAATCTATTGGTGTCAGTTCGCGTGGGGGATTTCGATTTGTTGCGATATTCGATGGGTGTAGCCAGTTCAAATTTGATGCTGGTTCCCAAGGTGTACTAATGAAACCCCGCACTATGATTGTCTTATATTCGTTTAGCAGGTTATCATGAAGGACATATTCCGCTAAACAGTCTTCGTATTCTTCCGCCCGTTTTTCTATTAACAAGGTTTGTTAGCATTTATGGCAATTTAAATTAAAGTTTCTTTCCAAAGTTAACAGATGAAACCTATGTACAATTTTGTGGAAACGAGATTCTGAATTTCTAAATGTTTTTGCGTAACACGGTACACACAACAACTCTTCCCTCGGGTCGTTCGGTTTCTTTTTAATAATTACTGTGTCTACACCCTTTTTTAATCGTATGCAAGAGGCTGGGCTGATACCATAGAACAAGCTGGCACAACTTGTTCTTCTGGCTAAAACCACTCTTTTCAGCTGGGCAGAAGACCATTCTTTTGAACACCTTCGTAGTTGGCATTTTCGCAGGTTTTCTGCTGCTATTAAATATTGTGGCGCTGCCATTTTTCGATGGTATTATTCTGTAATAGTAGGCAGACATGCGGATTTCTTTTAGTATTTTTACCTACTCGACACGAATTTTCTTACGTAACTTAGATCTAGCAGACGAATTATCGTAGTAGTGGCCTTCCTTGAAGGGGTAATTAATTCATGATTAATTATTCCTTCAATCGGAGAAGGTATTTTTCAGACAAAAACATTAAAATTATTTACTTTGTAACGAAATTTATTATTTCGTGGGTTCTCGAAATAAATAATCATCAGAATAGACATGGATTATTTATTTGTTAACGTTACGTTTTAATAACCAATGGGAGTTGGTTATTAATAAATAAAGGATCACTAGTGCAAGGCTCTGTGTAGGGTCAAGACTATTATACATGACATCAATCATGATCATCATCTTCGTTTTTTCATATAATTCATTTCTATTGATTCGTCGATGAGAGATTTGGATTCGGAGTCCTCTGGCGATAGATCTTTATTTAGGAGGTGTTGTGTTTCCATCTACAATCAAATTTAAAACAAAGACCCATCCAACACACATATATCGTAAATTTATTACCTTTCATTGTTTACCATGATGTTTATTAAACATAACTTAAAGTTTAACTTATTACTAGTATTATTATTATAGGGTTTTTTTCTTATTACTAATTATGTTGGTTTTGGTTGGGGAATCGGGCGGTATTCGTTATTGACAGGAGCGGTTGGGTACAAGCCTGTTTCTACGTTTTTGGGGAGCAGTTCGATGTCAGGAGAGGTCTCCTTGAAGTATTCCCCATCGTTAGTTCGCTTAGTTTTACGTTCGTGTAAGAGCCCAGGCAGAGGCTTTGATTCATAGTGCTGCTAATAAATGTACCACCAACCGTATAATAGTGGAGGGTGTAACTACGTAGAATTCTGTATCCGCTATTGTCTTAAAAATATGCACAATAGTGAATATTCCAATAATTCCAGCGCTAATATTACCAAAGTAAGTAAATTTACCCCATGTCTTTTCCCAAACACTTTCAGATATCTTTTCAAAATCCTCATCGCTGAAGATCCCCATATAGGATCTTTTAGCGTATACAAGATTTGTACCAGAAGCTTGAGCTGCGAAGTCGCTCAATATCATGGATCTCTCAATAGGGAACATGATTCTTTCTCTCATGTTCTGTAAATCTTCTGAGGTGTAAATACCTGATGAGGCTAGTTCTGTCAATGCGTTGCATCTCCAGCTAGCTGTAGTGGCAGGTTTCAAGATTGAAGGTGTTTCTCCCAAGACTGGATTAGGAATAAATTTGTACCATAGATTGTCAATTTTAGAATATTGTGGTAGGGGACTGTTACATGCAAGTTTCCCTGCACTCTTTGTTGGAATTTTTTCTTAACACAATTCATTTCTATATGATCATCACCCTTGCAGAAATCGCAACCTCGAATTGAACCGTCTTTTCTATTATCCGCATATTTATTACCAACCATGTTGCCATTATTATTACCCATATTATTACCATTATTATAACCGTTCGTGTAATTATTATTGTAGCCATTTTTATTACCATTATAATAGCTACCATTATTACCATTATTGTAACCATTATTATAACCATTATTGGTTCCATTATTATAACCATTGTTTGACCGTCGTCGCTGATTGCAATCTTTTGCTTGGTGACCAATTATATTACATAATTGGCAAGTAGGGCGTTGATTCCACATTGGTGTTGGTTTTTTATTGAATCTTACTTGCAGACGCTGTTGATTTTCTCGTTGCATTCCGCAATTTCTTGCAGCATACCCTTATTCCGCATAATTGGCATGTTGGTGATGCGTAGCTTTGTTGTGGTCTGACATAATTTCCAATCTTATAGCAGGTTTTTGCGTCATGACCTTTAATGTCGCAAATCTGACATACTTTGTCATTTTCTAGTTTTGATGCGATTGTTGGGCAATTTTTCGCTATGTGTTCCGTACTGTCAC
The DNA here is from genome assembly GCF_014905175.1 of Aphidius gifuensis. Classification (NCBI taxonomy): domain Eukaryota; kingdom Metazoa; phylum Arthropoda; class Insecta; order Hymenoptera; family Braconidae; genus Aphidius; species Aphidius gifuensis. Next base: position 14,951,550 of record NC_057789.1, on the reverse strand, counting down.
ACAATTGGCATTTTTGTTGGTTCTTATTTTTCCAACAATCTTGTTCTGAATGGTTTTTACCATTACATTTTGTGCATTGTTTCAAAGTGATAAACTCTTGAGTACATTCGCTTGCAAAATGTCCCTTTTGTCTACATTTGAAGCATACCTTCATTTCTTTAAATGTCGTGGGCTTTTCGTCCCCTGACATTTGAGGCTTAGCTAATTTACATTGCGGTGCTACGTGGTCTTTTTCTTGACATAATTGGCAAAAGTTAACTTCGAAAGTTCTTTTCTTAGTTTCTTCTCTGCCTAACGTTGCCCTTCTGGCTAATTCTTCCTCTCTCTCTGCTGCTTGTTGTATAATCTTTTCATAATCTTCAGACCAGTTTATGTAATCACCAAGTTCAGGCTTGATTCCCGACCTTAGTACGTCTTTTGCTAGCTCTTTCATTTCTTTTTTGATTCGTTTTGGTCTTTCATTTTCTGCGGGTGTATGCATTTCTTCAATAAAATTTGTGCATTCTCGAATTCTTTTGACGAAGTTTTTTATGGGTTCATTATTTTTCTGAATGAGTTTGAAAGCTTCCCCGATTAACACTTTTTCGTTTTTGGTTTTGCTTATCAATTCCCTGAGTGACTTCATCAAATCTTCAATGCTTTCAAATTTCTTTTTAGTCATATCATCACGTACTTCTCTACTTACTTTGGTACGTACTATCATTTCAACTAAATTCTTTTCTAGATCCTTACCCACATAGTCTCGACTTTCCTCACATTCTATTCTGAATCTTGTGAGTTCTTGCGATTTACCTGTATAATTGGAAATACTTTTACATAATTTGTTCATAAGAGTCATGAGATGTGTTGTTTCTTGGATCTCTGCTAATCTTTTTGCTGTTGCGTCCGCCATTTTGTTATTTATTGGAATTCTTTGTTCGGGTTCGATATTAAGATTACCTGTTTTTTCATTATCGTTGTTCTTATTTCCCTTATTTGAATTATTAGTTGCAACTGGACTTGTTCTTAACTCTTTTTCTTTTTTCTTTGTATTTTCAAGATCAATTTCAGCTATTAGATTTTGTGCTTGTAGAACTTGTTGAGTAAGCTCGTCTTCCCAATATTGTTCTTCCAAGTTTTCTATCGATATTTCTTGTTCTTGTTCAATTGATGCTTCACTCTTGCTGTCACTGCTGCTGCTGTCTGGCAAAGTAGTATTTTTTGCAATATAATTACTGTAGCTGTCGTTATAATTATCGTCGTCGTTGGTTATAATTGAATCGTTATGATGATGTATATTTATTGCGGGTGAATTAATATGAACTTTTATTGGGGTGTTAATTATAACTTTGGTTAATTCTGGTTCATGCGTTTCAGTTACGTTTTCTAATGGCGATGGTCTTTTTTCTAGGATTTCTTTGTCAATTTGATTTTTGATTTCTTGACTTTGTTTACTGCTAAAAAACGATTTAGTTAATGAACTAAAACTTTGCCAACTCGAATTGGTCTTAACGTTCTCGCCAAAAATTTTAATTTCTTGACTTTTTTCAAATTTTTTTTTTGCGAGACGGTCGACTTCAAATTCTTGGCTCCAAAAATCGTTTAAGTCTTTGTTTTTGCGTTCCAATTAGGATTTATCTGATTCTCGACGCTCTACTTCAATTTTCTGTTTAAATTCGGAAATTTCTTTATTTTTCCTTTCTTTTTCAAGCTCGAATCTTAATTTTTCTGATTCTTCTTGATATAATCTTGTCTCGAAATTCGGATTACATGGATTTAATGGTGTATTCAAGTTTATTAAATTGAAACTTTCGTTTACCCCGCTTTTGAATTGATTTTTCCGTAATACCAAATTTTTTAAGCTATTTCTCTTTTTAATTGATCGTGCTTCTGTCCCTGACAATTTTTTTCTGTCTGGGCCGTAATACAAATCCCTTTCTTTGCCTAAGATTATATCGTTTTACAGGTTGGTTTATTTCCGTGTTTTCACTCGACATTAGAGATTATTACAATTTTTATTCTATGCTAAAATTTATGTGGCTGAATAAGGGCCACCATCCATTAAATCCGATAAAGGGAATTTCGTTGCAAGATCATTGTTGTTTGTCAATGTTTTTATTATTTATTCCTATATTAATTTTTATATTCATAAACTATTTGAATAGTTTGTTACTTGTAAAAGCAACTGGTTTTAACATAGACGTGGGTTCGAATCCCAGTAAAAGCAATGTGTTTTTTTTTTTTTTGTAAATAATTAAAAATTTAAATTGTTTAAATTTTAATTAATTAAATTTCATTTTAAAATTTATACGGGTAATATTAATTTTTATATTCATAAACTATTTGAATAGTTTGTTACTTGTAAAAGCAACTGATTTTAACATAGACGTGGGTTCGAGTCCCAGTAAAAGCAATGTTTTTTTTTTTTTTTTTTTTTTTTGTAAATAATAAAAAATTTAAATTGTTTAAATTTTAATTAATTAAATTTTATTTTAAAATTTATGGGGGTAATATTAATTTTTATATTCATAAACTATTTGAATAGTTTGTTACTTGTAAAAGCAAATGATTTTAACGTAGACGCGGGTTCGAGTCCTAGTAAAAACAATGTTTTTTTTGTAACTAATTAAAATTTAAATTGTTTAAATTTTAATTAATTAAATTTTTATTTTAAAATTCGTAAGAATAATATTAATTTTATATTCATAAGCTATTTGAATAGTTTGTTACTTGTAAAAGCAAATGATTTTAACATAGACGTGGGTTCGAGTCCCAATAAAAGCAATGTTTTTTGTAATAATTAAAATTTAAATTGTTTGAATTTTAATTAATTAAATTTTATTTTAAAATTCGTAAGAATAATATTAATTTTATATTAAGCTATTGAATAGTTTGTTACTTGTAAAAGCAAATGATTTTAACGTAGACGTGGGTTCGAGTCCCAAAGTAATGTTTTTGTAAATAATTAGAAATTTAAATTGTTTAAATTTTAATTAATTAAATTTTATTTTAAAATTCATAAGAATAATATTAATTTTATATTCATAAGCTATTTGAATAGTTTGTTACTTGTAAAAGCAACTGATTTTAACATAGACGTGGGTTCGAGTCCGAGTAAAAGAAATGTGTTTTTTTTTTTTTTTTTTTTTGTGAATAATTAAAAATTTAAATTGTTTAAATTTTAATTAATTAAATTTTATTTTAAAATTTATAAGGGTAATATTAATTTTTATATTCGTAAAAGGAATTAATTTTCCGTTACGGTTAAAAATTTTTATTATTTATACTTTTTTGTATCCCAGAAAAAGAATTTTTTTAGTAATTTAAATTAATTTGATATTATTACTAATTGTTATAATGTAGGTGGTATATATTTAAAGGGATGATATTAGCCTATCGATCATTTGGAAACAACCGATGTACTATTGATAGTTAATATATCGATTAGTCAAGAATAAAATCGATTGTTTATTATTTGACAACGTGTAATTGTTGAATATTGAAAAGGGAGTAATAATATATCGATTATTGAAAATAAACTCGATTGTTTATTTATTAATAATGTAAATGTTAAATTATTAAAATCGGAATAATAATATATTGATTATTCAAAATAAACTCGGTTGTTTATTTATTAATAATGTAAATGTTAAATTATTAAAATCGGAATAATAATATATCGATTATTTAAAATAAATTCGCTTGTTTATTTATTAAAATTGTTTAAATGTTAACATATTAAAAAGGGAGTGATAGTATATCGATTATTTAGAATAACTCGATCGTTCATTTATTAAAAATGTTTAAATGTTAAAATATTAAAAAGGGAGCAATAATATATCGATTATTGAAAATAAATTCGCTTGTTTATTTATTAATATTGTTTAAATGTTAAAATATTAAAAAGGGAGTGATAGTATATCGATTATTTAGAATGACTCGATCGTTTATTTATTAAAAATGTTTAAATGTTAAAATATTAAAAAGGGAGCAATAATATATCGATTATTGAAAATGAATTCGCTTGTTTATTTATTAAAAATGTTTAAATGTTAAAATATTAAAAAGGGAGCAATAATATATCGATTATTGAAAATAAATTCGCTTGTTTATTTATTAAAAATGTTTAAATGTTAAAATATTAAAAAGGGAGTGATAGTATATCGATTATTTAGAATAACTCGATCGTTCATTTATTAAAAATGTTTAAATGTTAAAATATTAAAAAGGGAGCAATAATATATCGATTATTGGAAATAAATTCGCTTGTTTATTTATTAAAAATGTTTAACTGTTAAAATATTAAAAAGGGAGTGATAGTATATCGATTATTGGAAATAAATTCGCTTGTTTATTTATTAAAAATGTTTAAATGTTAGAATATTAAAAAGGGAGTGATAGTATATCGATTATTTAGAATAACTCGATCGTTTATTTATTAAAAATGTTTAAATGTTAAAATATTAAAAAGGGAGCAATAATATATCGATTATTGGAAATAAATTCGCTTGTTTATTTATTAAAAATGTTTAAATGTTGAAATATTAAAAAAGGAGTGATAGTATATCGATTATTTAAAATAACTCGATCGTTTATTTATTAAATGTGTAAATGTTTAAATGTTGAAATCGGGAATAATAATATATCGATTATTTAAAATAAACTCGATTGTTTATTTATTTGAGATGTTTGAATAATAAGGTATTAAAATCGAAATAATAATATATCGATTATATATAAAAAAAAATATAAACTCGATTGTTTATTTATTTAAAATGTTTAAATGTTGAGGTATTGAAATCGAATTAATAATATATCGATTATATAAAAAAAATAAACTCGATTGTTTATTTATTTAAAATGTTTAAATGTAAAACTATTAAAATCAAAATAATAATGTCTCGATTATATAAAAAAAATTAACTCGATTGTTTATTTATTACAAATGTTTAAATAAATGAATATTTAAAAAGGGAATAATAATTTAATGATTATTAAAAAAAATATGAGGTCGGGTTTCGTATTAATTTACAATGTGTAAATGTTGAATATTTAACAACGAATAATAGTATATCTATTGTTTAAATAATATCAGTTTTTATTCACTAAAAATGTATAAATAAATAAATTTTTAAAGAGTGAATAATAATATATTGCTTATTTAAATGAAATTGATTTTTTTTTTTATTTATTAAAATGATTGAATTAAATTGTTTTTAATTAAAAGGGGGACTTGACAGCCGACATTGATGGGTTGCAACGCCATTGCATTTTCTAATGGCGGTTAAGGGTTGTTGGGACCCGCCCTTCGGTGTTGGCTAGACCTCATATCTCAAATATTCAAATAAATTACATTATTATTTATTTATAACAATTATTGTCGCAAAGGAATTTTAATCCCTCAAATATTTAAATTGAATAAATCGTTTTTTTTTTTTTTTTATTAATTAACTTATTGTTAATGTGTGTATAGTAATTATTGAAAAGGGGAGATAAATTCTTAAGATTAATTTTGATTGGCTATTATCCATACATAGTTAATATTGTTGTATAAGGGAATTAAATCTTAAATATTTAAACCAAATAATTTGTCATTAATGTATGCGTACTTGACAACGTAAAATAAATTTGGATGTTCGAATTAATGGTTTTTATTTTTACTGTAAAGAAATTAAATAAATTCCAAGTCTTTCAGTATTAGTGATTGCGTGCTAACTACTAGAAATTACAAATAGTTTCCCAACATTTGAAGCCATTGATTTGTTATCCCCATTTATTTGTTTGTCAAAAAAATAAAAATAAAAATACATAGCGGTTTCGATAAAGTCTACTGGATTTTTTTGTGAATAAAACTTTCCATAAATTATATATGTTTAAGTGAATATCAATAATATACAATAATGCACTGTAATGCATATCATAAACGTTTAATGCAGAGGCGTTTTTGAAACATTGTATTCACGTTTCATGTGTTGTATTGTGTGGCCACTAGAAGGCGCTGAATGAGCAATTTGTAGACTGTTTTGTCTATTTTTTTTTTGACGTTGATGCACACATTTTTATCTTTTTTAATTATGGCAATTATTTTTTCAAATCTTTTAAGTAGATTATTAAGAAAAAAAATTGTTTCAATCTGATAAAACATTTTTAAGGGTATCTTTTTTTTTTCTTAAATTACAGTTTATTCTGTTAAATTGAATTTATATTACGTGTATTATTAGTTCATCTATTTGGTTTGTGTATTTATTCTCTTATTTATAAAGGTAATTGTAAATTTATTCGTTCATATTCTTTAAATTAAATTGGGATAAAATTTTAATACAAATTTTCTAAAAAAAAAAAAGAAAATAAAATAAATTCCCAAGCCGGTTCTGAACCCGGGCTACTTAAACGGTGAGCCAGTGCTTTACCCCAGACCCACCGATCTCATTATAATATTCCATAAAAATGTCAGTAAGAATATAACTTTTTTAATTTTATCTTCTTTTAGTTTTAATCATACTTCTGGCAACAGTTGTCATACAGTTCAATAATAAGAAGGATCACTCTTAATTTTTTAATATGAATTAAAACTAAAGAAACGATGAAATCGAGAAAGTTGTATTGTTATATAAATTTTTATCAAGACGTATCATAAAATTTATGGCTTTAGGGTAAATCACCGGCTCATCAACCGAGTAGCTCAGGTTCAAAACCACCTCAGGGATTTTTTTTTTTTTTTTTTTTTATGAAAATTTTTATCTAAATTTCATTAAAATTTTATTCCAATTCAATTAGAAACATTACCAAAGTTTTATAAAAATTTTATAAAAATCACTTAGCAAGTTGACCCAATTATTATGAAAATTTTATAAAATATTCCCATGGGGTTATTTTAATTTTTATTTTGATTGTTATTCAATAATTTTTTTATTTTTTAATCGAATGATAAATACATTTATTTATTTATTTTTTTTTTTGTTTAATTTTCTTAGAAATGTAGAAAAACCGGTAAACACTTATAAAAAAAACCAGGTACATATATGTTATTCAGGACGGTTTTGATGAAGGAATAAAAAGGAATATTCCAATTATTATTCATAAATTAATTCACAAAAAAAAATTTAATTCAGAAAAATTATTTTTTTATTATTTAAATTCCAAAACGACAACATTTTTTTATCTTTGCAACTAAATATTTTTTTTTCCACATATTTTCATATCAGACGGTTGCAATTCCAACGTTGTTTATTTGATCTTCATTGTTTTGTTTTTTTTTCAAATTAGTCAAAGCACTCACCATGACATGTTTCAATTTTTGTGCCACATCCCTTAGTGGCCATTTACCATGGCTCACTTCCGAAGCACTTTCTGAAATTTATAAACAATATACATAACTATTAATAACCAATTTTTTGTAGAGAAAAATAATGAACAAAAAGTGTTCGATAAATTATATATAAATATGCCTCAAGTACTTACCACTAATTACTTGTTCGAGTTTAATAGCAATTTTTTTCAAGCCGATTTTTTTCGAATTCTTGCCATTCCAGTTCATTTGTGACATAACATTTTCTGTGAATACTCTCGACAAGATGTTTCGTGCTAAGGAAAATGCTGTATCACCATCTTGTTCAGTCAGATCATTTTTCTACAAAAAATAATATATAATAATTTTATTGCTTGAATGCCTCAATATTAACTCAAAATAAAATATAGATTGTACGATACCAGTTTTGACAAATTCTCTTGGTCATCAAGGGCTTCTTCCAGCTTCTTAACATCGTCGATCGAATCAACTGGCATTTCTATTTCTCCAATTTTAAGTGATCCTTTTGTTGAAGTACGACTTACTTTTTGCAGCTTACTTAATTCAATAGTGATGTCCAGTAATTTTGCTGATACTTTTCGATGATATTTTTTGTTTTTTTCTGGAAAAATATTTTTTTATTCACGCTTTTACTTAAATACCGTTATTAAAAAATTTTATATAGTTGATTCTATAGAACAATTATCCCATTTTGATTTATCAATCAAATATAAATACGTGAGAGGACTTTTTTATTGATCAAAGAAATCTAGATATATTTTAATTAGTCATACCTCCGTCTTGCCGAATATGCTCTTCTATTTTCTCTGTAATTGGATACATTCGAAATTAAACTTTAAAATAATGCTTATAATAATCAAATATTAGATGATCCCTATATGTATAATAATTTCATCGAATGATCATGAACTAAATTTTTCAAATCATATCGTTTTGTTATCTTACCAAGTTTATCCCAAATGTCAGCTAGAGTTATTTCATTATAACCTTCATGACGTAGCCGCTTTGCGTTGCCATCAAATAGCGATGACTTTTTCCTCTTAATGAAATTATCACCTTCATTTTCTTGATCTGATAAGTCAGAAACTTCTTCATTACTAGGGCTTGAATAATCATCTGAATTTTCTATATCGCTTTTTTTCAAAGACTGGAGGTTAGAATAATTGTTATTTTTTTGATTCATAAGTAATGATGTTTTTTGACTTTCTTTTACTTTTTTACGAATAGGCGTAAAATGTTCTAGCTCTCGATTTTCGTCTGTTAGTATTTTATCACTTCCATTGTTCAAAAGAATATCTTCTTTTTTTTTACAAATTTCTCGAGTGCCTAAAAAATGATAACATGCCAAAAAAAACGAATGTAGTTTGAGAATAGTAGAATATTTTTTGTTTATTCTAGTTTAGATGAACTTTTATTATTATTATTAGTATAGTTTTTCAAAATTTTATAGAGTTAATTTCATTAGAGAATAAAAAAAAAATCACTTCAATCAGGAATTGAACCCAGGCTATCGAGGTGTCGAGCCAGTGCTTTACCACGAAAACTGGTGGCTCGTCACTTGAATAGCCTAAATAAATAAAAAATATATTTTTTTAATAAATCGTTGTTTTTTCAAATAAATCGATTTTTTCAAATAGGTTTTATAAATAGAAAACAATAAATTATTAAAAATTATTTAAAATAATTATTAATTATATACGCGCCAAACTGCTGATTCATATTTTATAATAAGTAAGTTATAGGGCAATTGAAAATTCGTGACGTCAACCCATGCAACTTATGTATATTATATACCCTGTAAAGTCTCGCGCTGTGAAAAATGATTTGAGACTCTACCGAGTCTCTTGATATGCATAAAAAATATGTACATTTTTTATTATTCTTTCGTAATTTTTTTTAAAATTTTTTCATATTTCTACTTCCCCTCAAGATATAAATTTATAAAAAATTCTCAAAAATTTTATGAATTTTAATTAGAAAATAAAGAAAAAATCACTTCAACGAGGAATCGAACCCAGGCTATCAAGATGACGAGACAGTGCTTCACCACGAAGACTTATGGCTCGTCACTTGAATAACCTGGATTAAGTGATATTTTTTTTATTTTTTTTCATTTGATAATATTGGTAGATTGTATTTACCTTCGTAATGAATTTTTATAGGATAAGACAGCCAGTTCTGTTTATCTGGAGAATCGGCGTTATTGACGGACTTACTGAAGTCTTTCTTCGAGTAGTGTGATGGCCAGTAACCGAAACCTTGCCCTTCTTCATGAAAAGTCCACGATTTTGGGACGACAAATGTTTCAAGCTTTGCTGTTTTACCCAGTATATAATCGATCAAACAATATAAACTGAAATTTTTGAATTTTATATAAGATTAATACAGGTGGTTACAATTGAATATTATAAGAACTTAATTATATAATAAAGAGAGAGAGGCCCAAAATAGGCACCTTAAAAAAATCATTTTTCACAGTTTAAGGTCGAAAGTACATCCCATCGTCAAACAAAGTTTGAGCCCGGAAGGGTGCGCATCTACATATGGTTATAAAGAATATTTTCAGTGCCCCTCTATCCAAAATATATTCACTATACTGACAGGCTCTTGGTAATATGTGTTCTGTATTTCACCTGGACATGGAGGTGAATAAGGAGGGTAATCTCTCGAAATTTACTGAAGCTCACAGAATGGAGCAAGTCAGTACGTTTTTCTGCCGGTGATGACGCGTTTGCTACAACAGTTCTATGGTCACATGTTATTTTTGTTTATATTTTTTCATGATAATGTGACAAGTCAAAAGATAATTATTTATTAATTGTTATTAATTAATGTGACGATTTAAACTATGATCATAATATAATAAATTGATAAAACTATCAATAAGTCTGCATTTAAAAGTAAGTTAGTTCTTATTTTTTTTATAATAAGATATAAGTATAGATATGTCAATCCTTTTGTTTATGTAGCTTTAATGTTAAAAATATTCGAATATTATTAATTACAGTTATAACTAATATTTAAAATTATTTTATTATCACTGGTGTTCTTTTTTTTAGCACGAAAAATGGTACAAAAATGTATTGTTTTCGAATGTCAAACATTAAAGGCAAATAAAAATGGTATTTCTATTTTTTCTGTACCAAAGGTAATATTTTAATGAAATATATATTTATATACCTACATATATATATTATTTTTCATACTAATTTGTATTTTCTTAACAATTTAAGGATCCTAAACTTTTTGATGCTTGGAAATCAAATCTCCCAAAGCTAAGGAATTCCCTGAGTGTATCAAGTTTGGTTTGTGAAAAACATTTTCATCCAAGTGATATAATATCACAGTTTACTCAAAAATTACCTTCAGAAACGTGGATATATCCTCGTAGTAAAAAACGATTGAAACCTAAGGCTGTCCCTATATCTTCAGACGTCTGTTCATCTTCAGATAATACAATATTCAAGGGTGATAACGAGGCAATAAAAGCGAATGATGAAGTACCAAATGAATCTATCGTTGATGCATCAATTAATCCTTATGTTCATGTATCAATTAAACCTGGTGTTAATGTACCAGATGAGCATGAATTTTATGTACCCAATGCAATGTAATGTTCATGAACAAAATGACTCTGATGTTCATGTACCAGATGAGTACGAATTATATGTACCAATGCAATGTAATGTTCATGTACCAACTAAATCATCATTACATATGATACATGCGTCAACTCAGACTGTAGACCATAATGATTCATTCGAACTAAATAAAAAAAAATTGAATGTAAACACCGGTAATTTTAATTTTTTAATGATCATATACTTTGATGTGTCACATTGTCATGTATTATGAGATTGCCAAAAATGTAAACAAAAATACCATGTGACCATAGAACTGTTGTAGTAAAAGCGCCACCATCGGCAAAAAAAGGTACTGACTTGCTCCATTCCGTAAGCTTCACCAACAGCCTATGCTTTAACATAGGAGATTACCCTCCTTATACACCTCCATGCACCTGGATAAGCACACACATACTACCATAGCCAAGAGACATGAGACGGCACGATGAATAAAAGAGAGAGAACGGCCGCTAATGATAGAAATTTTAATAATTAAAAATTATGTATCTATTAAAATCCACGGAAAAAAAAGATCTATATGGGCTATATGAGTAAAATAACCGTATTAAAAAGTACTACAAAGTGATGAAGAAAACAGCAATATTAAAAAACAATTTTTTCAACTACAAACGTAAATGTGTGTTACGACCCTATCATAGTGTGTTAGAGTTGTCAACTTTGACATCAATTATCTAAAATCATGAAAAACACATAAAAATTTTGAAATAATTCATCGAAATAGATAATTTATGTGAGCTGCCGCTTTATATGTTTGACTGCGCAAGAGATTAATATTTACACTGACTTGAGAGTGCGCATACGTTTGCTACGGGTGCGTGAACCTGGCCTGCATAAGTCCTAGAAAAATTATCTTATTATTAAAATTTTTAACTAACAATTGCATGGCACCTTTAAAAATCAATATTTTTCAATAATTTTTTTTTTATTTTAAAGAACAAAACAAAAGCTTATTTGTACCGATAAAATGAAAATTTGTACCTCAATAATAATAATAATAATAATAATAAAGTATAGTAGTTGGATATTTTGGAGTAACTTGTTTTTTTATTATTATTGATGAGGTCGAATTCTAATTTTATTAGTAAAAATTAGCTTTTGTTTTGTTCTTTAAAATAAAAAAAAAATTATTGGAAAATATCGATTTTTGAAGGCGCTATGCATTTGTTAATAAAAATTTTTAACTAACAATTGCATGGCACCTTTACAAATCAGTATTTTTCAATAATTTTTTTTTTATTTTAAAGAAAAAAACAAAAGCTAATTTGTACCGATAAAATTAGAATTTGTACCTCAATAACAATAATAATAATAATAATAAAGTATTGTAGTTTGATATTTTGGAGTAACTTGTTTTTTTATTATTATTATTGAGGTACAAATCCTAATTTTATCAGTAAAAATTAGCTTTTGTTTTGTTCTTTAAAATAAAAAAAAAATTATTGGAAAATATCAATTTTTGAAGGCGCCATGCATTTGTTGATAAAAATTTTTAACTAACAATTGCATGGCACCTTTAAAAATCAGTATTTTTCAATAATTTTTTTTTTTATTTTAAAGAACAGAACAAGAGCTAATTTGTACCGATTAAATTCGAATTTGTACCTCAATAATTAAAGTAGATATGCAATTGTTAATTATCATTTTGGAGTAAATAATTTTTTTTGTTGTTATTCTTGAGGTACAAATTCTGGGCTTGGTGATACGAATTAGTACAAATTATTCTGCGTCTGTAGCAATTTTTTTTACCCCCCTAAGTCATCAAGAATAAAAGTCGATATTTAACCCTTTTTCGACCCTTTAATTTTGAGGTACAAATTCAATCAATGGTGGTACAAATTAGTACAAATAAAGACGCTTCTAATGAGTATCCTAGATAATTTTTCTAGGACTTATGCAGGCCAGGTTCACGCATCCGTTTGCTACGGACCTACGATCGCAGCGGCAGCTCACAATTTGTTAATTAATTAATAACTTGGTAAATTATTGCTAAAAAAAATTGAAAATTCGGGAAAAACTTTTTGATATATAGATGAACAATGTTGTCACTGACAAGTTTTTAAATTCTAAAATTTTCTCGACATTTTTTTATCTTGAAGTTCAAAAAACGTATTCTCCGACCGGCATTACTCAATAAATTAATAAAAAAAAACAATACAAGTAATTAATTTTTTTAATGTTATTTTCATTATCGCTAGACTATAACAAAACTATATGCCAAGTTTCAAGTCATTCATTATTAACAAAGTTATGACGAGTTAGACCTAGAAAAATAATTTTTTTTCGAAAAAAATAATATTAAACTTTATTTTTTATTTCAACAAATAATTGTACGCACTCGTGCCTTTATTGCACCCAGGCACTCAATTATCGGTACTTTCGACTTTAAATGGATTTATATATTTGATATTTACTTACTTTTCACGTACAGCCTGAGGGGTTTTATTTTTAGGGCTCTTTGAAATCGAATTGACTGCAGTTTTTTTTAAACGACCAAGATTATTACTATTCAATTTTTTTGTTTTAATGTTAACAATATGTTTGGTTTTTTCAATTTTATGTTCTTTCGTCATTTTATATATATTCACTTGAATGGTTTTTCACTTTTTTAACTTTTCAACAAATGCCACTGCTTACACTTCACTGGCTTATTAGTGAATGCAGAGTCCGAAACATACAACTGAATACTTTGCCAGAAGAAGATGAGAAACTAAAATAATGAAAATGAATTTACATTGAAAATCATTTCAAAATTCCATATCGACAAAGGCACATATACAAAAGTCACACGTAAAGAATTTTATTTTTCTCGAAAATATGATAGACACGGCGCCGGACAAATTTTTGTGCTCTGACTTTACTTTACAATGGATCCTACTGATAGTGATTGTAAAGGAAAGTATTCATGAGTATTACACGCAGGATTATGAATCAGAATTCATCTTAAAGAAATAATAGAGAAATGAATTTTCCTTTGTTCAAAAAAAAAAAAATATTCGCAGTTGGAGGTTGTCAGTGTGTGTTTTACTATTTATCCTGGTGAGCTGACCACAAAATTTTAGTTTTGAAAAAGCTTATGGAAATTATCAAACTGAGAAGTCTTCGAACTGAAATTTTTCTATAATTTTTTTTTTTTGTGAGGAAAAAAGTTTATTCAAAAAATAAACAATTTTTAATAACATCAGTACTTAGATAACTAATAATTGTTAAGATTATTATAATAAATATTATGTTATAACAGATGGAAAAATTTTATTTATAACTAAACATCTTCAATGTCATAGATATTTTGATTTTGTTTCAAGAAGAAAAGTCTCGAGGATTAAAAACCCCCGCTGGTTCTTCTTGATATATTCTTCTTGATAAATAATTGATTCCGCGATCTCTGTTAGAATTAGATAAAAATGTTCCAAATAAAAGTTGTAGAGAATAATATTTTAGGGGGGGTAAGTCAAATAAGTTTTTTTTTTTTAACCATTCGATTTCCCACCCTCAAATACCCCTTTGTGAATTTTTCCGAACAAATCGACAATTTTCAGAAGATTTGACCGAAGGTGACTGGACTAAAAAGGAATAGTTTTCTTTTTTTTTAGAATAAAATTGTTCCTGTGATTTTTTCTAACATGAATACTTAGATAAATAATAATTATTAAAACTATTATAATGAATTTTATGTTATAACTGAATGAACAATTTTATCTAACCACACGCCTTTAACGTCATAGATATTTTAATTTTATTAAAAAAAAAATTTCTCGGGGACTATAGATCTCCTGCAGGTTCTTTTTCGAACACATTGTTCGAGTATAGAAGGACACAGTAAAAGAAACAGAATAAGAAAAGAAAACTAGGTACATTTTCGACATTTAAAATATTTTGTGTAAGTCTTTAGACAATTTTTTTTTTTACCTGTTTTTTTTTTATTTTTTCATTTATTTTTATATCACAGTATGATTGTCTAAATTTCAATATTAAAAATGTTTTTCAAAGTCAATTGATTGTTTGATAAGTAAATATTTATTTATTATATTGAGAATAATTTTAATTTATCAACTACAAAACTAATTTAATGGAATAGACGCCTTCACACATATACAACTTCGTAGTATTCTCTTGTAGTCGTTACTCAACTGTCTTGAAGATTAACCTGAAAACAAAATTTTGTGTTATTGTTATTATGACTGTTTATTATCGTCATTTCTTCTCAAAAATATACTTACAGAATTTTTTTTTTCAACAAAATCCAAGAGGATAGCATGCGAAAGAGTCGGTTTCTGCGATAGGTAGTAATAAGACTTTGTCAAGTACGTCGCTTAGTTTATATTTAACTGGACGAGGGGACAGATGACTAACACAGTAAATACCAAATTTTGATGAACGATATGGCTTATCATACACATCAGTGTATTTCTGAAATCGTTTCCCAATTACCCATATTTCTTCTTGTGATTGATCAAAGTTGCTGATGACGATGACCATCGAGTTTAAAAGCAAAACTGAGTTGTTCTTGCTGTCATGTGATAATACTGTATTTTTCCATTGAAGTCGATGATATTGAGAACCAGAAACTTCACAAGTTGGACCATGATAGTGTATAGATGTCGTGATGGGCCCAGTTTTTTTATCTTCAAGAGAGCTGTCACGCTCAAAACTGTTCATTGACTCTATAGTGCGGTTAACTAGTTGTTGCAACGGTTTGTATGATGCTCTTATTTTCTCCTTAATGATTCCCAGTTCGTTTTCAAAGATAAAAGCAGAAAATGATTCTGCTGGACCGTTTTTTTTCACGTCACCAGCAATATGAATCAGACTATGTACATTATATGATATAAATTGAGGACCAAAGTGTGAGGCGGATCTTTGGACGAATTTCCGTAATAAATCATCAGCAACATTATTATACTTGATACATAATTCAGGTCGTACAAGAATAGTTGCAGCTATATGTAAAAGCATAAATATATTGTACGTCGATTTTTTTAAATATTTTTTCAAGATTATAGGTGCTGTGTATAACACAAATGAACGAGACTGAGTAGCTTTCCACCCATCACTTTCTTTTAAGTCACCTGGTTTTCTACTAAAATCATTTGGCCAATATTTTGTGAATGATTTCAGTTGATCGTTAATCAAATTAAGATGCAGTGCAGATAAGCGAAATTTTTGTGACACTCTTCTACAAATTCTTTGACAAGTTTTTCCGCAAGTAGATTTGCATAACTGTTTCACCGACTTTGTAAAATATCGTACAAGTTTTCTAGCAACGCCCAGCCATATCAAATGCATAATATCCTGTGGAAACTGAGAAATCATTTTAATCTTGGCATCCAGCAGGGGGCTTTTTTCTTTCCAATGATTAGTGTATGTTAAAAAATCAGCATCATTTCTCAAGTCAGCATTGACTTTTGGAAACGTCATACAACCTTTCCACACACCTTCTTGTATACAACGGTCACAACCGTTTTTACCTGTATGGCCTATTATACATTTAACGTATGCACGAGCCGGACAGTCACAAATAAAATTCCCTATTTCGATAACTACGGCTCTCCCATTAATTGTTATTTCTTGCTCCGTCATTTCATTAAGCTCGGGTACAAAGTCTTTAAAAAATTCATTAATATTAGCTTTATCTGGGCCACAGTATACTGCGCACATGAACGGATGAGGATTTTTAATACCCTCAATCCTGCAAAGAATGGGCCATAATTGAATGTTTGAACTTTTTTTGAGTGGTATTCCGTCAATATTAAAATGTAGAATAAGTAGGCTAGGAATGTCACTTTCATAATTCATTCGGTGTCGAACCATTGAAACTATACCAAAATAATAATAATGGCCTTTACCCATTGGCTCAACTAAGACTTTAGTTGGTCCTTTAAGTATTGTTCTCGGATCTTTTGGTAATTCATTGTGAATTGGCTGCAATAAATTCATGAGCACTCGCAAGTTGCTGCGAGGAACGTTACATTGAATAGCATATGTTTTCAATACGTCAGAGATAGTAACTTCAGGTGTGCTTACAGGAGGCGGAATATGATTTTTTTCAGTATATTCACATGTGTCATCCAACAAGTCTGTATCACTGCAAAAATCATTCATCGAATCTTCGCAACTAGAATTACTAAGCTCGATCACACTGCAAGCCTTGTTATTATAATTTAAATCCTGACTAATATCAAGATGAATTTCATTACTAATTTCATTATTGTCACTAATCTCATCACTAATAATGTTATCACTAGAACTGGAGGATTCACTTACGAAACTCTTAAATTCTTGCTCAATAGTTTTTTTAATAAATGCATACTTTTGTGATCTTTTCCATGATCTCACTCGGATTGGCAGTGACATAGTTAACAGTGTTATAATAATTAATACAAAAGTTAGTGTTGAAGAGATACAAATATCAATATTGGAAATTATATAATTAGATATTTAATTTTAACTATAAAATATTACACTGCAGTCTTTAGTGAATAGAGAACTTGTTTAGTGCGAACCTTAGACTAAAAAGGTCAGCTCACATTTGCTTCAACTGGAATGAAAGCTGTATCCCCTCCTTTTTTGTTCAATACCTTTTATTTTTATTTCCAAAAATTGGCAGGGCATTGAAAAAGGAAAAAAAAGCCGTTTCCGTTCCCAGAATTCCGGGTTTTACAAATTAATTTATGTCCGAATTTAAAAATGAAAAATTTAATTTATGTGAAAATTTACTGTTTCATTATTAAATGCATATCTCCAATATCATACATAGTTATACATTATATCGGAAATAAAATTAATTCAAACGATCAAACTTTCTCCACAGGGTTCTTTTTATGCACAATAGTGAAGAAAGACAAAAAGGAAAAACGTAAACTACCTGAGATGAAAGACCCTGGTCTTTAAGCTGAAGACTATTTAGGCTTCGACGTCTTTCTATAGATGACCTTTTAGTTCAGTTGAGAGTTGGAAAAAAATATCATGGCTATAGATAAGATAATTTATTGTTATGAACAATTCAATAATAAATGAATGAGTAGAAAAATAATAGAAGAATAACTTTTTTGTTTTTATTTTATGACTTTATTTAATGGCTAGTATATTTAATATACTACGGTTTTTTTGTTCTCCGAGTTTGAGTAATTGTACGGGAAAAAATGAGATTCAATTGCGAAAATCACTAAACATTAAATAATTTGAATAAAAAAATAAACCACCAGCCTATCATAAATTTTTTTGCTTTTTGAATTTTTCAAGTAATTAAAATTCGTTTTCAATGTGTTTGCCTGCATTGTTTATAACACATATATATTTCAACGTTTTAAAAGCCTATTTAGTAAGCACGTTAAATATATTTTTTTATAATTTTATAAAAACGTTTTGGATTGTTACGTACATAACGTTTTTCATACATATTTTATGTAACATATCAAATACCATTTGGCTCCAATGTATTCGATACATATATTTTTCACATTTCAAAAACATCTTAAAAATCTCTGTTTAATAGCTTTTTTATTACTTTCAAAGAAACGCAATACAACAAGTAATCCTGAAATTTTTTTTTAACGTCTAAAATATAATTTGTTATTACGATGCACAGAATGATTTTTCAATCGTTTTATGAAAACATATATAAAATGTTAAACTCGTAACGTTCGAGGAAGACTTTTTTGAAAACATATTAGACACGCATTTTAGGTACTAGTTTATATTTATAATAAGATTGATAGATTAAAAACGTTTATAAAGCATTTTCGAAACGTTTGTACAGAAACATTTCTAAATCTATTCACTTGATATGTATTTATGACGTTATTTTTAAAACATTTCAGATTGATTTCTGAAAAAGACTATAGAAACGTTTTTTTTTTAGTTTCAGTAAATCAAAAACCTCTGATACGTTTTATAAACATTTTAAATACCTTTTTAAGAAACGTTTCGGAAAAAACGTAGAAAAAATTAATTTCATAACGTTTCTTTGCTGATCGGGAAGTGTGAGAGCATCAACACGACTAGTAAAATGTTCGATAAAGAAAAAAATGATCTGTATCAGATTACAAAAGCTAGCGATGCAATACGTCGTAAACATAAAATGTTAAAAATGAATCAAGACGCTTCAGAAAAATATGCAAGTGATATATTTAAGCTTATTGTAACACCTTTGAAGAAATTGGTGAATCAAAAAACAACAACAAGTGATATAAAAAACGAAGTAAAAAATGAACTTGAAAATAATGTTGTGAAAGAAGAACAAGCAAAAGAGGAAGATAATGATGATAATGATGTTTTTTATGAAACGTTTGATAAGTTTGATGAGAATTCTGTAAGAGAGCCACTTGATCAAACAGCCCCTCCACTAGATACTTCTTTTTCGAAAAATAATGAAAAATATATGAAAAAAGTCGATGTCAGTAAAACTCAATCAACAGGATTTTTAGTACGGAAACTTGATAATAATCTTATGTTTGGAAACTCAAATATTAAATTTGAAAATAATAAAATCTTCATTGAAGATAAAAATTATCGAGAGACGCCAGGTTTATTGGAACTCTTTTTCAATTATAAAGTTGATGACTCATTAATAAATAATGATGATAAAAAAAATTTCATCAAAATTATCAAATTAACAAATGCTCAGTATAGATATTTTAAACCTAATGGTGGACTGAGAAAAGAAACAAATGCCAAGTAAGAAAAATATATTTCACCATTCATGAAACCTACAACAAAAACTGGAACATCGCTACCTCGTTATAAGGTTACAAACAAAAGTAACAAATTTGATTACATTCATTGGGATGATCCAAATACACTTATTGATCGTCTTTGATTAATATTGACTTCCCAAGCAGCCGGTAATCCAAACCATACTAAAAGTTCATTACAAAGTGTTCGAGGTCCTCCAGGTGATGGTTTTAAACGAACATCAGATGGACATTATGATATAAATAATAAACGATTAAGTAATGTTGCTGATCCAGTAGAATGATGCAACATCTGTTAAAATTACTAAGGCAATCATAAAAGAAGAAACACGAATTTTATATCAATTAAATAAATCTCTACGAGATGATGTTGATAATAATAATATAATAGCCAATTCACTTCAGTCTCAATTTCAAGAATTCATTAGGAATTATCGTCTTGAATTTGAAACAGCACAAAGTCTTTCACTCCAAAATATAGAATCCATTCAGACATTGGAGTCCAGATTAACTTCATCGAATCACCTTTGAGAATTTCAAACTGAATTTTGAAAAATCACTCAATACATTAAGCACTGAAATTGGAAATTTGGAAATTAAAATAATAAAAAAATTGACAATCTTGGATAATCATATCAGGACACTTGAAAATCGTTTAAATGGATCATAAAAAAGCAGTAGTTGCTCATGAGCTACACAGACCCGCTCGGAGAAATTATACTCGCCGTCATGTTGACATTAGAGGATTGGATGAAACTTGGCAAGCAGATCTAGTTCACATGCAAGCTTATAAATCTGTTAATTGAAACTATAAACATTTGCTCACAATTATTAATGTATTTTCAAAATTTGCATGGGCTATACCAATAAAATCAAAAACTGGAAAAGATGTCACTGCAGCAATGAAATCTGTACTTGATGAAGGACGTATTCCAAAAAAATTACATGTTGACCGAGGAAAAGAATTTTACAACAAGGAATTTCAAGCTCTTATGCAATAATTCAAGCATCAATTGTTGAACGTTTCAATAGAACTCTGAAAAATAAAATGTGGGAAAAATTTACTAATCAAGGATCCTGCAAGTGGTTAGGAATTTTATCTGTCTGCTTGGAAATTATAATAACTCAAAACACAGAACAATAAAAACGAAACCAATAGCTATAAATAAAACAAATAAAAAGCAACTATTGAAAAATGTTTATGAAAATTTTAAAGTAAATCGAAAAATTATAAATAAATTCAAAGTTGGTGATAAAGTTCGAATTAGTAAATACAAAAATCTTTTCGAGAAAGGATATACACCAAACTTTACTACAGAAATTTTTACAATCAAGGAAGTAAAAAATACGGATCCAGTTACTTATAAGCTCATTGATTATAAAGATCATCCAATTGAAGGAGGATTCTATGAGGAAGAATTGACAAAAGTAAAATATCCTGACATTTATTTAATCGAAAAAGTAGTGAAAAAACGTAGTAATAAATTATATGTAAAATGGTTAGGTTTTGATGACTCGCACAATAGTTGGATAAATGAATCAGACCTGTAAATAAAATATATATATTATAATTTTGGAATAAATAAAAAATCATAAAAATATGTTAATTATCTTTTTATTTTATAACCCCATGGCACAGTATCAGTTGTATTTGGTGACAATTGTCTTTTATCATCTAACCAACTCAATGCTATTTTCTTTTGTGCTATAGTATTTGCTTTATGTATCTTACTTCTAATTAAATACTGAGTTATTGTTAATAGTTCATGGTCAAAAAGACATTTTTTATAATCCTCAAAAGTAATTTCTTTTAATGTTGAACTTTTTACCCCTTTTGCTCTTTTAGTATCTTTTTTTCTCCAAGAACACGAAATGTATAGAGTTTAGCTCTTAAACCAATGAATTCAGCTATAATTTTTTCACAGCTTTCATCTTTCATAAGTCCAAGTACTTTTTTGTTTACACGAGGCATTTAGAAAATATTATTTTTAGAATAATCTGAAGTATCAAATTTATCTAAACTTTTTTTATATTTCTTCATAAATATTAAAATTAAAATTATATAATAAACTGTCTGTGTCGTGATACATTAATTTTGCTTTGTTACCAAATTCAGATTTTATATAATTTTAATGAAAGTCATAAAGACATGTTTTTGATATATCAAGTATTGAAAATTCTACATAGACGGGTTTATTAAAATTAATTTTCGTTCGATTCATTTTAATAATAACAATATCTTCCCCAAATACTGTTAGACTATGGAAATTCGGTTGTTGAATATAGTATTTAGCACCATATCTATTTTCCCAACTAGTAACCATTTCAACATCTTTCTGTTTTCTTACATTTTCAATACACTTTCCGTATACGGCATTATTTAGCAATTTAACATTTTCTTTTTTCAACAGCGAGATCATTCACACATCCAATCACAATAAATTCTTTTTCAAAAAAAACTTTAAATTCAAATTATTGAACAAAAAAAACAATAATAATTTTAAAATAATTTACACGTTCAATCACATAAAACATTCTAAATAACCGAAAATTTCAAAATATTGAATAAAAAAACAAAAAAATAACCTCAAAATAATTTATACGTTTAATCACATAAAACCTATTTATTCACTTTTTATTACTCAACAAATAATCTACAAAATAATTATTGACAACTTCAATAGGAATAAAAAAATTTCTAAAAATTAAAAATTTACACACTCGACCTTGAAAACCTAACCAATAACATTTGACACTTTTCTTTTTTTAACCGATCTGACTCCTCGACCTCGACCCCCCGATCCAGACACCCCGATTGAGACTCCCCCATCCCGACCGCCTGATCTTACACCCCCGATCCCGACCCTTGCCTCTTTAACCCCTCACCACTGAGCTGAAACCGGCCCTGTATAACTACTTACTGTAATTATACTTGGTGTGTATCACCAAGTATATATATTTGACAAAAAATATAGTGTGATGCTTCAAGCAGTGTAACCAAAACGAAAGTGGCTTCTGGGTGGTTGCTTGGACGCTTGCTGGATGTTGAAGTCGAAGCTGGCCGATGATGCTCAATGATAGACAAGAGTCTCGAACAGTTACGCCAACGTACGGTGTCGGGTCATCCACCACCTCGAGTGGTAGTAATCAAATTTTCAGAACACTTGGTCTCAATTGGGATACGACAGCTAATTGTTTTAGTTATATTCCAATAGTATATAAAAAACCTAATGCAATCACAAAGAAAATTGTTTTAGCACAAGTAGCTCAGCTATTCTATCCACTTGGTTGGATATCACCAGTCATAGTTAAAGGTAAATGATTTATGCAATATCTATAGAATATTAAGCTGGACTGGGATGAGCCAGGCTCTAGACACTCATATGGCATCCCCACTCTCGATGTTTTTGGATATCAATCCAGATGACAATATCGACTTCGTAACATGAAAACATAAAAGCAATCGTCTTTATTGACTTTATTGACTTTATCGACGATAGAAAAACTTAAAAATGGCCGCCTGGCAAATCGCGAATTGGCGGTTAATCGTGCCTAGATGCTGTCTTCACTTATAAAACACAAAGCCAAAGATTAATAATTCTAATAAATGATTCTTTTTTTATGTTATATATTAGGGTGGTCCTTAAAGAGGCTATGGTGGAATTTCATCACTCTCACCCCCTCATTTAGTTAGAAATAGATAAAAAAAAATTCTCTCAAATTTTCAGAATTTTTACTCAACATTAACCCGTGCCGCAAAAGCTTTTTCTATTTTCGATTTCGGGATTTTTAGCAAGATTACGATATTCATAGAGACAAGATTTTATGAGTAATATTAGAACGTCATTGCAAGCAAAAAATATTGGTCGCAACAGAACTTCGATATCTCGAATACTTTTCGAGGTATCGAAGAACAATTTTTTTTTTTTTATTATATTATATCGAAGAAACATGATATTGAATTTTTCTTTTCGTCATTTTTTTAGTAGATAAATAGTTTGATAAAAAAAAAAAAAATTTGAAATCGATTTTCTTAGTATTTTTAACGAGGAATATTGTGGTTCAAACAGAAATATCGTACCTTCAACAGTTTTCGAGATACTGAGCTTTGAAGGTAAAATATATCGAAATATATTATTATTTTTTCATTGATTTGATATTTTTAAATAATTATGAATTTAAAAAAAATCAATATTAATAATGATTCTAGTAAGATTTTTTACGGAGAAAAACAATAGTGATGATAAAAATTCAATATCTCTATCCATTTTCGAGACATCAATTATTGAAAATTAAAAATATCGATATATTCATAAGATGACGAGTTGTAACTAGAAAAAACTAGATTCCATAGTCATATTCCAACTTGGATAAAGAAAAATGTTTTGCTTATAGCCGTTAGATCTTTTCTCAGCTATATCTTGACCTTTGCTATATCTTTTATTTAGCCTTAATGATAGCTAAACATACAATATCTACATTATTTTACCCGCTACGTTCTTTTTTTTAGCTACATCTTTTCCTCACCTGGATTTTTCACTAAGCCGCTAGATCTTTTTCTTAGTCTTAATTATAGCCAAACACACCCCTGGTAAAAATAATCTTTCCGGATTTTCTACGCAATTGAGACTTCCGGAGATATTATTCCAGAGTTTTTCCAGATTTTCTCGGGATTTTTTCAGACAAAATTCCTTTTTTATTTTTCGTAGGTAAACTCTTATTTCTAGTTTCTTTATTGATTTTTCCGATTTCTTGTGTTTGTTTTTAAAGCAAAAATTCCGGAAAAAATGCGGAGATATTATAGAAATAGTCTGGAGATTACTCCATAAATATCTCCGAAAGTCTCAATTACGTAGGAAATCCGGAGTAAGTCCGGAGAAATCATGAGATATCCGGAGAAAATCTGGAGAGATTATTTCTACCAGGGACAATATCTACGTTATTTTACCGGCATAATTGCTTCTTTAGCTGCATCTTTTCATCAGCTAAAGGCCGACTGGCAAGAATTTATGGTGGGGAAGCATAGCTCTCACTCACTCACTCTGGTGGGCTCTTATGAAAAGGAATGTGAAAGGGGCAGCTTCACCATCATAAACTCTTGCCAGTTGGCTTTTACATTATTTCATTAAAAACGAAAGTTACATCCTTTTATTCAAGTTGGAATATAACTATGGAATCTAGTTTTTTCTAGTTACAACTCGTCATCTTATAAATACATCGATATTTTTAATTTTCAATAATCGATGTCTCGAAAATGGATAGAGATATTGAATTTTTATCATCACTATTGTTTTTCTCCGTAAAAAATCTTCCTAGAATCATTATTAATATTGATTTTTTTTAAATTTATAATTATTTAAAAATATCAAATCAATGAAAAAATAATAATATATTTCGATATATTTTACCTTCAAAGCTCAGTATCTCGAAAACTGTTGAAGGTACGATATTTCTGTTTGAACCACAATATTCCTCGTTAAAAATACTAAGAAAATCGATTTCAAATTTTTTTTTTTTTTTATCAAACTATTTATCTACTAAAAAAATGACGAAAAGAAAAATTCAATATCATGTTTCTTCGATACCTCGAAAAGTATTCGAGATATCGAAGTTCTGTTGCGACCAATATTTTTTGCTTGCAATGACGTTCTAATATTACTCATAAAATCTTGTCTCTATGAATATCGTAATCTTGCTAAAAATCCCGAAATCGAAAATAGAAAAAGCTTTTGCGGCACGGGTTAATGTTGAGTAAAAATTCCGAAAATTTGAGAAAATTTTTTTTTATATATTTCTAACCAAATGAGGGGGTGAGAGTGATCAAATTTCACCATAGCCTTTTTAAGGACCACCCTATTATATATCAATTCAAGTGTTATAAGTAAAAAACTAAAAAATTCAAGAGATGATTTTATATTATTGCTGATTATTTAATATAATCTGAATTTATTCATGGTTACTTGGAACCAATTGTAAGGTTAGTTTGCTAATGATTTTTTAAAAATACAATTTAATTTTTTTATTATTAAAAATATTATAATTAATTATGTGTTTTAAGGCTTAACAATGGGGAGACGTTGTGGAGTATTGAATTGTGGTCACAGTAATGGTCGGATATATGAAAATAAATGTACAGTGTTTAAACTACCATCATTTTTTGAAGAGTGGGTATTTTATTTTTTATTTATTTCACACTAATATTCATATCTTTTTCATTAATTATTCTTTGTTTTTTTAGTTTTAAAAAAAGCATACAGCTTACTGGAAATGAAGAGTTAACTCGATCAAAAGGTTCAATAGTGTTGAAAACCATTGGTATATGTATATGCCATTATAACCAAAAAAATCGAATCGTTGGCAAAGGTAAAAACCGTAGACCTTCAGCAGGCCAGTTACCAGGCCTTAAACTTCCCGGAACAAAAATATCTGAAAGACTAATGCAAGAAGTCAAAAAAAATTACGACTTGAAAAAGCTGCCATCAAAAGGTATTTATTAATCAATATTTTAATTTATCAATCAATAATTATTATACCATGAATATTCATTTGCTATCATGTCTTTTTTTTCATATCTTTCAAAGGAATTAATAATGGCATATCTTTGGACATTGATACTAATAACAATTTGTCAGTTACTTAAAAGAATACTTCACCACTAGTCATGAATGGGACTACGACTTCGACGAGTATGTTAACTATTAAAAGTAATTTTTACATTTTCTCTTACTTTCAAATGACCAAGTAATTAAATTATTTTAATTTCATTTTCTAGATTTTGATGAAAGTTTGGATATTACTCAAGATGCAATACATATGCCAATTGATGACCTGCATGCAGATATTTCTCTTGATAATTCGTCGATATCACTTTCATCGATAGTCATGAATAAGACTAGGACTTCGACTTCATCTTTTCCTTAGCTACTGCTTTTCCTTGGGATTTTTATTTATTTAATAAAGAAAATTGGTGTAATTTATTTTTAAAAAATAAAAATGTGCAAGAAAAAGCAGTAGCTAAGGAAAAGATGTAGCTAAGAAATTAATGTTGCTCAAAACCTAATTTCTTTGGCAACTTTAATTCCTTAGCTACTGCTTGTCCTTGGGATTTTTATTTATTTTATGTAAATTTATTTTTTAAAAATAAAAATTTCCAAGGAAAAGGAGTAGCTGAGAAGCGATGTAGCTAAGGAATTAATGTCCCAAATAATTAAGTTTTAAGGAAATATATCTGCTTGAGAAATAATTTTTTGGGAACTGTAATTCCTTGGCTACATCTTTTCCTACGCTACTGCTTTTTATTGGGATTTTTATTTATTTTATAAATAAAATGCACGTAAATTTATTTTTTATTAATGAAAATGTCCAAGGAAAAGCAGTAGCTAAGGAAAAGATGTAGCAAAAAAATTAATGTTGCCAAAGAATTATGTTTTAAGGAAATATATTTGCTTGAGAAATAATTTTTTGCCAACTGTAATTCCTTGGGTACATCGTTTCTTCAGCTACTGCTTTTCCTTGGGATTTTTTTTTTTATAAATAAAATACATGTTATTGTATTAATTGAGTAGCTAAGGAAAAGATGTAGCTAAGGAATTAATGTTGCCAAAGAATTATATTTTAAGGAAATATATTTGGTGGAGAAATAAGTTTTTGGCAACTGTAATTCCTTAGCTTCATCTTTTTTTTTGCTACTGCTTTTCCTTGGTATTTTAAATTATTAAAATATATTGTTATAATTTTATTCGACGAATGAATGAATAAACTACCAAGGAAAAGCAGTAGCTAAGAAAAAGATGTAGCTAAGGAATCAATGTTGCCAAAGAATTATATTTTAAGGAAATATATTTGCTTGAGAAATAATTTTTTGCCAACTGTAATTCCTTGGCTTCATCTTTTTCTTAGCTACTGCTTTTCCTTGTGATACTTTTTTTTTTTATAAATAAAATACATGTTATTGTATTTTTAAAAAATAAAAATTTCCAAGGAAAAGCAGTAGCTAAGGAATTAATGTTGCCAAAGAATTATGTTTTAAGGAAATATATTTGCTTGAGAAATAATTTTTTGGCAACTGTAATTCCTTGGCTACATCTTTTCCTGCGCTACTGCTTTTCCTTGGGATTTTTATTTATTTTATAAATAAAATGCACGTAAATTTATTTTTTATTAATGAAAATGTCCAAGGAAAAGCAGTAGCTAAGGAAAGATGTAACAAAAGAATTATATTTTAACTAAATATATTTGGTTGAGAAATAATTTTTTGGCAACTGTAATTCCTTAGCTTCATCTTTTTTTTTGCTACTGCTTTTCCTTGGTATTTTAAATTATTAAAATATATTGTAATAATTTTATTCGACAAATGAATAAATAAACTACCAAGGAAAAGCAGTAGCTAAAATGTAGCTAAAATTAATGTTAAAGAATTATATTTTAAGGAAATATATTTGCTTGAAAAATAATTTTTTTCCAACTGTAATTCCTTGGCTTCATCTTTTCCTTAGCTACTGCTTTTCCTTGGGATATTTTTTTTTTATGAATAAAATACATGTTATTGTATTTTTAAAAAATAAAAATTTTCAAGGAAAAGCAGTAATAGAAAAAATATATTGAGAATTAATGTTTATAAGAATTATGTTTTAAGGAAATATATTTGCTTGAGAAATAATTTTTTGGCAACTGTTATTCCTTGGCTACATCTTTTTCTGCGCTACTGCTTTTCCTTGGGATTTTCATTTATTTTATAAATGAAATGCACGTAAATTTATTTGTTATTAATAAAAAAATTTCCAAGTAAAAACAGTAATAAGATGGCCCAGCTAAATAATATTTATAAATAAGTATATTTTAAGGAAATATATTTGCTTGAGAAATAATTTTTTGGCAACTGTAATTCCTTGGCTACATCTTTTCCTGCGCTACTGCTTTTCCTTGGGATTTTTATTTATTTTATAAATAAAATGCACGTAAATTTATTTGTTATTAATAAAAAAATTTCCAAGTAAAAACAGTAGCTAAGGAAAAGATGTAGGTAAGGAATTGATGTTGCCAAACAATTATGTTTTAAGGAAATATATTTGCTTGAGAAATAATTTTTTGCCAACTGTAATTCCTTGGCTTCATCTTTTCCTTAGCTACTGCTTTTTCTTGGGATTTTTATTTATTCAATAAATAAAATTTGTGTAATTTATTTTTAAAAAATAAAAATGTGCAAGAAAAAGCAGTAGCTAAGGAAAAGATGTAGCTAAGAAATTAATGTTGCTCAAAACCTAATTTCTTTGGCAACTTTAATTCCTTAGCTACTGCTTGTCCTTAGGAATTTTATTTATTTTATGTAAATTTATTTTTTAACAATGAAAATTTCCGAGGAAAAGGAGTAGCTGAGAAAAAATGTAGCTAAGGAATTAATGTCCCAAATAATTATGTTTCAAGAAAATATATCTGCTTGAGAAATAATTTTTTGGGAACTGTAATTCCTTGGCTACATCTTTTCTTTAGCTACTGCTTTTCCTTGGAATTTTTATTTATTTTATGAATAAAATGCACGTAAATTTATTTTTTATTGATGAAAATTTCCAAGGAAAAGCAGTAGCTGAGGAAAAGATGTAGCTAAGGAATTAATGTTGCCAAATAAGTATGTTTTAAAGAAATATATTTGCTTTAGAAATAATTTTTTGGCAATCGTAATTCCTTGGTTACATCTTTCCCTGCGCTACTGCTTTTCCTTGGGATTTTTATTTATTTTATGAATAAAATGCACGTAAATTTATTTTTTATGATGAAAATGTCCAAGGAAAAGCAGTAGCTAAGGAAAAGATGTAGCTAAGGAACTAATGTTGCCAAAGATTTATGTTTTAAGGAAATATATTTGCTTGAGAAATAATTTTTTGCCAACTGTAATTCCTTGGGTACTACGTTTCTTCAGCTACTGCTTTTCCTTGGGATTTTTTTTTTTATAAATAAAATACATGTTATTGTATTAATTGAGTAGCTAAGGAAAAGATGTAGCTAAGGAATTAATGTTGCCAAAGAATTATATTTTAAGGAAATATATTTTGTGGAGAAATAATTTTTTGGCAACTGTAATTCCTTAGCTTCATCTTTTTTTTTGCTACTGCTTTTCTTTGGTATTTTAAATTATTAAAATATATTGTTATAATTTTATTCGACGAATGAATGAATAAACTACCAAGGAAAAGCAGTAGCTAAGAAAAAGATGTAGCTAAGGAATCAATGTTGCCAAAGAATTATATTTTAAGGAAATATATTTGCTTGAGAAATAATTTTTTGCCAACTGTAATTCCTTGGCTTCATCTTTTCCTTAGCTACTGCTTTTCCTTGGGATATTTTTTTTTTTATAAATAAAATACATGTTGTTGTATTTTTAAAAAATAAAAATTTTCAAGGAAAAGCAGTAGCTAAGATAAAGATGTAGCTAAGGAATTAATGTTGCCAAAGAATTATGTTTTAAAGAAATATATTTGCTTGAGAAATAATATTTTGGCAACTGTAATTCCTTCTTCCCTATACGCCTACTGCTTTTCCTTGGGATTTTTTATTTATTTTATATATAGAATTAAATGCACGTAAATTTATTTTTATTAATGAAAATGTCCAAGGAAAAGCAGTAGCTAAAAATGTAGCAAAAGAAATTAAAAGAAGTTACTTAAAAGAATTGTATGTTTTGAGGAAATATATTTGCTTGAGAAATAATTTTTCGCCAACTGTGATTCCTTGGGTACATCGTTTCCTCAGCTACTGCTCTTCTTGTGATTTTTTTTTTTCATAAATAATATACATGTTATTGTATTAATTAAGTAGCTAAGAAAAAGATGTAGCTAGAAAGAATAATGTTGCCAAGAATTATATTTTAAGGAAATATATTTGGTGGAGAAATAATTTTTGGCAACTAATTCCTTAGCTTCATCTTTTTTTTGCTACTGCTTTTTCTTTTTGGTATTTTTAAATTATTAAAATATATTGTTATAATATCTTTATTCGACGCATGAATGAATAAACTACCAAGGAAAAGCAGTAGCTAAGCAAAAGATGTAGCTAAGAATATATTGGCTGCCTGAAATATGTTTTAAGGAAATATATTTTGCTTGAGAAATAATTTTTGCCAACTGTAATTCCTGGCTTCATCTTTTCATACAGCTACTGCTTTTCCTTGGGATATTTTTTTATTTTATAAATAATTGACGTGTAATTTATTTTTAAAAATAAAATGTGCAAGAAAAGCAGTAGCTAAAAGGAAAAAGATGTAGCTAAAGAGAATTAATGTTGCTCAAAATAATTTCTTTTGTAACTTTAATTTCACTTAGCTTCTGCTTAATCCTTGGGAATTTTATTTATTTTATGTAAATTAATTTTTTCACAATAAAATTTTAAAGAAAAAGTAGCTAAGAAAAAGATGTAGCTAAGGAATTAATGTTGCCAAATAACTATGTTTTAAGGAAATATATTTGCTTGAGAAATAATTTTTTGGCAACTGTAATTCCTTGGGTACATCTTTCCTACTACTTTTCTTGGGATTTTATTTATTTTATAAATAAAATGCACTTAAATTTATTTTTTATTATTGAAAATGTCCAAGGAAAAGCAGTAGCTAAGGAAAAGATGTAGCTAAGGAATTAATGTTGCCAAAGAATTATGTTTTAAGGGAATATATTTGCTTGAGAAATAATTTTTTGCCAACTGTAATTCCTTGGCTACATCGTTTCTTTAGCTACTGCTTTTCCTTGGGATTTTTTTTTTTTTATAAATAAAATACATGTTATTGTATTAATTAAGTAGCTAAGGAAAAGATGTAGCTAAGGAATTAATGTTGCCAAAGAATTATATTTTAAGGAAATATATTTGGTTGAGAAATAATTTTTTGGCAACTGTAATTCCTTAGCTTCATCTTTTTTTTTGCTACTGCTTTTCCTTGGTATTTTAAATTATTAAAATATATTGTAATAATTTTATTCGACAAATGAATAAATAAACTACCAAGGAAAAGCAGTAGCTAAGAAAAAGATGTAGCTAAGGAATTAATGTTGCCAAAGAATTATATTTTAAGGAAATATATTTGCTTGAGAAATAATTTTTTGCCAACTGTAATTCCTTGGCTTCATCTTTTCCTTAGCTACTGCTTTTCCTTGGGATATTTTTTTTTTTATAAATAAAATACATGTTGTTGTATTTTTAAAAAATAAAAATTTTCAAGGAAAAGCAGTAGCTAAGGAAAAGATGTAGCTAAGGAATTAATGTTGCCAAAGAATTATGTTTTAAGGAAATATATTTGCTTGAGAAATAATTTTTTGGCAACTGTAATTCCTTGGCTACATCTTTTCCTGCGCTACTGCTTTTCCTTGGGATTTTTATTTATTTTATAAATAAAATGCACGTAAATTTATTTTTTATTAATGAAAATGTCCAAGGAAAAGCAGTAGCTAAGGAAAAGATGTAGCAAAGAAATTAATGTTGCCAAAGAATTATGTTTTGAGGAAATATATTTGCTTGAGAAATAATTTTTCGCCAACTGTGATTCCTTGGGTACATCGTTTCCTCAGCTACTGCTTTTCCTTGTGATTTTTTTTTTTATAAATAATATACATGTTATTGTATTAATTAAGTAGCTAAGGAAAAGATGTAGCTAAGGAATTAATGTTGCCAAAGAATTATATTTTAAGGAAATATATTTGGTGGAGAAATAATTTTTTGGCAACTGTAATTCCTTAGCTTCATCTTTTTTTTTGCTACTGCTTTTCTTTGGTATTTTAAATTATTAAAATATATTGTTATATCTTTATTCGACGAATGAATGAATAAACTACCAAGGAAAAGCAGTAGCTAAGAAAAAGATGTAGCTAAGGAATCAATGTTGCCAAAGAAATATATTTTAAGGAAATATATTTGCTTGAGAAATAATTTTTTGCCAACTGTAATTCCTTGGCTTCATCTTTTCCTTAGCTACTGCTTTTCCTTGGGATATTTTTTTTTTTATAAATAAAATACATGTTGTTGTATTTTTAAAAAATAAAAATTTTCAAGGAAAAGCAGTAGCTAAGATAAAGATGTAGCTAAGGAATTAATGTTGCCAAAGAATTATGTTTTAAGGAAATATATTTGCTTGAGAAATAATATTTTGGCAACTGTAATTCCTTGGCTACATCTTTCCCTGCGCTACTGCTTTTCCTTGGGATTTTTATTTATTTTATAAATTAAATGCACGTAAATTTATTTTTTATTAATGAAAATGTCCAAGGAAAAGCAGTAGCTAAGGAAAAGATGTAGCAAAGAAATTAAAGTTGCCAAAGAATTATGTTTTGAGGAAATATATTTGCTTGAGAAATAATTTTTCGCCAACTGTGATTCCTTGGGTACATCGTTTCCTCAGCTACTGCTTTTCCTTGTGATTTTTTTTTTTATAAATAATATACATGTTATTGTATTAATTAAGTAGCTAAGGAAAAGATGTAGCTAAGGAATTAATGTTGCCAAAGAATTATATTTTAAGGAAATATATTTGCTTGAGAAATAATTTTTTGGCAATTGTAATTCCTTGGTTACATCTTTCCCTGCGCTACTGCTTTTCCTTGGGATTTTTATTTATTTTATGAATAAAATGCACGTAAATTTATTTTTTATGATGAAAATGTCCAAGGAAAACCAGTAGCTAAGGAAAAGATGTAGCTAAGGAACTAATGTTGCCAAAGATTTATGTTTTAAGGAAATATATTTGCTTGAGAAATAATTTTTTGCCAACTGTAATTCCTTGGGTACATCGTTTCTTCAGCTACTGCTTTTCCTTGGGATTTTTTTTTTTATAAATAAAATACATGTTATTGTATTAATTGAGTAGCTAAGGAAAAGATGTAGCTAAGGAATTAATGTTGCCGAAGAATTATATTTTAAGGAAATATATTTGGTGGAGAAATAATTTTTTGGCAACTGTAATTCCTTAGCTTCATCTTTTTTTTTGCTACTGCTTTTCCTTGGTATTTTAAATTATTAAAATATATTGTTATAATTTTATTCGACGAATGAATGAATAAACTACCAAGGAAAAGCAGTAGCTAAGATGTAGCTAAGGAATCAATGTTGCCAAAGAATTATATTTTAAGGAAATATATTTGCTTGAGAAATAATTTTTTGCCAACTGTAATTCCTTGGCTTCATCTTTTCCTTAGCTACTGCTTTTCCTTGGGATATTTTTTTTTTTATAAATAAAATACATGTTGTTGTATTTTTAAAAAATAAAAATTTTCAAGGAAAAGCAGTAGCTAAGATAAAGATGTAGCTAAGGAATTAATGTTGCCAAAGAATTATGTTTTAAGGAAATATATTTGCTTGAGAAATAATTTTTTGGCAATTGTAATTCATAAATTCATCCCACCACTTACTGCTTTTCCTTGGGATTTTTATTTATTTTATGAATAAAATGCACGTAAATTTATTTTTTATGATGAAAATGTCCAAGGAAAAGCAGTAGCTAAGGAAAAGATGTAGCTAAGGAACTATTGTTGCCAAAGATTTATGTTTTAAGGAAATATATTTGCTTGAGAAATAATTTTTTGCCAACTGTAATTCCTTGGGTACATCGTTTCTTCAGCTACTGCTTTTCCTTGGGATTTTTTTTTTTATAAATAAAATACATGTTATTGTATTAATTGAGTAGCTAAGGAAAAGATGTAGCTAAGGAATTAATGTTGCCAAAGAATTATATTTTAAGGAAATATATATGGTGGAGAAATAATTTTTTGGCAACTGTAATTCCTTAGCTTCATCTTTTTTTTTGCTACTGCTTTTCCTTGGTATTTTAAATTATTAAAATATATTGTTATAATTTTATTCGACGAATGAATGAATAAACTACCAAGGAAAAGCAGTAGCTAAGAAAAAGATGTAGCTAAGGAATCAATGTTGCCAAAGAATTATATTTTAAGGAAATATATTTGCTTGAGAAATAATTTTTTGCCAACTGTAATTCCTTGGCTTCATCTTTTCCTTAGCTACTGCTTTTCCTTGGGATATTTTTTTTTTTATAAATAAAATACATGTTGTTGTATTTTTAAAAAATAAAAATTTTCAAGGAAAAGCAGTAGCTAAGATAAAGATGTAGCTAAGGAATTAATGTTGCCAAAGAATTATGTTTTAAGGAAATATATTTGCTTGAGAAATAATATTTTGGCAACTGTAATTCCTTGGCTACATCTTTCCCTGCGCTACTGCTTTTCCTTGGGATTTTTATTTATTTTATAAATAAAATGCACGTAAATTTATTTTTTATTAATAAAAAATTTCCAAGTAAAAACAGTAGCTAAGGAAAAGATGTAGGTAAGGAATTAATGTTGCCAAACAATTAAGTTTTAAGGAAATATATTTGCTTGAGAAATAATTGTTTGCCAACTGTAATTCCTTGGCTTCATCTTTTCCTTAGCTACTGCTTTTCCTTGGGATTTTTATTTATTTAATAAAGAAAATTAGTGTAATTTATTTTTTAAAAATAAAAATGTGCAAGAAAAAGCAGTAGCTAAGGAAAAGATGTAGCCAAGAAATTAATGTTGCTCAAAACCTAATTTCTTTGGCAACTTTAATTCCTTAGCTACTGCTTGTCCTTGGGATTTTTATTTATTTTATGTAAATTTATTTTTTAACAATAAAAATTTCCAAGGAAAAGAAGTAGCTGAGGAAAGATGTAGCTAAGGAATTAATGTCCCAAATAATTATGTTTTAAGGAAATATATCTGCTTGAGAAATAATTTTTTGGGAACTGTAATTCCTTGGCTACATCTTTTCCTACGCTACTGCTTTTTATTGGGATTATTATTTATTTTATAAATAAAATGCACGTAAATTTATTTTTTATTAATGAAAATGTCCAAGGAAAAGCAGTAGCTAAGGTAAAGATGTAGCTAAGGAATTAATGTTGCCAAATAAGTATGTTTTAAAGAAATATATTTGCTTTAGAAATAATTTTTTGGCAATCGTAATTCCTTGGTTACATCTTTCCCTGCGCTACTGCTTTTCCTTGGGATTTTTATTTATTTTATGAATAAAATGCACGTAAATTTATTTTTTATGATGAAAATGTCCAAGGAAAAGCAGTAGCTAAGGAAAAGATGTAGCTAAGGAACTAATGTTGCCAAAGATTTATGTTTTAAGGAAATATATTTGCTTGAGAAATAATTTTTTGCCAACTGTAATTCCTTGGGTACATCGTTTCTTCAGCTACTGCTTTTCCTTGGGATTTTTTTTTTTATAAATAAAATACATGTTATTGTATTAATTGAGTAGCTAAGGAAAAGATGTAGCTAAGGAATTAATGTTGCCAAAGAATTATATTTTAAGGAAATATATTTTGTGGAGAAATAATTTTTTGCCAACTGTAATTCCTTGGGTACATCGTTTCTTCAGCTACTGCTTTTCCTTGGGATTTTTTTTTTTATAAATAAAATACATGTTATTGTATTAATTGAGTAGCTAAGGAAAAGATGTAGCTAAGGAATTAATGTTGCCAAAGAATTATATTTTAAGGAAATATATTTGGTGGAGAAATAATTTTTTGGCAACTGTAATTCCTTAGCTTCATCTTTTTTTTTGCTACTGCTTTTCCTTGGTATTTTAAATTATTAAAATATATTGTTATAATTTTATTCGACGAATGAATGAATAAACTACCAAGGAAAAGCAGTAGCTAAGAAAAAGATGTAGCTAAGGAATCAATGTTGCCAAAGAATTATATTTTAAGGAAATATATTTGCTTGAGAAATAATTTTTTGCCAACTGTAATTCCTTGGCTTCATCTTTTTCTTAGCTACTGCTTTTCCTTGGGATATTTTTTTTTTTATAAATAAAATACATGTTGTTGTATTTTTAAAAAATAAAAATTTTCAAGGAAAAGCAGTAGCTAAGATAAAGATGTAGCTAAGGAATTAATGTTGCCAAAGAATTATGTTTTAAGGAAATATATTTGCTTGAGAAATAATTTTTTGGCAACTGTAATTCCTTGGCTACATCTTTTCCTGCGCTACTGCTTTTCCTTGGGATTTTTATTTATTTTATAAATAAAATGCACGTAAATTTATTTTTTATTAATGAAAATGTCCAAGGAAAAGCAGTAGCTAAGGAAAAGATGTAGCAAAGAAATTAATGTTGCCAAAGAATTATATTTTAACTAAATATATTTGGTTGAGAAATAATTTTTTGGCAACTGTAATTCCTTAGCTTCATCTTTTTTTTTGCTACTGCTTTTCCTTGGTATTTTAAATTATTAAAATATATTGTAATAATTTTATTCGACAAATGAATAAATAAACTACCAAGGAAAAGCAGTAGCTAAGAAAAAGATGTAGCTAAGGAATTAATGTTGCCAAAGAATTATATTTTAAGGAAATATATTTGCTTGAAAAATAATTTTTTTCCAACTGTAATTCCTTGGCTTCATCTTTTCCTTAGCTACTGCTTTTCCTTGGGATATTTTTTTTTTTATAAATAAAATACATGTTGTTGTATTTTTAAAAAATAAAAATTTTCAAGGAAAAGCAGTAGCTAAGGAAAATATGTAGCTGAGGAATTAATGTTGCCAAAGAATTATGTTTTAAGGAAATATATTTGCTTGAGAAATAATTTTTTGGCAACTGTAATTCCTTGGCTACATCTTTTCCTGCGCTACTGCTTTTCCTTGGGATTTTTATTTATTTTATAAATGAAATGCACGTAAATTCATTTTTTACTAATAAAAATTCCCAAGGAAAAGCAGTAGCTAAGGAAAAGATGTAGCTAAGGAATTAATGTTGCCAAATAATTATGTTTTAAGGAAATTTATTTGCTTGAGAAATAATTTTTTGGCAACTGTAATTCCTTGGCTACATCTTTTCCTGCGCTACTGCTTTTCCTTGGGATTTTCATTCATTTTGTAAATAAAATGCACGTAAATTTATTTTTTATTAATAAAAAATTTCTAAGTAAAAACAGTAGCTAAGGAAAAGATGTAGGTAAGGAATTAATGTTGCCAAACAATTAAGTTTTAAGGAAATATATTTGCTTGAGAAATAATTGTTTGCCAACTGTAATTCCTTAACTATTTTCATACATTTCTTCTTTTCCTGGGATTTTTATTTATTTAATAAAAGAAAATTAGTGTAATTTATTTTTAAAATAAAATGTGCGAGAGAAAAAGAAACAGTAGCTAAGGAAAAAATGTAATAGAAAATTAATATTGCTCAAAACCTAATTTCTTTGGCAACTTTAATTTAGCTACTGCTTTCCTTGGTTTTTATTTATTTTATAAATTTGTTGTAACAATAAAAATTTTAAAGGAAAAGTAGCTAGGAAAAGCTAATTAAATATTTGCCAAATATTATGTTTTAAGGAAATATATTTGCTTGAGAAATAATTTTTGGGGCTGTAATCCTTGGCTACATCTTTTCCTACGCTACTGCTTTTATTGGGATTATTATTTATTTTATAAAAATAAAATGCACGTAAATTTATTTTTATTAATACTAGAAAATGTCCAAGGAAAAGCAGCCAGTATTTAGCTAAAAGGTAAAGATAGCTAAAAGGAAATTAATGTTGCAAATAGTATGTTTTAAGGAAATATATTTGCTTGAGAAATAATTTTTTGCCAACTGTCATTCCTTGGGTACATCGTTTCTTCAGCTACTGCTTTTCCTTGAGTTTTTTTTTTTTATAAATAAAATACATGTTATTGTATTAATTAAGTAGCTAAGGAAAAGATGTAGCTAAGGAATTAATGTTGCCAAAGAATTATGTTTTAAGGAAATATATTTGCTTGAGAAATAATTTTTTGGCAATTGTAATTCCTTGGTTACATCTTTCCCTGCGCTACTGCTTTTCCTTGGGATTTTTATTTATTTTATGAATAAAATGCACGTAAATTTATTTTTTATGATGAAAATGTCCAAGGAAAAGCAGTAGCTAAGGAAAAGATGTAGCTAAGGAACTAATGTTGCCAAAGATTTATGTTTTAAGGAAATATATTTGCTTGAGAAATAATTTTTTGCCAACTGTAATTCCTTGGGTACATCGTTTCTTCAGCTACTGCTTTTCCTTGGGATTTTTTTTTTTATAAATAAAATACATGTTATTGTATTAATTAAGTAGCTAAGGAAAAGATGTAGCTAAGGAATTAATGTTGCCAAAGAATTATATTTTAAGGAAATATATTTGGTGGAGAAATAATTTTTTGGCAACTGTAATTCCTTAGCTTCATCTTTTTTTTTGCTACTGCTTTTCCTTGGTATTTTAAATTATTAAAATATATTGTTATAATTTTATTCGACGAATGAATGAATAAACTACCAAAGAAAAGCAGTAGCTAAGGAAAAAATGTAGTTAAGGAATTAAAGTTGCCAAAGAAATTATGTTTTAAGGAAATATATTTGCTTGAGAAATAAATTTTTGCCAACTGTGATTCCTTGGCTACATCGATTTTATAGCTACTGCTTTTCCTTGGGATATTTTTTTTTTTATAAATAAAATACATGTTGTTGTATTTTTAAAAAATAAAAATTTTCAAGGAAAAGCAGTAGCTAAGATAAAGATGTAGCTAAGGAATTAATGTTGCCAAAGAATTATGTTTTAAGGAAATATATTTTAGCGAAAATTTTGGCAACTGTAATCCTGGCTTCATCTTTTCAGCGCTACTGCTTTTTCTTGGGATATTTTTTATAAATAAAATACATGTTGTTGTATTTTTAAAAAATAAAAATTTTCAAGGAAAAGCAGTAGCTAAGATAAAGATGTAGCTAAGGAATTAATGTTGCCAAAGAATTATGTTTTAAGGAAATATATTTGCTTGAGAAATAATTTTTTGGCAACTGTAATTCCTTGGCTACATCTTTCCCTGCGCTACTGCTTTTCCCTGGGATTTTTATTTATTTTATAAATGAAATGCACGTAAATTTATTTTTTATTAATGAAAATGTCCAAGGAAAAGCAGTAGCTAAGGAAAAGATGTAGCAAAGAAATTAATGTTGGCAAAGAATTCTATTTTAAGGAAATATATTTGCTTGAGAAATAATTTTTTGGCAACTGTAATTCCTTAGCTTCATTTTTTTCTTTGCTACTGCTATACTTATTATCTTAAATTATTAAAATATATTGTAATAATTTTATTTGACGAATAAATAAATAAAATACCAAGAAAAAGTAGTAGCTAAGAAAAAGATGTAGCTAAGGAATTAATGTTTCCATAAAATTATGTTTTAAGGGAAAAATGTTGCTTGAAACATTATTTTTCTGACAACATTAATTCCTTAGCTACTGCTTGTCCTTGGGATTTTTATTTATTTTATAAATAAAATACATGTTATTGTATTTTTAAAAAATAAAAATTCCCAAAGAAAAGCAGTAGCTAAGGAAAAAATGTAGTTAAGGAATTAAAGTTGCCAAAGAAATTATGTTTTAAGGAAATCTATTTGCTTGAGAAATAATTTCTTGGCAACTGTTATTCCTTGGCTACATCTTTTCCTGCGCTATAGTTTTTCATTGGGATTTTTATTTATTTTATAAATAAAATGCACGTAAATTTATCTTCTATTAATGAAATCGTCCAAGGAAAAGCAGTAGCTAAAGAAAAGATGGAGCTAAAGAATTAATGTTGCCAAATAATTATGTTTTAAGGAAATATATTTGCTTGAGAAATAATTTTTTGCCAACTGTAATTCCTTGGCTTCATATTTTCCTTAGCTACTCCTTTTCCTTGGGATATTTTTTTTTTTATAACTGAAATACATGTTATTGTATCTTTAAAAAATAAAAATTTCTAAGGAAAAGCAGTAGCTAAGGGAAAGATGTAGCTAAGGAATTAATGTTGCCAAAGAATCACGTTTTAAGGAAATATATTTGCTTGAGAAATAATTTTTTGGAAACTGTTATTCCTTGGCTACATCTTTTCCTGCGCTACTGCTTTTCCTTGGGATTTTTATTTATTTTATAAATAAAATGTACGTAAATTTATTTTTTATTAATGAAAATGTCCAAAGAAAAGCAGTAGCTGAGGAAAAGATGTAGCTAAGGAATTAATGTTGCCAAAGAATTATGTTTTAAGGAAATATATTTGCTTGAGAAATAAATTTTTGCCAACTGTGATGCCTTGGCTACATCGATTTTATAGCTACTGCTTTTCCTTGGGATTTTTTTTTTTTTATAAATAAAATACATGTTATTGTATTAATTAAGTAGCTAAGAAAAAGATGTAGCTAAGGAATTAATGTTGCCAAAGAATTATATTTTAAGGA
The DNA here is from genome assembly GCF_014905175.1 of Aphidius gifuensis. NCBI lineage: Eukaryota > Metazoa > Arthropoda > Insecta > Hymenoptera > Braconidae > Aphidius > Aphidius gifuensis. The sequence continues at coordinate 14,910,683 of NC_057789.1, read as the reverse complement.
AATATTTTTGCTTGAGAAATAATTTTTTGCCAACTGTAATTCCTTGGCTTTATCATTTCCTTAGCTACTGCTTTTCCTTGGGCTTTTTATCCATTTTATAAATAAAATACATGTAAATTTATTTTTTAACAATCAAAATTCCCAAGGAAAAGGAGTAGCTAAGGAATTAATGTTTTCAAATAACTATGTTTTAAGGAAATATATTTGCTTGAGAAATAATTTTTTGGCAACTGTAATTCCTTGGCTACATCTTTTCCTGCGCTACTGCTTTTCCTTGGGATATTTTTTTTTTTATAAATAAAATACATGTTGTTGTATTTTTAAAAAATAAAAATTTTCAAGGAAAAGCAGTAGCTAAGATAAAGATGTAGCTAAGGAATTAATGTTGCCAAAGAATTATGTTTTAAGGAAATATATTTGCTTGAGAAATAATTTTTTGGCAACTGTAATTCCTTGGCTACATCTTTTCCTACTACTAACTTTTCCTGGGATTTTTATTTATTTTATAAATGAAATGCACGTAAATTTATTTTTTATTAATGAAAATGTCCAAGGAAAAGCAGTAGCTAAGGAAAAGATGTAGCAAAGAAATTAATGTTGGCAAAGAATTTTATTTTAAGGAAATATATTTGCTTGAGAAATAATTTTTTGGCAACTGTAATTCCTTAGCTTCATTTTTTTCTTTGCTACTGCTTCTCCTTGGTATTTTAAATTATTAAAATATATTGTAATAATTTTATTTGACGAATAAATAAATAAAATACCAAGAAAAAGTAGTAGCTAAGAAAAAGATGTAGCTAAGGAATTAATGTTTCCATAAAATTATGTTTTAAGGGAAAAATGTTGCTTGAAACATTATTTTTCTGACAACATTAATTCCTTAGCTACTGCTTGTCCTTGGGATTTTTATTTATTTTATAAATAAAATACATGTTATTGTATTTTTAAAAAATAAAAATTCCCAAAGAAAAGCAGTAGCTAAGGAAAAAATGTAGTTAAGGAATTAAAGTTGCCAAAGAAATTATGTTTTAAGGAAATATATTTGCTTGAGAAATAAATTTTTGCCAACTGTAATTCCTTGGCTACATCTTTTCCTGCGCTACTGCTTTTCATTGAGGTTTTTATTTATTTTATAAATAAAATGCACGTAAATTTATTTTTTATTGATGAAAATGTCCAAGGAAAAGCAGTAGCTAAGGAAAAGATGTAGCTAAGGAATTAATGTTGCCAAAGAATTATGTTTTAAGGAAATATATTTGCTTGAGAAATAATTTTTTGCCAACTGTAATTCCTTGGCTACATCTTTTCCTTAGCTACTGCTTTTCCTTGGGCTTTTTATCCATTTTATAAATAAAATACATGTAAATTTATTTTTTAACAATCAAAATTCCCAAGGAAAAGGAGTAGCTAAGGAATTAATGTTTTCAAATAACTATGTTTTAAGGAAATATATTTGCTTGAGAAATAATTTTTTGGCAACTGTAATTCCTTGGCTACATCTTTTCCTGCGCTACTGCTTTTCCTTGGGATTTTTATTTATTTTATAAATAAAATGCACGTAAATTTATTTTTTACTAATAAAAATTCCCAAGGAAAAGCAGTAGCTAAGGAAAAGATGTAGCTAAGGAATTAATGTTGCCAAAGAATTTTATTTTAAAGAAATATATTTGCTTGAGAAATAATTTTTTGCCAACTGTAATTCCTTGGGTACATCGTTTCCTCAGCTACTGCTTTTCCTTGGGATTTTTTTTTTTATAAATAAAATTTATGTTATTGTATTAATTAAGTAGCTAAGGAAAAAATGTAGCTAAGGAATTAATGTTGCCAAAGAATTATATTTTAAGGAAATATATTTGGTTGAGAAATAATTTTTTGGCAACTGTAATTCCTTAGCTTTATCTTTTTTTTTGCTACTGCTTTTCCTTGGTATTTTAAATTATTAAAATATATTGTAATAATTTTATTCGACGAATGAATAAATAAACTACCAAGGAAAAGCGGCTGTACCCAAATTCAGCCCCGTAGCACTTCGTGGTGCCCCCCATGGCAGCTCATCGTGGATTATTAGCCTTTCTACTATTCGTATTTTCCATTGCCTTCATCTTGTTTTGGCTAGTTTTGCCAAGTTTCAAAATACGGGACTTAGTTTTTTTTCGTGAAAAGTTTTTAAAAAATATAGCTTAGGGAAAAACTAAGCTGGCAAAATTATGTAAATATTGTGTGTCTGGCTATAATTGAAGCTAAGTAAAAAATCTAGCTAAGTCCAAAATCTAGCTAAGGAAAAGATGTGGCTAAGGAAAAAATTAAGCTGGTAAAATTACTAAAAAGTGTTCCGGGTCGAACCACATGTCTGTCGGTCCCAGACTGACCAGATTTTTATTCTTTTTATTTTTTAAACAAAATACAATAAGTTGATAAGTTTTAAACATTACTCTGTTTTTTATGGCTAGATCACGAGATCATACAATTTCAAATAACATATGACTAACAATTTTGGTTTATATTTTTTCTAAAATAGTTTAAACAACGATTTAATTTATGTACTTTTAATAGCTTTTTACAAACTCGAATATTCCCACACATGGTCAACTCATACATAGACTTTTGAGTAAAAATCACGTAACAAATAAAACCATAAACTCAAGTTTCTCTTTGGTACTATTATAACATATTTTTTAAAACATTATTTGTCAAGAATTAGAGAAAATCTCACATCTGTCAAACAACTGCACTAACGTATTTTCGATACACAGAATGATCGTAAAATCGACAATAAAAAAGTAAATTTATAACTTTTTAAAATAAACTAAATTCATGAAAACGTCTTGGACTTTCCGGTCGTAAAATCTATATTTTTTGTTTACACATGGTATTTTTATGTCACCCTTTGGACCACACAAGGCCCAATTTTATGTATTTAAAGTGTTATTCCTATTATTTCAAGTTACAACTTATCCTCCACATCCTTTGATAGCCCTGTATCAAACATAAGGCCTTACAACCCTTGTGAAATTATCGTGGTATATTTGGATACGTGGTGCGAAACAAAAAGCTATTGGCAAATGTTGCAATAGAAGGATGTAACCAAATAAATTAATTTATATTCTAGATTAATTCTTCAGCCATTTGGCACAATAATTTTAATTTCATATAGAAAATATTGCTGTGGAATAAATTTAGATTATAAATTAATTTATTTGTTTACATCCTTTTCTTAGCAACATTTGTCAATACATTTTTAATTAATTAATTATGGCAAATGCTGCTAAGGAAAGGATGTAACTAAATAAATCAATTTATGGTCTAGATTTCCCAGGGAAAAGTCATCAGATCAAATCAGATCAGATTTTATCTGGCATATTCAATTAAATCTTACCTGAGCCAGGTTAAATTAGATCTGATTTGTTCTGCTGATTTTTCCTACAGCCATTTGACACAATTATTTTATTTCAATATAGAAAATATTGCTGATCAATCTAGACTAAGAAATAATTTATTTAGTTACATCCTTTCCTTAGCTATTTTTGCCATAATTAATTCATTGAAAAGCTATTGGCAAATGTTGTTAAAGAAAGGATTAGGTTAAAATTATTGTGCCAAATGGCTGAGAAATCAATCAAGAGTAAGAATTAATCTATTTGGTTACATCCTTTCCTGAGCCATTGCCAATAGCTCTTTATTTTATTTTGGCATATTCCCTTAGCTACATTTGCAATAATTATTATTTAAAAAAAAAAAAAGATTATTTTACCATTTATCAGGGGGGTAGCACTACGTGTATTTTTTTCTGGGCTTATTTTTTTCCCTAACTGAAGATTTTTCCCATGCGCAGAGACCGATTTTTGCGTTTGGGTGAAAGGAGGGGAGAATGTGGATAATATGACAATAATATCTTTAATATCGGCCCGAACTATGCTACCGACTGATTTATATTATAATTTGAAATGTGATTAATATTTTTTATTTTTATTTATTTATTTAATATCGTATGATAAATAGAAAGCTATTGGAAAAATGTCTATGGAAAAGATGTAGCCACATGTTAATTAATATAAAATTAATTTTGCCAAAGGAATTAACATGTAGGCATCCTCTTTTCCTTAGCTAATACTTTTCCCATAACTTTTTATTAATTAAAAAATAAATGGTCATAGGGAAAAAAAGGTAGCTAAGAAAGGATGTTGTCACATGTATATTCATACAAATTAATTTTGCCAAAGAAATTAACATGTAGGCGACCTCTTAGCTAATATTTTACCATTGCTTTTATTAATTTAAAAATAAATGGTCATAGGAAAAAAGGTAGCTAAAGAAAGGAAGTTGTCACATGTTAATTTATACGAAATTAATTTTGCCAAAGAAATTAACATGTAGGCGACCTCTTTTCCTTAGCTACATCTTTTCCTTAGCTACTGCTTTTCCTTGGACATTTGTATTTTGAAAAAATAAATTTACATGTATTTTATTTATAAAATAAATAAAAAATGTCCAAGGAAAAGCAGTAGCTAAGGAAAAGATGTAGCTAAGGAATTAATGTGACTAAGGAATTATTTCCTTGAAATATAATTCTTTGGCAACATTAATTCCTTAGCTACATCTTTTCCTTAGCTACTGCTTTTCCTTGGACATTTGTATTTTTAAAAAATAAATTTACATGTATTTTATTTATAAAATAAATAAAAAATGTCCAAGGAAAAGCAGTAGCTAAGGAAAAGATGTAGCTAAGGAATTAATGTGACTAATGAATTATTTCCTTGAAATATAATTCTTTGGCAACATTAATTCCTTAGTCACATTAATTCCTTAGCTACATCTTTTCCTTAGCTACTGCTTTTCCTTGGACATTTGTATTTTTAAAAAATAAATTTACATGTATTTTATTTATAAAATAAATAAAAAATGTCCAAGGAAAAGCAGTAGCTAAGGAAAAGATGTAGCTAAGGAATTAATGTGACTAAGGAATTATTTCCTTGAAATATAATTCTTTGGCAACATTAATTCCTTAGTCACATTAATTCCTTAGCTACATCTTTTCCTTAGCTACTGCTTTTCCTTGGACATTTGTATTTTTTAAAAAAAAATTTACATGTATTTTATTTATAAAATAAATAAAAAATGTCCAAGGAAAAGCAGTAGCTAAGGAAAAGATGTAGCTAAGGAATTAATGTGACTAATGAATTATTTACTTGAAATATAATTCTTTGGCAACATTAATTCCTTAGCTACATCTTTTCATATACTATAGTTTATTAATTGTTATAAAAAATTTACATGTATTTTATTTATAAAATAAATAAAAAATGTCCAAGGAAAAGCAGTAGCTAAAGAAAAGATGTAGATAAGGAATTAATGTGACTAATGAATTATTTACTTGAAATATAATTCTTTGGCAACATTAATTCCTTAGCTACATCTTTTCCTTAGCTACTGCTTTTCCTTAGCTACTGCTTTTCCTTGGACATTTTTTATTTATATTATAAATAAAATACATGTAAATTTATTTTTTAAAAATACAAATGTTAATCAAATTAATTGTATGGTTTCATTATATATTCAAATTTATTATCCATTCGAGGAAAACTGCAATTTAACTGGTAAGGAAGAAACGAGATAGATAACGTAGGAATTAAAAAGGTTTTTATCATGTGACTACAAAATGGCGTTCCGTTACTAGACTTTTTCTGGGGAATCGACTCATCTAGGGTGACAAACTACAGCCTATAAAAATACATGTAGTGCTATCCCCCTGCCATTTATCATCATTTGAACACGCCCTCATTATTCGGCGACACATACCGTCCTATCTGAAATAGCCAGGTTTGGTCTCCTGTTCATGGTCTTCATGGTATAAGCAGAGTGAAGCCATAGATGATTTTTACCTCGAAAGTGACGGAAATCTTTTTTATCCACTCCATACCGACCTCGGAAGTGACGGAAACCTCTTATACTCACTCCATACGGCGAGCACAAAATGTCGGACTAATAAAATCTCTGTGGCTTCACTCTGCTTATACCCACTCTAGGTGCTTTCTTTTGTGTATATATTTTTTTTCTGTTTGTTTTCGCGCATGCGCAATTGAATGCGCAGTCAGCAAAAAGTCAGTTTGCAACAGCGTAGGACATGAGGGGCTGGATCTGCCATGTTTCAATTCTTATTTTTTAAGAATTATTTGTTCGACGCCACTGTTCTCTCCTCAAGTTTGCATGACATACGCATGTGCATGATTATGCGCATTAAAGTGAAAAAAAATAAATATACAAAAGAAAGCACCTTCTAGTCCCATTCAACCTATCCAGGGCTGCGTTCTTAAATAGCGCATGTGCATACGCTAAGTACCTCATCAGCTGTCGCGAGTATTATTAGGTGCTTTCTTTTAGGTGTTTATTTTTTTTCACTTTAATGCGCATGATCATGCACACGCGTATGTCATGCGAAATTGAGGAGAGAGCAGTGGCATCGAAACAAATAATTCTGAAAAAATAAGATTTAAAACATGGCTGATCCAGCCCCTCATGCCCTACGCTGCTGCAAACTGACTTTTTGCTCACTGCGCATTTAATTGCGCATGCGTGGAAATGAACAGGAAAAAAAAAAATACACAAAAGAAAGCACCTATTGTTATTACATATTTTATATATGTACTTGCAATATTGTTCCGTTTTGTATTTTTTTTTTTTCTCTAGAATAGATTAATAATTTTAATGCGAAAAAGGGATCATTTTCTTTGACTTGATTTAATATAATTCATAAATTGAATCTAAACTATTTATGAAAATGTTGTGTTTAAACATTATTGCTATTTCTGATCATAATTGCTCTATTTCTTTAATCATAAATTTTTATACATTTCTTTGTGTTTATATTTTTATATAAATAACATGTGTTAAAACTTCAGTTGTATTGAGTACGCTTTTCATCATTGCTTGTTGAGAATTGTGATTTTGAATAATTTATCCTATGACAATATGCGATGAAACACTCTTGTCAATTGTTATAAAAATTTAAGTAACATATGAAATATGTCGTAATACTAATACTCGTGACAGCTGATACGGTAATTTCAGCTTTTTATTATTATTTTAATTCATTAATTGTTGTCAGGCAAATAACGAGGCAAGTAAATTTGGATCCAGCACATCAAACTCTACAAATTAACGATAAAAAAACTTGTGATTATTAGTTAGAATTTTTTGTTTCAGCTAACTTCCATACTCATTTTCAATAATTGATAACAATTAAACTATTATCAGGCAAATTTTGTTACTTTCATAGCAAATTCAGGAAAATCGCCAGGTATTGAAAAAAAATTTCCAAAGTCAGGTTTTTCACACTCTTTCGGCTAACTGTTTACCACTCCGTACATTGGGGACGTTCCAGAAATCACTCGGAAACCCGGAAACGGCGCAGTAGATGAAAAAATATAGTGATAAAATAAACTTAAAAGTAACTAGAGGTTACTGTAGATATTGCAAACAACAAAAACAGCCATATTGCATATGCCACTTTTGTTACTTATTACAGTTGTGAAAAGTATTTTTATAATTATTATTAATAATTAAACAATAATAATTTATTGTTTTGTGCCTATAAAAATACATGAACAAAAAATCATGTCTACCACAACAAAATATCAAAAATTTTCTATGATCACAATCTTGAACTTCCGGGTTTCCGAGTGATTTTTGGAACGTCCCCATAAATCTCTATTCAAGAACGCACTCCAGTGATGGGTAAATCGACGATTTTCGGGGTATCATGCAATCATACGTATGTTACTATACATAAAGTGTATGATAGTTGAAAGTACCCTTTCTTTTATAAAATGAAGTGAATGGGCTTGAGGGCAGGGGCCCGAGTTTTATCCGTACAACTGAAATATCTGCACAAATCAAAAAGTTCCTAACTAGCATTAAAATGAAACTAGTGTTGGGAATACGGGCTACATTTTCTTTTTTTTTTTAAATATAACTCATCATAACTTTCTGAAATATTGTTGAATCGTTTTGAAATTTCATATCAAGTACGGTATAGCGATGTATTAAGTAATGATAGAAATTTGATTTGCGTTTATTGTTTATTTATAGGAAATTTTTATTTGATACGCGACCAAAACTAAGTTTCTTGCATGTTTCTTTGACGCAAAAAAGTATCGAGGAAATTTCATGACCGTAATAATTTTGAGTGACAACTGTGTTTATTAGTATGTCATGAAGTTTTCTTGAAAATTTCAGCTTTTTATGTCAATAAATAAAAAAGATATTGATTTAAGGGATTACCTCGGCCAAATTTTGCGGTATAAGAGAGGGGATAAAGCCTATGTTTAATACATTGGTCTGAGAGCCATTGCCAACCTCAAAAAGATGAATTTTTTATTTTTTTTTTTCGATAAAACAATAGTTTTTTGAAATAATTTTTGTATAATAACCTAATATTATTAATCCCTGAAATATAATTGATCAACTTTTTATTCTTTTAAACATTTATTCAATAGTTAAAAAAAATGTGTAAATCGTGAAACACCGCAAAAAAAAAAAACAGTTGGTTGTACTGAGAGTGCGGTTGTGTTAGTGTATGATATAGCCGCTGTGGCAGTATGTGTGTATCAATGTGGGATTTATTACTGGCGTTTTTAAACCTACGCGCCACAACATGGCGGATCACTATTCGGTGTTGCCAAGCGTACATTAGAATATAGTAGACGTCATATATACTGCTCGATTAGATGAATTTTTTCATACTTTAATTATTAATTATAAAAAAACTAAGCTCCAAACCTCTTCAATTTTTTTTCCATACGTTTTGTTTTGTTTCACTTCATAGCCTAATAGGTTTTTTTTCACGATGTCATTATTTCGATTAAAGATATCGGTATTTTAATGGACTTTTTTTCGACAAAAATCGTATTCTCCATAAGAGCCCATGTTAAAAGTTGTCAACTTTGAAAATTAATAAAAAAATAACGAGCTTCCAAACAATTACCAAAAAATTACATAAAATGTATCAGTATTTCAAGAATCAACTGTAAAAATTTCAAAGCATTCTCATTATTAGTGACTGGCCGAGGTAATCCCTTAACAACAAATTGCGCGCCTTCAATACCGTTTTTAACAAGCGCTCAGACCAAAACGACAGCGCGAATACTCGCATTTGTTATTGAGAAAACGGCAGGCATGAGAAAAAACTCTCATGTGAAAAACATGCAAGACACTGGTGGCGAAAACTGAAAGGTAACTCAGTCAAGCAAAAAGACTTATATTAGCCGGAGCATGGTAGATCTGTCATTATGCAAGTCCCATCTTACAACAAGAAGAGTGCATCTAGATCATAAATTTATAACAAAAGTGATCCCAAATGGAAGAAGATCGCATGATGCTCATCGTAAAACAAGCCCGGTTGTAAGCAGGTAAAAACCATCTTTTCTCAAGATGGAAGCATATGAAACCTATAGGTGACTAATGTTTCCTTTTGAATATTTCACACAAGCTTGATATATTTAAGGAGGTTATGCACAAATTACTCTTTTTTTAAAAAATATAATGAGAATGTTCTGAAATTTTGTACACAAGTAGATCTTTTCATTCTGAATACAACGGTATAATTATTTTCTTATGTTGATCGGTTAAATTTTTTGTAATTAATTATTGAAAATAATATTTAACATTGGCTCTTATGGAGATTTCAACCATTTTTTTCGGATAGAAAAAATGATGAAAAAGTCTTGAAAAAAATCACACATATACTAGAAACCGAGTTTTATTAATTGCGCGAAAAATTTTCATATGTTGATCGGTCAATTAATGAGTAATTAATTATAAACTTTACAAAAATTAGATGTGGCAACGTATGGCATGTTCAAACACACACACATACCCGCAATCCCATATATTGTATATGGGGCGCAGGCGCTTTTCACTTTATTTTTTTACAGTGTAGTCGGATTTCAGTTTTGTCTGTGACGTCAGAAGCGCCCCGCAACACCCGCAATGAATTTGTGCATAACCTCCTTAAAGCCAGAATTTTCCTGATTTATGAGCAAATAAATAAGTCGCTTGTTGCTCGGGATCAGACGAGAATAGACAAAGAGAAGAAGAGCCTTGGAGGAAGAGGAGAAAACCTTGGCCGCCAGTAAAACGAAAATGTTCCCATCTTGAGAGAAGATGGGCTCTGCTTATCTTTATCTATTCTCTTCTGATCACGAGCAATAAGCGACTTGTTTTGAGTTTCATTATTTGTATCGAATCAAAATTGCATTTATTTCATATTTCTACATCTTGTCATGAGAAGGCTAAGATTCAATGACAGTAGCGCCACCACTCACCCTAATATAGAGAATTTCAAGTTACGATATTTATTATCTATATTATCATAAATCGAAAAAATTCAGGCTCAAGATGGATCAATCTTGTGTGAAATATTTCAGAAAAACCATTGGCCGCTGGTGGAACGCAAATGTTCCCATCTTGAGAGAAGATGGGCCCTGCTTCTCTTTATCTATTCTCGTCTGATTCTGAGCGACAAGCAACTCGTTTCGAGTTGTCGCTCATTGTATTAATGTCAAATCGGCCGACGTGTATTTGATATTTTACCATGTCGCCATAAAATAACCAAGATTTAACGTAGCGCCACTTTTTATACAACGAAGATGCGCTAATCTTGTGGTAAAATGGGTTTCGATTGTCTACAGCTGGTTTGTATGTGCGACTCGAATTCACTGAATTTGCAACTTCTATCATTTAAAAGTACATATTAATTTTGGATTGATTCTAACGAACAACAAATAAAAACTTCTTGTCTGCAAATGGCCTTTACTTATATCTACTCTCATCAAGGGCCTCTTGAATCAAGATTGGAAAATTTTCCTAAAATCGGCGATTTCTCTCAGTCCTGCAGGGATTTTTATTTCTTTCAGTTACAGCAGTTGTACGGATAAAATTCGGCGGACCTGTAAATGATTTGAACCCACACCACCACACACACCACTGTACACAACTGTCAAACTGTTTTTTTTTATTACACAACAATGAATAATAAATTGATTCATCAACGTATATAGAAAGTTCTATTATAATTAATCCATTGAATGAGAAAATGATATTACAGTTAATATTATGACTATTTTGAAAAAATTGGCTTATGAGTTGGTCTGGAATATATGAAAGTATGCCAATATGGATAATAATGTCAACTTGGCAAATGGGTTTCCCAGATTAATTTGATGCGTTTCTCATGGAAAATGACAAGAAAAATATATTTGTGATATTAAGTGATGTTAAATTATCTGTGTGATTATAATCTTGTAACTCCTGTATTTATCATTTCATTTTTGCAAGCTAAGTAAACTATCTTTTTTCCTGGCATTTCATGATGTTTTTCAAAACCTGTCGAAACCATCCTTTTCCACATATCATGTGATGGTCTACTATCTTACTTTTTTATCATTATTTTTTGAGATGATTCAAATAAAATATACACAATCATTAGTCGTTGGTTGTGGCCAATAAATATTAATAAATTCGTGAAATTACATATTATGATGACATATTGCTTTTAGGCGCCAAATATGTGTACAATAGGTGCGTACTTTTCCTTGCGGGAGCCTGCGGATATCCCCACCTATAATAGTCCCGCTCTACTTTTTTTCTTTTCTTCTTCTGACAACAAAAACCAGGCAACTTCCTTCTTTTAGTAACCATTTTTCCTACAGCTTTTTCCTCAATTAAAAAAATAAAAAGCAATGAGAAAAATGGTAGCTAAGGAAAGGAAGTTGTTTACCTCCCTGCAGTCCAATTCACAGGGCATTACAATTTAGGGCTTTTTTCCTCCACTGGCGGCGCTTGTGAAGCTTTTGTATATAAAATCTATATAAAAAAAATTTTACAAGCGCCATCGGCGGCAAAAAATAGCCCTAAATTGTAAAAAATTTGCCCTGTGAATTGGACTGCTGGCGGAAATAGTGAGAGCTAAGCCAGAAGAAAACGATATCGCTTTTGTCGCCTAAGCCAGAGCAAAACCAGAGCAAAGGCAGAGATAATAAAAACAGAATATAAACGATATCAAACGTAAATTTGGGCTTTATATGGATATATTCTTCAAATTAAATTATTATTGAACTTATTTTTAGCAATAATATTGATGTAAAGAAATAAAGATAAGTATAACAAGTGATGTAAAAGTTGACAGATTTTGACGTTTTGAGGTTGACTTGAATCGGCTAAACACGAAAATCCCTAGCGTAAAGCAAAAGTAAATCCAGACCTTTTCCAAAGTAAAGCCAGACTTGTAAAAAAGACATTTATTTATAACAATAGCACTAACTATTAATAAACAATATTAAATTAATAAATTTTAATGATTTTTAGAGACTTTTGTAAAATACCATGTAAGATACCGTATCTTACATCATCGGTTTCATACATCGAGGCAGTGATGGGTAAATGGTCGATTTTTTAGGTTTCATACACTTACAGTAAGATACTGTAAGATACTGTAAGAAACTGTAAGATACCTCTGACGCCATTTTGAACATTTTTATTGACTGTCGACTGGACAATTAGTTCTTATTGCTCGATATATATTGGTACATGTAATTTATTTGTTATATAAATATATATAATATCAAGGGAAACCAGTTTTAAGGAATTAATGTTGCTTGAAACATAATTTTTTGGCAACATTAATTCCTTAGCTCCATCTTTTCCTTAGCTACTATTTTTGCTTGGGATTTTTATTTATCTAAAAAATAAAATGCATGTAATTTTATTTATTAAATAAATTGAAATGTCCAAGGAAAAGCAGTAGCTAAGAAAAAGATGTAGCTAAGAAATTAATGTTGCCAAAAAATTATGTTTTAAGGAATTAATGTTGCTTTAATTTTAAATAACTAATTTTTTAAATAAATAAAAATCCCAAGGAAAAATAGTAGCTATGGAAAAGATGGAGCTAAGGAATTACAGTTGCCAAAGAAATTCTTTTTTAAGCATTATTAATTCCTGAGCTACATCCTTTCCTTAGCTACTGCTTGTTTTTGGAATTTTTATTTATTCAATAAATGAATTACATGTATTTATCGAATAAAAAAAAATTGTAGCACGAAGGTTCCACTTTTATTCGTAGGAGGCGCTGGGAACGCAATGTAAGATACCTCGATGCAGTGCTGGGTAGGTAAGATACCTTGGTATCTTACATGTGTAAAATACCATGTAAGATACCGTATCTTACATCATCGGTTTCATACATCGAGGTATCTTACATTGCCCTCGAACACCACACATTCGATAAATACATTACATTATTGAATAAATAAAAATTCAAAATAGCAGTAATGAAAAAATGTAATAGAATTAATGTTGCTTAAAAAAGAATTTCTTTGGCAACTGTAATTCCTTAGCTCCATCTTTTCCATAGCTACTATTTTCCCTTGGGATTTTTATTTATTTAAAAAATTAGTTATTTAAAATTAAAGCAACATTAATTCCTTAAAACATAATTTTTTGGCAACATTAATTTCTTAGCTACATCTTTTTCTTAGCTACTGATTTTCCTTGGACATTTTAATTTATTTAATAAATAAAACTACATGCATTTTATTTTTTAAATAAATAAAAATCCCAAGCAAAAATAGTAGCTAAGGAAAAGATGGAGCTAAGGAATTACAGTTGCCAAAGAAAGTCTTTTTCAAGCAACATTAATTCCTTAGCTACATCTTTCCCTTAGCTACTGCTTTTTCTTGGACATTTCCATCTTTTAAAAATAAACTGACATGTATATTATTTATTTAATAAATAGAAAATGTCCGAGGAAAAGCAGTAGCTAAGGAAAAGATGGAGCTACGGAATTAATGTTGCCAAAAAATTATGTTTCAAGCAACATTAATTCCTTAAAACTGGTTTTCCTTGATATTATATATATTTATATAACAAATAAATTACATGTACCAATATATATCGAGCAAAGAACTAATTGTCCAGTCGACAGTCAATAAGAATGTTCAAAATGGCGTCAGAAATATCTTACAGTTTCTTACAGTATCTTACAGTATCAAAAATCGACCATTTACCCATCACTGGTATAAGCAGAGTGAAGCGATAGATGATTTTTACCTCGGAAGTGACGAAAATCTCTTATACCCACTCCATACGGCGAGCACCAAATGTCGGACTAATAAAACCTCTGTGGCTTTACTCTGCTTATACCCACTCTAATGATACATGGCGTATGATAATGAAGATGTATCATACTGTATGATACTGCTGTATGATATACCGGCATCATACCTACCCAACACTGAGCCTATCCGCTAAATGTCGACTAATAATAACCTCTGTATCGCTTTACTTATATACTGCGCACTTGTATCTACATGATACATGGCATAATGAGCAATAAATGATGTTTCATACTATCATACTACTGAATACCGGACTATCATATCTACTAACACTAACCTATGCCGTCCTCCGACTGGCTGATATTGACTCTCTCGGTCTCTAGTCTTCTTGGTGAGTGTTCGATAGCTGACCTGGTCCTCGGCCATCAGAACGGAAATTTTATGAATTGAGAACTTTCTATAAAAATAACCAGTTTCAAAAAAGGCAAGTTTTTTTTTTAACTGGTTGATCTTGTTTTTATTCTCTATTATTCTTGGACCACATGAATAAAAAAAAAAATTACAAGCTTATCAAATACTAAATAATATCATTACAAAAATGGAAAAAAAAATTCTCTTGAGACCCACTATTTATTAAATGATGTTGATGGCAATGTTATTATTGAAAATGGACATTTAGCTTTATCTTTATATAAAAAATAATAACAAACACTGTTATATATCATCTTTATCTCAGACTGTTAAACTTGAGACTGATTGGTATAAAATGTTAAAGATAATATTGTTGTAATAAGTATAAAGCAGGTATTATTATGTGTAATACATTTGATATTTTTAGGTAAAAATATTTGTTTTTTACATGTATTTATTGCTGTTACATACATTGATAGATGAAATATAAAAGGTAATATTATTGTAATGAACAAAACAGGTATTATAATGTATGTAAACAATAATATCAGTAAAAATATTTCTTTATATTAGAATTTATATGGTATGTGACAAGCAGTTGAACTGCAAGCTATCTTTGTATCATTTTGTCAAATAATTATTATAATAATTAATAAAAAAAATACACGAAAAAGATAGATTAAAAAAAAGTAAATTCCTGTTACATACATTGATTATTAAATTATATGACTAAATTAATAATCATCATTACTTCTTATTATTAGTATAATTTTGAAATTCAAATTTTTCTATACTAAAAGATAAAAAAAATAAATTGATATATACTTTAAAACAAAAAATAATTGCTAACATATCCCTAGCGAATGGCTCGACTCTCCAATTTTTTTTGTTGAAATTTTTACAAGTTTTTTCACATTTTCTATTAATTTTTTTATAGAAAAATACAAATCTATCATTAATAAAGTCCATCATAATGTTTAAACAATTTACAACAATAAAAAATATATAAACTAGACACTTCTCAATTCGATGTCGAAAGCCTGTAGAAATGCTGTCGAAACGCGATCAAAACGGTGTCGAGACAGAGTCAAAAGGTATAGCGCTATAAAATTGAAAAAAAGTTATTTTTGCGATTGTTTAATCTTTAAATGCTTAATTATACTGTTTTATTTTGTTTTTTACATGCAATTGTTATTAACAATTAATTTAAAAATTATAAACAAAAAAAAATCATTATTAAAGTCCTTCATGATGTTTAAACAATTAAAAACAATGAAAAATGAATAAATTAGACACCTCTCAATTCGGTGTCGAAAGCCTGTCGATTTAGTGACAAAATATCTCGGTAATAATGACCGAGTCAATTACCGATGAATGGTCTGAGGCTCGACAGCTTTCCGACTCTAGTAGATATGCGAATTATGTCAATCTAACCTCTCTACCTTGTATAATTCAAACTTTTATATAATATTAAATACATGTACTAGTCAAGGTTTCATTCAGTTTAAGTTATTGTCATTATAATCTTATATTTATTTCATATTTTTCCAACTTATTTTGAGTATCCGGTGCTCGTGAATTACGTTTTATATATGCTGTCGAATGGCTGTCAAATCGATGTCGACTGAATGCTACATTGGAGAGTCAAATCCCGATCGAATAGGTGTCGACGCATCCGCTAGGGATAACCTCATGGATTAGGTACGATTGTTTTCAACAAGTTCTTTAAGTTTTCAACATTTTACTTTATTATTTTCTCTATTCAAATAAAATTATTGTGTCAAATATCTGTAAAATTACTCTAAACTACTAATTAATTTATTTGGCAACATCCTTTTCTAAGAACCATTTGCCGATATCTTTTTAATTCATTAATTACGGCAAATGTATCTAAGAGAAAGATAAACCCAAATGAATTAAATCACGGTCTAAATAATTCATCAGCCATTTGACACAATAATTTTAATTTTAAAAAAATGTTGGTTTTAATGATTTATTCAAACCCAATTATAGATGTAATAAGTTGATAATTTTTTTTTATTTATAATATTATGTTAAAAAGGCCGGATGACATCTTTATTATAAATTTCAATCGTATAAATTTGTCCAGTTTTATATGTAAAAGAACAAATTAATATTATATGAATTTTTTTGTTTATTTATATATCAGTCGAAAAAATATGGACTATTTTAAATTTTAGTATTTTAAACCTTCCATTAATTAAGTTGAAAAAAATTAATTAAATATTAAATAGCTTAGTCATTTTGCTTACTTGTCAAGTCAAATGATTTATAATAAATTTTGTAAATGTATCTAAGAGAAGGGTTAAACAAGATAAATTAATTTGTAGTTTACATTAATTTCTTTGCAATATTTTCCATAACAAATTAATATATTATTATAGCAAATGGCTAAGAAATTAATTCAAAGTGCAAATTAATTTATTCGGTTTAATTTTTTTTTTTACCCATTTGTCAATAGTTTTTTGAATTATTATGGCAAATAAATTGATAAGTAATTTTTATAAAAATCCTGAGGGCTGTATAATGCTCTATGTAGTGTTTGCCAGAGTATGTTTGTATTATGCGCATTGTAAAAAAAAAGCGATACGAGTCGCGCACGTTACCAGGGTGTACTACCAACAGTCCAATTCACAGGGCATTACAATTTAGAGCTTTTTTCCTCCACTGGCGGCGCTTGTGGAGCTTTTGTATGTGAAATCTATATAAAAAAAATTTTACAAGCGCCGTCAGCGGCAAAAAAAAGGCCCTAAATTGTAAAAAATTTGCCCTGTGAATTGGACTGCAGCACCCGTATTCAGAGGATGTTCTCATTAGGGCTTTTTTTTCCGATGGCGGCGCTTCAAAAACTTTTTGTCAGAGTTCTGTATGAATCGTATTCTATGACAAGAGAGCTCATTTTTATGCTAGGTGCTTTCTTTTGTGTATTTATTTTTTATCGTGTTTATTTTCGCGCATGCGCAATTGAATGCGCAGTCAGCAGAAAGTCAGTTTGCAACAGCGTAGGACATGAGGGGCTGGATCAGTCATGTTTCAATTCTTATTTTTTAAGAATTATTTGCTTGACGCCACTGTTCTTTCATCAAGTTTGCATAACAGGCGCATGTGCATGATCATGCGCATTAAAGTAAAAAAAAATAAATACACAAAAGAAAGCACCTGCTGTCGAGCTGGGGTTCACATCGTTGTATATATACGACATGTTTTGATGATTTTGAGCACCAGAACCCTTTTAAGAATGTAAACAAACAAAGCTGTCAAATTTTCAAGTTGATTGTTGTTACTGTTGCAGACAAAAATAGAAATAGAGAAGTACAAAATGAATATTCCAGGGAGATTAAGATGAATTAATATGAGGTTAAACAATAATATTCGCAATATGTCTGATCCTATTGAATATATGAGTGAGCAACAGTTTTTAGAAAAATTTAGGTTTTAAACAAGATATTTTTTTTATTTTAGGTGTTAAAAAAAAATAAACGTGTATTTTTATCAAATTAATTTAAAAAAAAAATTTACTTTCTGGTCATCATTGTCTTAAATAGTATATATATACATCGATGTGAACCCTAGCTCGGCAGCATGAAAATGAACTCTCTTGTCATAGAATACGATTCATACAGAACTCTGACAAAAAGTTTTTGAAGCGCGGCCGCCATCGGAAAAAAAGCCCTAATGAGAACATCCTCAGCACCCGTATTCTCGGGGAAAAATTGTTCTCATTAGGGCTTTTTTTTTCCGCTGATGGCGCTTGACAAAATTTTTTTCATATAGATTTCATATAGAAAAGCTTCACAAACGCCACCATCGGAAAAAAAACGCCCTAATGAGAACATCCTCTGAATACGGGTGCTGAATACGGGTGCAGCGCCCCTCAATTATGTGGCGATCACATAGCGACACGGTTTTTTGAAGCGGTGTTTCCACGCTATAGGGATCTGACCTATCGGCGGAGTTTGGTTGCTCACGCACACATTTATTCTGTAAAGGCTTATCTGTGAGGCAATATGGCGCATTCCAGACCATTTTACTATAGTATACTATCGTCAACAAACTATACCATATAAAAATTTTCAATGTAGTTTCAATGGTCTGGAAATAGTTCACTGTGCGCCACCAGATGCCATGGTGAATAGGTCTGGGGTGCTATTCTTGGTCCCGTATTGCGGGAGTTATTGCGGGTCCCGCAATAACGATTCGCCGACAAGAAATGTTTGTCGCAATAGAAAAATATGAAGGCGCTTGTTGTTGCTTTCATGTAAAGCTGCCATAGTCGTATGCAAATGCAAAAATAAAGTAGAATTTACATGAAAGCAACAACATGCGCCTTCATATTTTTCTAATGCGTAATATATGTCAGCAATATTATGCGTGACCAATAAGTCAAAACACCAAATATTGAAACGCACTGTGGGCGTGGCCAATCGCTGTAAGCAGTTGGCAAAAAAAGAAACTAATTACATTCAGTCAAGTATATCCCATGAGCATAGAATTTTATTGTTTATTAAAAAAATGTTATTAACTATTGAGTATATACTGTCATGGGCACAAAAATCGAATTTCTCACGAAATTTCCTTGAAGAAAATCGTATTATATATGCGGAACATATTACGAGTATTGGTGTAAAAATTGATTCAAGTGATGAATATCATGTGTTTGCCACTTGTATACAAACATCTTATCCAAAAGAACTATGTCATGATATTGAAGGTCGATTTAAAATAAATTAATGGTGAAATATTATCAGTAACATATTCATGCAAAGCTGGTCTAGAAGAAAAATGCAAACATATCCTTGGTTTCCTTATTTACTGTTCTTTGTAAGTTTTATTTTTATAAATATGTATTTTGTTTGTACGAATGACAGGTTAAAGTGACAGGTTCATAACAGCAATTTCTGTTCTCCTCATAAGTAGTTGGTAAATTACATGATGGGATAGAATTTTTTTTAAAAATGTGCATTGGTTCTGATGCATTGAGAGCTAATTATTTAAAACCAACAAAAACTTGTTACTTGTGATGTTGAATTATTTAGAGTTTTGTTTACATATAGATAGGTATACTTACTCTTCATATAATCATAGTAATTGAAATGAAAAGAGTATATCATTGCTTTTTTATTAACTGTTTTGATTTTGAATGCATGTTTCCAAGCATCGCACCGATTTATTTTATTAAAGTCACCGAAATGATTTTTTACTTTGACAGGTTGTTGTTTGTCTAACCTCGAAAATGTATGGAAACTCAGATTTCTATTTCTTCTGGAATTACTGTTGCACCCAGAAACGTGAAGTCTTGTTTTTTTGTTTTTTCATATCATTCTTGGGGAAAATTTTGTACAAGACGTTTTGAACAATTTGTAAAAATATTATTTGTTTATTAATTTAGTATTTATACTGTGTATACTGCATACGAATGACTGGATAAAATAGTTTCCAGAAATGTACCACCAGTCGTTGTAGTGAATTGTGCGTTTCCCAATAGAAATATGTACTTCCCTGGCAGAACTGGCGTGATCGCTTTTGTCGCCAAAGCCAGAGCAAAACCAGAGCAAAGCCAGACTTGTAAAAAAGACATTTATTTATAACAATAGCAATAACTATTAATAAACAATATTAAATTAATGAATTTTAATGACTTTTAGAGACTTTTTTATTGTTAGTGCTATTGTTATAAATAAATGTCTTTTTTACAAGTCTGGCTTTACTCTGGCTTTGCTCTGCACCCGTATTCACAGGGCAAATTTTATACAATTTAGGGCTTTTTTTTGCCACTGATGGCGCTTGTCAAATTTTTTTTATATAGATTTCATATACAAAAGCTGCACAAGCTTAAGTCTTCTTGAATACTGCTAACTTTGTCTGGTTTTATTCTGGCTTTACTCTGGCTTTCTTCTGGCTTTTGTATTGGTAGAAATTGATGTGTTTTTTTTTTATTTTCACGCGAAAAATTAATTATAATAATAAAAAAGTCTCTAAAAATCATTAAAATTTATTAATTTAATATTGTTTATTAATAGTTAGTGCTATTGTTATAAATAAATGTCATTTTTACAAGTCTGGCTTTACTCTGGAAAAGGTCTGGATTTACTTTTGCTTTACGCTAGGGATTTTTGTGTTTAGTCGATTCAAGTCAACCTCAAAACGTCAAAATCTGTCAACTTTTACATTACTTGTTATACTTATCTTTATTTCTTTCCATCAATATTATTGCTAAAAATAAGTTCAATAATAATTTAATTTAAAGAATATATCCACAAAAGCCCAAATTTACGTTTGATATCGTTTATATTCTGTTTTTATTATCTCTGCCTTTGCTCTGGTTTTGCTCTGGCTTTGGCGACAAAAGCGATATCGTTTTCTTCTGGCTTAGCTCTCACTATTTCCGCCAGGGTTGCAAGATCTATCATCACTAGATAATTACTAGAATTTTGGTGGAAATCAGCCTTAAAAAGCTTTGCAAGACTATTACAGCCAATAGAACCAGTGATGGGTAATTCGACGATTTTCGGGGTATCATACAATCATACGTATGATACTACATAAAGTGTATGATAGTTGAAACTGCCCTCTTTTTTTATAAAATGAACTAAATGATTTATTAAACTCTCACTCACACCACTGTACACAGCTGTCAAACTGTTTTTTTTTTTATTACACGATAAATAATAAATAAATTCATCAACGTGTATAAAAAATTATATTAGAATTAAAACATTATACGAGAAAATAATTTAACAGTTAATATTATGACTTCTTTAAAAAATTAGCTCAGGAGTTTGTCTGAAATATATTAAAGTATGCCAATATGATGAAAGAAGTCAACTTGGCAAATAGGTCTCCCGGATTAATATAATACGTTCCTCATAAACAACGACAGGGAAAATATATTTGTGATATTGAGTGCTGTTAAATTATCCGTGTGATTATAATCTCATAATTGCTGTATTTATTATTTTTTTTTTGCAAGCTAATAAAACTATCTTTTTTCCTGCACCCGTATTCACAGGGCAAATTTTATACAATTTAGGGCTTTTTTTTGCCACTGATGGCGCTTGTCAAATTTTTTTTATATAGATTTCATATACAAAAGCTGCACAAGCGCCGCCAGTGGAAGAAAAGAGCCCTAAATTGTAATGCCCTGTGAATACGGGTGCTGGCATTTCATGATGTTCCTTAGAACCTGTCAAAACCCTCCTTGCCCACATATCATGTCTACTATCTCATTTTTTATTGTAATTTTTGAGATTATTCAAATAAAATACACACAATCATTTTTCGTTAGTTGATTTATTAATAAATATTAATAAATTCTTGAGATTACATATTATGTTGGATGTTGACATATTGTTTTTGGGCGCCAAATATGTGTACAATGGCGGATAGGCAAAATGGCGTCAGTAAAATAGTTTAAAAAGTGAAATGTAGAGGCGCTCTTAATGTATGATACATGGCGTATGATAATGGAGATGTATCATACTGTATGATACAGTGTATGATACTGCTGTATGATACACCGGTATCATACCTACCCAACACTGAATAGAACATGTTCCATTTTTTCGTGCAAGATCTTGCTGCAAGAACTTACATGAGATTTCTATAGCGTGGAGACCAGTGTTGGGTAATTCGACGATTTTCGGGGTATCATACAATCATACGTATGATACTACATGAAGTGTATGATAGTTGAAAGTGCCCTCTTTTTTTTATAAAATGAAGTAAATGATTTATTAAAATCACTCACACCACTACACACCACTGTACACAGCTGTCAAACTGTTTTTTTTTATTCGACAACGATAAATAATAAATAAATTCATCAACGTGTATAAAAAATTCTATGAGAATTAAAACATTATATGAGAAAATAATTCAACAGTTAATATTATGACTACTTTCAAAAAATCAGCTAATGAGTTCGTCTTGAATATATTAAAGTATGCCAATATAGAAAAAGATGTCAATTTGGCAAATAGGTTTCCCAGATCAATATAATACGTTCCTCATAGAAAACGACAGGAAAATATATTTGTGATATTGAGTAATGTTAAATTATCTGTGTGATTATAATTTCGTAATTACTGTATTTATTTTTTTTTTTTCGCAAGCTAATGGAACTTTTTCCTGGCATTGCCTGGCATTTCATGATGTTCCTTAGAACCTGTCAAAACCCTCCTGCCCCACATATCATGTGATAGTCTATTATCTCATTTTTTTATAATAATTTTTGAGATTATATAAATAAAATATACACAATCATTAGTCGTTGATTGTGTCCAATAAATATTAATAAATTGATGAAATTACATATTATGTTAACATATTGCTTTTGGGCGCAAAATATGTGTACAATGGTGGATTAGGCAAAATGGCGTCAGTAAAATAGTTTAAAAAGTAAAATGTAGAGGCGCTTTTAATGTATGATACATGGCGTATGATGATGGAGACCCAAGGTGTGTTCGTTCACTATTTACACCGAGCGTATGGACGGAGCGTATGCAAGGAAGCGCTAGAGTTTTGCGGTCATTTGAAGAAACTTTAGTAACTAAAATTTACTAAAACATTCGTTATTTTCAGTCATTGTGTTTATTTTGTTAATTTAATAATTTTTTCTCAGACGCAAGAACAAATTACCAATTAATAATAATGAAGAAGGCAGAACTGGAAAAACGAATAGAAATAAATAAATAGTAGGTTTGCTCCGTTTCAGTGTGAAATCGAACAGAACACCTAATATTTCCACATACGAAATCTACTGGTAATTTTCATTGGAAATCTACCAGTAAGACCTACCAGTAATCTACTGGTAGATAACTGGTAGGAACTAACGGTAATTCCTACGAGTAACCTCCCAGTAGATTACTGGTAGGACCTACTGGTGGATTACTGGTAAGTCTTTCCGGTATCTCCTACCAGTAATTTACCGGTAGAATACTGGTAAGATTTACCAGTAGGTCCTGCCAGCAATCTACTGCAGTCCAATTCACAGGGCATTACAATTTAGGGCTTTTTTCCTCCACTGGCGGCGCTTGTGGAGCTTTTGTATGTGAAATCTATATAAAAAAAATTTAACAAGCGCCATCGGTGGCAAAAAGAAGCCCTAAATTGTATAAAATTTGCCCTGTGAATACGGGTGCTGGTAGGTTACTCGTAGGAATTACCGGTAGTTCCTACCAGTTATCTACCAGTTGATTACTGGTAGTTTCTGCCAGTCAATTAATTCGCAGTTTGAAAACTAAAGATTTATAAATAGCTATTAGCTATAGCTATTAATTGTATCAATATATGCTCGGTGACACAAAATAAATTCAGAGCATGATGATTGAACAGAAAATAAATGTAGAAACATATATAGTTTTGTGATGAATATATAATTTTATAAATAAATTTTTTGAATAAAATCTACATGAATAAAAATATTGTATATTTTGATGAAAATTTTATAAAATGGATTGAATATAATATAATTAATGAAACAGGAAAATTAATTATTATTTGTAATGTTTTTTTTTTTTTTTAAATGTCGATCTATGCTGCTCCGGCTGTTTTAGTTTTTTCAGCCCTACGATTTTTGGTACTTTTGAATGCACATTGCATGAATTTGTTGAACTCTTCATCTGTTGGCTGACGTTGTCTAAAAATACGTGAAACAGCTTCTGAAAAACCAAAGAAGGGTGCTCAAATATTATTTTATTTAATATTAATACATATGTGATATTTTTTTTTAAAACCAACACCCCCCAGGGAAAGCAGTAGCGAAAGAAATTAATTTGGCCAGGAAAATTATGTTTTAAGCAACATTAATTTCTTAGCTACATCTTCTCCTTAGTAATCCATTTATCGGTAAATAAAACACATGGAGTTTATTATTAATAAATGAAACACATGGAGTTTTATTATTTATTAATTTTATTATTTATCAAATTCCATGTGTTTTATTTACAGATAAATGGATTACTAAGGAAAATAACTAAAAATTAATGTTGCTTAAAACATATTTTCTAACCTATTATTTGCTTCTATCTTTTCCTTAGCTACTGCTTTTCCTTGGAAATTTGTATTTTTAAAAAAATAAATTTACATGTATTTTATTTATAAAATAAATAAAAAATGTCCAAGGAAAAGCAGTAGCTAAGGAATTAATGTGACTAAGGGATTATTTCCTTGAAACGTAATACTTTGGCAGCCTCAATTCCTTAGCTGCATCTTTACCTTAGCTACTGCTTTTCCTTGGACATTTGTATTTTTGAAAAATAAATTTACATGTATTTTATTTATAAAATAAATAAAAAATGTCCAAGGAAAAGCAGTAGCTAAGGAATTAATGTGACTGAGGAATTATTTCCTTGAAACATAATTCTTTAGCAGCCTCAATTCCTTAGCTACATCTTCTCCTTAGCTACTACTTTTCCTTGGAAATTTGTATTTTTGAAAAATAAATTTACATGTATTTTATTTATAGAATAAATAAAAAATGTCCAAGGAAAAGCAGTAGCTAAGGAATTAATGTGACTAAGGGATTATTTCCTTGGAACATAATTCTTTGGCAGCCTCAATTCCTTAGCTACATCTTCTCCTTAGCTACTGCTTTTCCTTAAAAATTTTTTTTTTTAGAAAAAATAAATTTACATGTATTTTATTTATAAAATAAATAAAAAATGGCCAAGAAAAAGCAGTAGCTAAGGAAAAGATGTAGCTAAGGAATTAATGTGACTAAGGGATTATTTCCTTGAAGAATTATGTTTCGAGGAAATAATTCCTTAGTCATATTAATTCCTTATAAATAAAATACATGTAAATTTATTTTTCAAAAATACAAATGTCCGAGGAAAAGCAGTAGCTAAGGAAAAGATGTAGCTAAGGAATTGAGGCTGCCAAAGAATTATGTTTCAAGGAAATAATCCCTTAGTCACATTAATTCCTTAGCTACATCTTTTCCTTAGCTACTGCTTTTCCTTGGACATTTTTTATTTATTTTATAAATAAAATACATGTAAATTTATTTTTTAAAAATACAAATTTCCAAGGAAAAGCAGTAGCTAAGGTATAGATGCAGCTAAGGAATTGAGGCTGCCAAAGTATTATGGTTCAAGGAAATAATTCCTTAGTCACATTAATTCCTTAGCTACTGCTATTCCTTGGACATTTTTTATTTATTTTATAAATAAAATACATGTAAACTTATTTTTTAAAAATACAAAAGTCCAAAGAAAAGTAGTAGCTAAGGTAAAGATGCAGCTAAGGAATTGAGGCTGCCAAAGTATTATGTTTCAAGGAAATAATCCCTTAGTCACATTAATTCCTTAGCTACATCTTTTCCTTAGCTACTGGTTTTCCTTGGACATTTTTTATTTATTTTATAAATAAAATACATGTAAATTTATTTTTTTAAAAATACAAATTTCTAAGGAAAAGCAGTAGCTGAGGAAAAGATGTAGCTAAGGAATTGAGGCTGCCAAAGAATTATGTTCCAAGGAAATAATTCCTTAGTCACATTAATTCCTTAGCTACTGCTTTTCCTTGGACATTGTTTATTTATTTTATAAATAAAATACATGTAAATTTTTTTTTTTTAAGTACAAATGTCCAAGGAAAAGCAGTAGCAAAGGAATTAATGTGACTAAGGAATTATTTCCTTGAAACAAAATTTTTTGGCAGCCTCAATTCCTTAGCTACATCTTTTCCTTAGCTACTGCTTTTTCTTGGACATTTTTTATTTATTTTATAAATAAAATACATGTAAATTTATTTTTTAAAAATACAAATTTCCAAGGAAAAGCAGTAGCTAAGGAGAAGATGTAGCTCAGGAATTGAGGCTGCCAAAGAATTATGTTTCAAGGAAATAATTCCTTAGTCACATCAATTCCTTATCTACTGCTTTTCCTTGGACATTTTTTATTTATTTTATAAATAAAATACATGTAAATTTATTTTTCAAAAATACAAATGTCCAAGGAAAAGCAGTAGCTAAGGTAAAGATGTAGCTAAGGAATTGAGGCTGCCAAAGTATTATGTTTCAAGGAAATAATTCCTTAGTCACATTAATTCCTTAGCTACTGCTTTTCCTTTGACATTTTTTATTTATTTCATGAATAAAATACATGTAAATTTATTTTTCAAAAATACAAATGTCCAAGGAAAAGCAGTAGCTAAGGAAAAGATGTAGCTAAGGAATTGAGGCTGCCAAAGAATTATGTTTCAAGGAAATAATTCCTTAGTCACATTAATTCCTTAGCTACTGCTTTTCCTTGGACATTTTTTATTTATTTTATAAATAAAATACATGTAAATTTATTTTACAAAAATACAAATGTCCAAGGAAAAGCAGTAGCTAAGGAAAAGATGTAGCTAAGGAATTGAGGCTGCCAAAGTATTATATTTCAAGGAAATAATCCTTTAGTCACATTAATTCCTTAGCTACATCTTTTCCTTAGCTACTGCTTTTCCTTGGACATTTGTATTTTTGAAAAATAAATTTACATGTATTTTATTTTTAAAATAAATAAAAAATGTCCAAGGAAAAGATGTAGCTGAGGAATCAATGTGACTAAGGAATTATCTCCTTGAAACATTATTTTTTGGCAGCCTCAATTCTTTAGCTACATCTTTTCCTTAGCTACTGCTTTTCTTTGGAAATTTGTATTTTTAAACAATAAATTTACATGTATTTTATTTATAAAATAAATAAAAAATGTCCAAGGAAAAGCAGTAGCTAAGGAAAAGATGTAGCTAAGGAATTAATGTGACTAAGGAATTGTTTCTGTGAAACATAATTCTTTGGCAGCCTCAATTACTTAGCTACATCCTTAGCTAAGGAATTAAGGTTGCCAAGAAATTATTTTTTAAGCAATTAATGTTGCCTAAAACATAATTTATTGGCAACCTTAATTTTTTAGCTACATTTTTTTGTTAGCTACTGCTTGTTCTTGCGATTTTTATTTTTGTAATGACTAAAAAATATAATATTTTATTTTTCGAAAATAAAATCCCCAAGGAAAAGATGTAGCTAAGGAAAAGATATAGCTAAGAAATTAATGTGGCCAGAAAAATTATGTTTAAAGCAACTTCAATTCCTTAGCTACATTTTTTTCTTAGCTACATCTTTTCCTTAGACATATTTATCCTTCAAAAATTAAATTACATTTACTTTATTTATTAAATAAATGAATTTATATATAGGACAACCAGTAGCTAAGGGAAAAATGTAGCTCAGGAATCAATGTGGCTAGAAAAATTATGTTTCAAGCAACATTAATTCCTCAGCTACATCTTCTTCTGGGACATTTTTCTTTTAAAAAAAATAAATTTTTTTAGCTGCATTTATACTTTAGCTGTATGCCGTAAAATATTAATTTATTCAATAATATTATTACAAGCAAGCGTGATATTTATTACGGCAAATACTCTAATGCTGAAGCTTTCGGGTTTATTAAAATGATTTACCAGTAATCTACCAGTAGACTACTGGTAGTTGATACCAGTAATTTTTTACCGGAAATTTACTGGTAGATTACTGGTAGTTCCTACTGGTAGTATTTACCAGTAGAATTCCAGTAATATACTGGTTGGAAATTACTGGTAGGAGCTACCAGCACCCGTATTCACTGGGCAAAATTGTTCTCATTAGGGCTTTTTTTTTCCGCTGATGGCACTTGACAAAATTTTTTTTATATAGATTTCATATAGAAAGGCTTCACAAACGCTACCATCGGAAAAAAAACGCCCTAATGAGAACATCCTCTGAATACGGGTGCAGTTATCTACCAGCACCCGTATCCAGAGGATGTTCTCATTAGGGCGTTTTTTTCCGATGGTGGCGCTTGTGAAGCTTTTCTATGTAAAATCTATATAAAAAGTTCACAAGCGCCGCCATCGGAAAAAAAAGCCCTAATGAGAACATCCTCTGAATACGGGTGCAGTAGTAGTTACTGGTAAGCTACCAGTAGATTACCGGTATCATATAATCCTACCAGTTGTGGTTATCTGGGGACGTATGATACTGTATGATACAGTGTATGATACTGCTGTATGATACACCGGTATCATACCTACCCAACACTGGTGGAGACACCACTTGAGGCCACTGAAATATAATAAAACTGGAAGCCGAACTTAGCGTCGCCGAGAGAGAGATTCAATGGATGGGCTTTTGTCCTTGTCGGTACAGTCACGTCAACTAAAGTTGGTTGAGACTGTACTGAAATATAATGTAACTTTTATTTCGTGCAGAACTAGTTTGTTTTGACGTTGACTGTACAAGATTTAATGTGCGCATGCGTGAGTGAGAGGGAAAGCCATCCAATATATTGCTATCTCTAGCGACAATCCGTGCATTGGCTAAGCATAGGAGTTCACCTTCCAGTTTTATTATATTTCAGTGCTTGAGGCAAGTTCGTCTTCCTGTATTTCTAGTCTTCTTGGGAGTGCAGTACTCGCAGTCTAATTCACAGGGCAAATTTTTTACAATTTAGGGCTTATTTTGCCGGTGATGGAGCTTGTAAAAATTTTTTTTATATAGATTTTACATACAAAAGCTTCACAAGCGCTGTGAGTGGTGAAAAAAAGCCCTAAATTGTAATGCCCTGTGAATCGGACTGCTGCAGTCCAATTCACAGGGCAAATTTTTTACAATTTAGAGCTTTTTTTTGCCGCTGATAGCGCTTGTAAAAATTTTTTCTATATAGATTTTACAGACAAAAACTTCACAAGCGCCGTGAGTGGTGAAAAAAAGCCCTAAATTGTAATGCCAGCATATATGTAATACACATATGGCAGAAAGAAAGCAACTATTGTATTATACAGTGTATGATACTAATGTATGATACATCGTTATCATACTTACCCAACACTGGTCAACATCTAAAAAACACTGCATCGATCCAAATTCCAAACGTGATTAATTCACACATGGAAACGCTGTTAACAGTGCGATGTCTATTTCCAGTCACTTTTTTTTTATCAATACTTAATACCACAGACACTAAAACTACTGTAAAAGCTGTATTTATTTTCATATCAAACATTTATTTTTCAATAATCACTGTTGTCATTACTATATTGTTCTTCAAATTAATGCATGGTTTAGTGTTTTCAATGATTACATTGTTTCAGTGTTTTTATGCTACCGAAGTCGTGTTGATGTATTCATAGTTGTTAATTTTTTTTACTTGACTTTTTTTTTTTTGTATAAAAAGAAAATTTATAATGGAATTTTTCAAATTTTTCACAGTCACTTGAACCGTTCTACTTGCTTAATAATATTAAAATTTGGTCAAAAAGTCATTAAGTTTTACATGCTTACTGACTGCTTTACTAATAACAGAAAAAGTGACCATTATACATTATGTGTGTTTCAATTCCTTTACTATTTAAGTACTTGTTATCATAATGATGAAGAACCTCTCAGTGAACTTTGTAATTTTGTTAATATGTCACAGACTAACAACCAAATAAAATTGAATATTGTTAAATAAAATTTATCTACTTTGAACAATAACAATGAGTAGTGATTTAAAGAAATCAAAGTGGAATTGCGAATATTGTACTTATGAAAATTGGCCATCATCATTGAAATGCACTATGTGTCGCGGTGCAAAGCCGCTTTTTAGTGAAGACATCTATAAACTACGTAACTCAAGTCCCCAACGTTCAAGCGTGGCATCAGGACCCGTGTCTTACAGTCCATCAGCAGATTCTCACAATCTGATCTCCCAAAATTCTAAGCAAATTCTGTCCACGAGTGACAATTGGTCATGTGAAGCATGCACCTACTTAAATTATGAAAATGCGACACTCTGTGGTCAATGTATGAGCCATAAACTACAAAATCAATCACAGTTTAACTCTGCATCGAATTTGCATGAACATCTAGCCCCCCTTAAACTAATTGACTTGCCAAAAACAAGTCAAAATTCACAAGTAATAAAAAGTTTATGCACTTCAATACCAACTCATTTAGAGAAGTGGTCATGTTCTGTTTGTACTTATGAGAATTGGCCAAAAGCAACAAAATGTATCATGTGTAATCAAAACGAAAAAGACAAACGACGAGAAAATTCGATTATCAGTTCAGATTTAATTTTGGCTAGTGCTGAAAGCTTACCATTAGCATCACCTCAATGTTATATTCGTGATGATAATTTGGCAATTGCAAGAAGAAAAAAAACTGACTATTTTGATATTCAAAATAAATCTCTACCAGATGCCCAATCACTAAATGATAATGATTATCAAAGTCAATTGAAACAGTTAAGACGTCACACAGATTGGTGTTGGTTAAACGCATGTATTGGTATTGTTGAGGGAGATAATGCACCTGTTGAGGTGTACTTAGCAAGTGGGGGAGATCCTACTCGTCAATTAACGAATTCCGAAGTTTTACTACTAAATAGAACTAGTGCATTTGATGTTGGGCATACACTTGTTCACTTAGCGATAAGGTAAAGTTACTGTTTAATAAAACCTTTTTGATGGTAAATGTTGTTTATTGCCATTAAAAGTTCAAGATAAATCATTACTTATTAATTTTAGATTTCAACGTGAAGATATTCTAGCTACTCTTTTATCTCAAATAGAAGGTTCAGGATCAGGAATTAAACGAATGCCTAGCTATATTGCTCCTGATTTAGCAGCTCAAATACGGAGACATGTCACTAACAGTATTCGCTTACGCAAAGGATTACTGCCATGTTATTTTGTCACTGATGTGGCAACGTTTGCACTTCCTGCTGAGGTAAATATAACAATACTTTTCAAGACCTATTAAAAAAATTTAAAACAAAAAAAACTTTGATGCCAAAAATACATAATTGTTTAGGTAAAAGATCTTCCAAGTGTTGTTCAAGAGCAAATGTTAGAAGAATTATTAGATCGCGAAGCTCAACAACAACTAGAAGGAGGCGAAAGTGAGCCACCAGCTCTCAATTGGTCCTTGGAAATAACTGAACGTCTCGGCAGTCGCTTGCATGCACTTTGGAATCGGTCTG
Organism: Aphidius gifuensis; assembly: GCF_014905175.1. Taxonomy (NCBI): domain Eukaryota; kingdom Metazoa; phylum Arthropoda; class Insecta; order Hymenoptera; family Braconidae; genus Aphidius; species Aphidius gifuensis. The sequence goes on along the minus strand of NC_057789.1, from coordinate 14,879,155 downwards.
CTGGTGATTGTTTATTAGACTCTGCAATGCAAGCAACTTGGGGTGTTTTTGATCGGGATAATACTCTTAGACAAGCTCTTGCTGATTCTCTTCAACAAGCAGGTCAATTTTTTTATCCTCGATGGCGGGAATATGAAGCATCACAAGCTTCGAGAATGCTACCTTTTACACTTGAAGAAACACAGTGGCAGGGTGATTGGGAAAACCTTTTGACTACTGCAGCCCAACCTGGTAGTGCTCTAGAACAGTTACATGTATTTGCACTTGCTCATATTTTGAGAAGGCCCATTATTGTTTATGGAGTAAAATACGTTAAGAGTTTTCGTGGCGAAGATATAGGTAATTTAAAAATATAAAATTAATTTTTTTTTCTCACACGAGGTATAATTTAAAGAATCGACCGCACTTCATTTTGACGTCAGCAATTTGAAATTTTCTGTGAGAAGAAAAACGAATAAAAAGACATAACAGAAACCCGAAACGCAACGATTGGTCTGGATACTAACCATCTAATCAATCGAACACTTCAGATGACGGGTGTCAAACACATTTTCCGTCATCAAGATTTCCGGCCAATCTTGATGTAAGGAATGACTATTACGGATTAAGAAATATGATCTCTACGATTTATTTCAAGAACCTCCTTCGTAGTAGGTTCTCAAAGTATCACTATACCTTTGAAATTTTCCACAATTTTCTTTATGTTGTAATTATTTATCTTTTCATCAATTATTAAGGTTGGTTATTTTTTAGAAGGTTATACTCGGGCTCTTATGGAGAGTTCTGTTGAGTTTTCGGAATAAGCCTGATTGGCCATTTGGCCATTTCACGGTGAAATATTACACATTACCAAAAGTTAAACACTGCTAAAAAAAAAAAAAAAAAGTGTGTGTGTTACAAGTACGCGTGAAGGAAGTGAAACTTTTTTCGTATTTCGGCCTTTCGTTTGACAATAAATTGATGATATTATGTGAACGGTGCACATGAGTGAGTGAGAAATAATAAAGGTAGCTTACACAGGGTGTCAGGTTTATAATTGTACATTTTTTCATTCTCTTAATTATTTTTTCGTAGTAAAATATGTTTATAAAAATTGGATTTATTTATTGAAAAAAGAGAATAAGTTTTATTCTTAAAAATGTATTATTATTGCAATATATATTTTATATATAAATATTTAACTAGCTGATTCACGGCTGTGAAAACCTGTCCCGCACATGTCTTTGAAAATTTTTATTAATTACTGGTCAGAAGCGTCATAATTTGTACTAATTTGTACCGCGATTGTTTTATTGTGTACCTCAAAATTAAAGGGTCAAGAAAGGGTTAAAAATCGACGTTTTTTTTTAAATGACTTGGGAAAAACAAATGCTACAGACGCTCGAAATTCGTATCTCAAGAATAATAACAAAAAAAAATACTCCGAAATGTTTCTATAGTTCCTCCAAAAATGAATATGGCCATCTGGAAGAAATGTGGTCTAATTTGTACCGATCAAAACTAAATTTGTGACTCAATAAAAATAACAAAGTTTAGTTTATGGCAAATTTTTTTCGATTATCATTGAGGTACAAATTCGCCTTCATCGGCACAAATCGGCTTACGTTCTGCTTTTGAAAACAAATAAAAAAATATTGAACAATTTTTAGTTTTGGAGGCACCATGCAATCGTTCATAAAAAATGTTTACTTAACAATTACATAGTGGTTCTGGAAATAAATATTTTTAAATTATTTTTTTTTGTTTCTAAGAGCAGAACGTAAGCCAATTTGTAAAAAAATAGCTTACTCCAAATAATTGTTAATTTACAATACTTTTTTATTATTGTTATTGAGGATACAAATTTTGTTTTCATCGGTACAAATAAGACCATATTATTATTATTATTATTATTATTATTATATTATTTTATTTATAGTAACATCATATATTTGCATTATTATTAATTTCATTATATTCATTATTATTTTGATGGCATCAAAATCTTCAATTTTTTATAAATAATGACATCAACTATACTCAGATACTCTGACTCCCGACACTACACACATATATTGAGAGATTCGGTAGAGTCTCGACCCATTTTTTCCCAGCGCGAGATGACTTACCGAGTAATAAGTAGGTTGCATAGGTATGACGTCACGAATTTTTAATTGCTCGATAACTTCCTTAATATTAATTATCAATCAAAACTAAAATGACTTTCCCCATTAAAATCGATGATTCCCTATCCAATAAGCCTATTCTTGAATTTTTCCGACTTATAGTTGAAAAGATATAATATTCCAAATAAGCCAGCTACGAAATTTGACTAGAAAATAAATATTTTCTATTAAAAATTTTTTACTTAGCCTTAATTAGAGCCAAACAATCAATATTTAAATTATTTTACTCAGCTAGATTTTTTACGTAGCTGTAATTGTAGCCAAACAATCAATATCTACATTATTTTACCAGCAAAATTTTTTACTTAGCCGCGAGATTTTCCACTTAGCTTTGATTATAGCCAAACAATCAATATCTAGCTTATTTTACTAGGACGTACCGCAATTCAGGCTCTCTAGCTAAGTGAAAAATCTAGCTAAGTAAAATAATGTAGATATTGATTGTTTCGCTACAGTTACAGCTAAGTAAAAAATCTACCTAAGTAAAATAATGTAGATATTGATTGTTTGGCTATAATCAAAGCTCAGTAAAATCTATCTAAGTAAAAAATCTAGCTAAGTAAAATAATGCAGATATTGATTGTGTGGCTACAATTACAGCTAAGTAAAATAATGTAGATATTGATTGTTTGGCTATAATTAAAGCTAAGGAAAAAATCTAGCTAAGTAAACCAATGTAGATATTGATTGTTTGGCTACAATTACAGCTAAGTGAAAAATCTAGCTAAGTAAAATAATGTAGAAAACTAGACGAAACTAGTCAAAAATTCGGATTCCAGTAGATATTCAATTTGTCTGTGGTAGTATGTGTGTGTCTATCCAGATAAATTACAGACACACACTTTTTGCAGTGCCACAGAACAGTAGCCAAAGGTCTGAGATATTGTTTCCGCAAGTCCGTTTTTTGGTAAGGCTTCAGAATAGCAAGAGTTTCTTAAAGGATGAAAGTTCGGCAGTTGAGCAGAACAGTTTTAAGTAAGCGGTTCTGTAGAGGCGTAGAGCTGTACCCGAGAGGAAATCTGGCCAGGCTCAACGGATTTGATATCCGATCCTGATCAAAAATTGCTGAATAATTATTTTTGACTATATATATTAATTAATTAAGTACGAAATAATTTTTTTGTATTCATTTGTTAGAGTTATTGTAATAAAAAATTATGGATACATATTGAAATGAATTATTTAATAAAAGAAATATTAGATAGAAGTGTCATCAGCTGTATATTTTAAATATGATAAGACTTAGAAACTTCTGATCAAGATTTGACCAGGTCCACTTGTTCAAGATGTGATCAAGATACTTGATGCTATCTTATACAAGAAAAATTGTTACAAAAAATATTTATTCTAAAATATTTAACTTGATGTTTTTTTGCTCAAGATTTGACCAGGTTCATTCGATCAGGATGTGATCAAGATACTTGATTCTATCTTGAACAGGAAAAATTGTTTTAAAAAAATATTTATTTCAGAATATTTGACTTGATAATTTTTTCATTAAAATTTGATCAAGTTGCCTTTTTTCAAAATGTGTTAAGGTTACTTGATACTATCTTGATCAAATTAGCTTGAAATTGAATGCAATAAAGTATCTTGATTAAATCCTGACCAAGATTCAATCAAGCTACCTGAAATAAGGTAACTTGTTCAATTTTTGATCAGGGTCGGATATCAAATCCGTTGAGCCTGACCAGATGTCCACTCAGAAACTAACAAATAAATACAAAAAATTATTTCGTACTCTATTCATTAATATATATAGTCAAAAATAATTATTTAAGAATCAAGAGACTCGGCAGAGTCTCAACTCATTTTTTCCCAATGCAAGACCTACCGCTAAAAAATTGGTTCATGTGGTGAAATTGTTAAACGTTATTATTATAAATAAATTAAACAGCAATAATAATCATTATTAAAATAATCAAAAGAAGTGAAATAACATTAAAACAAAAAACTTGTTCGCTGTTAAAATTTATCACCACGTCTGACACGAAGAGTCGATTATCGACAAAAGCAGACAAAGGTAAAAGTCATCTGGATTTTCCAATGCTCAGATCAACTGATGCGCAGTCATTTGATTTTTTTTACTATGGCCCATTAGAATTTTTACTGAACACATTTGGATATGGACTTTTGAATACTGCAGTCGGTAACAGCGAGCATCACAAAAAGTAGCAGATAAAAAATTGCTATGGTGCATTGCAATTTTTAAATGAAGAAATTTGAATTTTTTCAACAAAACTATTGTAAAAAAATTATGCACCGCAAGTTTGATGATGTGCTCAAGCAAAAATTAAAAACTTATAAAAATTACTGTGGTACATTATAGTATTTGAAAAGAAACATAATAATTTTTTCAACTTAAATTTGTAAAGATTGCATGTTACGTTACAGTTTTCATTTTATACAAAGTAAAAAATCGAAATCTCAAACACTGCTATGGTCCATTGCAATTTTTCAATCACAACATTGTATTTTTTCTTCATATTTACTGTAAAAAATATATTTGTATGTTTCTTGAATATTGTGAAACCATAGTAGAATTTACAGTGAATTTTTTGCGTGTAGCTCGATTAAGACTTGTTCTATTTTTTCGTTAAGTTTCGATTAATTCTTGTACATGTAGCTTGATCAAGTCTTGATCCATTTTTGCGTTACGTTTTTATCAACTCTTGATCAAGTTGCCTGATCAAGTTTTGAACCTGTCCTGATCCGAATTTCTACTCGGTAGTTTAGTAGGGGTTCAGGGCCACATCACGTTCGTAAGAGATCCTTTTCCAGCTAGAGTAGGGAACAGTTAGTAGTAGTAGAGAGATTAAAGAACCATTAGTTAATGATATTTTAGTGAGACAGATGATAAGTGATCCATTTATCGAAAATCGTGAGAATTAGATTTTTATTTTATTTTATGTGAACGAGTAGATTTCTATATTTATTAAAAAGTGTTTTATAATTTTATTATCATTGAATCCATTACTAAAAAAATTAAATTGAAATAGAATATACATACCTTTTACTTAATATTTTTTTTGCTTATCACCCCTAATTATTGAAAGGATGAGTTAAAACTGGCCTAGCCCTTCTACTTTTCGAATCTTATTTGAATAAAATATAATGAAGTTATTGTACTGAATAACTGTAGATTTATTTATGGAATGAAATATGTGCAACTTGGACTGTATATGTAGATTTATTTATGTATAAATAAAGTCTCCTAAAATGAAATTTCACCACTTTTGTTCAAAGTTTTGAAAAAAATCATGGGGGTGTATTTGAAGGTGGGAAATCGATTGGTCGTAGGGAAAAATCGCGGAAAAATTTTTTTTCGGGGAGAAAAAAAATAAAAAGGGTTAGTTTTTTGAATACTGGGCAGGCTATGGGTCGGAGGGGAAAATAGTTCAAATGATTCTGATTTATACATGTACTTAGATTTATTATTATTTCCTTTTTTTCGGCCTCTTTCCAGTGAAACGCGAGTATATTCACGCCATTACATGAGCGACATACGTTTACTACGTACCTGTGCTAGATTCACACTTATTTAATTGAGATTTTAACACGGATTCCAGTAAAAAATATAAATGAAGAGTAGGAAAAATTATAGAAAATTAGTTATACTTAGTCTAAGAATTGACTTGATCGGTGTTTTTTTTTACTTCAGTAGTTTTTTACTGAAGATATAACTTTCTACAGAACACTAACCGCGTGTGTATCGAAGTATGTTTTTTTTGTCAATTCTTTTTCTATTTTTAGGATATGCAAGATTTGAAGGTGTCTATTTGCCCTTACTTTGGGAGCCTTCTTTTTGTATACGTTCGCCAATTTCACTTGGGTATACGCGAGGTCATTTTTCTGCACTTGTGCCGATTGAACCATATAGATCATCTCGACTAACTCATTCGGATTCAGAGGTTGGTAATGGGAAGAGTCCAGTGCAACAGCTTCAAACGTTCATGCCGTTGATGAATACAGAACGCAAATTACTGCCGATACATTTCTTAAGTTCCGAAGAAGTAGGAAGAGAGGATACTATTTTAAAGCAATGGCTCGATGTGTGCACTACAGAAGAAGGAACACTTGTAGCACAACAAAAACTGCATAAAAAGCCACTTCTAGTGGCGCAAATGCTAGAAGAATGGCTCAACTATTACCGCAGATTAGCGTGAGTATAATTTTTACAATCAAATTATCCCCTGAGTAAATGCAGTAAAAAATATCTTTTTAATCTTATTGGCAATATTTTTGAATGCAGTGTAAATCTCGATGTGTAGTTTGAATCATCACATTTATAACAAAAAAAAAAACTCACTTTCGATTCAACTTTAATGGCTTTGTGATTTTGACAGGCAAATAAACAATGCTCCCTTCGTTCGACCAGCAGACCTTCCAGAATATAGTAGTGACGGTGACACAGAAGATGAATAACGTATCTGATAAGTACAATGCGTTAATTATATGACTGTATTTGGCAATCTCATATTATACAGAGTAATTTTTATAGTTTCATTAGTCAATATTATCCACTGTCATTACAAATAAAAAACAGTATCTTTGTAACTTTCGCACATAAAACGTGTTTTTTTTCGTAATTTTTCACCCTATTATAATTTCTACACTGAGAAAATTTTTGGATAAAAAAAAGAAAATTTATTCTTGACAGTAAAAATTAACTTCTTGGCGAAATACTTTTTGAAAGGAGAATTAAATTATTTATCAAAGGTAATTGTTGTTTTATAAAAAGAAAAAGAAAAATCTTGAACTAAACAAAGATTGTTTATTTCATTTAGATGGTGTTTTGTGTCAAACGATAGATGGTTTGCGTCAAGAAAAAAACTTCTAAACGTAAACCACGTTACTCCTTCACATGAACACTATATGATGATTGTTATAACAGACAGGCTTCTTTTTTCAAACGGCAGAAGGATTCTTCTTACAAACAAGTTATTATTTAAAGCAAATCAACTTGAGTTTAATTCAAATTATTAGAAGTTTAATAAAATTTTAAATAAATTCTAAAAAAAATTTGTATAAAAAGTATTCATTTTTTATTTTTTTGCGATGCGGATGCCTTGACCGCTGCGCCACGATCTCGCATTAGTAGAGATAAGGTTTGTATCATCTACTTGAGAAGCTCGTTAGATAGAAATAGTTTTTTTTTTTTTTTCATACAATATTTTTTATTTAAGGAGGTTATGTACAAATTCATTACGGTTGTTCCGGGGCGCTTCTCACGTCACAGACAAAACGGAGATCGGGCTACACTGTAAAAAAATAATGTGTAAAGCGCCTGCGCTCCGTATACAAAATATGGAACTGCGAGTATGTATGTGTGTTTGATCATGCCATACGTTGCCACATCTAATTTTTGTAAAGTTTATAATTAATTACTCATTAATTGACTGATCAACATATGAAAATTTTTCGCGCAATTAATAAAACTCGGTTTCTAGTATATGTGTGATTTTTTTCAAGACTTTTTCATCATTTTTTCTATCCGAAAAAAATGGTTGAAATCTTCATAAGAGCCAATGTTAAATAATATTTTCAATAATTAATTACAAAAAATTCAATCGATCAACATAAGAAAATATTTATACCATCGTATTCAGAATAAAAAGATCTAACTGTGTACAAAATTTCAGAACATTCTCATTATATTTCAAAATAATAGTGTTAGCTGCATAACCTCCGTAAATACGAAAAAAGAAATTTCGATTTTTTTTTAAGATTGACTTAAAAATTTTTTAAACTTTCAATATTCAAATTAAGCATATTGAGGCATATTTTGTTTACGCTCAGAAGTTTTTTTCTTGACGTGAACTATCTATCGTTAGAACACCATCTAAAGGAAATAAACAAATTTTGTTCACCCACACGGAAAAAAAATATATAATTTATATATAAAATTATATATAATAATTACATATAATAATTATATATACTATTGGGCGAAAACGTGTATATAATTTATATAAAATTTATATATAACGATTATATATAATAGTTTATATAAAATTATATATATTTTTTATATAAAATTATATATATTTTTTATATAAAATTATATATAAATTTTATCACATTTACCCCCCCCCCCCTCCTCCCCTCTCATGAATTGTTTTTATTTAAAAATTTTCTCAAATTTTAATTTAAAAAAATCGAAAACAAATCTTTCATCAGGATTCGAACCCGGGCCCTTCTGGTTGGGAGGCAAGTACTTTACCTCGAAGCCACAAATCTTATGATAGATTTTTGTAAAAATATAAATAAGAATATGACTTTTCTCAATTTTTTTACTTTGGTGTTTTAATCATAATTCTATTACTGACTTTTATTCAAATATATAAAATTTTAATTTTAACATCTTTTTGTTCATATTTTTATGAAAAAGAAGATAAAATCGGTATTAAAACCACAAAGTAAAAAAATTGAGAATGTCTACAGATTTATCATAAGATTTGTGGCTAAGGTGCTTCTCTAACCAGAAGGGCCTGAGTTCGAATCCTGATCGAAGATTTGTTTTTTGTTTTTTTAAATTAAAATTTAAGAAAATTTTTAAATAAAAACAATTCATGGGAGGGGCGAAGGGGGGGGGGGGAATGTGATAAAATTTATATACAATTTTATATAAAAAATATATATAATTTTATATAAACTATTATATATAATCGTTATATATAAATTTTATATAAATTATATACACGTTTTCGCCCAATAGTATATATAATTGTTATATATAATTATTATATATAATTTTATATATAAATTATATATTTTATTTCCGTGTGGGGCAATTCAAGATTTTTTTTTCTTTTTACAAAACAACTATTATTTTTAATAAACAACTTATTTCTTATTTCAAAAATGTTTTTGCCAAGAAGTTTATTTCTGAATAATAAAAAAAAAATTTCCTCAGTGTACTGCAGGGATCTGACCTATCCACCATGGCCTCAGGCGGCTAAATAGGAAACCATATTTAAATGACCACGTATATTGTATTATAAGGACCGGTTTTGTAGTCCATAGTTACAGTTTTTTGGTATAGTTCAACGTTTCTCTTTTCTATACTATACTATACCATGTTAACTTAACTATGGACTACAAAACCGGCCTTAAGGAGGTTATGCACAAATTCATTGTGGGTGTTGCGAGGCGCTTCTGACGTCACAAACAAAAACTGAGATCGGGCTACACTGTAAAAAAATAAAGTGTAAAGCGCCTGCGCTCCGTATACAAAATATGGGACTGCGAGTATGTAATAGTTATCCCTGTGTAACGAGATAGAATGCTCTGGCGCATATTTCGATGCTCCAGCGCATCTTTTGATGCTTCCACCACATTTACCTATCGTGTGACGTAGTCAATGTGGTGGTGTCTCATAAATTAGTGTGTAAAATCATAAACTTACTTCAAGTCCGGCCACCATCGAGTGCGTCCGCAAAATAAAAATCTATCTTGGTGACGTGGCTTTTCCACATCACACATACATTAAAACATATCTTGTATAATCATTACTAATATATCATATAACCTAAATATTAAAATAAATAGTTTAAATATTATTAAATTGAAAATTGTGTTCTATTTTATTTAGAATATTTAAATAAAATCTTGAAATAATAAATTAAAGTAATTTGGTGGCAAAAGTTTGAATATCAATAAAAATTTAAACAGTATAAAAACCACTGGTTACAACCTGTCGCCGCGGATAACTGAGGAGATAATTATGTCAATGTAATAGTTATCCTGAAGATGGCATATTATAATAAAATCGTTTGGACTGTGCTATATTGTTTGTCAGATAAGATTTGACATTATAAGTGCGTACGTGAGTGATCAAACCCCGTCAATAGGTCAGATCCCGATATTATAGTAAGCATGACGTAGTGGAGACAAAAACTGCAAAAAAAAGAGATAGCTTCATTTTGAACTGTTTGAACTGCACTACTGTCCATCACAATATCTGATCTAGTAAGTGTGTGCGTGAGTGACCAAACCCGCCCATAGGTCAGAGACCCTTATATTACTATTATTAATTGAATCTACACCACTAACATCTTCCTCATATCACCCTTTACAAACCGTCTTGAAGATGTATGTGATTTGACATAATAAAATATGTACAATGCTGTGTTTTTTTTGTACATGGGTGGTCAAGATAGTTGCCCAGGAAAGCAAAATACTCGGATTTGATTCCCGGTAGCGTCACTCTTTTTTTTCCCAACCCGAGCTAAAAAATCTCAGTCTTAAAAATGTCGAAGTCTTAAAACAGTCTTTATTTGTCCAACTAGGAAGACTTCGGAAGACTTCCAATTTAAGACCTCAGGCTTACGAAGTCTTCCATTTAAAGACTTCGTAAGTCTGAGGTCTTTCAGAGGAAGTCTTCCATTTCAAGACCGTAGGCTTCCGAAGTCTTCCATTTTTTTATTTTTCTTTTATTTTGAGCCGTAAAAAAAGCAAAAAATAAAAACCTACGAGGGAACGATCATAGGTCTCTGGTGTGAAAGTCGGATAGGCTGACTACTCAGCCATTTGTTCAATTGATATTCATAGAGATCACCTAATTCATTTTATTACATAATTTTTTAAAATTTATATATTTTTTTTAAGATAAAAAAATCAAGTTCTTCTAATTTTAATAGATCTAAATTAAATTTTACTTCAAATATTTATTCAGATATTTATAATATAAAATTGATTCAAATAACAAAAATTAGAAGTCAAAAGTTTATAAGGTAAATAAGAGATTTTTTAGCTCGGGCGGGTAGTTTGAAATTTTTCTAAGTTCCTTAATTTTTGTTATAAAATAAATTTACAAGTCTTTAATTTCAAGACCGCAGGCTTTCGAAGTCGTTTTTCTTTAAAATTTATTTTATTTTAATTTAATTTGAGGGTGGACCCGAAAATAAATCCCGCTGTGATATGAAAAATTTTTAGAAAACCTGGAGGCTTCCGAAGTCTTCCAAATCAAGCGTTAACGGCAGCTTTGAAAATTATCAAAAAAAATTGTAATTTTATGTGAAAGACTTCGGAAGACTAATAAAGCGCGTTTTAAGACTTGGAAGACAGTATAAGTTCAATAAAGCGCGTTTTAGGACTTGGAAGACCTCGGAAGACTGAGATTTTTTAGCTCGAGAAGTTTCTTATTTTTAAAAATGGTTCTTTGTGCTTTGCACTACTTGTTACTTTTTTCATTTCAAACTGTTTGCAAATAAAACAATTTATGTCTACCACAACTAAGTTTTCTAACGTCTGGGGTGCACTCGTTTATTCACGAATTGTTTTCCCATCTACTTTTTCCACTCTACAACACCGGCAAAAATATTTCAGGAATAATCTGTTTCCCGAAGTAGTAACACTGGCTATCATATTATTTTTTGCTATATACAAACTACAAAGTACATGGATATAACCTACCTGTGCTCATATTCCCAGGTAGGAAGTGACGACGGGCACAAGCCTGGGACAAGCCTGATTACCCGGCTCTCGGGCCTGTGTCAGGCCTGAGACACAAGCCTGTGTCAAGTCTGGATTCTAGAATGTTCACGATGTATTTGCTGGTGTCGGACTAGTGTATCGGGCTTGACACAGGCTTGTGTTCCCAGGCTTGACAAAAAAAATTATAAAAAAATATAAATAAACAATTATTATTAATTTATTCAGTTGACATTATTATTTTTTACGCGATACAATTTGAATTAACGATAATTATATGAACGAAAATAAACGACATAACGGGGGATCGATCCTAGGTCACTCACGTGGAACTCCAATGCTCTATCAAGTCAACATCCGGGGTATTAATGAAAGAGTCAGTCAAAATTTTTTATATCAATGAATTTATTCGAGAGTCAATTCACAGTCCTTGTAAAGGCCTGGCACGATAGTCAAAACCTAATAATTGTTATTTAAAATTTCTATTTACAATTTATAGATCTAATTAATATAATTTTTTTTAAATTGAATATATGGACAAGTCAAGTCCCGTGTGAGGCCGGGGAAAACAAAAAAAACAGGCTTGACACCAGCTTGGACTATTGAGGCCTGTGTGAGACGGGGAAAAACAACAGGGACAGTCTTGTGTTAAGCCTGTGTTAACGAGGCCCGTGTGAGGCCGGGGAAAACAAAAAAAACAGGCTTGACACCGGCTTGGACTTTTGAGGCCTGTGTGAGGCCGGTTGAAAACAACGGGGTTGGTCTTGTGTCAAGCCTGTGTTAACAAGGCTCGTGTGAGGCCGGGGAAAACAAAAAACACAGGCTTGACACAGGCTTGGACCATTGAGGCCTGTGTGAGGCCGGTTAAAAACAATGGGCACAAGCTTGTGTCAAGCCTGTGCTCCCAAGGCTTGATACACAACCCTCGCACAAGCCTGGCACAGTTGTTCAAGCCCGAGAACTCCTACCTGGGTTTGGCATAAACGAACCATTATTTATTTTGAAGCGAATCTACTTATAACAAAATAAAAAAGTGTAACAATAATTACTTGAGAATCAAAATGGTAGATATATAATTATATTTATAAAAAATTTGCATATTTATTGTGAACATTGAAAAATATTCATTTGGTTTTTTTTTATTGAAAATTCATAAATAATTCATCATTTGACTTTCAGGATCTTGAAGCTGTATTGATGATTGCCCATGTTGTACAGCCTTTTTATCAAGCCGTATTTAATAGTGATTCTTCGACAAGCATTGAGGAGAATAAAGAGAATGACATGTTGATGTAGCTAGGTCTTATTGCTAGATACTATAGCTTTTATAACACTTAAACATAGAATTGGGCCATGAACAGCACGACCTAACGATAGAGCACGTAAACTATTCAGCGTTCTTATACATCGGCGTACAGTAAAAAAAAAAATGTAAAATGTAAAAAAAATGTAACTGTTAAAATAAAAATGTTAAATTTTTAACATCGCTTAAAGCGTTAAATGAAAATTTAACTTTTTTTCATCTTTAACATCTGAAAAAATGTAAAAATTAGAAAAAATGTAAATTTGTCATTTAAAAAAAGTCAATTTATTTTACACATGACATTAACACTTAAAAAAATGTTAAATTTAATTATTTTCCTTCGCTTCTACTAGCGAACGACGCCAAATAAAACTCTGTGTTACAGAAATAAGTTTAATACATATTATAAAAATGAATAATATAATTAAAGAAGTTACAAAACATAAGTTATTCTTCAGTTTATCTTTTTTTTGTTTTATCGAGATCATATCCATTCGAAATAATTAATTATCTACTTTTTATTACCAATATGTCATACCTAACCTATGATTTTGCTCGTTTGTGTCAATTTTTTGTTTATATTATACTTATATATATATATCTATTTTACTATAAATGAATTTATTTTGTGAATATTAATAATATTATTAATAGTTTGTGTGATTGTTTGTAGTTTTATAATAAAGAAAAGATTAAAATAAATAATTGAAAACATAATCATATTTATATGCATATTTTCTTCAAGACAATTTACATTTTTTTAAATGTCAAATTTTTAACATTTTTTTGGATGTCAAAATCGGTCTACACTTTTTTAAATGTTAAATTTAAAATTTTTTTAAATGGTAAATCCTGACATTTTTTCAAATGTTAATTTTTTAACACTTTTTAAGTGTTAAAATTTAACACTCAACAAAAAGTTGAATTTGACATTTTAAAAAGTGTAGACCGATTTTGACATCCAAAAAATGTTAAATTTTACATTTTTTTTTTACTGTGCATTATTAGTTATTCTATTGAAACTGATAATTGAACATATAAGTATTGGACAGTTATCAGAAGTTTTCAAAACCATATAATCATTTGAATTATACAGAAGTTTTTTTTTTATCCATAATGGTTTTTGAAATTGTTTGTTTATGAAAATTTTTCTTGTATGTATACAAACACTCTGCTGAAACTCTCAGATAAAAGGGCTTGAAGCCACGGGAGCCAACTTGAAACTATCTGCGGTGTAGAATTCAAAGAAATAGAAAATCCCTAGCGTTGTTTCCATATGAACACTATATATATAGTAATTCAATATTACCTGTTTGAATTATTCATAGAATTATAGATTACACTATAATTATTTTGTAAAAAAGCTTAATTTCTGTAGTATGAATTATTGAAAGCATATATATTTCAAAAAAACACATTTCACACATTTCTATATTTGATAATGTCACTCACTAAAAAAAGTAAAATATTCGAAATGTTAAAATGCTAATACTAAACTCACACACGTGAAAATTGCTTTAAAAACTATAAATAGTCGAAAAAAAGTTAGCTATCCAATAAAATGAACAAAATTATTCTTACTCAACGTGGTAACGTAAGTATCACAATAATGATACTTACGATTAACATGTTTTGCTACAAATATAATTACACATTTTTAATTCACGTATCAATTGAAATTTCAAATTATAATTTTTATAAAAATATATATTCCTTATAATAATAAATAAAATAGAGCTCTTAACATTTGAAAACCAACTTATGACTAACGTTTTTATAAGACGATTTGTATGTGTACATTTATTAGTTTCAAACTCAAATTGCATCCAGTTAATACAATAATAATTATTTATTTTTCAATTAATGATATATGTATAAGAAATTTGATGCCTTTTTGAGCAGTAAAATTTACTTAATTAATTAAGGACTCGCAAATTACAAACTGTTATGTTATCAATCAATTAATTATCTGTATGTGATCAATTAGGCGATCAGAAAATCATTTAATTATTAGTTCAAACAAATTTGTTTTTTCACGCAATATTGTAATATACTCAATCGAAATTACACTAAATACTGATTCATCCGAATTTATAAGACAGTCGGTATTGCAGGAAATATGAATGTTTTGAGAATCGATTAATATTGCAGAAAGCTTTTTTATCACAAATTTAAAGTTTGAAAATAGTTCAAAATATTTTATTATAGAAATATTTCATATATTTATTACATGAATTAATTTAATATTTAAACATCGAAAAAAATTCTACAAAATAAATGGATCAATAAGTTATATAAAAATATGAATGTTTGAAATTTATGATGTATGTGTTTAATGTGTATAAAATTTCTAGCTAAAAAAAATCATGATTTTATATCCTTTTTTGTTTTTTTTGTGAAAAAAAAATAGAAAAAAATTTCAATACTTAATTAAATGAAATAAAAATTGTTAGATTATTTTAAAATTATAATTTTTCGCGATATAAAATTAATAAGCAACAAAAAAAAAAAAGAGAAATGAGATTAATCACGAGGTAATGAGAGTAGTGTAAAATTAATCTGGGCTTTGTTATAAATTTAAGAATAAAATTTTTAGGTACGAAAAAATTAATATTAAATTAATTTAAAAAAATTAAAAAACAGACACAAAGTGGTAACTTAAAAATAAAGAAAGGTTGAATATTAATAAAATATAAAAGAAAAAGTAGTAAAAACAAAATGAAATAAATAAATGGGCCAAGCTTAAAATGTTATTTGAATCCATTCAATATTATATACATTGTTTGTTTATAAAAACATATATGATTACTTTCGAAATATATAATCACATATGTATATGTGTGGGTACAAGAGAACTCTCTCTTCTTGTTGCTTGAGACTCCGCTCTCTTCGCTTCTAGTCCGGCCACCAAGCCAAACGGTGCGTCCGAACTATACTTGTAAAGTTGTATTGGTGATGTGCGTATAGTTATTGAAATAACGATTAATTCTCAAATTTAATAATGGCTATCAATAGAGATGCCGCGATAATCGATAATATCGCGACAAGACGATACGATAATGACGACAACGATACGAT
Organism: Aphidius gifuensis; assembly: GCF_014905175.1. Lineage (NCBI taxonomy): Eukaryota > Metazoa > Arthropoda > Insecta > Hymenoptera > Braconidae > Aphidius > Aphidius gifuensis. Next base: position 14,863,174 of record NC_057789.1, on the reverse strand, counting down.
AATGCCATTTTTTATCGTATCGTCGTCACGACACGATACGATATTTGACTGACGATAACCGATAAAATTATCGTGTTATCGCGATAATGTCGGAAAAAATATACATTTAAATCAAAGCAATATTTTCATATTGTTAAACTCCACAAAATATTAAATTAAAGAAAAATTGATTACTGCAACATATAATATTAGATACATATTAAGCTAACAATATGAAAGTAATATAAATTATAATAATATGATAATTAATAATAATTTTATATAAATTATATAAACCGTTGTTGCATGTGTTATAATATTACGGAGGCTAGGAGCCGAAAGGCTCAGCCGCAGTATTGGATTTATCCCCCAAAAAAAAAAAACGTTCATAACTTCTAAACTAATTGTCGTAAAGACTTCAGATTTGGCTCAAAAAAAGCGGCTCTGGAAATTCTATCCCCCCTAATAAAAAAAAACATTATCTATTCGGCCATTTTTTTTTTTCCCGAAAAACGAAAAAAAAAAAATTGTGTTTTTTTTTTTTTTTTTGCACGAAAAATACTATTCGTACGATAAAAATTCATTTGAAAAAGTTATAGAATTTTGAAAAACGATTATTTTAAGCCTAATATGAAACCTCTGCGACAACTCTATTTTGAGTTATAGCTTGTGCCGTTTTCATTTTTTAGGCAAACGATAACTCATGATGAAATGGTGTTAGAGACTTAGGCTTATATTAGGCTTATATTAGGCTTAAAACATGCGTATTCGAAAATTCTATCGCCTCTCCGAAAAAATTTTGATCTATTAATCATATTTTTTATAAAAATTAAAAAAAAACCGATTTTTTTTTTTTTTTAAATTTAGTTTTTTTAAAAAAAAAAAAAAGTGACTGAACAGATAATGCTCTTTTTCATGAAGGGCGATGGAGTTTCAGAAGACGCGTTGTTTGAGCCTAATACGAAGTCTCTACTACAGTTTTATCAAAAGTTATTGCATTCCTAGTTTTCGAGTAATTTCTGAAAAACGCTCTAACTTTCGACAAAATCGTCCTAGATACTTTGTATAAGACTTAAAAAGCATGTGTGGTAAAATCCTACAACTTTTAGTCGAAACTTTTTTCAAAAAAAATTATAGTTTTCATAAAATAGTAAAAAATAGAATTTTTGAAATATTTTTGTCTCTTTTGTTTCAAAAATAGAAAAAAATTGACAATTGGAATCAGGATAAACTCCTTAAGGGGCGATAGAGTTTTAAAAACTACGTTTTTTGAGCTTAATACGAAGTCATTCCGTTGATTCTAACAGAAGTTATAGCTTGCCTTAACTTGAACAAAAAAAAAACAAAAAATCGATTTTCAGAAAAATAAAAAAAAATGTACTATTATTGTATTGTTACTTTTAAAAACCATTTAAGGAATAAAATTTAACACGGCCCTAGCCGAAGTATTGAAAATTTTTAATTTTCAACGGTAACGCGGGCCACACGCCCCAACAAGCGTTACCAGATCTTTTTTTTTTTTTTAATTTGGTTTTCAGGTTTTTTTTCAATATTATTTGCCAATGAACTTTTAAACCATGAATTTAAACATAATAAATTTTGAGTATAATAATTTTTACTTAGATAATTCATGTAATTTACTTATTGTCCTTAAGATAATTCTTCCTGCTTTTATAATGTTTTTGTATGCAAAAAATATTTTAAAATTTCCCTGTAAATTATACTCAAACAAAAAAATTATCGTCGATAATGTCAATAATACCCGATACGATACGACAACACCTATGACGATACGATAATAAGACGACAGGATAATCCGATTTTTTGTCGAATTTTTAGACGACACGATACGATAACGACAATCATCTTTCGCGACACGATACGATAATCAGCCAATTATCGTATCGTATCGTATCGCGGCATTTCTAGCTATCAATGAATCTCGTCAAGTAAAAAAAAAGTCAACATAGAAAAATTCAATATCTCGAATAATTTTCGAGTTATAATTACTTATATATTTCGATATATTTAATTTTTTTTTTCTTTTTAATATTAATAAAGGCAATCGATAAAACTCGCCAAGCTAAAAAAAAAGCCCGAATAAAAATTTTTATATCTCGAATAGTTATCAAATTATCGATATTTTTTTTTAAATGTATACAATTTTTGTTTTTTCGAATAAAAACTGCTAATTATTGATTGTCGCGTATTGTTAAGCACGAATATATATTTTTTTTTCGAAAATAATGAATATATCCAAGTTTTTTTTACTTGGTCGATAGGTTTTTTACTTAGCTATATTTTTTACTTAGCTATTTTTTTTAATTAGCTATATTTTTTCTTAGCTATATTTATAGCTAAGCACACAATATCTACATAATTTTACCAGCTATAATTTTTACTTAGCTATTTTTTTTACTTACCTATATATTTATAGCCAAACATACAATATCTACATAATTTTACCGGCTAAATTTCAACTTAGCTATATTTTTTACTTAGCTATTTTTTTTACTTAGCTATATTTTTTACTCAGCTATATTTTTTGACTTAGCTCCATTATATTATCAATTATGAAAAAAATTATTATTAACATTAAAAAGATATCGATAATTCGAAAACTATTCGCGCGATCAAAAAATTGTATTCATTTTTTTCTCTCCTTGATGAGTTTCATTGACTTCTATTATTAAATTAATAAAAAACAAAAAAATCAGTATATCGAAATTTTTAAAAATATTATAACTCGAAAACTATTCGAGATATCGAAGTTTTTTTAAAGACATTTTCTTCTTCCCGCCGATTTCTATTGATTACCATCATTAAATTTGAGAATTATTCGTTATTGCAATAACTACACGACATATAACCGATAAATAGCCATTTTTTTCATATTTCAACTCCATTTTTAACCATTTTGCGCATTTGTAGGAATTTTTCGTAAAAACACGCCGAAGATGTTTACACATAATAAACCGGCGAGTCTAGATGGCTCACAAAAATTTTTTTTTTTTGACAAACTATCTAATAATTCCGTGAATGTCTCATTATTTTCTATTGACATATTATTCAATAAACATGAATCAACAATTTTATCATATTTTGTTGATAAAACATCAACTAGTTCAGTGAATGTGGCATAATTTGTTTTTTTAAATAAAGTTAAAGTCTCAAATTTTTACCATTTAAAACATTCAATGATTCAGTAAAAGTATCATTATTGTTTTTTGCCCAATACATTCAACGATTTAGACGTAAAAGTATTATTTGTATTAGTAAGAGTATCCCTGGCAGAACTGGCGTGATTGCTTTTGTCGCCAAAGCCAGAGCAAAACCAGAGCAAAGCCAAAGATAATAAATACAGAATATTAACGATATCAAACGTTAATTTGGGCTTTATATAGATATATTATTTGAATTCAATTATTATTTAAATTATTTTTGGCAATAATATTGATGTAAAGAGATAAATATAAGTAGAACAAGTAATGTAAAAGTTGACAGATTTTGACGTTTTGAGGTTGACTTGAATCGACTAAACACAAAAATCCCTAGCGTGAAGCAATAGTAAATCCAGACCTTTTCCAGAGTAAAGCCAGACTTGTAAAAAAAACATTTATTTATAACAATATCACTAATTATGAATAAAAAATAATAAATTAATGAATTTTAATGACTTTTAGAGACTTTTTTATTATTAAAATTAATTTTTCGCTTAAAAAAAAAAAAAAAAACACATCAATCTCTGGCAATACAAAAGCCAGAGGAAAGCCAGAGTAAAGCCAGAGTAAAACCAGACAAAAGCCAGAGCAAAGCCAGAGTAAAGCCAGACTTGAAAAAAAGACATTTATTTATAACAATATCACTAATTATTAATAAACAATAATAAATTAATGAATTTTAATGACTTTTAAAGACTTTTTTATTATTAAAATTAATTTTTCACTTAAAAAAAAAAAAAAAAACACATCAATCTCTGGCAATACAAAAGCCAGAGGAAAGCCAGAGTAAAGCCAGAGTAAAACCAGACAAAAGCCAGAGCAAAGCCAGAGTAAAGCCAGACTTGTAAAAAAGACATTTATTTATAACAATATCACTAATTATTAAAAAACAATAATAAATTAATGAATTTTAATGACTTTTAGAGACTTTTTATTAAAATTTTTTTTTAAAAAAAAACATCAATCTCTGGCAATACAAAAGCCAGAGGAAAGCCAGAGTAAAGCCAGAGTAAAACCAGACAAAAGCCAGAGCAAAGCCAGAGTAAAGCCAGACTTGTAAAAAAGACATTTATTTATAACAATAGCACTAACTATTGATAAACAATAATAAATTAATAAATTTTAATGACTTTTAGAGACTTTTTTAATATTGAAATTAATTTTTCGCTTAAAAAAAAAAAAAAAAACACATCAATCTCTGGCAATACAAAAGCCAGAGTAAAGCCAGAGTTAAGCCAGACTTGATGTGTTTTTTTTTTTTTTTCACGCTAAAAATTAATTATATATATAATTATTAATTAAATATAATATATATATATATATAATTTTAACAATAAAAAAGTCTCTCAAAGTCATTAAAATTTATTAATTTAATATTGTTTATTAATAGTTAGTTTTATTTATATAAATAAATGTTTTTTTTACAAGTCTGGCTTTACTCTGGAAAAGGTCCGGATTTGCTATTGCTTCTCGCTAGGGCTTTTTGTGTTTAACCGATTCAAGTCAACCTCAAAACGTCAAAATCTATCAACTTTTACATTACTTGTTCTACTTATATTTATCTCTTTACATCAATATTATTGCCAAAAATAAGTTAAATAGTAATTGAATTTAAATAATATATCTATATAAAGCCCAAATTAACGTTTGATATCGTTAATATTCTGTATTTATTATCTTAGGGGTGCGTTCCGTAGAGGACCGCGGTCTACCAAAAATAGGCGTGGTTTATCATGGTGAATTTAATTTCGTTGTAGTGTCAGCACTGCTATGTATTAGAAAACGTAAACAAACATAAGCAAACGTAAACACCGAAAAATATGATTAACGAATTATAAAGAAAAAAATAATTTGGCATCAAAAAAAAAATTGTCAATTAAAATAGTCGGTGTATATTGTTGTTATCTCCATTATTTAGCCTGTAAATTGTATTTCTTTTCAAAGTTAATGCTTCAAAACCTATCATAACTCAAATGTAAGGTTAGGACAGCACTTATATTTTTGTTATCTTTCAAGATCTTAAACTGGCTGATGTTGCTGTTCATTTTCAACAAAAACAACAATTACTACCGACATCAGTCAATAGATAATGTGTTTGAAGTGTAATTTTTCTTTTCATTTTGTTAACTGTTATTAACAAATTTATTGTTTTAATAATTTTATTCAGTACAAAATTCAGTAAGCACCACATCCACAACATTAACAATACATACATAGAAAGGTGTAAAAAAAAGTATACATGAGACTGGTTATTTTTTAGGGATTCCTAGGGAGATTTTTAATCTTTATGGATCCACTCTGATTATGGCCAAAAAGGACCGCGGTCCCCCTACGGAACGCACCCCTGGCTTTGCTCTGGTTTTGCTCTGGCTTTGGCGACAAAAGCGATATCGTTTTCTTCTGGCTTAGCTCTCACCATTTCCGCCAGGGATTACTGTAAAAACTATCGTCAATTTCACCATTTAAATTATCCAACTAATCTTTAGAAGATGGATTACTTCCAGAAACATCACTAAACATACTTATTTGCATCATTGATTCAGTTGAAATTTTTGAAACAGCCATTGCTAAACGATCACCAATGTCATCGTTACATTGTGAATATTTCAATCCATTGTTAATAAATTTATTATTGTTATTTTCGTTTTCCTTAATTTTATCAATATCTGTTGTTGATGTATCTAAAAAAAATGGTCTTGATGTGTTCATAATTGATGCATCCTTAAATCAGACGTTCAATTGATAAAAGAATTAATACCATTTGATTGTGACATATTTAAAAATGTATCAAGACTTTCTTGACGATTTGATAATGACAATGATATTCATAACGTGCCTGACACTGATGGTTTCAACATTGCTGACGCATGTTCTTTGTCTTTTTGATTTGTATTATCATTTTCATTATTTATTTTTATTGATGATTTTTGTTGATAATTTAATTTCCAAACATTATGACTTATTGCTGATGTTATTTCCATTATTAATTCCAAACTCATTCTTCCATTTTTTTCGCTCTCTTAAAAGTTCTTAGATCAATTGTTTTTGTTGTATATCATTTGACAAATCATCAAGTGAACTTACTTGATAAATCTTTTCTTAACCAAGCTTGAAGATCTTTGACACTTGATTAATTTCGTATAAATTAACATGTGGCAACTTCGTTTCCTTAGCTACCATTTTTCCTATATCTTTTTATTAATTTAAATAAATAAAAAGGTATGAGAAAAATATTAGCTAAGGAAAAGAGGTTGCCTACATGTTAATTACTTTGGCTAAATTAATTTTGTGAAAATTAACATGTGGCAACATCCTTTCCTTAGCTACCATTCTTTCTATAGCTTTTTGTTACTTTAAATAAATAAAAAGCTATGGGAAAAATATTAGCTAAGGAAAAGAGGTTGCCTACATGTCAATTTTTTTGGCTGAACTAATTCTCAATAAATTAACATGTGGCAACTTTCTTTCCTCAGCTATTTTCCCAAAGCTTTTTGTTTTTTTAAATTGACAAAATGCTATGGGAAAAATGTCTAAGGGAAGGGAGTTTCATACCCGTTACTTTCTTTGGCTTATTCATTTTGTAGAAATTAACAGGTAAGCATTATCTATTTTTAGTCATTTGTCAGTAGTCATTTAATTCATTATAATAAATTACAAGCATAAAATTTTATATAAAAAATATTCTATGTAAATTCAAAAAATGCCGCTAAATGAAATGTAGGTAACATAGTTTACGAGAAAAGTCGGGGTGCGTTCCGTGGCTATCCAGTCCGTACGGACTTCAAAATGGCGGAGTTTCGAAATATTTTGATCCTTTGTTGTGGTAGATCTGATTTTTTTCATTTGAAAATATCTGATCAAATTTGACGTTAGCCAATTTATTCGACAGATTTAAAATAATTAAATGGAAACTCTGTCAACTTAAACCTGAAAAAAATACTAATACTTAATATTTTAAGTTATTATAAATCTCTGGCTTTCTCTTTGGCTATAGTGATGTATCATAGTAACTTTTAACATTATTAGAATTTTCATTTTTTTCGTCGCCATTTTGAAGTTCGTACGGACTGGATAGCCACGGAACGCACCCTCGGTCTTGGAGAAAGTATATCTCGTCGCGTTCTATCTTTCTTTCTGTCTCATTTTCTATCCCTTTCTACGACGAAAATTGGTCTTCTGCGCTGACTCCTCGGGCATCTAGTAATAAATATAAGCCACCTCCGATTCCTATGTAGTGCTGGGCCCTGTGGAGCATTCGCCGCGATAAGGTTTTACGTATCAAGACATCTTATAAACATCGAACAGCCACCCCATTGATGTCATATATAATAGTCTTGACCCTACACTGAGCCTCGCACTAGTGATCTTATATTTGTTATTAACTAATTCTCATTAGTTATTAACACGCAAGCGTTAACAAATAAATAATCAGTATCCATTCGGAGGATTATTTATTTCGAGATCCCACGAAATAATAAATTTCGTTACAATATATAAATACTCGCATTTGAATTCATCTATAGTACAGAACGCCTGATGGTAACGGTTACCGACCGATTACCATTGCGCTGCAAGGCGCAATGTAAACTGACAGAAAATGGATTCCTGCCCAGATCCGTTATTGGATCTGACGTCTAAACTCTATGTTTTTTCCTTTTACTCCATACCCAACCCGTGCCTAAAGATATTTACACATCAAAAAAAAATATTTTTTGCCAGAGAAATATCGAATAACTCTTCAAATAATTGACCGAAAAATAAAATAAAAATAGGAAAATTTTCTTCGATTTATGTACATCAATTTTGATATATGGCATTTCCACGAAAAAACTACCCCTTTTCCCCCAAAAATAATTACGGGCCGCGAGAAAATAGAAATAGCAATATTATTATGAGCATACGATAGTTTATTTAATTTATAATATGACGAAAAAATATGGGGCTATTTGTTAAGATTCTTTTTTATTAACAATTGCTTTTGTTGTTATTCCGAGCCGACGATGCGAAAATTAATAGAAATCGAATTTAAAAGTTTATGTCACTAATACTTTCACGGTGCGTGTAAATACAACAGCTGTGTGTGTGTGTGTGTGTGTGTGCGTTGAGTCGGGTACAGTCAAGTGGCGTCGGGTAGCATCGGGTCGAAATAAAACTATCTCTCTTTTTTATATATCTATTGCGGTCGCGCAGGAGAGTTTTGTGTGGCGGTTCATGAGGGGTAACGCGTTAAGGTACAACCAGGGAAAATTAAAAATAATGACGATTTCACGAATTTTATAGAGTAGATAATTGAAATAACGATACACCTTTTTCTTTAATCAGATTTTTTGTTATAAGATGTTTTTTTGATTAATTAACTGTTAAAGATGGTCCTTTTTTTCGAGGTTAAACATAGGCTCTTATGGAAAACGATGTTCGGTTTTACATAATACCCCATCGAAATACTTGAAAAAATAATGCCATATTCACCAAAAACTAAAGAATAAAACTAGAAAAAAAGACGAAAAAACTTCACCTAAATTTAATATCGGCTATAATACTCAATTTTAATTAATAGAGGATAATAAATTTTTGTCTTTGCTAAATACATGAGTGGGAGTGAGAAACAGTATTCCTTTTCTAATCTCTCGTTCTTGTCGCACTCATGAATCTATAGTGTTTTCAACAAACATCCGCCAGATGTCTCGAATTTTGCCCTGGTTGTACCTTAATCAAAAAATATAAAACTTTAATAATTAATTACGCGAAAACGGATGGTTAAAAAAAAAAAACTTATAAGACCTACCTTCCCTAAAAAATTATTCTCTACAACTTTTACTTGAAACTTTTTTTTCTAATTCTAACAGGAATCGCGAAATTGATTATTTCAATTTTAATTAATTTTTTTTAACCCTTTCCCGGGGGGATAGAATTTTTCAAATATTTTTATTAAAATCGGGAGGTCGAAATACCTTTAAAATAATTTTTTTGTCAAAATCGGGTAAAATTTTTTAAAATGCCCATTTAAAACAGAACTTGCCTGAATCATTGGACCCTCGCCACTTTTTTCTTCTATTTATTCTGTGGATCTGAAATATAGCTAGAGAAACGTAGCGCAAGGGGTAATCGAGGATTAAATCCTCTAGACGATGTTTGTGAAAATCACGATATTGCATATTCAAAAAATCAATAAGATATTAAAGCCAGGAACCTACCTGATGATATTTTAGCACGTGAAGCTTTTAAATGTATTTTTGCTAAAGATTCGAGTCTAGGAGAAAGAGCTGCAGCTGCATTTGTAACTGGAGCAATGAAAATAAAATCGGAATTTCGTATGGGTTGTGCGAGTGAAAAAATTCGTAGTAAAAAACGAAAAACCACTAATAGAAAATAAAAAAATGAAAAATAAAAATAATTCTGGTTTGCCGAGCGCTACAAACTGATAGTAAATACAAAGTTTTGAATCAAAATAAAAAAACGTTATTGGTATAATAACGCCCGTACTTTGTGTCTTAAAGTTGTCAAAAAATAGCCAAAAAAAAAAGAAACTTTACTAGAAATACAGATATTTGCAATCAACGTTAAACCGCACAACAATATTTACTAAACATACAATTTTCATTATATGTATTTTAATTTTTGTTTTATGAATCAACAGTTCTGTTAGTGACAATACAAATTTTATAAGTAGCAAAAAAATTTTTGTTGAATTTTAAAAATTAATATCATTATCATTATTTATCATAATAATCAAAATGAATGAATTTTTTTTGTGAATAAGAAACTTTATTTTTAATTGTTATAAAAATTGTCAGGATTCTAACAAAAGTGTTTATTGTCTTCAGAACATTTTGTTTGACGCGCACATACATATAAAGTGAATCAAATTTTTCTAGCAGAACAAATACAATGTATTTATAATAAACGTGATTGTAGTAATTGAAAATAATGCATTTGTATTTGGTCGTGCATTTACACACACAAATTATAGTTTCTGAAATTTGTATCGCTCTTCTCATTATTATCACTTTTATAATTCACTATGAGTAGCTTCGGTGGTAACTCGAACTTCTTCCATATGGAAGCCACTACAATCAGCTGGATACTTTATCTGAAACCATATTTTCAATAAAGATTAATTGAAAAAATTGTTCGAGATATGAAAGTATAAACATACTTGTGTACACTTACATAGCAGTTTGAGTTCGCTTGAATAGCATTGTACAGCGTTCTCAAGCTAATGCCTGTGTTATGACTTATAGCCAAAGCAGCTGAAAAACTTGAGATTTTTATGAGACCGTTTTGAAGTGATAAAGAATTATCATGGGCGGCTCTTTCATTAATAACACAAAGAATGTGAGTCGAACAGTGTGGTTCTTTTACTGCCCACTTGTAAGCTCGATATGTCTGTTGCATTAAAAAAATAAGTTATTCGAAATATAATTCCAGCGTATGTACTTTATAATAGACGAATATATTACCTTCAAAAGTGGAGAGACAATGTCATTGTTTATAGTATTGCTAAGGCGAGAGCTCAATTCATTAGCATTCACACGAGACATTATAAAACCTTGCTTAGATGCCAATTTTATTAAATCTTGTATGTATGAAATAGCCGGCTTAATATACTTGCTGCTATCCAAATTAACATCAAGGTATTTTGTTGCTGCAGCGTTGATTATTCGGGTTAAACTTTCAGCTGGTTGCGAAGCATCAAAAAATGTAGTTTGAGGGAACCCCTGTGAGTTAAGAAAACTATTTCCGACAAATTGTGCAGTAGTAAGGTAGCGTTGCTGAATCGCTGGGTCAGAGATGTGAGAAATCCAGTTGGCAACAAAAGTCGTCAGCGATTTTATCCATCGTCTACGCGCACTGGGGTTTTCAAAACTTTCAAGAATCAACTCGTATTTGATGTGGCCGTCTGGTTCTTTCATAGAATTTACGATGTAGGCAAGACCACTATTTTCCCATAAAGTTCGCCCGAATTCAGAATTTCTATAATGTAAAAGAAAATTACTGTAACGTTTTTTATATCAAGTTATTTTTTGCGTATGAATAAAATATTGGAAACTCACCTCAAGTGTTCCCATACAATGTATAGATTTTCGATAACTGGTGGCAAGTACCATGAACCAGATGAGTAGGCATGATCCTCTAATTTTTCTTTGAATAAACCTCCACTGTTCATACGTTGTAACAATATCGGCAATAAATCCATGATACTTTCTATTTTGTCAGTTTTAAAGCCAATGAACATATTTGCCATACTCATAAAGCTTTCAAAATCAATAGCTGGTGTATTCGATTTTTGATCGCTGGGCATCTTTTTCATATGATTTGAAGCAGCCATTGAAGAGGATGCAAGTAATTGCATAAACGGTGCAAACATTGTAAGGTCAATGCTACTTTGACCATCATTTTTCCCTTGCTGATTGATCGATTCACTTACCAATAAATTTCCCAAACCAGATATAGCTTGACCCAAAACACCACTGAAAGACTTAAGAAGAAAAAGTTTTTAATTCCAAAATACTATTTAGTCTATTTTTTTATGAAAAACTGAAATCAGTTTCTAGGTTAATAGGTTGTTCAGATACATGTTGTATCAATTTTACAAAAATAACTTGATGATGTTCCTTTTGAAACTTTGTTCGCGTAGTAATAATGGCTTTTATTAAGGAAATGATATTCGTTGGTATTTGAGAAGTTGGCAGGCTTAGAAAGAATGCAGTTTCATGCAGTCCAATTTTGAGGGTAATTTTACAAATTTAGCGAACTTTTCTGCTGATGATAGCGTTTATAACAGTGTTGGGTTCAACACTAATAGGAATCTGAGATACTAACGACCAAGTCTTTTCTACATCCAAGATTATAACTTGATCTATAATGCTATGATTAGAGTAGTCTAAATTAATCAATGAAAAATAGTTTTTGTGAGTGTCTTTTTAAAAACCTGCACTTTTATGCATTTAAAAGAATACTCAAAAAAAACATTTTTCATTGATTAATTTAGACTCCTCTTAACAAAAAAAACACTTATTATACATGGTATAAGTAGTTACAAATCGTTCTTTAATTTGAATATAAAATTATTGAGATCGACCAAATAGTTCACTAGATATAAATTAATTTGAGTTCATAGTCACGAAAACTGACTATAAACTAAATGCGCTAACGGTACTTTTTCAACTACGTGGTAGAAATTGTATATTCAAAAATGACGCTATTGAACCCACACGGAAAAAAAATATATAATTTATATATAAAATCATATAAAATCAAGAGGCACGGTAGTGCCTCGAGTCAAGTATGAAAAAGAATATATATGTGTTGAAGAGAATATGTGTGAGATGAGAGTAACTACTACTACCGTGCCTTATTATACATCAAATATTTTGTCCTCTTCCGTCTCAAATCTTTTAGAAATTTAATTAAAATATGATAGAGTTGAATGAGGATGTTGAGGTTTGGTAATGATCCCATAAATCGATGTCGAGCTTTTTTTAAAAAAAAAAATCAGATTTTTTCATTGCGGTAATTTTTATTGCGGATATTTAAAGCATAATTGATATTTACGGTCTTTGCGTTTTTATCAAATCGACCAGATTTCTTCGGTTCAGTTGGTAAAACTTTACAATTACTTCTCTTCTCTTTTTTTAGTGTTTATATTTTGGCTGCACTGCAGTATGTTATTATTTGTTTGTATGCATGACATAACCTCTAAACTAATTTGACAGCATAAATAAATTGTTTACTCTACAAAAAGATGTGATATCTCAACAAAAAAAAAAAAAACAAGTTTTTTTTACAAAAAAAGTGTCAAGTATTCGAAATTGTCACTAATTGTGTGTATATTAATTAAGATGTGATACCAGAAAGACAAGAAAGAAATATATTTTTGACGTTGTAATTAAGTCTGAACTATTGAAAACAAAAAATTTTAAACTTGACTTCACCTGGTTTTTCCCAAATGAAATTTCATTTTTTATTAGACATATATTTTACATCAGGTGGGGTCAAGTTTAAAATTTTTTTTTTTCAATAGTTCAGACTTAATTACAACGTCAAAAATATATTTCTTTCTTGTCTTTCTTATAACACAATTCAACAATAGTGATTTCGAAACAATGAAAAAACTTGTTTTTTTTTTTTTGTTGAGATAATTATATATAACAATTATATATAAGATTGGGCAAAAACGTGTATATAATTTATATAAAATTTATATATAACGATGATATATAATTTATATATAATAGTTTATATAAAATTATATATATTTTTTATATAAATTTTATCACATCCCCCTCCCCCCTCCTCCTCCCATGAATTGTTTTTATTCAAAAAATTTTCTTAAATTTTAATTTAAAAAAATCAAAAACCAATCTTCCATCAGGTATCGAACCCGGGACCTTCTGGTTAGGAGGCAAGTACTTTACCTCAAAGCCACAAATCTTATGATAGATCTTTGTAAAAATATAAATAAGAACATGACTTTTCTCAATTTTTTTACTTTCTGGTTTTAATACCGTCTTTATCTTTTTTTTCATAATGATTTGAACGAAGAGATGTTAAAATTAAAATTTTATATATTTGAATAAAAGTCAGTAATAGAATTGTGATTAAAACAGCAAAGTAAAAAATTTAGAATTGTCATATTCTTATGTATATTTTTATAGAAATCTATCATAAGATTTGTGGCTTCGAGGTAACGTACTCGCCTCCCAACCAGAAGGGTCCGGGTTCGAATCCTGATGGAAGATTTGTTTTTGATTTTTGTATATTAAAATATAAGAAAATTTTTAAATAAAAACAATTCATAGGAAAGGGAGGGAGGAGGGGAAATGTTCTAAAATTTATATAAAAAATATAATTTTATATAAACTATTATATATAATCGTTATATATAAATTTTATATAAATTATATACACGTTTTCGCCCAATCTTATATATAATTGTTATATATAATTATTATACAATTATAGGAAAATATAGAAAAATATAGGAAAATATCAAGGAAAAATTACTGAATATAAAGAAAAGTACGATAAATATGGGAAATATCAGTAAATATAAAAAAAAAATCACTAAATATAAAGAAAATCACGATAATCATGTAAAAATATTAGTAAATATAAAGGCAGCCCCCCCCCCCCTAAAAAATTTTCTAAATCTCTTAATCTCACTACGATAAATATGGAAAATATCGGTGAATATAATAGGAAATATAGAAATATCACTGAATATAAAGATAAAAACGATAAATATGGGAAAATATCAGTAAACCCCTAGTGGAAATAATTTCTCCGTAAAATTCCGGAAAGCTCCGTGTCGCTCGGGAATGGGAAGCAAACTATTTATGGTTTTAAACAAGACACCTTGTAAACAAGACTTTTATTTTTCTTATTACAAACCAATTATTGTTTATAATAAACTATTATTTTCTTTTTTCAAACAGAATATTGCCAAGAAGTTTTCTTCTAACTACAAGAATATATTTTCTTATTTTTAACCAAAAATTTTCTCAGTGTAAGTTTGGCGTAGCCGAACACGACCGACTCGTATAATAATAAAACCAGCGCCTAATTTTTTTTCAACTTTTTTTTTTATCCAGCAAATTATTTAACTTTGTACTTCAAAATTTTGACATTTTTTTGGATATTTTATGTCTTTCGATCATTAACGGTATGATGAATAAAGAGGTAATTAAAAATTGAGGCTTTTTGGGGACATAAATCGTAAATCTACACTCAGAGAAGGATATGTTAACAGTTAACATATCCTGTTTAATGTTAACATATGCCATGTTTAAATGGGTGGTGGCTGATAAGTTTACATCAAAGATATATATATTAACATTAAACATACGTATCTTAATAGTTAATATGCGTATGTTAACTATTAAGATATCTGTAATTGACACAATTTGAAGGTTAGGCTGATAGTTGAAGACATTTACGTATGTAAATATGAAAATTGAATGTAAAATTAAGAATGAATTTACAAAAAAACTCAATTTAAATAAATTTATGACAACAAGAGTACATATTATATTATATTACAATTAGAATAGTATCACAATATAATGTCAAAAAAAAAAGATTACAAGAAGTAGACTGGCACATCAAAATATTTGGCCGCGTAAAGATACGTATGTAACTATAAACATACGTATGTTAACAGTTAAGATATCTATGTTTATTGTTAATATATATATCTTAACATTAAACTTTTGTATGTTTAATGTAAACATATTGGTATGTTAACTGTTAACATATCTTTCTCTGAGTGTATGTTTTGTTTTCATTTCACTTATTTTGTTTATATGTAATACTTCTAATTTTTTTTTTTTTTTTTAAGCAAAGTTTTATTTATTCAAAGACAGTATTTATACATATGTTATTATTTAATACGTCAAAAAAACTTATACAAAGATGCTTAAATTATGATTAGATTTTTTTCTTTTAACACTAAAATCTTTAAGGTTGATTCCCAGTCGCATCACCGAACCAATATTTATACCACGAAGGGCCCGTATATCAAAAACGCTATTTTTTTCCCGTGTCCTAAAATTTTTTGTGGCGCCACTGATGGAAAAACCAAGTGTGTTAAAGTTGTCAACTTTGACAGTAAATATCTCAAAAATACCACACAAAAAAAAAATTGAAAAAAATTGACAATGTAGATAATTGTTTTATTTAAACATAAGATAAAAAAAAAAAAAATCTGTTGCGATTCCAGATTTCCAGAATCAACTTTAAGATAAAGCTTCATAGTGTTTTATGATTATTATTATTAATATTTTATTTTATTTTTGTTGTTTTCATATAAATATTGTTATGTCTTTATTTTTGTAAACAGAAACTGTTTGATACATTTTATTTGTGTGTTTGATATTTTTATTTATTTATAATTCGTCTGTTTCTGGTAGCCAGTTGTAGAATCGGTCTAATTGATAGAATTTGTTAAGCGTGTCGCATATAGGAATTGTGGTGTCAAAGATTAGTTGGTCTTTGTTTAAATTACTTGAAAGTTGGCTGGGTATTTAATGGCACGTGGATTTTGACCTCTTTTGTCTCTAGTAACATAAAATATAGTTCGTTACATGTGCCCAATTAGAGAGCCCGCTCACAACTCATTTGGAGGGGAAACACTCGCCAAGGCTCGTGCTTGCCCCTCCAAATTCGTTGAGAGCACACTCTCTGCCTGGGCACTTGTAACGGAATATACTATTATGTCACAAGGGCAGTGGGAATAATGTGTGAATTTCCAAAGCGTCGGAGGGGTTGTGCGTTTTTTGGAAATTCACACATTATTCCCACTGTCCATAGTGACAAAAAATATAGTTCGTTACATCTGCCGAATCAGAGAGCCCGCTCACAACTCATTTGGAGGGGAAACACTCGCCAAGGCTCGTGCTTGCTCCTCCAAATTCGTTGTGAACACACTCTCTGCCTATACTATTTTAATTTCAATGTTAAATTCATTGAAAAGATAAACTAAAACCTAATTGAATTTTTTTTAATACGTGTGGTTTTAACCATTTTCCAATTCGATATTTCGATATATATCGACTTACTTGTTTCATTCAATTTATCAGGGGTTTATAATTGAGTAATCTGGAGAACGAAAAGGAGAAATGAATAATAAAAAATATAAACCTAGTGAATTAACATTTTGTTCAATGAATTTTTACAAAAAATAAATGATCAAATAAATATCGAGTGTGCTGAGACGATTAAGCTAGAGAACTCAAATATAATCAAGGCGCTAATTCCAACTTGAAATTTTAAAACTTTATTTCTACTCTATGTCAACAATGTAAGAACTTTATATTATTATTAAATTATTACCTGTACATTCCGTTATAATTATTATTATAATTTTTTTCACGTATATTAATCAATGAAAAATGGTTTTTTGAGTGTTCTTTCGAAAACCTACACTTTTATGCCTCCTTGGTTGAAAAAATACCGTGAAAAAAAATGAAAATCCAAATTTATTGTATAAAAATTATCAATGTGAAAATGAAAGTGATTCAAACTGTTTTACTAGTAATAATAAAAAGTCTTTCTTCCTGATTATTTATTACAAAAAAATCATAATACATTGTGCTTGAATCAAATATACTTGGGATGATCCAAATGAACTTGATAATCGTTTGCAAATACTAATCTAATATAGTAATAATGGTAAACGAAATTATGTTATTGAAATAACGTCAATAATTCATAATTAAGGATAGCTGATATCATTTATTATTATATTTATCGCATTAATCTGTAAGATAAATGAAACAGTATATTTTTCAATGATAAGCTGAAAAATTGTAAATTAAAAGAATCAATAAAAGTGAAATCTCGTAATCATAAAGACTTAATCAATTTATTCGATATTTTACATTATAAAAATATTAATAAGAGTATACACTATACAGAGTGTCCCATTTCAATTTATCAATGGATTTTTTTCGAAAAATATAGCTTAAATTGTAAAACGTTTCAAGTAAAAGTTGTAGGGTTTGGAGGGGGACGAAGAAAAAAAAAAAAAAAAAAAATTCGAAAAATCCAAAATGGCGGAGTTTCCGGTATAAACATAGTTTTTTTAAATGGATACTGCATTTTTTTTTTGTACCAAATTGTTTTCTACATCAAAACTAACACTTTTTATTTGAAAAATTTTTCGATAAAATCTTTTTTTTTTCGGGCCGATTTTATCTGTTTATGGATTTTCCTGAAAAAAATATGGCTTTAATTCAAAAATGATATTTAGAAAAGTTGTAGCGCCCAGAAAGACGAAAACGGAAAAAAAAAAACTTCCGAAAAAAAATTAAAATGGCGGAGTTAGAAGCATATATAAAGTTTTGAAAAAAAAATCGATTTTTCTGGAAAATTTTATTTAGAAAAAGTGTTAGCCTTGATGTGAACAATTTTTTAATAAAACAAATTACCTAGCTCGAAAAAAATGTTCATACCGGAAAACTTTTTAAATTAAAATTTTTTTTGTTTTGTCTTTTGATACAACTTTTTTAAATAACATTTTTCAATTGAAGCCATATTTTTTCAGAAAACTACTAAATCGGGCCGAAAAGTGATTTACGAAAATTTTTCAAATTTTCAAGTAAGTATTTTAATGTTGTTTTAAAAAATGCAGTATCCATTTAAAAAAACTATGTTTGAACCGGAAACTCCGCCATTTTGGATTTTTCGAATTTTTTTTTTTTTTTTTTCTTCTTTTTGAATGGGAAATTAAAATGGGACACTCTGTATATTGATAATAGTAATAATATATGAAGTTATAATAATAGTAATAATAGCATAAAATTTGTTGAAAAATTTATCATTAGAAAAAAAACTATGAACTGGGTTTGAACCAACATTCTAGCGAAATCTAATTTATAAGTCTTTCCATAGCTATAGCTTAGCTCTCTTATTCAAATTCATATAGAATATAATCATTTTTTTAATAAAAAAGAAAAACCATATAGTCTTGTTACTACTTGTGACGTTAAAAAAAAATAATCTCGTTTCTACAAGTTGATAAAACAAATTTGCTCATTTATATCGCCTCGTGGGTACGTAAGTTAAGGCATAGTTTTAGAATCGATTGGAGTTAAGGAGCATGGGTTCGAATACCTGGTTAGGTCGGCCGAAAAAAAAAAAAAAATATTAAAATAAAAATGGAGCGCAAACTAGCGCCCGACACTTCCGCGCCCAATAGTGTTAGCAAAATAAGGTATAGCGTTACTGTATACATAAAAGTAGCGCGTGAACGCTACAGAGCTACAATGAGTTTTTTTATCACAAGTAAATAATTTTGAATACGCAGATTTATATGAATATATTTGAAAAAGATAAAAAGTAACATATAATACGGATTTTTTTTTTACAATAAATTCGATCAAGCCCGCGGAAATACTTTTTCTTTCGTTATGGGGTTCTCGTGGCCGAAGGAAATTGTTTTAAAAAAATTTGTATGAATCACCATTCAGAGATTAATAAAAGGAACAAGAAAACCACCATAAACCCGGGGATCTAACTTTTTTTATAAACAAAATCGATCGAGCCCGATAAAATTACCTAGTTTTTTTTTGTTCTTTTCTCGTTTATGGTGTTCTCATGGCCGAGGGAAATTGTTTGAAAAAATTTAGTTTCTCGGGTTTACGGTGGTTTTCTTGTTTTTCTCATTTTCTTTTAATTACAAAACCTGTAAAAAATTTTTTCAGTGTTCACAACGTTTTAAGACAAAAGTCTTGAATTCAAATACTTTTTCCCAGTTAGGAATCTCGAACTTGACGCCCGTGTCTAGGGCTTCATGCGGTACGAGACGAGACGAGATTCAGCGAGTCTCGGTATCGGTCTCGCTCGTTCACACCAGGTCTCGGTCTCGGTCTCGTCTCGGTCTCGTCTCGCAAGTATCGCCGGGTCTCGCTTTTATACTAATATTTTTTCGTTAAGTAAAATATAAAACAATAGAAACCAATTGGTTTATTTATATATTATTCAATCATTTAAATGATTGAATAATATAATAAATATTTTATTAAAAATTCATATAAAATAAAAACAATTAATATTATATTATTCAATATTTTAAAATAAATATTTAATTATTTTAATTAATATTTTATATCAATAAAATTGATAAATTAAATCATACGAAATTATAACATAATAATTTAATAATTTTCAGAATTTTTAAAATAATATTTCCGAAAAAATATAAAAAGAAAGAATGTTCGAAGTTGAAACTTAGTAGTAGTTGGACAATAGTCTTTAGAAATTACAAACAAATAGATTTTTCTTTTTTTCTTCATTGATACACGGAGAAAATTTTTATTTTTACGAAAAAAACATAGCATTTTACAATGGCCCTAGCTGAGCTGCGCCATCTATCGGTTTCATGATATTTTCATATGGGCCATAGCAAAATATCGTGTGGGCGTGGCTATTTTTTTTGTGTACCATAGTAATTTTGTTATGGTCAAACGCAAAATTTATTCCATTTATTGAAAATATTATAAAATTTTTTTTTTTTATTGTCAATATCTATAATTTATTTATTTGTTTTTTTTTTATTTCTTTTTATTTTATTTTATTTTTTTAATTTATTAACCTAAACCAGGGTTTGAACCCCAAACCTTCCGAACAGAATTCCTACGCGTTATCCGCTGCGCCACAACAACATTTACAAAAGCTAACATTTGTTTGTTTTTCATTAACAACTTAAACATTAGCAAAGACACGCCTGCGCAGTCGGCTAAAAAGTGGGGGTGGTTGACATTTCTGAGTCTGTCATTGCTTTTGCTATGGCCCATTGTAATTTTAACCATGGTAGAAGTACTACAGGTATGGCAGTAGTCCATGCTTTTTTCGTCGCGTTCTGCGCAGCCTTATTTTTTCAACCAATCAAGAACGCGCCATCGAGCTGTTTTGCTTTTCTTTCTAACACGCAATCTCTATTATAAGATCCTCTCTCTCTAACATACTGTTTTGACAACTATTTTTTATATTGTTGTAAATACTAATAAATATATGTGGAGCATGTTTATAAAAAATCAAAAAAATAAAAAAACCAAGACAGTTTAACAAATAAATTATAATATTTTCATTGTTGTTGTTTTTTTTGATGCCACAAACAATAGAGGTTGTGTTGTATTTATTATACTTGGATTCATTTATTTAATATAAATAATTAATTTTTATTATTGATGTATGTGAATCATTATAAAATATACCAAATCTAGTTGAATAAATATGATAACTTCTGAAAAATTAAAAAAAAACTTGAAAATTTTCTTAACGAATTTGTATCGCGCGCGCATAAAGTCTTCCATTTTTGTGGCGAGAAGGCGACCTTTTGATTGGTCAATTCACAGCGGCCAAACCAGGCTGCGCACTGCCATACCTGTAGTATTTCTACCATGACTTTAACCATGTTGCTTTGTATATATCAGTGACACCTATAGGATTTCTGAGAGAATTAAATTTTTACTATGGCACATTGTAAATTTTCAGAGGATCATTTTAATTTTGTCCACAGCAACAACGTAAAATTTTATGAATAACAAAGCAAAAAAAAAAATAAATATATTTTGCTATGGTACAATGTAATTTTTAGGCTAGATTATTTTAACTTATAAATTTGGCCTCGGTAAAAATTTCTTAATGCGTTGTAATTTTTTTTCTGAACATAGCAAAAAAAAAAACATTATATAAATTGCTATGGTACATTTCAATTTTTCAAAGCAAAAATTGTTTTCTTTTGTTAACATGATAGTAAATATTTTAATAGTCAGAAGATAGACCCTCAATGATATGGCGCCATAGCAAAATTTGCTGAAAATTTTTCTCCGTGTATGTATTTTTTCCTTTTCACAAAGTAAAATACTGCTTTTAAAATATCAGATACAAAAAATATCAGTTTAGGAAAATATAATTGGCGTAACTTTACAATTTTCATAGGTACATAAGGCTTGTAGATATCTCGTTGTGACTGTAGCGTCAATGTCTTACTGTGCAATGTCTTACTGTGCAGTATTGTACTGCATATAACAGTTCTTCTTTTCAATACGATTCGTTACGAGGAAAAAAAAAAAAAAAAAAAAATTCGAAATTTTCAAAGTCTCGCGATACCGGCGAGACTTTCAGTCGATACTCTCGGTCTCGGTACCGCATGAAGCCCTACCCGTGTCAGGCTTGTGCAAAGATTGTGTATCGAGCCACGGTACACTGAGAGAAGTTTCCAATAAAAATTGTTGTGCTAGCACAATAAAAAGGTGGCCAAACTGAATTCTCGTAGAAATTGTTAAGTTTATAATAATATTTGTTTTGTTTTTAACATATTTTATTATCTGTTCTACAAAAATTGTTAAACAGCACAACAATTTTTATTGGAAACTTCTCTCCGTGTAGCCAAGTCATGTCTCATGTCTGGGCCCACTGATTTTACTCGGCCTGACACCAACCTTGGTAACTCAGCCTCGTGTCAAGCCTGTATCCTTTCATTTTGTCCGTCCTCACACGAGCCCTGGTGATGTAAGCTTGTGTCAAGCCTGTATTTTCTTATTTCATCTGGCCTTACACAAGCTTCGGTAGCACAGGCTTGATACAACCCTGTCTCCGTCGATTTTCCCCGGCTTCACCCAAACCTCAAAAGTCTAAGCTTGTGCTTTTCGATTTCCCCGGTCTCACACGAGCCTTGTAACACAGCCATGTAACAAGCATCGTTTTACCAAGCCCTACTTGACTTGTGGATATTTTCAATTAAAAAAAAAAAAAAATAGTAATGAGATGTATAAACTTTGAATAGAACACTAAAAGAAAAAAGTTCTATCAGATAGGACTTTTGTTTTAGAAAATTTTTAGATTTGAAAGAAGAAAAAAAATTCTTGTTATGAATGGAAAACGTCTTGATGAAAGACAAAAAAAATTCTTGAAACATGACAGATTTAGATTTGAAATGGAACTAAATTGGTTTTGAAAAAAGAAAAATTATTCTTGTAATGACAAAAAAACTTCTTAAAATGAATGCTAAAATGGTCTTGAATTTAGACGCATAGATCCCGCGTCGTGGCCATATATTTTCGTTCAATTGTTATCGTTTATTCAAATTGTTTAACTCGAAAATTAATTATCTTAAGAATATTAAACTAATACTAATAATTTATTTATATTTTTTCATAATTTTTTTTGCAAGCCCGAGACACAGGTTTGTGCCGAACCCGAAATTCCAGCCTGGGTACAAGCCTGACACCAGTAAAAATTTAGTGAACATCCCAGTGTTCACCCAGGCTTTTTTAGGCTTTAAGATATTTTCGGTACTTAAAATTTTTATCCCGGGAGAACATACTATGGTATTATACTATTATACTATTATACTGCATACGATAGGATACGATAATATGCAATCATATGTTACTATATACAATGCGACGTACAATTTTTTTTCCGGGTGAGGTGTAACTTAGCTACAATAGCTTTCGTAGCCCCGCGGTCTATCTCAGCTACAAAATTCTTCCTTAGCTCTGAGAGCTACCAGAGTCTAACGTTTCGTTTGAAAAATCAACCTGCAAAAAAAGTTTCACCTCCCTCGAGCGTATTACGCACGATTTTTTTATTTACACGGAGAGAAATCTACATCAAATACTGTAGTAGTCTAGTAAAAATCATAGCTGACGTCATTTCAGCAACCACTTCCCACTTATTATAATAATAATTATTATATTTTATCTCAACTTTTACTGTATTTTACAGGAATATTTGAAGTTTTTAGTTAATACTTTATCCTAGATATTACTGTAGTTTATAGTAATTTTCCCCGCCAGATGATACGAATATTTAGGTGAAACACATGATAATTATATAATAGTTTTTTATTTTTTTTTTAATTAATAAACACCTTACATTTTTATTTGATGTCTAAAACAATGAGTTCTTATTTAATTTTTTTTTGTTTTGATTTATTATTACTGTAGTGTAGTAGGAAATTTGAGTCAATCCTGGTGGCTTCCCCACGCAACTACTAAATTTTACTGAAAACTACAGCAAAATTTGCTTGACTCTGGACAGCATTATTTGCAGCAGATTTCTCTCCGTGAATTATGTTCAATAATGTTCTATAAATATGGCTTAGTAATTACTATATTTAATTATTTATAGATTTTTATTTATTTCCTGATACATTTTTTAATTTTAATTAAAATGTATTCACATATCTTTGAGTATTTTCATATAAATAATATAATATGCAGTGCGAACATACCCTATATATATATATTGTTACAAATTGCGGGATTGACAATAAAGAGGTTACTATAATTGGATTTAAAGTTTTCTATTTATTAGCTAATTATGGTTTTCTGATCCCTTTCTGACCAAGTATTTTTACTCTAACCTTACGATCTGGTCAGGTATCCTGACCCGATTCGGATCCGAATGTTAAAATTGCGCGTTACATACTGATTCGTTCCTGACCAAATCCGAGTCCGAACGTGACTTGAATTTCCACTGGAGTAATTCGTTATAAAAATTTTTAAATAGATAACTCTTTCATTTTTCCATAATAATTGTGCATTTCATCATTACTGCATCAATGTTATTTTTGCTATATTTTATCATTAAATAATCAATACTTATTTTTGTGATCGCATTTTTTTTTTCTGTAATAATCATTTAGTTCATAGAAATCATAGAAATTAACAAGGAAATTCAAAAATTCAAAATTCACAATCTACAAATGTTAAAAATTGACACTCTGAGAGACCTTTTGAGAACAGACTGACTAAGGAATGATGTTGAAGAATTTTGAATCTATACCCAGAGAAAATTTTTGGATGAAAAAAAGAAGAATTATTTTCAACCGTAGAATTAAACTTCTTGGCAAAAATATTTGTGAAAAAAGAAATGAGTTGTTTATTAAAAATGATCAATGTTTTGTAAAAAAAAAAAAAAAATCTCGAATTGAACAAAAATATTTCGTTCAGATAGTGTTTGGTGTCAAACGATAGATGGCTTGCGTCAAGGAAAAAACTTCTCAACGTCAACTACGTCACTCCTTGACATGAACACTGTGATGATTGTTCGAAACAGACTTCTTGTTTTAAACGGCAGAAGGACAGCAACAAGAAAAAAACTTCTAAATTTCTGCCACTGGCGATATTCTATAGAAACTTTTTCCACTACAGACAGAAATATGTGTTCAGCCCCTATTCCTGCGTGTTGAAGTTGTCAACTTATCTAAAAAAAAGTACACACACACAGAGAAGGATATGTTAACAGTTAACATATCCTGTTTAATGTTAACATATGCCATGTTAAAATGGGTGGTGGCTGATAAGTTTACATCAAAGATATATATATTAACATTAAACATACGTATCTTAATAGTTAATATGCGTATGTTAACTATTAAGATATCTGTAATTGACACAATTTGAAGGTTAGGCTGATAGTTGAAGACATTTACGTATGTAAATATGAAAATTGAATGTAAAATTAAGAATGAATTTACAAAAAAACTAAATTTAAATAAATTTATGACAACACGAGTACATATTATATTATATTACAATTAGAATAGTATCACAATATAATGTCAAAAAAAAAAGATGACAAGAAGTAGACTGGCGCATCAAAATATTTGGCCGCGTAAAGATACGTATGTAACTATAAACATACGTATGTTAACAGTTAAGATATCTATGTTTATTGTTAATATATATATCTTAACATTAAACTTTTGTATGTTTAATGTAAACATATTGGTATACTGTTAACTTATCCTTCTCTGAGTGCACGAAAATTCCGAAAAAAACCCACAAAATAAATAATTATTCTGGCTTCTGTAATATGGGACCAAAAAATCAAAATTGGAAATTCTATTTACTTTCAACCTTAAATGACTTGTAACTAAAAAAAATAAAAATACAATAGAAAATTTTTCGGGTAGAATGTGTGAGATTTCAATTTCATAAAAATTGCAAGAAAAAAACAAAAATTATAAAGTGTTTTTTCACATTGATCTTACCTTGTCATCAGTTGAAGTATCTTGGAATTTCTCATGTCTTGGTAATGTGTCAGAGAAAAATGTATCAGCAACCTCCATAAAGGCACTTGATATATCGATATTATCATCGCAAACCATTGAACCTACCAGCGCAGAGAGGACGATTCCTATGATCAATTTCATTTTGATCTATGAAAATAAGACAACGATAAAAAATTTTAAAAATCAAGTATGCCTGTTTTAAAATTAATTAAAAAAAAAGATGTTGCACCAAGTTTTGGTTAAACATAAAATCTCAATAAATAATATGAAATCAGTATGGAGCCTCTTCAGAAAAAGACCAGTTAGTATCAAGGGTGCAACCTTAATCAAAGGGCATGACGCTAGCATTTTACTGTACAGTACCGGAAAACCATTTCTACTATTGTAGTGTAATTTTCAAGTAAAATGCTAAAAATTTGATGTATGGGACTGCATTTTCCAAAAAAATTTGTAGAGCGTTTCCATAACAATTTTTGTGACATACTAAATTAATGGAAATGATTCTAAGGGAACTTGAACCTACATGCCTAACTATCTAGCTGATTCTAAAACCAAACGCTCTACTGCTGCACCATCGGGGTGATTTGTAAGATGAAGTTATTTTTGTTGAGAGATTAAAGAAACTCAACAAATAACATTTCTACTACTGTATAATAATTTTCATGTAAAATGCTAGAATTTCACTTGACAATTACAGCACAAGCATTAAAATCCTAGCGTCTTAGATTAAAATTACTGTACAGTATTGGAAATGGTTTTCTAGTACTGTGCATTAAAATCCTAGCATCTTACTTGAAAATTACAGGACATCAGAGCATGATTTAAAATTACAGTACCCAAACTTGAAATTTAACTTTCAGTACTAGAATTTTAGTGCATGCATACACGGAGAGAAAAAAATATTAGGTTTTACTAAAAAAAACCGCTGGATTTTACTATGTTTTATAGTACTGGTGGATGTTTTGGGAAATTTAGCAACATTTATCATGTAAACAGTGAGTTTTACTATGTTTGAGAATTTTAATCAGACGTAGTAAGTACCCAGATAACCATAACTGGTAAGACAATATGCTACTAGTAAATTACCGGAAATTTACTGGTAAATACAAAATATTTCAAAAAACAGGTAAACGGAAAATTACTAGTAGATTACTGGTAAACATTTACCACAAATATTATTGATACCATTAGATTACTGGTAACATTCAGTAATCTACCAGTAATTTTCCAGTAATCATTGTGGTAAATAATTACCAGTTATCTACCAGTAATTTTCTGATAATCTTTGTGGCAAATGTTTACCAGTAATCTACCAGTAATTTTCCGGTAATCATTGCAGCTAAAATGATAAAGGTTTTCAGATCCAGATCTGGGGATCTTTATCAAATTATATTTTTCGAACATATTTTTTTTGTTGCTCATCTTGATTTTCCACTTTGCGTATAATAAAGAAAGAAAAAAAAATGCGACACATATAATATTTATCAAGCTCGTATTTCCGAAAAAAAATCAGCATATCAAGTAATCAATATTATATTTATTTTACGAAATTGAATAAATAAATCTTTTTTATAAATTTTTCTATTTCTACAAAAATTTCTGGAATCAGTTAATAATTAATATAATGTATACATAAAAATATTCTTTAGCTACATTTTTTCCTTAGCTACTGCTTTTCTTTGGATATTTGCATTCAAAAAAAAAAAATTTACATGTTTTTTATCGATGAAATAAATAAAAATGTCCAAAGAAAAGCAGTAGCTAAGGAAAAGATGTAGCTAAGAAATTAAGGTTGCCGAAGAATTATATTTTAAGAAACATTATTTCAGTAAATTTATTTTTTAAAAATACAAATGTCCAAGGAAAAGCAGTAGCTAAGGGAAAGTTGTAGCTAAGGAATTGAGGTTGCCAAAAAATTATGTTTGAAGAAAATAATGTTGCTGAAAATATAATTCTTTGGCAACCTTAATTCCTTAGCTACATCTTTTCCTTAGCTACTGCTTTTCCTTGGATATTTGCATTTAAAAAAAAAAAATTTACATGTATTTTATCGATAAAATAAATAAAAAATGTCCAAGGAAAAGCAGTAGCTAAAGAAAAGATGTAGCTAAGGAAAAGATGTAGCTAAGGAATTAATGTGACTAAGGAATTATTTCCTTGAAACATAATTCTTTGGCAACCTCAATTCCTTAGCTACATCTTTTCCTTAGCTACTGCTTTATCTCGGACATTTGTATTTTTAAAAAACAAATTTACATGTAATTTATTTATAAAATAAATGAAAAATGTTCAAGAAAAAGCAATAGCTAAGGAAAAGATGTAGCTAAGGAATTAATGTGACTAAGTAATTATTTCCTTGAAACATAATAAGCAGGTTGCCCTACATGTTAATTTCTTTGGCAAAACTAATTTCGTATAAATTAACATGTGACAACATCCTTTCCTTAGCTACTTTTTTTCCTATGATCATTTAGTTTTTTAAATAAATTAAAAGCTATGGGAAAAGCAGTAGCCAAGGAAAAGATGTAGCTAAGGAATTGTGGTTGCCAAAGAATTATGTTTCAAGGAAATAATTCCTTAGCCACATTAATTCCTCAGCTACATCTTTTCCTTAGCTACTGCTTTTCCTTGGACATTTTTTATTCATTTTATAAATAAAATACATGTAAATTTATTTTTCAAAAATACAAATATCCAAGAAAAAGCAGTAGCTAAGGAATTAATGTGACTAAGGAGTTAATGTTGCCAAAAAATTATGTTTCAAGGAAATAATTCCTTAGCCACATTAATTCCTTAGCTACATCTTTTCCTTAGCTACTGCTTTTCCTTGGACATTTTTTATTTATTTTATAAATAAAATACGTGTAAATTTATTTTTTAAAAATACAAATGTCCAAGAAAAAGCAGTAGCTAACAAAAAGATGTAGCTGAGGAATTGAGGTTGCCAAAGAATTATGTTTCAAGAAAATAATGTTGCTTAAAATATAATTCTTTGGCAACAGTAATTCCTTAGCTACATCTTTTCCTTAGCTACTGCTTTTCCTTGGACATTTTTATTTATTTTATGAATGAAATACATGAAAATTTTTTTTTTAAAATACAAATATTCAAGGGAAGGCAGTAGCTAAGGAAAAGATGTAGCTAAGGAATTACTGTTGCCAAAGAATTATATTTCAAGCAACATTATTTTCTTGAAACATAATTCTTTGGCAACCTTAGCTACATCTTTTTCTTGGACATTTTTATTTATTTTATGAATAAAATACATGTAAATTTTATTTTAAAAAATAAAAATGTCTAAGGAAAAGCAGTAGCTAAGGAGTTACAGTTGCCAAAAAGATTATATTTCAAGCTTCATAATTTTTTTGGCAACTTTAATCCCTTAGCGACATATTTTTCTCAGCTACTGCTTTCCCTCGGACATTTTTATCTATTAAATGAATAATATACATGCAATTTTATTTTGAAAGAATAAAAATGTCAAAGGAAAAGCAGTAGCTAAGGACAAGCTGTAGCTTCAAAATTAATGTTTTCGCGTGAATATATTTCTCTACGCACTATCAATTGTGTGTTATCCCGTTTTTTACAAAATTAGTTTCAACAAACAATTTGTAGAACCGTTTATCAGAAAGTATGTATAATATTTCTGAAAACAATTTGTCATTTTTGTTATAAATTTTATTGAAAAACTTTAGACGAAATTTTTTACAAATATTCCTGGAATCAATTAATAATACTATAATATTGCTGTTTAAAATAAATGGTTATATCTATTGATTACCTGCAATGTGTTTAGAATTTCCTCGGGGAAATTTCTTTTCTCCTTTTTCCAATTTTTTCTGAATGTCCTCGATTTTACAAAATCGGAGGAAATTGGAACAATCATTTTCGCCAAATAACATGGTATCGCTTAGTATTTTTTTTCTTCAAAGACATTTTTTGTTATACACACAGTAGAAACTTGAAGATCCATATAATTTTTTTGCAATCATGATTAAAAATATAATTTCAATATAATTCGTTCAAATATGAATATATATATATATAATAATTATCGTAGCTGCCATCCTTACCGAAAAATTATTGGTAAAATACTGGTAAATATTTACCACAAAGATTGCCAGAAAATTACTGGTAAATCACTGGTAAATATTTACCACAAAAATTACCGGAAAATTACTGGTGGATTACTGGTAAACATTTACCACAAAGATTATCGGAAAATTACTGGTAGATTACTGGTAGTGACTACTATAATGATTACCGGAAAATTATTGGTCGATTACTGGTAGCAGTTGCCACAAGAATTACCGATAAATTTCTGGAAATTTTCGTATTTAGTTACCGGTAATTTTCGTATTTAGTTACCGGTAATTTCCGGTAATCTACCGGAAACTTGTTATCTGGGTATCATAATATTCAATCGTAAAAATGGCCATGTTTAAAATAAAAAGTACTATGTTGTATAGTCAAAAATATATTTGATTAAAAAAATATTTTAAAAATTCCTCATTTTTTTTCTGTTCCTATTTTCTTTATCCTTATATAAAAAGGACAGTTGTCATCGATCTTCCTAAGATTTGATTGGTTATTTGGTTCTCTTTGTCATTCTCATGTCATTTGTCATTCTGTCTTTGTCGGTTGTTAATGAAATAAATAAACAAATTTTCTTTCTCAGTCACTCACATTTTTTTTTTTTTTCCTGTCGTTAAGGTTGTTTGTAAATATTTGAGTTTCTACTCGATTTTTTTTTTAATTAGGCTTATTTTTTAAATGAAATAATTATCTATCTTGACAAATTATTTCAATTTTTTTTGCCTCGGCTTTTTATAAATAATGAATGTCAAAGTTGACAACTTTTATACACGAGAATAGTGCGAAACAATTTTTTTTTTCTTAAACAGCATATAGTAGATTCGTTGTCTACTCGAAAACTTTTTTTTTTTTATCAAATTGTAGATAAAAAAACGAATATAATTTGAAAAAATAAGTTATATTTGCCACGGATTTTAAAAGTTATTCAAGTTTTAAAAAAAAAATATTTGCTTTCTCGCGGCAAGTGATGCGCACAGACGTGACACACACAAGCATATAATGTAGCTGTGTACTGTACTTGCTTGCTAGCAGTAGTGCTAGTGTCTGTCTGTATATGCACGGACACACTTAAAAGCCGGTTTCGAGACAGAAGCGCAACAAAATTTCGAGTACCCGGGCATGAGATATAGCGTTACGATATACGGGCCCCTCAAACTACAAATATTGATTCGACGATGTCTTTTACAAACAACCTTAAGGTAATCAATAAATTTATTTGTTTATATATTTTGAAATCAAGATTTGACAGATCGCTTGAACAAAAAATAGTCTTTAAATTATAATAACTGTTTTTATTGATAATAAATGAACTGATTTATATATAACTTTATTAATATGATGATGGAAAAATCAATAGGCTTATGTACAAGACAATAAAAGTATGTCTCTATATAATATCCACATACATTCTATTTAGAAACAAAAAAAAAAAAAAAAGGGAATCATTTTATTCACAATTTCATTGACAATTGAAAATGTAATCATTCTATTTTGACAAAAAAATAGAATATATATATATATACATATATACATGTCTTTTTAAGTAAAAAAACTGATTATTTCAGTATAACTATTGATAAATATATGACTGTTATAATTTATTGATGGAACTGGTCATGTTGATATGATTAATGGCATAGGTGTTTATTTTTATAATTTCTTCTTCCACATCTTATAAATAATTCACTAAAATGAGTAATGTCACACTTTGTTTAGAAGTTGTGGTGAATTATGTAATGAAAAGAAATTGAAACAAATAAAATGAGGATTCGAAACTTTAAAGGTAATAATATGTTGGTGTTGTCTTGATATTAGTCATGAACTCACTAAAATTTCATTGGAAAATATTTATTAGTCTTACATCCCAGGTAGGATCCCACAAGGGTGAACGGCCGTGCCAGGCTTGTTACAAGCTTGTGTTTCCTAGCCTTGGTGGACTAGAATGTACCTAGCTTGGCACAGAGAATTTTTCCAGTCATTGCACAAGACTTGTTAATCTAGGCTTGTACCAAGCCTGTGTCGATTGTTATTTCCAAGCCTCACACAAGGTTAAAAATTCCAAGCTCGTGTCAAGCTTGTATTTACAGTCATTGCACAAGACTTGTTATTCCAGGCTTGTACCAAGCCTGTGACAATCGTTAATTCCAAGCCTCACACAAGGTTAAAAATTCCAAGCTCGTGTCAAGCTTGTATTTACAGTCATTGCACAAGACTTGTTATTCCAGGCTTGTACCAAGCCTGTGACAATCGTTAATTCCAAGGCTTACACAAGGTTAAAAATTCCAAGCTCGTATCAAGCCTGTATTTACAGTCATTGCACAAGACTTGCTAGTCCAGGCTTGTACCAAGCCTGTGTCAATCGGTAATTCCAAGCCTTAAACAAGGTTGAAATTTCCAAGATTGTGTCGAGCCTGTATTTATAGTCATTGCACAAGACTTGTTAGTCCAGGCTTGTAACAAGCATGTGTCAATCGTTAATTTCAAGCTTCACACAAGGTTAAAAATTCCAAGCTCGTGTCAAGCCTGTATTTACAGTCATTGCACAAGACTTATTAGTCCAGGCTTGTACCAAGCCTGTGTTAATCGTTAGTCCCAAGCCTCACACAAGATTAAAAATTTCAAGGTTGTGTCAAGCCTGTTTTTCCAGTCACTAGACAAGCCTTGTTAATCCAGGCTAGACACAAGACTGTCTCCTTGATTTTTCCCGCCCTCACACGAGCCTCGTAATACAGCCTTGTTTCAAGCTGGTGCCCATTGTTTCACCAAGCCCGACACGAGACTTGACTTATGCTTATATTTAACTCAAAAAAAAAAAAATTATAGTAATTAGATATGTAAATTTAATATAAATTTCAAATAAAAATTATCAGCCTTTGACTATTGTGTGAGGCATTCGCAAGGACTGTGTTTTCAGTTTCAATAGAATTTATTTTTATGAAAAATTTTGACGACCACTTTCATCAATACCCCGATGGTCGACATGATAGTGCATTGGACTTCCACGTGAGAGGCCCCGGATCGATCCTGCGTCGCGTCCCTAGTTTTTCGTTTAATTATTATCGTTTAATAGAATTGTCTGAATTAAAAAATAACAATGTCGGAATTATTAAATTAACAATAATAATAGATTAACCATAATAATTTATTTATATTTTTTTTTAAATTGTTTTTGGAAGCTTGAGTCAAGCCCGAGGCACAAGCCTCGGCACAAGGCTGGAATACGAGTCTTGACACGAGGCTGGGACACGAGCCTTGGCACAAGGCTTGTCATCAAGCTTGTAACATAGGCACATTTCCAATCACTTAACAACCTTGGCACAAGCTTGTAGCACAAGCTAGACACAAGCATGTGAGCCTTGTGCACAAGCTTGTGCCAGGCCTGGCACAATCGTTTACTCCTACCTGGGATGTATCTAAGCTAGGCAATTTTTTTGAAGAAGTTCTTTGATCAGGCTGGCCTTAATAAAGAGAAGTTAAGGTTTTCTTCATCAATTCTTGATCAGACTGGCCTTATTAAGGATAAGTTAAGGTTTTCTCGATCAATTCTTGATCAGGCTGGCCTTATTACGGATAAGTTAAGGTTTCCTTGATCAATTTTCGATCAGGCTGGCCATAATAAGGATGAGTGAAGGGTTCCTTGATCCAATCTTGATCGAGTTATCCTTAATCAAGCATCTTGATCAAATATTGATCAAATTTCGATCAGGCTTCCAGTGTTAAGGGAACATTGATCAAGTCTTGAAGTCAAATCAGGCTAGCCTGACCAGATTTCCACTCGGGATCATATTTATAAAGAAGAATTTTTTTTTTTAAAATACTTAAGAACATAATAATTCGCTCTGTGTGAATGAATGATTAATTAATCAAAAATATACATACCCCTGAAAACGGAATAGTAAAATGGAAAATGTTTGAAGTAAGCACAAAAATGTTATAAAGAAATGGATTTTTTTTCGACAAAGGTTGCCGGAAATTTCATTGTTTTATAAATTATATGTTATTCGTGAAAATATAATGTCGAAATTTTTTTGAAAATTAATAATCAACATAAATGAAAAATAATTGAAAAAGAAGATTTTAGAATAGGCGCATGATTTTTCAGATCTTTAGTTTATGATTTGACAAATGGCTCAAGAAAAACGAAATATTAGCCACTTTTTGAATTTATTTTATCTACAAGTCGTGGTAAATATAAAATTGCATAAAATAAAGAGTTATAATCATTTCATGAAATTGTTCGGATATTTTTATTGAGGGTGAGTTTGAAGTCTCAGATTCATAGTTTCACAAAAATTCTATTCAGAAATATATGTTTTATGTACATGACTTGAAGCAGGAAACGTCGTATTTCGTGTACAAGTTATAGCAAATATAAAAAAGAGTCAAAATTGATTTTAAAATTTTTTAGGAAAGAAGTACTGCACGGACAAAAATGAAAAGTAAAATTTATCCTAACAAAATTGTATAATTAATATTTTACGGAGGAAAAGAAGAATCTAAGGACAAAATCAAGTAAAAATTATTTATTAATAAAATGAAAAAACGGAGACGTGTTTTTATATTTTTTTGATATGAAATTTACAATTTAAAAAAATAAAACACAAGCTTAACCATATTAATTTATAAAATTTACATTTTTTTTTTCCTGTAGTTTTTTTCATGAGGTGTTTTTTGAATATAGGAATCATGATTTCGGGAAAATTCTATTTAGAAATATTTTATTATGAACATGAGTAATTTTGAAATGAATGTTTAATTAATTAATTGGGAATTGCATCACAGAAATAAAAGAATCGAAAATAAAGTGATCGAAACTTTGATGAATAAAGTATTATGGGTAAATCATGAGAAGGGTTTTTTAAAAGTCATGAGAAAACATAATTATAGTTTGCTCTTTTTGTAACTGAATGATTAAGTTATCAAAAATACTCAGCCATGAAAAACTGAATAGTGAAATAAAAAATATTCGAACTAAACATCCACAAAAATGTCATAAAGAAATGAGTTTTGCTTCAACAGTGGCTGTACGAATTTGTTTAAACTCTATCTTTTTTAAAAATTGCCTTTTATTCGTGTGAACAGAGTGTTGTTTTTTTTTTTAAATTATTACTAAATAACAATGAAAATAATTGAAACATAAATGTGAATTACTATTTTTACAAAATATCTCAATGAATAATGACATCAAGAGAAAGTATGATTGTGATAATATTTTTTAAAAAACTATCTTCTCATTTTTATAAGAAAAACAGGCGCGCGAAGCGCGCCCAGTGATCTCGTATAAAAAAGAACAAGGTACTAATAGCTAACTTCACGTGTCACACCTTTATTCGTGATTCTATTGGCTGACACTGTCGACACATTTATTTTCATTCGCTCACATACACATACATGTTATACGTTCGATACATTCAATAAATCGATATATTTAAAATAGTGGCTAAGTTAATTTAATATGCAATTCAATGGTTATAAATACTATTGAGTAAACTGTAAACAAAATAATAGACAAATACCTTGCCTCATTGTCACATATGCAATAATGTCAAAAATATATAATTTATTTATGAAATATTTTCAATAAAAGTGCCATTGGAGCATATTATTAAAACATTAACCAGATGCAACAATTAAATCAATGTCAAGTGTCATTGTTATTGTGTTGTTGTATTCGGTGTTAACATGTTGTTCCAACTATATTAATACATCAACAACAGCATATACAACATTAAAATGGTCAAAACTTAATTGAAAATATTATTAAATCAAACACATTGCCATCAGTTAATAAAAAATTAAGATAGGTTATAATTTGTCGAAAAACATGAATGAGATATAGTAATAAATATTTACAGATCCCATCTAATTAGCCTAAGTTTGATGGAATTGGAATAATGGTTTAATTAATATTAATCAATTAAGATTTAGGGGTGCAGGCAGCCTGAACTTTTTTATTTTTCATTTTATATAGGTTTTTTTTTTGCAATCGATAAATAATTTTTTGGAGAATCATCATATGCAAAAAAATCCCATTGAGAGTTCTTCAATTTATTATTAAAAAATATTATAACTTTTAAATTATTGCTATGAGCTGATTAATCATTTTGGTCCATTGCGCATCTCTACCCACAAATCCCATACATTGACAAAGTGACAGCATTATTTTTATGATTACTCCAAGTTACTCCGAAATGTTTATTTATGATAAAAAAGTTCTTGAACATAAATTTATTTTTTTCTAATTTAACCTTTAAAAACCAGGTGTATGATAGAGATTAGAGTGCATGGAGGGAAAATTTGGAGTAGGGATGCGCAATGGATCAAAATGATTAATCAGTACATAACAACAATTTAAAAGTTATAATATTTTTTAATAATAAATTAAAGAACTTCCAATGGGATTTTTTTGCATATTATGATTCTCCAAAGAATTATCTATCGATAGCAAAAAAAAAACCTGAATAAGTCGAAAAATAAAAAAGTTCAGGCTGCCTGCACCCCTAAATCTTAATTAATTAATATTAATTAACCTATTAAGTCCCAAAGAAAATTAACTTCGCTCCAATATTCTCCAAAAAAACTCCAATAGAATGAGTATAACAGATTATTCTAATTCCATCAAACTTAGGCTAATTAGATGGGATCATATTTACACACATACATTGAGTAAAATCAAGCTAAAATAATGGTCAAATTGCATTGACTAATTTGATAATCGCATTGAATAACACCATCAGCACTGATAATACAATTTGGAACAAAAAAAGCTTGGCATTCACATAATAGTTTTTTTTTAAAAACGATTAAAAGAAAGTCTACACGTCATTTTCTGATTTTCCTTTAACATCACATGTTAATCAATATTACAATAATTAAAATTATCTATTGAACTTTATAGATATTAATGATTTAAGTGAAAGATAAAAAAGTGTCATTCATTAAGAATTAATATTAATGAAATTGATATAAAATATTTGCACTGAATATCCACTATATTTCTTTTTGTTTATTTATTTTTATATATATATACAGATAAATGAAAAAGGCCATTGATACAATAACGGACTTAAAGTATATAAATCCATGTCTAATTATTATATTAAAAAACATACGAAAAAACGTAACTATGTATTCCCAAACATATGACATCGACATTCAGGTTAAATAAAAGCGACCGCGCAAGCGGGCGCTCAGTCTCGTGTATTATTAACGCAGAAAGTTTTTGTTTTGTTTTTTTTTTTTTTTTTTTCACACTCTGACCGGGGATCGAACCGGCGAAGTATGTATTGACGTGGTGTCGGATACGCTTTAGACCGCTCAGCTACGGGACTAAACTGGAATTAACGTAAAATTGACTCTTTTGTTTGATATTTCGTCTTTCTGCATTTTTTACCATGTGAACATAGTAAAATTCGCTTTAAATATCGTAATTAATATAAAACACACAATAAAAATTAAATCGGAAATCGTATTTTTTAAAATTGATGAGTAGTATAAATAACATTGTTCGAATTTAGGTACCGAATGATTATTTTAACGAGCGTCAATTGTCAATTCTACTATGCTAACATAATAAACATTAATTTACACATAGCACTTTGTATCTACAGTTTATTAAAAAAAAAGATTTCGTTAGTACTTTCGACTATGTCTTCAGTAAAAAAAATCTTGTTCCATAGTTTGATTACAAATGATTTAATTTACTATGTGCCTTTATTAAAATATATAAAATAAATAATAAAAAATATAAAAAAAATATTATATCTTATCAAAAATCCGAAAACATCCACCGGTACTACAGTAGCATAGTAAAACATAATATTTTTTTCTCTCCGTGTAACGTACTTGAAATATGCATGAAATTTCATGTTTTTTTTCTAAATGTACAGTAAAGTCGTAGTAATACGCATAATACTTTAAAGTTCAAATTTACACTACAGTAGTTGATTTTTGATGTAAAGTTACATTAAAATTCTGTTTTTAGTGTTCCGTAGGACACTTATGTTTTCACTTTTCGTGTGACTTTTTGTTATTTCGCGATAAAAATAAAAGTTATGAATCGAATTGGCTTCTATGAAGCCCATTTGGTTCCATTTTTTTTCCCAAAAGCAATCATCATATTTATTTTCAATTTTTGGGCCTTATCAGATGTGATAGTGCCATTTTTCGACAGGGCCCAATTTCAAATATTGACGGATCGGATTCGGCAATGATTCAATCGACGACGCTTCATCTGTAGACTCTCGGATATTTTTTTGAAATTTTTTGGTCGTTTATTTTTTTTTTTATTAAACAAAAAGTAGTGTCAGAATTTGTTTTTGCAAGATATTTTTTGAACCGCCGAACCGAATTAGTTGATGTTAAATGAAATTTATGTTTTTTTTTTCCCAAAAGCAATTATCATATTTATTTTGAATTTTTGGGCCTCATTAAAATTAATATCCGCATTTTTCGATAGGGCCTAATTCCAAATATTGACGGATCGATTCCGGCAATGTTTCAATCGACGACGCTTCATCTGTAGACTTTACGATATTTTTTTGAAATTCTTCGGTCGTTTATTTTTTTTTTTGTTAAACAAAATGTAGTGTCAGAATTTGTTTTTGCAAGATATTTTTTGAACCGCCGAACCGAATTAGTTGATGTTAAATGAAATTTATGTTTTTTTTTTTTCCCAAAAGCAATTATCATATTTTTTTTAATTTTTGGGCCTTATTAGATTTAATACTTCTATTTTTCGATAGGGCCCAATTTCATATATTGACAGATCGATTCCGGCAATGTTTCAATCGATGACGCTTCCTCTGTAGACTTTACGTTATTTTTTTGAAATTTTTCGGTCGTTTATTTTTTTTTTTTATTAAACAACAGAAATAAACAGCATTAGAAAATAAAACAAAACAAAAAAAATAGTCATTTATTTTACAACAAAATGAAAAAACAAATCAAACAACAAAAAAAAAAAATAAAAAATCCTACGGAACACTTAGGGTGCACCTTGGGGGACTTCACTAAATTTTTTTTTAATGTAAATTTACAGGATGAAAAAATGTAATTTTACATCAAAATAAAGGAAATTTAATGCATAATGTACACGAAACATGTTGAAAATTTATGTTTATTTTTAACAGTGTACCTGTTCATGATATTCGCTAAAATCTCTACGTTATCCATCTATTTCTTCAACTAAATGAGTACCCGATATTTCAAGTAAATTTCTAGTCTTCCTTTCTTTTTCAAATTTCATTTCTAATTCTACCTTTTCATTTTTTAATCGTTCAATGACTAACTATTGTTCTAGCACGAGTTTTTAATTTATTTAAATGTTCAGAAAACAATATTTATTCAATACTTTAAGGTTTCCTCTAATCTCGCTCTCATTTGCGTATTCTACTACATGAGTTTGATTTTCAAGTTCCGCAGAATATTTCATTAAATTTGTTTCTAAAATTGTTATTGGTAATTATAAATTTTCATTGTCCAGTTGTCTCGTCATAGTCTGTGACGTAGAAAATTTCATTTCCTCCACGGAAAAAAATTTTTAGCTGCAGTCACGAGGCGTTTGGATAGTTAAAAAAGGATCGTTGATTTAATAATCAAGCCCGATATATTAAAAAGACAATCGGTTAGTTATTCCAGCCGACTGGATAGCTAGCGTGGCTAACCAACTCGTCAGGTTCGACATAATCTCAACGTCAACAGCTGTTGTGTTCATAACCTCTCTTTTTTGACAGATCCACCAAATTATTATTAACAATGACTAAAATAATCCATATAGTTATTAAAAATTTAGCATAAGATTTTGTATTCAAGTTGGCGTTTATTTGGTGCATCAAATTTAGTATAAAATTAATTAGATAATAATTTTAAAAATTAGTAAATGTACATTAATATATTGTTTGTACTTCGTATGTCTATATACTCATAGTTATGCATAAACGCAATCCTAAATAGCTACTACAGCGATACCAGCTTGTCAGGCTTTGGATAGCTACCACAGCTATCCAAAGTGTAGCTAATGTAACGAGTAGGCACGCTGTTTTCACAAGAATAGTAACCTGTCAAATGTGGATTGCCAAAATAACAATCCTCTGCTAACTATCCAAAGGTTAGTTAGCCGTGGATAGGAGAGACAGCTATCCAGCTCGTTGCTGCAGCTAAAAATTTTTTTCCGTGTCGTAAACATGTGAACTTCTAGAGGTTCCCTCGCCGTCGATTAATGACATATTAAATGATTTTAGTTAATAATTTAGTTGAATGAATTTATATGAGAAGTTTATTTTTGTTTTAAAAATAGTTTATTCGAACTTTAATAAAAATGAATAATGAATTATTTGTGAATGAATCGTGAATCAATTATTTGAACTCAAATAAACAAGACACGATACAATTTTCAATTTTTAACACATTTTCTTTTCCTAAATCCTGTTACCCTGTAGGGAATAACGAAAAAAGATAAAATTAGCAGTTTTGTGTCTAGTTTATTTGAGTTCATAAATAATTTAATATTTATTTTTATAACAGTTCGATTAAATTATTTTCAAAACAAAAACCAACTTGGCACATAACAGATAATGATAAATATTAATAAAAATAATATCGATAATATTATTAATGATAATAATAATATTAATTTCAATAGTATTATCAATAAGTGAAAAAAAAATCAATATAATATTAATAATATCAAGATCAGTAATAATATCATAAATAATATAAATACTAATAATATTTACCCAGAAGGAAATTCGCGGTAAGGATATGCTATCTCGACAATAAGTTGGGTATACGGTCGATGCGACGTCGAGTCGTCGATATCACCGTAATATCAACATTGTGAGAAACCGAAAATATGAAAATTTTCTTTTCTTGATAACATTGTTAAATTTGTTGTTTTAAATTTTTTATATCAAAAAGTCATTAAAAATTATAACCTAGAATACAAAATTTGAAAAAAACGAAGTTACTAGGTAATGTCAAATGACTTTACCGACAGAAATATCTAAAAAATTCTTTTTTTTTTTAAACTCTAAATTCTTGTCTAATAATTATTGTGGTTTAATTATTTGATGGTTATATGTCAGTATGTCAAATTTTATTATGTACTGTTAGAACAATAAATAATAGCTGAGAAAAAAGGATATATTAAAAAAAAAAAATGTAACATTCAACATATTCAAAGGCAACTTCCGTGACAACGGATAATAGAGGTAAATTTTGCGTTTTTTAAAATTTACCACAAAACAACGTAGAAATTATCTTAGTATTTTTATTTATTTAATATTTAATAGCTAAGGAAAAAATGTCGCTGAGGAATTAATGTTGCTTACCACATAATTTTTTTGGCCACATTAATTCCTTAGCTTCATCTTTTCCTTAGCTACTGCTTTACCTTATACATTTTTATTTATTCAATAAAAGAAGCAGTAGCTAAGGAAAAGATGTAGCTGAGGAATTAATGTGGCCAGAAAAATTATGTGGTAAGCAACATTGATTCCTTAGCGACATTTTCTCGGTAACTACTGCTTTTCCTTGGACATTGTCAGAATTGGAACAGGCCTTTCTATTCAGAATACATTAAGGTTGCCTGTTCCTTTCCTGAACAGAAAAACTGAGTAAATATAAAGGTAATTTATTTGATA
This sequence comes from Aphidius gifuensis, assembly GCF_014905175.1. NCBI lineage: Eukaryota > Metazoa > Arthropoda > Insecta > Hymenoptera > Braconidae > Aphidius > Aphidius gifuensis. The sequence goes on along the minus strand of NC_057789.1, from coordinate 14,821,709 downwards.
ACGTTAATTTATTTAAAAAATTTATCCTGATAGTATTCTAGTTAGAATCTCATCAGGATTCCCTATTCAGAATACGTTAAGGTTCCCTGTTACTTTCTTAAACAGGGAAACTAAGTAAAAAAAAGTCGCATGCCTGGACAGGAAAACTGAATAAAAAAAGCAGATTTTTTTATTCATTCATCCTGATGGTATTCTGGTCAGAATCTGATCAGGGAACCTCATTCAGAATACATTCAGGTTTTCAGTTCCTTTTCTGAACAGGATTAAATAAGGTTACCTCACTCAAAGAAATCTTCAGGTATCCTGACCAGGTTCGGGCCAAGAATGGGTCAGGTCTCCTGAATAAGGAATCCTGATCCGTTTCTGATTAGGTTCGGAGGACGAACAGGCCTTTCTGAAAATTTTTCCACTCAGGATATATTTCAGAGTCTCCATTTTTAATACTTCAAAGATTTAGTGCAGAGTCTTAATGAGTATTTTAAAAATAGTCTTTTTTTTTTCTTCGCATCAAGAGTAATTGAGAGCCTTTTTGTTAAATTCTCGATCACTGTGGCACACAGAAAGGGTCAAATAAAGACTGACCTTCATTTTGCACACTCATAAAAACTCAAAAATTTTATTTCGGTTAGCCCACACAATTTTTTTTTTGAATTCAGTTGATTACCCGAAAACGTTTTGGCATTCAACGGTATAAATAATGCATTAAGTAAAATATAGATTTTTATCACTGCCTGATCTCAGAAAAAACGCTTCGATATACGTGACTAATCAGCCTACGAGGAATTTCAAGTGACAGCCGTCCAACGGCCGGATAAAAGTAGTCAGACGCCGAGTATTCGCTTTGTGTAATTGCTATACATATTGGCAAGATTCCGATAACCCAGACGACACGGGACAGCACGTGACATCTATCGGTGACGTTCGTTGCGTATCGTATAGTTATTATCATGGAGGTGAATAAGGAGTGTAAGCTTTGCTTTTTTACTGTGTTAAAGCATAGGCTGTCACTGAAGCCTCAATTTCGGAGTAAGTCAGTTCGAAAAACTACCAGCTGCAGCGCTGACATCAGCCCTTGACCAAAAAAAAAAGACAGAACAAAATATTCTTATTCACTCTAGCCTGTACAACTATGTTTAAAGACAAAAATTACACGTGATACTGTCGTTCGAGTCCGATCCCAGCGCCCTCATTTACTCCGAAATGTCGGCTTCAGTACAAAAGCAAAGCTTACACTCCTTATTCACCTCCATGGTTATTATACATATACATAGCCTTTTTTCCATATTTCAACTTTATTTTTGAGAACTTTGCGCATTCGTAGGAATTTTTTCTATATTTTTCCCGTTAATAAATAAAGAATGGAATAATTTTTTTGTAATTGAGGGTCCAGATGCAATAACCAGCCGCACGCTCGAAGCCCAAGAAAACACGACGTTGCTTTGAATGAAAAATCAAACACGAAAAATTAAAAAAAAAAAAAACACCATCATTTGTAGAATTGAAAATACATATTTTCCTTTAAATAAATTTTTTTTTATGATTATTAGTTAACGAGTTAAAAATTAAAAACAAAATTATTTTTTTTGAAAAAAATACTTTTTTTTCAATATATAACTTGAGATAACTTTTTTAAAAATAGATAAATCAACTTGAAAATTTGACAGTAGTTTTATAATACTTTAGCGATGCCAACAGCATTATTGAAAAAATTATTTATTGATATTGTTTAATTATTTTTATTTATTGTTTCATGTCGACGAAAAAATTCAATTTGTCCAACTTCAAACGAAGAGTTTAATTGAGTAATCAAATTGATAGTAGTATATCAAGAAGTTTTATACAAATTTTCAGGTATTTTTATTAATTATTTACTGAGTTATTAATTTAACAACAAATTGCAAGCCGCCGTTAAGGCTATATATGTTTGATCATTACCCCCTCTCCCGTAAACGTTTATGCTCGCGCGTTTGTATATTGATAAAAATACAAACGATAGACGCGCAATTTGTTGTTAAATTAATAACTCAGTAAATTATTGATAAAAATACCTGAAAGTTTGTATAAAACTTCTTGATATACTGCTACACAATATTGTCGCTGACAAGTTACTCAATTCTTACATTTCTCCGACTCTTTTTTCGTTAACAATATCAATAAATAATTTTTTCAATAATGCTGTTGGCATCGCTAAATTATTATAAAGCTACTGTCAAATTTTCAAGTTGATGTATCTATTTTTAAAAAAGTTATCTCAAGTTATATATTGAAAAAAAAGTATTTTTTTCAAAAAAAATAATTTTGTTTTTAATTTTTAACTTATTAATTAATAATCATAAAAAAAAATTTATTTAAAGGAAAATATGTATTTTTTAATTCTACAAATGATCGTATTTTTTTTTTTCAAATTTTTCATGTTTGATTTTTCACCCAGAGCAACGTCGTGTTTTCTTGGGCTTCGAGCTTGCGGCCGGTTATTGCATCCGGACCCTTAATTGTTAAGGTTAATGTAATAAAATACTGAGTATATTTTGAACTAAAAAGATTATGATTATGGACACCCTTATTCGAGATATGGAATGATACTTGACGCTATCCTGAAATGGAGCTGAAACTAGCACCCGACAGTTCCGCGCCCAAAGCGAGTTAGCAAAATAGAGTATAGCTGCACTGCAAGGCTATGCGGCACCCGTATTCACGGGGCATTACAATTTAGGGCTTTTTTCATCCACCGGTGGCGCTTGTGGAGCTTTTATATGTAAAATCCATATAAAAAAAATTTCATAAGCGCCATCTGTGGCAAAAAAAAGCCCTAAATTGTATAAAATTTGCCCGGTGAATACGGGTGCGGAGAGCGTATAAACTGAGAGGCAGCGGTAGTTTTGTTAGATCGGTTTTTCAAAACTTTATTATGAATGTTGTTCCGAGTCATCACACAGCGGTCCTCTGGGCCTACAATTTATTTTGTATTCAGAGAAGAAGGCACCGAAAAAAACCCACAAGATATTTTTATTTAAAAAAAATTGCTTTCAGAGTAATTTTTTCTTTCATTTTATGAATAGGACCTTTCTTTAATGTGTAATTATAGTACAACTCTCTTTAAATCACGTTGCTCTGAATAATGTGCTACTTGTAAAAAGTGAAAAATTGATGTGAAATAGAAAGGGTTGCTAATTGTTTTATTTTATTGACTCTATCTTGATTATAAATTGGATCGATTGGTAGGGTTTGATTTTGATTTTCTTTGAAAGTGTTTATAGTCGATGAGACTTGGAATCAACTTTAAGATCATTTCCTATTCAAAATTATTTTTAGAACGTAATAAGTCATTGTTATAAATCAGTAATAGTCAAAAACAAAATTTAATTGTTTGAAGAGTTGTGCAATAATTTTTTAATGAATTAATAAATTTTTAGTAAAATATCCATCATGATATATCCAAATATATGATATAGTATATATTATAATGAATTTATAATTAATTTTCTACGTAATATGTTCCTCACAGTGTCTGTGAGGCTTTTAAACTTCAGTAGATTCTTCATAAAACATTATTTGTTTTGTTTTATTTATTCGATTCGTGACACTGATCACGTGAATCAACTTTCAAAATTCTTGTTGAATACTTCAACCGTTAATCACCCTTTAAGGAAGAAAAAACTAAAATGAATTAATTAACGAAATAAAATATAATCTATTTCAACATTCATTTACGACAAAATGTCGTTTCTTACTGGTATTTTGAAAAAGATCCAAATGTTAACATTCGATACTTCTCAGTAGTGTTGACAAAATGACTGTCATGTATTTTTTTCGTGTCAGAGTAAATGACATGTGACGTCAGAAAATTTTTTGTCATGTATAAATTAGGTGTGTTCCTTCACTTTTCACACCGAGCGTATGCAAGGAAGCGCTAGAGTCGTGCGGTCATTTAATGAAAATTTAGTAACTAAAGTTTACTGTTTATCTATTGTTATTTGTTTTTTCCAGTTCTTTCGCTCTCTTTCATTGTTATTTATTGGTAACTTGTTCTTGCGTCTGAGAAAAAATTATTAATTTTACAAAATAAACACAATGACTGAAAATAACGAATGTTTTGGTAAATTTTAGTTACTAAAGTTTCATTGAGTGACCGCGTGACTCTAGCGCTTCCTTGCATACGCTCCGTGCATACGCTCGGTGTGAAAAGTGAACGAACACACCTATTATCTGTTTAAGGTATCATTATTGTTTATAAAAACAAAAGTGCAGCGGTCGTTTCATGCGCTTTTGTCGTGGTGAGTTAGAGAACTGAAGATAATAGAAAATACTAATCGGCTCATTACTTTAAGTTTTCTAACTAACCGAACGACGAAAGCACTATGATTTATAAATAATATGAATAAATATAGTATAATTTATAAGAAATAAATTTCATTTTATCCATTTTTGTTTTTTTTTCTTATTCTTTAATATTTATTAATATCTGGATTTCTTTAGAAATTATAAATTTTATTTTAATTTAATTTTTTTTTATATTAATAACTGTATTGTTTTGTTGTTTAATAATATATATTATGATTTATAAATGAAATAATATATAATTGACATAAATATAATATACCTTTGTATTTTTTTAATAAATATCAATTATAATATTTTTTCTATTAAAAACCGTTAGCATATATTTGACATGAAAAATTTTAAAAAAATAAAATGTTTATTGTGAAGAAAACAAACACAAGGTAAAAACCCAGGGTTAAATTATCTTTTGGTTGTATCGTATTTTGTATAACTAAAAAAAAAAAATGTATATACAATATGAAATGAAAATTATACGAGATATAAAGTATGCTCGCAGAAAACTTCCTTATTATACACTTTATGTGCCTGACATAATAAACCAAGTGTGTAATCTTAAATCACTGTTATTTATGAAAATATTATTTTGTTTTACGTTTTACCGTCAACAAATTTATGCATTTTTTGAAGATTCTTATATTATTTTTGAGTCAATAATTATTATACTCTATGAATTTTGTTTTCAAATTTTCTAAGGCAAATTTTGACGCAGATTTATTCATATTCGATACACGTTTGTGAGACATATTGCCCGTTACTGTGTCAAACATCCGGTGTTCTATTATAATATTTAGTTTAAACGAAATTAGTATTCTCAAATTGGTTTTATTTTTTTGAACAATTTTTATTCTTTTTCAATGAGGAAACTGCTTCACGAATCAATTATATATTACATTTTTTTTAATTAGCTTTCATTTATTTATTCATTTATATTAATGATTTATTTTATAAAAAAAGATTTTGTTTTTTAGAATCAAAATAAAAATGCATCTATCAAAAATTTATTATACTTATTCCATTGATCTTCCATCAACATAGCTTGGATTGAAAATTTAATTAAAAAAAAGAAAAATCAATTAATCTGGTGCCAAAATCAAATGCAACGTTCAAATGACTTGAAAATTTTTCTGTAAATACTTCAAACGATTCGAAATAATTTAGCCAATTTAAAAATCTAATAATGTGTTTTTATATAACAAAAAAAAATTAATCAACCAGATAATACAAAATTCATAAATTTCGTTACGTTAAAAACAATTAATCTATAAAAAATTGATTAAACAAATCTATTAATAGAAAAAAAAATGTAGATAAAAATGACAACGGGGATTTAAAAAAAAAAATATATAACGGATCCAAGAAACAAGTGATACAAATGAGACAAAAAAAAACGTATGGAAAAAAAATTAAAGAGGTTTGGAGCTTAGTTTTTTTATAATTAATAATTAAAGTTCGAAAAAATTCATCTAATGCAGTGTATATGACGTCTACTATATTCCAATGTACGCTTGGCGACATCGAATTGTGATCCGCCATGTTGTGGCGCGTAGGTTTAAAAACGCCAGTAATAAATCCCACATTGATACACACATACTGCCACAGCAGCTATATCATACACTAACATAACCGCGCTCTCAGTACAACCACTGTTTTTTTTTTTGCAGTGTTTCACGGTTTACACATTTTTTTTAACTATTAAATAAATGTTTAAAAAAATAAAAAGTTGATAAAATGTATTTCAGGGATTATCAATATTAGGTTATTATACAATAATTATTTCAAAAAACTGTTGTTTTATCAAAAAAAAAAAATGAAAACTTCATCTTTTTGAGGTTGGCAATGGCTCTCGGACCAATGTATTAAACATAGGCTTTATCCCCTCTCCTATACCCCAAAATTTGGCCAAGGTAATCACTTAATTAATTAGAAACATGGTGTTTTACTGTTGTATCAGGGGATGAGATAGTCAATATCCAAAATCAAGTGAAAGAATGTTTTTTTCTAAATTCCACAGGTAAAGACAATTATTATTTCACTGTTAAAAAATACACATATATGTGTATGACATTAAATTATTGAATTACAGATTATTATGTACATATTGTAGCGAGATAGAAATATTTGATGTCTCCCACCACACTGACATGTCATGTGACGTAGTCAGTGAGGTGTTTTAGCCATATATATATGTGTGGGTATGAGAGAACTCACTTTTTCTTGTTGCTTGAGACTCCGCTCTCTTCGCTTCTAGCCCGGCCACCAAGCCAAACGGTGTGTCCGAACTATACTTGTAAATTTATATTGGTGATGTTGCTATGCCACCTCACAACCAGTAATATATATATATTGTGTCTTGTTAAATTATCATATTAAATAATCTACTTGTTAAATAGATTGTTTTATTATTTTTAATATTAAATATAAATTTCGTGTCTTTGTTTAAAATTATTATTTGAAATTAAATTAAATGTAAAATAGTAAAGTGAGGGAAACCACACCTTACAATTGGCTTCCAACGAGCAGCTCAAACCACGAGGTGAGAAAATAAAATAAAAAATAAAAAAAAAAAATATAAATATTTGATAAAATAAAGAAATTAATAAAATTGTGAAAATTCAGTCGTAAGTACATATAATTGGCTCAAAATTATAATCTCAATCACGAGAGTGAGAAGAGAAGTATTGATATACAAATTGATAAAAAGTATAAAATACATTACATTAAATTAAAAATAAAGATTGTTGAGAAAATTTTCGCATATAAATTGGAAGAAAATCAACAAATCTTGTGAGTAAATAATAATAATAATAATTTGTATATACGTGGCAACGAAGTGTTGAACACGCCATATTTGTGAAAATTCCATCAGAAAAATAAAAATAATAATAATGAAATTTGAATACACGTGGCAACTAAGCGTTGGGCACGCCTGATTTCATCAGAAAATAATTATAATAAATGTACTGTATGATAAAATAATACATGAAAAATAGACAAAATATTTTCATTCAAATTAATATGTGATATAAAATAATTGATAATATAGTATTTAAAATATTGAAATAATTGTTCGTGTAAAATATAAAAAATAAAATAAAATGGAATAACTAATATCATTGGTAGTGAACATGTGGCCAATATGTAATAATAACAGGTAATAATAATTGGAAAGGCTGATGTTCAAAATCTATATACAATATTTAAAAAAATTGAGGTCATTAAAGAATTAATGGAAATAATAGATAGAACAGTCAATATTGAAAGATTTAATGAAACAATAATTGAATTTATAAAACAAGTAAAATGTATATCAGTTTCAATAAATGGGCTGAGATTAATTCATAAAATATGTTCAGAGGTTATTTTGTGGTTGCATGGAGCACATGTTGATGTATCAAAATTCATGCGATGCAACATGAATTTATACTTGTATGATGAAAAATATCATAAAATGCATGGTGATGAGGAGTTTGAACATATAATGCATGCAATAATAAAAAACATGCTAGAAGAAAAAAAAAAAGAAAAAATCATGAATAAAATAAATGATCAGCAGGGGGGTGATTCCTCAAAAGATGCTAACCATAGTGATAAAATAATTTGTGATCAACAAAATCAATCAATAGTTGTTGATAATCAAAATAAAAATGAATCAAATGTTGTGATGAATAACCACAATAGTCAAAATGATAAAATAAATCAACAAAATAAATTAAATCTTGTTGATAATGTATGTAAAAATAAAGATAAAATCAAGGTTATGCATGAAAATCACAACAATCATAGTGAAAAAATAATTTGTGATCAACAAAATCCAGCAATGATTGTTGATAATAAAAATAAATTAATAAATGTTGTGAATAATAATCACAATGAATACGTTAAAGACACAAATGGTTGTCATGAAAATGAATTAAATTTTGTGCATCATAATCACAACAATCATGTTGATAAAGCAAATAATTATCACCAAATAATTTGTGATAAAAATATGTGTAAAAATAGCATTAATAATAATAATGTGAATGTTGTTGAAAAGAAATTTCATTTCAAGGTCATGAATAATACTCATGACAATAATATTGGAAAAATAAATGCTAGTCAACAATACAAAATAGATTGTGCCAAAAATAAACATAAAAATAAAATAAAGTTGAAATTGGTAAATAATAAAATGGAGAATGATAATAAAATTAAATGCAAAATAAAATTAACTTGTTTGCATTTAATAAATAATAATAATGAGCACTCCAATAAGTCTAAACATGATGGTAAATTTGGAGGCAGAAAAAAATATTGTTGTCGATGGGACATGTATAATATATGTCTTGGATTGTCAATTGAGTAATGGAGATGGAAAATCAAGTTGGCTATTGTCATTTGCCTCGCGTCAAGGACCAGGTGACATGCTAGCACTGTATTCATGTGTGAGCTTCAATGGCGCATTCAATATATGTCATGTGAGGACCAAATGATATTATGGTGGATGCTACTTCTGCAATATGCTGGAAATATTCAAGGAGTGGCGCAAATTCATCAAAATTTTATAAAAGAATTATAAAATATGTATTATATTCTTTTTACAAATAATTTAATTGATAATTTCTATATTAGTTTTTAAATTTTTAAGACTCAAGGTCAAATTTAAAACAAGATAATTTTAATTTTAAAAGATGACTGATATAAAGTTTTAAATTTTGATTTCACTTATTATTATGTTAGATTTTTCAAGGTCAATTTTAATTTTAAAGGAAAGATAATTTTGATTTTATTTAATGATCATTGAGAAATTTTAATTTTGTAATTATTAATATTGTTTGTCATTATGTTGAATATTTTATATGCATTTTGTAATTATGTATCTGTAATTTTTGTTTTTGGAGTCATCAAATATTGAACAATTGTATTATGTCTATTTTTTTTAATTGTATGTCAAAAAATGAACATAATAGGGGGGTACTGTAGCGAGATAGAAATATTTGATGTCTCCCACCACACTGACATGTCATGTGACGTAGTCAGTGAGGTGTTTTAGCCATATATATATGTGTGGGTATGAGAAAACTCACTTTTTCTTGTTGCTTGAGACTCCGCTCTCTTCGCTTCTAGTCCGGCCTCCAAGCCAAACGGTGTGTCCGAACTATACTTGTAAATTTGTATTGGTGATGTGGCTATGCTACCTCACAACCAGTAATATATATATATTGTGTCTTGTTAAATTATCATATTAAATAGTCTACTTGTTAAATAAATTGTTTTATTATTTTTAATATTAAATATAAATTTCGTGTCTTTGTTTAAAATTATTATTTGAAATTAAATTAAATGTAAAATAGTAAAGTGAGGGAAACTACACCTCACACTATTAATCGTGTTTTTTTTTTTTGTAAAATTGTCAAGTTTGAATGCTTCTCAAAATCAGAGATCGCTAGTCTTGAAAATACAACAAATTTATTACGTTTCACAAAAACAGCCCACTATTCATTTGGCGATTCCACATTACGTGCGTTAGATGGCAAATATAAAAAAAAAAAACATTTTAAAAATAAGTTTGATGATGTAGCTCATGTAGCTTCTCTACTTTCATCACATTCATGTGCATTGAGCTTATTATCAGTGACTGGTTGCTGTGTGAAGTATTTTACGTCATAATTATGAAAAATATATCGCCATAATTAGAAATATATAGCTTTATGTAACATATGAATGAAAATATTTATTAGAACATTGTTGCACGTGAGTTAATGTCAGTATGTATAGATAGTATTTTTTTTAACTTACTGTAATAAAAATGATATGAAGTGAACGATAATTATATTAATTTAATAATTGAAATAGTCACTAAAACAAGTATTATTTACAATAAATAAAATATTAAATAAATTTATTGAGTGATAACTAGAAAATTCTGACGGCTGTGTAATGCTTCATTTAGTGTTTGCCAGAGTATGTTTGTTATGCGCATTGTAAAATAAAAGTGAAACGGGTCGCGCACGTTACCGGAATACTGCAGCGCCACTCAGTTATGCCGCGATCATATAGCGAAACGGTATTTATATACAGGCGAGATGAAGAGTTCGTCCTCCTGTATTTCCAGTCTTTTTGCCTGACGAAAACCGGATATGGTGCCAACGCCGTGTTGGGAGGATTTCCAGTCAGGAAGACTAGAGACCTAGGTAGCCATGATCAACCACAAAAAATCGGTGTTTCGTGAGTCTGCACTACTACGGAACCTCAAGATGGTCGAATCCAAGTTAAAAATGAAAAAAAATTGAGTATCTTTGCTGTCAATTTTATATAGCTGATTACAGCAAAATACATTGTCGTAGGACCACAGTTTTTGCCATCTTAAAGTCACGGACTTGGAACGTTTTTGAACAGACCCCAATAGGGAATGAAAACTGTCACAGCACTCTGGCCGGTTAAGCGGTGTGCCTACACGCAAGTTTTTTATGCAAGTATTTCAGGGTTGCCACAAAAGGTACTTTGGTATTTTTGGTACTTTGGTACCTTTTGAGGTACTTTTTTGTTGCCTAAGGTACAAAGATACTACTTTTGGTCAGGAGGTACCTTATTGTCGTTTTTATGAAAACCTCTTTTTTTTCATATCTCTCTTTCTCTGGTTGGCCATTCTATACATTGGCGAACCAATCATAAATTTCTTTAGAAGAAAATTTGAGGTCTGATTGGTTGATTTTTGCATGTCGCACTCACGGGGCTGAAGTTAGCCGGATAGATAGCTGGGAAACGATCTGAGAGCAGGGACGAATAGGAGTCGGGGCCCCATAGTTATTTAATTAGAAGAATTTTTTTATTTTATGTTCTGATAGTAGAGGGAGGTCATAAGATAATATAGAATTAATTTTAAGTTTTTTAACCGTGGCGATAAGGGTGGCCGAGGGGTTGGAACCAGGATTTTTCAATGTTTTTAGCTATATTTATTTATAAATTTGAAAAAAAAGAAAACGACATATTTTTATATTGATAAAATTGTGAAGGAAGGTGTGGAGATTATGTGAGATTAATTTCAGATTTTTTGAGGGTGTCGAAAGGGGTGGGCGGGAGCGCTGGAACCGCGAATTTTTTATTTTTTTAACTTTAAAATTGTCTAAAAAAAAAAAAAAAAAAAACGACATATTTTTATATTGATAGAATTGTTAGGGAAGGTGTATAGATTATGTGGGATTAATTTCAGATTTTTTAAGGGTGTCGAAAGGGGTGGTCGGGAGGTTAAACCGCGAATTTTTCATTTTTTAGCTTTAAAATTGTTTAAAATGAAAAAAAAAAAAAAAAACGACATGTTTATAAATTAATAGAATTGTAGGATAAGGTGTGTAGATTATGCGGGAAAAATTTTAGATTTTTTGAGGGTGTCGAAAGGGGTGGTCGGGAGGGCTGGAACCGCGGATTTTCTATTTTTTTATATTTAAAATTGTCTAAATTGTAAAAAAAAAAAAAAGGACATGTTTATATATCAATAGAATTGTGGGATAAGATGTGTAGATTATGTGGGAAAAATTTTTGATTTTTTGAGGGTGTCGAAAGGGGTGGTCGGGGGGGCTGGAACCGCGAATTTTCTATTTTTTTATCTTTAAAATTGTCTAAATTAAAAAAAAAAGAAAACGACATATTTTTATATTGATAGAATTGTTAGGAAAGGTGTGTAGATTCTGTGGGATTAATTTCAGATTTTTTGAGGGTGTCGAAAGGGATGGTCGGGAGGTTAGAACCACGAATTTTCCATTTTTCAGCTTTAAAATTGTCTAAAAGAAAAAAAAAAAAAAACGACATGTTTATATATTAATAGAATTGTAGGATAAGGTGTGTAGATTATGTGGGAAAAATTTTGGATTTTTTGAGGGTGTTGAAAAAGGTGGTCGGGGGGCTGGAACCGCGAATTTTCTATTTTTTTATCTTTAAAATTGTCTAGAATAAAAAAAACAAAAAACGACATGTTTATATATCAATAGAATTGTAGGATAAGGTGTGTAGATTGTGTGGGAAAAATTTTGGATTTTTTGCGGGTGTCGAAAGGGGTGGTCGAGAGGTTAAACCGCAAATTTTTCATTTCCCCGATAGCCAGCGGCGTACACTTTGCGTTCACGTTGAGGTCACGCCGTGCATGCACTATCGTGCCTTCATAGTGTATGCAGAGTGTATTCGTAAAATGTACGGCAGATGGAGCAGACTTTCATGCAACTTTAAAGGCTGCATTAGTGAATCACGTAAATGCCTTGACCGTGTACTTCGTTCGCGAAGTAAAAGTTTAGATAAAACATTGGAAAATGTTTTGGTTTGATTAATTCCTGACCGATTTACCAAAATTATTTTATTATTCTATTTTGGCAAATGTCTATGGAAATAATGTAAATTTGCAAAAAAATTTTTTTTCGATTTTATTATTTGCCGATAGCATTTAAATTAATTCGTAGACTAGATAATTTTTACAGCATTATTTTCTAGTTTAAAAAAAAATTATTAAGTCACATGTTTGTAAAAGTAATCTGAGCAACGAATTAATTTATTTGGAAACATTCTTTCCTAAGATACATTTGCCATAATGAATTAATAAAAATTATTTGCCACTCTAGATTATTTTTACAGCCATTTGACCAAATAATTTTCTTTTAAACTAGAAAATAATGCTGTAAAAATATTCTAGTCTACGAAGTAATTTATTTGGCAATTCCTTAGCTACATCATTTTCTTAGCTTCTGCTTTTCCTTGGGATTTTTGTTGTTAAAAAATAAATTTACATGTATTTTATTTATAAAAAAAAATAAAAAAGGGCCAAGGAAAAGCAGTAGCTAAGGAAAAGATGTAGCTAAGGAATTAATGTGACTAAGGAATAATTTCATTGAAACATAATTCTTTGGTCACCTTGATTCCTTAGCTACTGCTTTTCCTTGGACATTTTTTATTTATTTTATAAATAAAATACATGTAAATTTATTTTTTAAAAATACAAATGTCCAAGGAAAAGCAGTATCCAAGGAAAAGATGTAGCTAAGGAATTAATGTGACTAAGGAATAATTTCATTGAAACATAATTCTTTGGTCACCTTGATTCCTTAGCTACATCTTTTCCTTAGCTACTGCTTTTCCTTGGACATTTTTTATTTATTTTATAAATAAAATACATGTAAATTTATTTTTTAAAAATACAAATGTCCAAGGAAAAGCAGTATCCAAGGAAAAGCAGTAGCTAAGGAAAAGATGTAGCTAAGAAATTAATGTGACTAATGAATTATTTCCTTGACATATAATTCTTTGGCAACATTAATTCCTTAGTCACATTAATTCCTTAGCTACATCTTTTCCTTAGCTACTGCTTTTCCTTGGACGATTGTATTTTTAAAAAATAAACTTACATGTATTTTTATTTATAAAAAATAAAAAAGGTCAAGGAAAGCAGTAACTAAGGAAAGAACTAAGGAATTAATGTGACAATAAATTATTTCCCAAATATAATTCTTTGGCAACATTAATTCCTTAGTCACATTAATTCATAGCTACTGCTTTCCTTGGACATTTGTATTTTTTAAAATAAATTTACATGTATTTTATTTATAAAAAAAATAAAAAGGTCCAAGGAAAAGCAGTAATAGAAAAAATAAAACTAAGAATTAATGTGACATAAATTATTTCCTTGAAATATAATTCTTTGGCAACATTAATTCCTTAGTCACATTAATTCCTTAGCTACTGCTTTTCCTTGGACATTTGTATTTTTAAAAAATAAATTTACATGTATTTTATTTATAAAAATTAAAGGTCCAAGGAAAAGCAGTAATAGAAAAAGGTAACTAAGGAATTAATGTGACTAATAAATATTTCCTTGAAATATAATTCTTTTGGCAACATTAATTCATAGTCACATTAATTCATAGCTACTGCTTTCCTTGGACATTTGTATTTTTAAAAATAAATTTACATGTATTTTATTTATAAAAAATTAAAGGTCCAAGGAAAAGCAGTAGCTAGAAAAAATAAGGAATTAATGTGACTAAAGAATAATTTCATTGAAATATAATTCTTTGCAACATTAATTCCTTAGTCATTAATTCATAGCTACATCTTTTCCTTAGCTACTGCTTTCCTGGACATTTGTATTTTTAAAAAAAAATAAATTTACATGTATTTTATTTATAAAAAAAAATTAAAGGTCAAGGAAAGATAAGCTTAGAAATTAATGTGACTAATAAATATTACCGAAATATAATTCTTTGGCAACATTAATTCCTTAGTCACATTAATTCTTAGCTACATCTTTTCCTAACTACTGCTTTTCCTTGGACATTTTTTTTTTCATTTTATAAATAAAAATACATGTAAATTATTTTTAAAAATACAAATGTCCAAGAAAAACTTTATTATCAAGAAAAACATTGTAAGGAAAGATGTAGCCTAAGAAATTAATAACACTAATGAATTATTTCCTTGAAATATAATTCTTTGGCAACATTAATTCCTTAGTCACATTAATTCCTTAGCTACATCTTTTCCTTAGCTACTGCTTTTCCTTGGACATTTGTATTTTTAAAAAATAAACTTACATGTATTTTATTTATAAAGAAAAATAAAAAAGGTCCAAGGAAAAGCAGTAGCTAAAGAAAAGATGTAGCTAAGGAATTAATGTGACTAATGAATTATTTCCTTGAAATATAATTCTTTGGCAACATTAATTCCTTAGTCACATTAATTCCTTAGCTACTGCTTTTCCTTGGACATTTGTATTTTTAAAAAATAAATTTACATGTATTTTATTTATAAAAAATTAAAGGTCAAAAGGAAAAGCAGTAGCTAGAAAAAAGATAACAACTAAGAAATAATGTGACTAATAATATTTCCTTGAAATATAATTCTTTGGCAACATTAATTCCTTAGTCACATTAATTCCTTAGCTACTGCTTTTCCTTGGACATTTGTATTTTTAAAAAATAAATTTACATGTATTTGTTATAAAAATTAAAAGGTCAAGGAAAAGCAACAACTAAGATGTAGCTAAGGAATTAATGTGACTAATGAATTATTTCATTGAAATATAATTCTTTGGCAACATTAATTCCTTAGTCACATTAATTCCTTAGCTACATCTTTTCCTTAGCTACTGCTTTTCCTTGGACATTTGTATTTTTAAAAAATAAATTTACATGTATTTTATTTATAAAAAAAAATTAAAAGGTCCAAGGAAAAGATGTAGCTAAGAAATTAATGTGACTAATAAATTATTACCTTGAAATATAATTCTTTGGCAACATTAATTCCTTAGTCACATTAATTCCTTAGCTACATCTTTTCCTTAGCTACTGCTTTTCCTTGGACATTTTTTATTTATTTTATAAATAAAATACATGTAAATTTATTTTTTAAAAATACAAATGTCCAAGGAAAAACAGTATCCAAGGAAAAGCAGTAGCTAAGGAAAAGATGTAGCTAAGAAATTAATGTGACTAATGAATTATTTCCTTGAAATATAATTCTTTGGCAACATTAATTCCTTAGTCATTATTATGTGGTCGTTAATTGTAATCCTCAATTATTTGGCAACATTAATTCCTTAATTTATTAATTCCTTAGCTACATCTTTTCCTTAGCTACTGCTTTTCCTTGGACATTTGTATTTTTAAAAAATAAATTTACATGTATTTTATTTATAAAAAAAAATTAAAAGGTCCAAGGAAAAGCAGTAGCTAAGGAAAAGATGTAGCTAAGGAATTAATGTGACTAATGAATTATTTCCTTGAAATATAATTCTTTGGCAACATTAATTCCTTAGTCACATTAATTCCTTAGCTACTGCTTTTCCTTGGACATTTGTATTTTTAAAAAATAAATTTACATGTATTTTATTTATAAAAAAAAATTAAAAGGTCCAAGGAAAAGCAGTAGCTAAGGAAAAGATGTAGCTAAGGAATTAATGTGACTAAGGAATAATTTCATTGAAATATAATTCTTTGGCAACATTAATTCCTTAGTCACATTAATTCCTTAGCTACATCTTTTCCTTAGCTACTGCTTTTCCTTGGACATTTGTATTTTTAAAAAATAAATTTACATGTATTTTATTTATAAAAAAAAATTAAAAGGTCCAAGGAAAAGATGTAGCTAAGAAATTAATGTGACTAATAAATTATTACCTTGAAATATAATTCTTTGGCAACATTAATTCCTTAGTCACATTAATTCCTTAGCTACATCTTTTCCTTAGCTACTGCTTTTCCTTGGACATTTGTATTTTTAAAAAATAAATTTACATGTATTTTATTTATAAAAAAAAATTAAAAGGTCCAAGGAAAAGATGTAGCTAAGAAATTAATGTGACTAATAAATTATTACCTTGAAATATAATTCTTTGGCAACATTAATTCCTTAGTCACATTAATTCCTTAGCTACTGCTTTTCCTTGGACATTTGTATTTTTAAAAAATAAATTTACATGTATTTTATTTATAAAAAAAAATTAAAAGGTCCAAGGAAAAGCAGTAATAAATAACAACTAAGGAATTAATGTGACTAAGGAATAATTTCATTGAAACATAATTCTTTGGTCACCTTAATTCCTTAGCTACATCTTTTCCTTAGCTACTGCTTTTCCTTGGACATTTTTATTTATTAAATAAATAATATAGATGTAAATTTATTTTTTAATAATACAAATGTCCAAGGAAAAGCAGTATAGAATAGATAAGATTAATGACTTTGATAAATAATATTATTTTTGATTTAGATCAATATGATTTTATTATTCCTAAATTAACGAAAAAAAATATTGTTCAACTCAAAAATTGTTTATTGTTTTTGTTAAATAATAATTTAATCAATTAAAGTTTTCTTTTGCCTGCATTTAATACCCTTTTTTTATTATTGTTATTAATATTATTGTTTTTTAAATCTATTTCAAAAGTTATTAAAAAATTACTTGCATTGAAAGCACGGTGAATACACTATGCTCATTGATGTGTATTTTAAATGCCTGCGCTTCGTGTACACGCCGTGGACGCAGCGTGCAGTCAGATAGAGAATTTATAGACGTGACACAAAGTCAGCAATACTGACTACACGGTGTGTGCACGATGGCTACATTCAGTGCATGCACTGGCGTGTACAATAGTGCCTGCACCTTTGGCTATCGGGGTTTTTTAACTTTAAAATAGTCTAAAAGAAAGAAAAAAAAAAACGACATATTGTTATATTGATAGAATTGTTAGGAAAGGTGTATAGATTATGTGGAAAAATTTTTGGATTTTTTGAGGGTGTCGAAAGGGGTGGTCGGGGGGGCTGGAACCACGAATTTTCTATTTTTTTATCTTTAAAATTGGCTAAATTAAAAAAAAAAGAAAACGACATATTTTTATATTGATAGAATTGTAAAGGAGGGTGTATAGATTATGTGGGATTAATTTCAGATTTTTTGAGGGTGTCAAAAGGGGTTTTCGGAAGGTTAGAACCGCGAATTTTCCATTATTCAGCTTTAAAATTGTTTAAATGAAAAAAAAAAAAAAACGACATGTTTATATATTAATAGAATTGTAAGATGAGGTGTGTAGATTATGTGGGGAAAATTTTAGATTTTTTGAGGGTGTCGAAAGGGTTGTCGGGAGGTTAAACCGCGAATTTTCCATTTTTTTACTTTAAAATTATCTAAAAGAAAAAAAAAAAAAAAAACGACATATTTTTATATTGATAGAATTGTTAGGGAAGGTGTGTAGATTATGTGGGATAAATTTTGGATTTTTTGAGGGTGTCGAAAGGGGTGGCCGGGAGGTCAAAACCGCTAATATTCTATTTTTTCAACTTTAAAATTGTCTAGATTAAAAAAAAAAAAAAAACGACATGTTTATATATATTAATAGAGTTGTAGGATAAGGTGTGTAGATTATGTGAGAAAAATTTTGGATTTTTTGAGGGTGTCGAAAGGGGTAGTCGGGAGGTTAAACCGCGAATTCTTCAGTTTTTTAACTTTAAAATTGTCTGGAATAAAAAAAAAAAAAAAAGACAATTTTTGCCACATAATCTACACACCTTATCCTACAATTCTATCAATATAAAAATATGTCGTTCTTTTTTTTTTTTCTTTTAGACAATTTTAAAGTTGAAAAAATAGAAAATTCGCGGTTGTGACCTCCCGGCCACCCTTTTCGACACCCTCAAAAAATCTGAAATTAATCCCACATAATCTATATACCCTCCCTTACAATTTTATCAATATTAAAATATGTCGTTTTCTTTTTTTTTAATTTAGACAATTTTAAAGATAAAAAAATAGAAAATTCGCGGTTCCAGCCCTCCCGACCACCCCTTTCGACACCCTCAAAAAATTTGAAATTAATCCCACATAATCTACACACCTTATCCTACAATTCTATTAATATATAAACATGTCGTTTTTTTTTTTTTTATTCTAGACAATTTTAAAGTTGAAAAAATAGAAAATTCGCGGTTTTGACCTCCCGGCCTCCCCTTTCGACACCCTCAAAAAATCCAAAATTTTTCCCACATAATCTACACACATTATCCTACAATTCTGTAAAACATTGAAAAATCCTGGTTCCAACCCCTCGGCCACCCTTATCGCCACGGTTAAAAAACTTAAAATCAATTCTATATTATCTTATGACCTCCCTCTACTATCAGAACATAAAATAAAAAAATTCTCCCAATGGAATAACTATGGGGCCCCGACTCCTATTCGTCCCTGCTCTCAGATCGTTTCCCGGCTATCTGTCCGGCTAACTTCAGCCCCGTTCGCACTCTATGGGTAAAATTAGTAAACAGAAAAAAAAATATGGCCCGGGAAAAAATCTTGAAATACCCAGAGATACGAAGAAAAGATACACGCAGATACCCCATTTGATTACATCTTCAAAGACATGCACAGATCCTCCAATGTCTCGGTATACCTTTAAAGATACCCAGCGGTATACATAAAGTTCACAGTTACGATCGCTAGGTATCTTCAAATATCTTCGAAGATCTAGAAAAATCTGCAGATGTCTGCACAAACGTAATCAAGCAAGGTACTTGCAGGTATCTTCTAAATTTTTCCCTGGATATCTTTAAAGATATTCAGTGGCAAATATAACATTCAATGTTATGATCGCCGGGTATCTTTAAAGATCTGTAGCGATCTGTGTATGTGTTCACAGATATTATCAAATCGGGTATCTGCAGGTATCTTCGGGATTTATCCCCGGGGGATGATAAACCGACCGTTAACAACAATAAACAATTACAAGTCAAGAAAAAAAAAATAATCAAACATAAACTACAAATAGTAGAATAAATATTAAATAAGTAAGTTTATTTGAATGAAAAAAAAGTACCATTATTGATTATTACCAGCTTATTAGATGGACAAGTAAGTTTATATTTTTGTTGAATTGACACATAGTTATTATTTGTCAAATGCTTTTCTTATTTATTGAAATTTTTCATATTAGTGTATGCAGCACCAAAAGAGTCATTATCCACTCAAGAATTAGGTAAAACTAAGAAGAATGAAAAAGCTGTCAATAATTTAATAACACCAATAACATTGAATACATACTCTGATGAAGATGATGACACGTTAAATTCAGTTTTTTCATCACGATCAGTTTCGAGGTTAGTTTCTCTTGGAGGTAGTTCATTTATACATTCAAATATAAATTAAATGTTTCAACTAAGTTAATATATATTTTATTTTTGTTGAACACAGCTGTGGATCTCTTGATACTGTTTTATCGCCAAGTCAATATTCACGTCCCCGAGTAGAAACTTGTTCAGGATAGCCTGAACACTGATCCAGGCCTGATCAGGATATCGTAAGGCTATCCCTATTCAAGTAACTCTATTACATCCTGATCAAGCCTGGATCAGGCACCTACATCTTTTCCTTAATAGGGATAGCCTGATCCAGTCCGGATCAGGACTTGATCAAGATAAAAGTATTAAATTTATTTAATTTTTAAATAATTTCATCTTGATCAAGTCCTGATCCGGACTGGATCAGCTAAAGATAAGAGTAGGAATGGCCTGATCAGGATAGCATCAGCTATCTGTAATTTAACCTTAATAGAGTAGCCTGAAACATTCTAGATTAAATCATGATCAAGAAAAAATTAATTAAATTAATTTTTTTTCAAATAATTTTTTCTTGATCAAGATTTGATCCAATGAATCAGGCTACTAATAAGGATAGAGTAAACTAGCTGGATCCAAAATGGATGAAGAAAAAAGTATCAAATTTTGCGTCTTTGAATTTTACAAATTGCCTGATCAGGATAGCATCAGGCTATCTGTATTTTATCTTTAATAGAGTAGCCTGATCCATTCTGGATCAAATCTTGATCAAGAAAAAATTATTGCATTTATTTTTTTTTTCAAATAATTTTTTCTTGATCCAGTCTTGATCCAGAATGGATCAGGCTACTCTATTAAGGATAGAGTAAGGCTAGCTGGATCCAAAATGGATGAAGAAACAAGTATCAAATTTGCGTCTTTGAATTTTACAAATTGCCTGATCAGGATAGCATCAGGCTATCTGTATTTTATCCTTAATAGAGTAGCCTGATCCATTCTGGATCAAATCTTGATCAAGAAAAAATTATTGAATTTATTTTTTTTTCAAATAATTTTTTCTTGATCCAGTCTTGTTCCAGAATGGATCAGGCTATCCCTATTAAGGATAAAATAGAGATGGCCTGATGCTATCTGACCGGCAATTTAGAACCTATGAGGACAAAAAGTTAGTACGAATTATCGAATGCCTCAATGGCCGAGCGTGTCAAGTACTAGCGTTGTAATCCCGTGTCGAAGGGTTCGAACCCCGGTCGTAGCAATAATTAGTTAGGTAAATTATCAATTAGGTCAGTTTGTAATAATAAAGTTTATCTGTATTCTGTTAGGCGTTAGATTTCAAATAAAAAAAAAAAAATAAATTTGAAATTATTAATTTTTTTTTTTTTTTTTGAATAAATCATGTATCCTGATCCAGTTTTGATCCGGAATCTGGATCCATTATGGATCATGTATCTTTACCACAGCCTGATCAGGTATCCTGATCCATTCTGGATCCGAACCTTACGAAAAAGCGTTACATCCTGATCAGGTTCGGATCCAGTATCTGGATCCATTATGGATCATGTATCTTTACTACAGCCTGATCAGGTATCCTGATCCATTCTGGATCCAAACCTTACGAAAAAGCGTTACATCCTGATCAGGTTCGGATCCAGTATCTGGATCCAGATTGGATTTGAAATCAGGCAAGCCTGATCAGGGCTTGATCCGAACCTGACCTGAATTTCTACTCGGGTCCTCATAGTCGATTGTTGTCGTTTTTAAAGACAAAATGATTTATTATTCCATTCATTTATAATGTAGTGAATTAAGATCTATACTTGAAACAGTTGAAGAAAATCCTACACAAAGTGTTCCAGATCATTTGAAAACAACTCACCATTTAACTCAAAATAATCGGTAACAAAGTTCATCTACGTAAGTTAAAACATTTTATATTGCCGTTTTATTTAATGAGTACATAATTTTTTTATTTTTTATTATTGACAGAAGTATTATTGAATTATCAAAACCAAATGAAGATAATAACAAAAAACGAGCTGGATCAGTAAGAAGAAATATAAGAATTGATTAGTGTAAGAGAAAAAATAGTTACACTTGGCTTGATGCACTGCAAAAAATGCGCCTTTGGATTATAGGCACTGTTCCATTGGATTCATGGAGCACTGCTCCGCTAAAGTTTTTCCTTTGATTTCTTGGTCCTGTACCTATATATTTGTTGAGCAGATTTCGGCGTTTCGGAGGCATGCGCAAACACAACTACATTATATTTTTTCTCTCTCTCTATTTGTACTTATGTCATATACATCATAAATATTCATTTATAAATTATTATAAATATTCTATATATCTTTAGTTATTAAATTTATCGAATATTTAACATATATGCATTATGTTATATGTGTTAATTGTTTAATATAGTTACTGTTAGTGTTATGTGTATGCGTGTCTCTTTCTTAATTCGAGTGACGGCTCAGGCTGCTCAACGAATACAGTTGAACAGTACCTTTGAATTAACAGAGCAACTGGACCGATATCGGTGCTCCTTGAATATCATTGAGCAGCGCTCAATAAAATGTGCTCCATGAATCCAATGGAACAGTGCCTATAATCCAAAGGCGCAGTTTTTGCAGTGTGTTGATGATTCCAATAAACCTTCTCGTAAATTGTGTAACCTTCTCTGTAAATCAATATTATCTGGAGGCACTTATCATATTGCTTGTCATGCATTGACCAAAAAACATAAAAAAAATTATAACATTTTTAAAAATGTTGTAACTATAGACAAATCATTTCAAATAAATCTACAAGCAATGATTGATATAGAAGTTAAACGTATTGAACTAAAAATAGTTATGAGATTAGTTGAACACAATTTGCCATTTACTTTTCTTGATCACCAAGCACTTTTTTTTGAATCTTGTTTTGAAGATTCAAAAGTTGGTGAAAAAATAAAATGTGGAAGAACAAAGGGAACGAAACTTGTTACAAGTATTATAGCTCCTGCTAGTATGGAAAAGATTGCTGCTTAATTTCAAGTAAAGTAATATTCAATTATAATTGATAAAACAACAGACATAACAACAAAACAATGTCTTGGCATTGTCGTGAGATATTATTGAATCAAATATAATGAAGTAAGGGACAGGTTCTTGGGAATAATTGAAATTGAAGATGGTACAGCTAGAGGTTTATACACTTCAGTGATAAACATCTTGCTCTAAATAATATTTCACTGGATAATATGATAGGCTTTGCATCTGATAATGCTGCACTTATGCGAGGTCAATTTAATGGTGTAGTAAAATTATTGAAAGACAAATTATTCTCTTTGGGATGCATATTTCATTCATTTAATTTATGTGCATCCGAGGCTGCCAGAAGTTTAACTAAAAGCATAGAAGACTTGGCAAGAGATGTGAGTGGTTATTTTTGCCACAGTTCCAAAAGACTCAATAAATTTACACAACTTCAAACACTTGCGAATATCAAAAATAATAAATTGTTGAAACTAGCTAATACCAGATGGTTATCACTTTAAGTTGTTGTCCAAAGATCGTTGGAACAATGGCCAATTCTTGAACGGTTCTTTCAAGAAGCTGTTAATGAAGATAATTTACAAGCTTCTTCCACTATTTTAAATGCATTAAAATCACTGAATTTTAAATTATATATTCTACATTTTTGGCATTTATTTTAGATCATGTAAATCGTTTAAGTGTGGAGTTTCAAAGCAAAAAAACAAAACTGTACTCACTACTTCTAAGAATAACAGATTCATACAAAACGGTTTTGAAAAAACTATTTAAAAAAAAATTATATACAAGATACGTCAATTGATTAAATGATTAAATTTACGAAAATTTCAAAATGATTTTAAATAAAAAAAAAATACATATTAGTAATTGACATATTTTTTTCAAACAAATGACTTACAATTACAATTATAATGGATTAAAAATAAAGTAGTTTGAAAAATATTTTTTCCTTAAAATCCATCCTCAACATAACTTTGTTAATATTTAATAAATCAACTTGAAACTTTGCATATAGTTTTTTTATAGTCTAGCGATAGTAAAAGTAACATCGAAAATATTATTTACTTGTATTGTTTTTTTAAATTAATTTATTGAATAATGCCGGCCGAAAAATACGTTGTTTGAACTTTGAGATAAAAAAGTGTCGAGAAAATTTCAGAATTTAAAAACTTGTCAGTGGCAACATTGTTCATCTATATATCAAGAAGTTTTTTCCATATTTTCAAATTTTTTTAGTAATAATTGACCAAGTTATTACTTAATTAACAAATTCTGAGCTGCCGCTGCGATCGTAGGGTCCGAAGCGAACGTATGTGCACTTTCCAGTCATAGTAAATACTAATCTCTTGCGCATGCAAACATATAATTGGTGGCAGCGGCAGCTCACAATTTGTTTATTAACTAATAACTTGGTCAATTATTACTAAAAAAATTTGAAAATTCGAAAAAAACTTCTTGATATATAGATGAACAATGTTGCCACTGACAAGTTTTTAAATTCTAAAATTTTCTCGACACTTTTTTATCTTGAAGCTCAGAAAACGTATTTTCCGACCGGCATTACTCAATAAATTAATAAAAAAAAACAATACAAGTAAATAATATTTTTAATGTTAATTTTATTATCGCTAGACTATAAAAAAACTATATGCAAAGTTTCAAGTCGATTCATTAATTATTAACAAAGTTATGACGAGTTAGACCTGGAAAAATAATGTTTTTTTCGAAAAAAAAATTATTAAACTTTATTTTTTAATCCATTAAATAATTGTAATTGAAAGTCATTTGTTTGAAAAAAAATATGTCATTTTTGATTCTTTACATGGAGGTATTTTTTTTTTTTATTTAAAATCATTTTGAAATTTTCGTAAATTTAAGGTACAACCAGGGCAAAATGAGAGACATCTGGCGGATGTTTGCTAAAAACATTATATATTCATGAGTGCGAAAAGGACGAAAGATTAGAAAGAGAATACTGTTTCTCACTTCCACTCAAGTATTTAGACAAAGACAAAAATTCATTATCCTCTATTAATTAAAATTGAATATTAAAACCTATACTAAATTTGGGTGATGACTTTCCGTCTTTTTTTCTAGTTTTATCCTTTAGTTTTTGGTAAATATGGCATTATTTTTTCAAGTATTTCGATGGGGTATTATGAAAAGCTGAACATCATTTTCCATAAGAGCCTATGTTTAACCTCAAAAAAAGGACCATCTTTAACAGTTAATTAATCAAAAAAACATCTTATAACAAAAAAACTGATTAAAGAAAAAGGTGTATCGTTATTTCAATTATCTACTCTATAAAATTCGTGAAATCGTCATTATTTTCATTTTTCCCTGGTTGTACCTTAACCTGAACAACGTTACGTTTTATAGGCCTCCGAGCGCTTAGCATGTTATTGCATCCGGACCCTCAATTGTAAAAAAACTAAGCTCCAAACCTTTTTTTATTTTTCTACCATACGTTTTGTTTTGTCTCATTTTATAACCCGATAGTTTTTTTTCACGATGTCATATTGTCGATTGGAGATCTTGGTATTTCAATGGATTTTTTCTTGACAAAAATCGTATTCTCCATAAGAGTCGATGTTAAAAGTTGTCAACTTTGAAAATTAATAAAAAAATAACAAGCTTCCAAACAATTACCAAAAAATTCCATAAAATGTATTAGTATTTCAAGAATATACTGTATAAATTTTATATCTGTCTCATATTCGGAAAAAAATCATCCAAATCCCTTAAGTGGAGGTACTTTTTTTCCTAAAAGGTACGTTTTTCTCACTCCGCGCGGTACTTTTTCAAAATCTCTTGTGGAAACCCTGAATTCCTTGCAGTAAAATCTTGTACGAAAAATAGAACATGTTCCATTGGCTGTGATAAACTTGCAAGACTATTTAGGACAGTTTTTTACCAAAATTCTAGTAATAATCTAGTGGTGCAAACTGCAAGGACTTGCATGAAAAAATTTGCGTGTGGACACACCGCTTTACACCTTAACATTTGTAAATGACAAATTGTCATGGAATTCTGTCGCCACGGAAAAAGTAGTTATTGCCCTTATTTTTTTTTCACCTCTGATATAATTCTTTTTTATTTTTATTCATAAAAGAGCTACTATTTTATAACCTATTATTTGAGTCACTTACCGAACTAAGAAATTCATTAAATCGAAACTAAGAAAATATACAATAATATGACATAACTTTATATGTTTATGGATTGTTTAACCTTAAATCATAATTCATTTGCATTCAATTTAAAAAAACTAATCTAATTTTGTTAAACGCCCATCAAATTTTATACAAAATTTCAATAATTTAACTTGTGTTCTTTTTTTCTGGGTCAGAATTATTATATGCTTCTTCAATTCTAAATTTTCACCAGGATTATGCTTTCACTTACTTGATATCAACAGGTAGCTCAATCATTTGATGACCCGGCTTTGCAGATAAGCGATAACCGAGTTATTAAAAAAAATAGATAATCATAAACTATTACAGACAGTATAGAAACTTCTAGAAAATCTAATTTATTTGAACTTTTCGATAAGAGTCTTATCAACAATCACCTTAATTAAAAAATCGTTGTATTTTCATAAAATACTTAGAATTAACATTAACATCACAAAAAAAAATAAACAAGATACAAGTAACATAAGCAACATACCCCAATAGTATAAAGTCGTTTCCTTATTAATGTGTGATGGTGTTGTATTTATTCTATTGTACAAATTTTAGACAACCTGAATTAGACTTTTTTTCGTTCATTCACAAAACTATCTATAACACTCCGAAATTGTTTCACCTGTCCACAAAACTTGACTGCCCTGAGTCTATGACTTGACTGGTACCGAAACTCCGAAAGGTGCCTCCCGTTTAACTTGCTGTTAGAGAATAGAGTGTATGTATTGACAAAATACAGAGGTTAAATAGCATACATCTTTTTCACCGCTTACAAAAAAAATATGACACGGCTCAACAAAAAGTTAACACTATTAACTATTAATTGTTGTATAGTGAGTTTTTGTGTTTGATTTCAAAGCTGTTTGTCGAATTTAATATTTCTCGAGATTTCGATGCAGGGAAAGAGATGAGCAGAGTTGCCAGGTACTAGAAGGGGCAAATAAGGATGCTTTGTACATTCGCCCCACTAGCGCCGTTACTGGTGTACTGATTTGATCCTTTCTATGCGCTTTAGAAAAATTCAAGGGATTATTAAACCCTCTTTATTAAACCATATATGGGTCGGTTTTGTAGTTTTAAGTTAACATGGTATAGTATAGTATAAGGGAGAGAAACGTTGGACTATACCAAAAAACTGTAACTATGAACTACAAAACCGGCCCTATGTAATACTACTATCATAACAAAAAAAAAACCTAGTTAGTTCCCAACCCGAAGGGTCCTGGTTCGAAACCCGATGAAAGATTAATTTGATTTTTTTTAATTAAAATTTAAGGAAATTTTTAAATAAAATCAATTCATGGGAGGGGGGGGGGCGGAAATGTGATGAATTTTTTATAAAATTTATATAAATAAAATATATATAATTTCAGATAAACTATTATATATAATCGTTATATATAAAGTTTATATAATTTATGTACACGATAAAATAATTTATGTCACAAGGGCAGCGGAAATAATGTGTGAATTTCCAAAGCGTCAGAGGGGTAGTGCGTTTTTTGGAAATTCACACATTATTACCACTGTCCCTAGTAACATAAAATATAGTTCGATACATGTGCCCAATCAGAAAGCCCGCTCGCAACTCATTTGGAGGGGAAACACTCGCCAAGGCTCGTGCTTGCCCCTCTAAATTCGTTGGAAGCACACTCTCTGCCTGGGCAATTGTAACGAAATATACTATTTACTAATAGCTAAAGCTAAAACTCAGCCGAAAAAATCCAGTTTTCCGAACTATTTCGACGATATCGAAGTTCCCGAGCAGTAGGAGAACTTTCTCCGAAAGCCAAACAAACTCAGGGAAATATAAAAAGTTAACTTTGGAACTATTTTCTAGAATGAGTTAATTCCGAAAAAATTCGTATAGATCGATTATTATGAATCTCATAATTCATTGAGATAATAATTCGTAATCATTCATACGAATTATTACGAAATTGACCCATTCAAGAAAATAGTTTCGGAGTTATCTCTTAATTTTTCTTCGAGTTTTTTGGCATTCGGAGAAACTTCTCCAATTGCTCGGAAACTTCTTTAAAAGTCAACCGTGATTAGTAGAAATAGTTTATAGATTTTCTTTGGAGATTTTTCTGAATTTATTTAGCTCTTCAAAGAAACTACTTCGATTGTTTGCGAACTTTAGAAGAACTTTTAACGTGTGGTTTTAATACTGTATAAATATTTGAAATATTCTAACATTTACTACCAAACTACTCTAATTTATGATTTAAATATGTTATTCA
This sequence comes from Aphidius gifuensis, assembly GCF_014905175.1. Classification (NCBI taxonomy): domain Eukaryota; kingdom Metazoa; phylum Arthropoda; class Insecta; order Hymenoptera; family Braconidae; genus Aphidius; species Aphidius gifuensis. Next base: position 14,793,335 of record NC_057789.1, on the reverse strand, counting down.
AATATATTTAAATAAAGACACAAATTTTTATATTTAATACTATTAAAACTATTTATGAAAAATACTTAGGCTACGTGATATACATATTATTGATTATTGTACAAGATATATTTTGAATAATGCATGATGTGGCAAAGCCACGTCACCAAGATATATTTTAGCAAGTTTTATTTATCGGACGCACTCAATGGTGGCCGGACTTGAAGTGAATTTTATATTTTACAAACTAGTTTATGAAGCAACACCATATTGATTACGTCACACGGTAGGTAAATGTGGTGGGAGCATCAAAATATGCGCCGGAGCATTTCATCCCGTTACAAACTATTCTTAGAAGGTGTTTTTTGGGTGTTTATTTTATTTCCTATTTATTTTTGCGAATGCGTAGTTGAATGCGCAGTTAGCAAAAAATCAGTTTGCAACAGCGTAGTACATGAGGGGCTGGATCAGCTATGTTTTAATTCTTATTTTTTAAGAATTATTAGTTCGACGCTACTGTTCTCTTCTCATGTTTGCGAAATTTGCGCATGCGTATGATCATGCGCATTGAAGTGTAAAAAAATAAACACCCAAAAGAAAGCACCTTTATACAAAATATATTTAATATAAAATGACAAGCAAGGTTAGTATTTTTTCTAGAAATGTACATGTTCCATTATTCGGTATCAGTTATTTTCATCTAATTTATTTCTGTAAGATAATTAACAATAATTAATTAATTTTAGACCAAGAGAGTATGTGTCTCGGATCGTGACTCATGTGCTTTGCCCTTATCAAAAGATAGAACAATAAATATAAATGGTATGAAGTCTTACTTTAAAGATGCAACCGGACTTGAATTCAAACAAAATCAAAAAAATCAAGTCCATTCAGCGGTAGCCTTAGCAGGTCAGGAATTAATAATTGGAAACTGTTCTGAGATTCATTATGTTGTTACACAGGATAAAGGTATATTTAAAATATTTGTACTGACAAAATTTGATTAAAACCTTCAATAACATTCTCTTTTCAATTGTTGTAAGCAAACATGGATTGGGAGCATTCTTTCAATAAAAATTTTTTTTTCGCTCTGCAGTTTCACTCTGGAATACCGACTACAAGCTAGAAACAAAAACAACGACAAAAATGATGAAATCCACTATGTAATTCTCCAGACTTTAAACTAATTATGATAGGATCTTGTACAACCTATGTGACAATAACAAACAATAACGAACGATTACAATACGTCAATTTTTTGTTTATTTAAGTTGGATATAAACATTGAACAGTCATTCAGTTTATTCATCCAATAATTGGAAGCCAAAGAAAAATAATGTCATGTGCCAGTACTGCCACTACAAGAAATAGCATTTTCCTATAGAATTTTCGTCGGTAATACAGGGCGAAATTGCAGAGCAAAAAAAAATTTTATTAAAGGAATGCACCCATTAGATCAAATCAAATAATTAAATATGTGCACCGCATACTATTCGATCTAATTTTTGAGCCTAACCACGCACGTTTTTTTCGGTGCCATAAGAATAGTTCGTGACGCCTGTTTTTGATTGGTCAATTCAATCGTAAATATCTTGAAAATGAAGCTTCGCAGAAAAAAAATAATAAATAACGTATATCTTAGAATTTTGCGTAGAATGACACTGTATAACTCACGTGCACGAATTTGGTAACACCTTGTATAACTATATATAGTCAACGGTTTATACCAGTGTTAGGTAGGTATGATACTGGTGTCCAGTGATGGGTTTGTAATTTACAGTGTAAATTACACGTGTAATATACCATGTTAATTACAGTAATTTACACGGCTTGGTTTCTCACATAAAGTGTCTTACACAAAGTTCACTGCGCCATCTTACAGCAGCCACGAAACCTTGATTCCACAGCCAGTAATTCGTTATTTTATGATTTGTTTCGGCGAATGGCTGCATACATTATAGCTGAGGAATTAATAAAGATTGATAATTAATTTATGTGGCTACATCCTTTCCTTAGATACATTTGCCAATAGCTTTTGTTATTAATCAATTGTCGCGAATGTATCTAAGGAACGGATGTGGCCAAATAAATTAATTGAAGTCTAGATTAATTTTAAGCAGTATTTTCTTTATTAAATTAAAATTATTGATCTAAATGGCTGAGGAATTAATCTATACTGTTAAACAATGAATTGAGTTACATCCTTTACTTAGATACATTTGCCAATAGTTATTCAATAAATTATTTATGGCAAATGATGCTAAAGAAAGGATGTAACTAAATACATCAATAAACAGTCTAGATAAATTCCTCGCAGCCATTCGACACGATAATTTTATTATTCTATAGAAAATATTGCAGAGAAATTAATCTAGACTATTAATTAATTTGTTTAATTACATTCTTTCCTTAGCTATATTTGCGGAAATTAATTTATAAAAAAGCTATTGGCAAGGGTTGCTGAAGAAAAAATTTAACTAAATACATTAATTAACAGCGTAGATTAATTTCTTAGCCATTTGACACAGTAATTTTATTTCATTATAGAAAATATTGCAGAGAAATTAATCTTGACTATTGAATAATTTATTTAGTTACATCCTTTCCTTACATACATATGCCGTAAATAATTTATCAAAAAACTATTGCGAAATGTTGCTGAGGAAAGACTGTAACCAAATAAATTAATTTCTTTAAATTAATTTCTAAGCAGTAATTCTTATATTAAATTAAAATTCTTGTGCCAAATGGTTGTGGGATTAATATAGATTATAAAATATTTTATTTGGCTACATCCTTTTCTTAGTAATATTTGCCATAATTAATAAATTAAAAAGCTATTGGCATTTAGTTATTCTTCATTAACTAAAGAATTAATGAGGACTACTTGTTAATTTATTCGGCTACCTCCTTTCCCTAGATACATTTGCCACTAGCTTTTCAATTTATTAATTATGGCGAATATAGAGGTAAGGAAAGGACGTAGCTAAAATTAATTTCTTCGCTTAATTTCTTTAAATTAATTAGTAATTTTTATAAAAATCCTGAGAGCTGTATAATGCTCTATTTAGTGTTTGCCAAAGTATGTTTGGATTGTGCGCATTGTAAAAAAAAGCGATACAAGTCGCGCATGTTACCAGGGTACTACCAGCGCCCCTCAATTATACAGCGATCACATAGTGTTTGAGCTAGTGACAGGGTGGATAAGGATTTCGTGTAGGAGTGAGAGAGAGCGACACGACACACTTTAGAATATAAGTTTAAGTATAAGTTTATTGAACTAATTGACGATAAATGTCTGTATATTAAATTGTATATTGATGATGATTATTGTAGGTCAATTATAGTATATAATTGGCCTCAATTACTCTGTTTAATTAACTCTTTTAATTAAATGACAAAAGCCTCTTGAAAAACCGCTGTATACGGGTGTATGTTTTTATTGCTTGTGTGCCGGCTAGACGCCGAACGTGAACGTAGTTGAAAACAACGTCCGAACGTACCCGAGAGAGCCCGTAAAGCGCCGATCAAGTTAAGTGAAACCTCACAAGGCGGCGCTTTCAACGCCTAGTCCGTGAGGTGCTGCCTTCTGACAGCAAGTGGTGATTTATATAATCACTCGCCGAAACACATAGCGATACGGTTTTCATATACATACAGGCGAGATAGGGAGTATTTCCTCCTGTATTTCTAGTCTTCTTGGACTCAACAAGTTTTAAAAAACCCCTGGTGAATATAATTCGGCAGATTATGTCATAATCATGGAGTTTAACACCTCCATGGTCATAATATGCCATAAAATGACAGGAAAATTATGGCATATTATGACATAAACTGACATCTGCTATCATTATTACTTCTCAGAATTTGTCAGAAAATGCCGGAATTTCTAAGGTTATTTGGCCTTCGACAAATTCCGAAAAATTCTGACAAGATTGTTTTTTTGAAGATTATGACATAATCCACCATTTTTTATCGTCAATTTGTGACATTTTATGTTATAATATGACATAATTAACCAACTTTTTATGGCATATTATGTCATAATCTGCAAATTATTTACTGCAAAATCCATCAACTTTTTATAGTATTTTATGGCACATTATGTCATAATATGACATCATTGGCTAACTTTTTATGGCGTTTCATGGGGCTACCTGACGAAAAAAACAACGACAACATGACAAAATACAAAAAAACAAATTCATTGACTTTTTCAACCTCAATTTTTAATGAATCACGTGCATGTATGTTATCGATACTTATAATGTCACCTAGATAAAAAAAAAAAAAAAAATTATATCATCTACAAAATTTATAATCATTGCTTTGGCTAAATATAATTACCATCACGTGTTGCAGTTGTAGTTTTAGCAACACAATGACAATTATATTTCAAGAGACCAACACATCTCCATGAAACCACTCCACTTGTTTTTGACACCGAACTTTTATTATATACGTATCCATCATTGATTCATTGATAGTTGCCTTTTTGGCTACGCAATAAATTTAATGGCTTTGTAGAAACAAAACGAAAAAAAATTATGTTCGACTTATTTTTTTTTTTTTTTATGAAATGAACCACGTGTGATACTCAAGAATATTTTTTTTCCAATAGATTATCAAATCAAGACTACTGACTGTATACAGCTGTATACTATAATATATACATCAAAACGGTACCATCTTCTACCGATAGAGGAACTTCATGATATCGATAAATTAGTATTTAATATACCATAAAAACGCATAATTGATATAAAAAATGTCGTTGTATTTTTGTCGTTTGAAAAAATATACCGTTACCGTTTTATGGCATATTATGGCATCTAGAGAATTTTTTATATTTATTTAACATAATTATTAACGTATTTTTTATTTTTACTTCTTTCAAACAATTACGGGAAAAATTGATTATTTTAATTTTTTATCATTTTTTATCATCGTCATATTTTTTGAATACACTAGTTAACATGACGCGCCTGCGGCGCGTCTCTCTGCCTCTTTGAGTTTGGAAAGACAGAAGTGCGTGAACCTAGCCTGCATAAGTCCTAGAAAAATTTTCTAGGATACTCATTAGAAGCGTCTTAATTAGTACTATTTCGTACTGTAATTGTTTTAATTCTTATCTCAAAATTAAATAGTGGCGAAAGGGTTAAAAATCTACTTTTTTTTAGATGGCTTAGGAGGAAAAAAAAATTAATACAAACACAAAAAAATTCGTGCTAATTTGTACCACCAAGCCCGAAATTTGTACCTGAAAAATAACAAAAAAAAAAAAATATTTACTCCAAAATGTTTTTATACTGCTTCCAAAAATAAATATTTTTAAATAATTTATTTTTTCATTATAAATTCAATGATACAAATTGAAGCACAACTAATTCTTTATTTTGGAAAAAAAACATCAAAATATGTTGATCATTAATGCAGATATGCAATTGTCAATTAACATTTTAGATTAAATAATTTTTTTTTTTGTTGTTATTTTTCAGGTACAAATTATTATTCGTTTGTAGTAATTTTTTTTCCCCCTAATTCATAAAAAAAAAAAAAAAAAGTTTATTTTATATTATTAAAAAAACAGCGATAGAATGTTTGACCCCACAACAACCGTTGCCAACCACAATATTATAAAATTAACAAGAAAAAAAAAAAATTTAGAAAAAACAGACGAAGAAACAGAATAATAAATCGTATATATAAGAACTAGTCTTGAGATGACCACATGGGAGAAACTTCAAATAACAATCTACAAGAAGAAAATTAAATAATAATGGTATCACTTAAAAAATTTCTTGCGTAATATTTTAATGACAGGCGTGTCGCATAATTAAAACAACGACGTGATCGAGAAAAAAACATTATTTTCTAAAGAATAATTATCAAAATGATTTTGCTAACATCCAAAAAATATGCCATATTCTGACATATTCTGACATATTTTTACATGATTTTCGGATGCCAGAATATGCCATTTTCTGGCAAATCAATTTTTGTAGGAATATGGCATATTGTGTGATATTATGTCAGATTATGTCATATTATGCGATATTATGACATAATTCGCCAAATTATTTTTACCACCCAGGGAAATTTTTTTAAAATATTAATATTATATATTATATTTTTAATTTGAATTTAAAAATATCATTCCTTTAATTATAGCATAATAGTAATAATCTTCATCCTTTCCTCAGACATTTGTCAGTAGTAATAAATTTATTGAATATATTAAAAGCTATTGACAAATGTCTAAAGAAAGGATGTGGCTTACATGTTAATTCATAAAATATTAATTTAGCCGAAGAAATTAGTACGTAGGCAACATCCTTTCCTTAGCTAATATTTTTCCCATAGCTTTTTATTAATTTAAATAAATAAAAAGCTATAGGAAAAATGGTAGCTAAGGAAAGGAAGTTGTTTACCTGTTAATTTATAGAAATTTAATTTTGCCAAAGAAATAAACATGTAGGCAACATCCTCACCTCAGCTAATATTTTTCCTATGGCTTTTTACTAATTTAAATAAATAAAAAGCCATAGGAAAAATTAATTTATTCAAATTAATAAATAGCTATGGGAAAAATATTAGCTAAGGAAAGGAAGTTGCGTGCATGTTAATTCTCATGGCTAAATTAATTTTTTATAAATCAACATGTGGCAACATCCTTTCCTTAGCTAATATTTTTCCCATAGCTTTTTATTTATTTGAATAGATAAATTTAAATAAACAAAAAGCTATGCGAAAAATGTCTAAGGGAAGGATGTGGCCACATGTTCATTAATAAAGAATTAATTTAGCCAAAGAAATTAACAGGTAAACAACTTTTTTTCCTTAGCTATTTTTCCCATAGCTTTTTGTGTATTTAAATAAATAAAAAGCTATTATGGGAAAAATATTAGCTAAGGAAAGGATGTTGCCTTCATGTTTATTTCTTTAGCTAAATTCATTCTCCGTAAAGTAACATGTAAACAACATTTTCTCCTTAGCTACTATTTTTTCCATAGCTTTCTCATTATTTGAATAAATAAAAAGCTATGGAAAAAATATTTAAGGAAAGGATGTTAATTACTTTGGCTGAATTAATTCTCTGAAAATTAACAGGGAAGCTACATCCATTTCTTAGCCATTTGTCAATAGCTTATTATCTGTTCAAATAAATTGAAATACATTACTATTGTTGTTTTGATAATCAAATATTGTTTATATTATTTGTTTATTCTGTAATACATCTATTAATATATCAACAAAAAATTTGACAGTCGAGAGTTTTATACTGGTATGGTAGACAATTTTGATGCCATAGGGGGCGTTCCTGAGTTTCATACTTTCATACTAGTATTATACCGGTATGAAAGTATTAAACCCAAAAATCGACCATTTACCCAATATTTTGATGTATATTAGGCTCGGTAGTGTTTTTGCGCCTTCAAGGCTTCAATTTTTTTTTTTGTTTGGTATTATTATTGTTTTTCTCACACTTGACACGAGGCACTACCGTGCCTCTCGATAACTGTTATTAATAATATTCTAATGTTTTCAACATTAAAGGTATATGAACAAAGAATTTCCATATCTATATATCTTATAATAAAAAAAATAAGAACTTACTTTTTTTTAAATGTATAATTATTAATAGTTTAATTAATTCATTACATTATGATCATAGTTTAAATCGTCACATTAATGATTAAATAATTATATTTTGACTTGTCACATTATTATCACATATTATGAAAAAATATAAACAAAAATAACATGTAACCATGGAACTGTTGTAGCAAAAGTCTCATCACCGGTAAAAAAACGTACTGACTTGCTCCATTCTGTAAGCTTCAGTAAGTTTCGAGAGATTACCCTCCTTGTAGACCTCCATGATTCCAGACAAACTCGACAGCCAATTTTCCAAAGTATAGTCATAATCAATCATAATATTGACTGTAAAATTATTTTTTTATTGAATGATTTAATGATAATATAATTTTTTGTAGATGCCGATGAATTTATTTATTATTTATTGTTGTGTAATAAAACAACAGTTTTGACAGTTGTGTACGGTGGTGTGTAGTTGTGTGGGTTAATTTTAGACGGCAGAGCATGTTCGTCCGAGCTAGAGTGGGTATAAGTATCTCAACAAAAAAAAAAACCAAGTTTTTTTTACAAAAAAAGTGTCAAGTATTCGAAATTGTCACTAATTGTGAGTATATTAATTAAGATGTGATACTAGACAGACAAGAAGAAAATATATTTTTGACGCATGTAATTAAGGCTGAACTATTGAAAAAAAAAATTTTAAACTTGACCCCACCTGATGTAAAATATATGTCTTGAATACTGAAATTTGGGAATATCCGAATTCAGTGCCGTGGCCCCCGCGGTGAGGGACGTGACTTATCGTCCATACTGGGGGGCTATTCTCGAATTCATACGAGTCGACTCGTTCACACGGACCGAGGTCCGTGAACGGATCTCACATCTCTACTCAAGGCAAGATCCGTCAACGGACCTCGATCCGTGTGAACGAGTCGACTCGTATGAATTCGAGAATAGCCCCCCTGGTCTCCATGACCGTCCGTTGTCATTTTTATTTTTCGACTAGTTTCATTTAGTTTTGCCATGTTGAAAACAATGGACTTAGAAAAAAAAAATTAAATTTTACAAAAAAAACTAAGTCCTCTATGAAAAAAAAAATTTAGATATCTGGATTATTTAATATCTAGGATTTTTATTTATATTAGCTAGATTTTTATAGAATGTATTATTTGTACTTAGCTAAATTTTCATTTTCTGCTAGATTTCAATTAGCTAGACTCTATAATAATCACAATTATATCTGATTATTTTACTTAGCTAGATTTTCATAGCTGTAATTAGCCACACAATCATTATCTAGCATTATTTTACTTAGCTAGATTTTTCACTTAGCTAGATTTTTACTTAGTCAATTATAGCCACACAATCCAATATCTATATTATTTTACTTAGCTAGATTTTTCAGTTAGCTAGATTTTTACTTAGCTGTAATTTGTAGCCATCAAACCAATATCTACATTATTTTACTAGCTAGATTTTCACCAGGTGAAATTTATTTCGGGTCAAGTTTAAAATTTTTTTTTTAAATAGTTCAGACTTAATTACATGCGTCAAAAATATATTTTCTTTTTGTCTTTCTGGTATCACATCTTAATTAATATACTCACAATTAGTGACAATTTCGAATACTTGACACTTTTTTTATAGAACAAACTTTGTTTTTTTTTTTTTGTTGAGATGTCACATCTTTTTGTAAAAGTAAACAATTTATTTATGCTGTCAAAGTAGTTTGGAGGTTATGTCATGAATACAAACAAATAATAACATACTGCAGTACATATATTTAATACTTCTACATATACATCTACATAATTACAACCCCCAACATAGCGTTTTAGGGAGGGGCCAGGGGGGACGAAAACTTTAATTATTTTTTTTACTAACTTTAAATAAAATATTAGGGCATGAAAATATTATCTAAATTCAAAGTCCCCTAATGAAAAGCTAAAAAAAAAATTACGACCCTTAACATAGCGTTTTAGGGGGTGAAAAGGGCCGAAAACGCGGATTCTAGACAATTTAATTTTTTTTTCTATCTTAAAATCAAAATTGGGGCATGAAAATATTTTCTAAATTAAAAGTCAACTAATAAAAAGCTAAAAAAAAATTACGACCCTTAACATAGCGTTTTAGGGGGTGAAAAGGAGTGAAAACGCGAATTCTAGACAATTAAATTTTTTTTTCTATCTTAAAATCAAAATTGGGGCATGAAAATATTTTCTAAATTAAAAGTCAACTAATAAAAAGCTAAAAAAAAAATTACGACCCTTAACATAGCGTTTTAGGGGGTGAAAAGGAGTGAAAACGCGGATTCTAGACAATTTAATTTTTTTTTCTATCTTAAAATCAAAATTGGGGCATGAAAATATTATGTAAATCAATAGTCGAGTGATTGAAAGCAATAAAAAAATATCAACACCCAACATAGCGTATTAGGGGGGGCCAGGGGGGACGGAAACTTTAATTATTTTTTTACTAACTTTAAAATAGAAATTGGGGCAAAAAAGTATTATTAAAATCAATATGGGAGTAATAAAAAGCTAAAAAAAAAATTTCGACCCCTAACATAGCGTTTTAGAGGATAAAAAGGAGTAAAAACGCAGATTTCAGACAATTTATTTTTTTTTTCTATTTTTGAATAAAAATTAAGGCAGAAAATTATTATATAAATGAATAGGGGACTAATAAAAAGCTAGAAAAAAAATTTCAACCTATAACATAGCGTTTGAGGGGGTGAAAAGGGGTGAAAACGCGGACTTTCGACAATTTATTTTTTTTTTCTATTTTAAAATCAAAATTGGACCAAGCCGTATTTATCCAAGTTAATATAGGGACAATAAAAAGCTTTTTTTTAGTCCCATATCAATCGAGATAATAATTTTTTGCCCCAATTTTCATTTTAAAGTATGTAAAAAAAGGTTCCATCCCCTCTACTACCTCCTAAAACGTTATGTTAGTGGTTGATATTTTTTTTTTATCTTTTAATTGGTTGACTTTTGATTTAGAAAATATTTTCATGCCCCAATATTTATTTTAAAGTAAGTAAAAAAAATACTTAAAGTTTTAATCCCCCCTACCACCCCTTAAAACGCTATGTTGGGGGTTGATATTTTTTTTTTAGCTTTTAATTAGTCGACTATCATTTTACATAATATTTTCAAGGATTAATTTTGATTTTAAGATAGAAAAAAAAATTAAATTGTCTAGAATCCGCTTTTTCACCCCTTTTCACCCCTTAAAACGCTATGTTAAGGGTCGTAATTTTTTTTTTAGTCGTAATTTTCATTTTAAAGTTAGTAAAAAAAATAGTTAAAGTTTCCGTCCCCCCTGGCCACCCCTAAAACGCTATGTTGGGGGTTGATTTTTTTTTCTAGCTTTCTATTGTTCTAATATTAATTTAGATGATAACCGTTTGGTCCAATTTTCTTTTTAAAGTAAGTAAAAAAAATAATTAAAGTTTTAGTTCCTCCTACCACCCCCTAAAACGCATTAGTCCCATATCAATTAAGATAATAATGTTTTGCCCCAATTTTCATTTTAAAGTATGTAAAAAAAATAATTAAAGGTTCCAACCCCTCTACTACCCCCTAAAACGTTATGTTAGTGGTTGATATTTTTTTTTATTTTTTAATTAGTTGACTTTCATTTAGAAAATATTTTCATGCCCCAATTTTTACTTTAAAGTAAGTAAAAAAAATAATTAAAGTTTTAATCCCCCTTACCACCCCCTAAAACGCTATGTTGGGGGTTGATATTTGTTTTTTAGCTTTTAATCAGTCGACTTTGAATTTAGATATTTTCATGCCCCAATTTTGATTTTAAGATAGAAAAAAAAATTAAATTGTCTAGAATCCGCGTTTTCACCCCTTTTCACTCCCTAAAACGCTATGTTAAGGGTCGTAATTTTTTTTTTTAGCTTTTTATTAGTGGACTTTGAATTTAGATAATATTTTCATACCCCAATTTTTATTTTAAAGTTAGTAAAAAAAATAATTAAAGTTTCCGTCCCCCCTGGCCCCCTTCTAAAACGCTATGTTGGGGGTTAATTTTTTCTTTCTAGCTTTGTATTGTTCTATTATTGATTTAGATGATAACCGTTTGGTCCAATTTTCGTTTTAAAGTAGTTAAAAAAATTATTTTCAAAAAATTTCGCGTTTTTACCCCCCTTTTGCTCCCTAAAACGCTATGTTAAGGGTTGATTTTTTTTATATAGCTTTGTATTGTTTCAATACTAATTTAAAAAATAATGGCTTAGTCCAATTTTCGTTCTAAAGTAGTTTAAAAATTAATTTACTGGTATACGCGTTTTCACCTCTTTTTTACCCCCTTAAACGCTATGCTGATGGTAAATAATGTATTTCTAGGTTTTATCTACTTCGTTTATGATTTAGATAATAGATTAAGTAGTGAAACATGAGAACGAAGCAATTTTCGGTATTGTAAGCACGGGGCCTCTATACGTCCCTGACTATCCAGCGTTTGGCGGCCAGAGTGGCGGCCAGCTTCAGCGTCATCTTATTTTCACTACTCAGAATATGGTTTACAGTGCCTAAACTCATTAGGGTACTTTAAGGGAAATCGATTTTTAGATAGGTGCTTTGGTGTATTTATTTTTTTTCACTTTCATGCGCATGATCATGCACATGCGCCTGTCATGCAAACTTGTTGAGAGAACAGTGGCGTCGAACAAATAATTTTTCAAAAATAAGAATTAAAACATGGCTGATTCAGCCCCTAATGTCCTACGCTGTTGCAAACTGGCTTTTGGCTGACTGCGCATTCAATCGCGCATGCGCGAAAATAAACAGGGAAAAAAATAAATACACAAAAGAAAGCACCTATTGTTACGTGAAACCCTAACAAAGTCTAGAAAAAAAAACAAAAAAAGTTTCAGTTCGTGGCACCGGTTCTTCTACGCCCCTGATACAGACGCTAGCTCGGACACCAGCTTCAGCGTCATATTGTATTTTCGGTATTTTTTATTTATTCAATAAATAAAATACATGTCATTGTATTCAAAAAAAATAATAATGTGTAAAGAAAAGCAGTAGCTAAGGAACAAATTTAGCTAAGGAATTACGGTGGCCAGAAAACTTATGTTTCAAGAAACATTAATTCCTTAGCTGCATCTTCTCCTTAGCTACTGCTCTTTTTCGAGGATTTTTATTCACTTAAATTGAAACTGCATGTATTTTATTAATTGAATAAATAAAATATACCAAGGACAAGCAGTAGCTAAGGAAAAGTTGCAGCTAAGAAATTAATGTTGCTTAAAACATAATTTTTTTGGCAACTGTCATTCTTTAGCTACATCTTTTGTTTCGCTACACCTACAACTGTAATTCCTTAGCTACACCTTTTCTTAGCTACTGTTTTCCCTTGGACTTTTTCTTATTGATTCAATTGATAGAATTTCCTTTTTGATAAATCACAAATTATTTATTATAAATTAAGAATATATCGTTAACAAAGTACCGGTAAAACACCAGTATATTGCTAGTATTATTTTTACTCTATATACATATATTAGTAAAATACCGGCATCATACCAGTAAACATTCCGTAGACAGCTTGTCATAAAAAGTCTGAGATTTTACCAGTATTTTACTGGTACGCTGTGACAGTACAGTATCAAGAGGCACGGTAGTGCCTCGCGTCAAGTATGAGAAAAAAAAAAGTGGGGAAACGAGAATAACTAAGCTATACATAGCGCAAAGTTACCCTCAAATCTGTACGCTTTTATTTTAATATGAGATAAAAAAGTTCGGTAAGGGAAATTCTGTAGAATAAATCTTTCGCTACTTTTTTTAGTATATAAACACATATAGAAGCTAAAATATCTTCAAAACTCCAGAGCAATCTTACAACTTCAAAAAAATTAAGAGCTAAGATTTCAACGTCCAGATCAATATTGACAACTTTATAAAATAAAATTCAGCAAGGTAACAGTAGATGGTGTGAAAAAACCTTTATTACATTAGTATCAACATCGCATCGATGTTGCGCGCGCTATATATTGTTGTGTGAAAATAATACGGTTAATATTTAATAAGCTGTGTTACCACTTGCAAGTATTTTCATATTAATATAGTAAAACAATTGTTTCAAAAGAAAAATCTGAGATATTTAAAAAGAAAAATTCAATCGATGTTTTATTATTTTAGAATAAATATAATGAATTAATTCGTCAACGTATAAAAAAAAAATCTATTGTAACTAAAACTTTACAAAAAGATGTGGTACCAAAAAAATCAAGAATTAAATATATTTTAAATGCATATATGTAATTCAGTCTTGACTCTCGACAAAATTTTAAACTTGACCCCACCTGGTTCAACATATACCTATATAAATATGATATTTAAAATGTGAAAAAGGTCTTAGTGTTTAAATATTTTTGTCGAGAGTCAAGACTGAATTACATATATGCATTTAAAATATATTTAATTCTTGATTTTTTTGGTACCACATCTTTTTGTACAAAAAAAAAAAACAGCTAAAGATTTCGAATACTTGACGCTTCTTTTTGTAGAAAAAACTCGGTTTTTTTTTTTGTTATGATACCGGTATAATACCTGTTTATGCCGGTTGTATAATACTACTTTTCTACCACTTATATACCGGAAACATACCGGTATCATACCAGTATGATACGTACGTCCTATGTTCTCAATAAGTGGTTTAGACGAAAAGGCAAGAGTGCAGACGATATCGTCGTCTCTTTCGCTCTTCGCCAAAAAACTACGAGCGGATCTCAAATAGTGGGACACTCGGAAGACTTCGGAAAACACCTACACTATTGCAAAGTTTATTTCATAACTTTTAATATATTAAATTATAAAAAATATAATAATTTATATAAAATCGTAATTTGAGAACAAAAATGGAATATATAAATTATGTAACAATAATAAGTTGTAAATGTTCTCGTTATTGTTAACAACGAAATGTATTTGGATACAACAGAACCTTCATTCATTTGACAAAACATAAATAAAAAAGCGAAAAAATGTAGGTGTTTTCCGAATCACTCCGAGTGCCAGATGCGCGCGTTGTTTTTGGACGAAGAGCGAAAGAGACGATAATATCGTCTGCACTCTTGCCCAGTTCGATAAAAACAATTCTTGTCAGCAATAGAGTACTAATAAATATATGCTGCAGTACAGCAAATATATAAACACTAAAAAAAAGAGAGGTCGTAAGAAAGAGAAGAGAAATAATTGTTAAGTTTAACCAACTGAACGGAAAAAATCTAGTCGATTTAGCAAAAACGCAATGACCGTAATATCGACGTTGCTTTAAAAATATAAGAATGCAACAAAAAAATCTGATTTAATAAAAAAAAAAAAAAAAATATATTCAAGTCCCCCAAGGTGCACCCTAAGTGTTCCGTAGGATTTTTTATTTTTTTTTTTGTTGTTTGATTTGTTTTTTCATTTTGTTGTAAAATAAATGACTTTTTTTTTCGTTTTGTTTTATTTTCTAATGGTGTTTATTTCTGTTGTTTAATAAAAAAAAAATAAACGACCGAAAAATTTCAAAAAAATATCGTAGAGTCTACAGATGAAGCGTCGTCGATTGAATCATTGCCAGATCCGATCCGTCAATATTTGAAATTGGGCCCTGTAGAAAAATGGCACTATCACAACTGATAAGGGCCAAAAATTGAAAATAAATACGATGATTGCTTTTGGGAAAAAAAAAAACATAAATTTCATTTAACATCAACTAATTCGGTTGGGCGGTTCAAAAAATATCTTGCAAAAACAAATTCTGACACTACATTTTGTTTAATAAAAAAAAAAATAAACGACCAAAAAATTTCAAAAAAATATCGGAGAGTCTACAGATGAAGCGTCGTCGATTGAATCATTGCCGGATCCGATCCGTCAATATTTGAAATTGGGCCCTGTAGAAAAATGGCACTATCACAACTGATAAGGGCCAAAAATTGAAAATAAATACGATGATTGCTTTTGGGAAAAAAAAAAAACATAAATTTCATTTAACATCAACTAATTCGGTTCGGCGGTTCAAAAAATATCTTGCAAAAACAAATTCTGACACTACATTTTGTTTAATAAAAAAAAAAATAAACGACCAAAAAACTTCAAAAAAACATCATAGAGTCTACAGATGAAGCGTCGTCGATTGAATCATTGCCGGATCCGATCCGTCAATATTTGAAATTGGGCCCTGTAGAAAAATGGCACTATCACAACTGATAAGGGCCAAAAATTGAAATTAAATACGATGATTGCTTTTGGGAAAAAAAAAAAACATAAATTTCATTTAACATCAACTAATTCGGTTCGGCGGTTCAAAAAATATTTTGCAAAAACAAATTCTGACACTACATTTTGTTTAATAAAAAAAAAAATAAACGACCAAAAAACTTCAAAAAAATATCGTAGAGTCTACAGATAAAGCGTCGTCGATTGAATCATTGCCGGATCCGATCCGTCAATATTTGAAATTGGGCCCTGTAGAAAAATGGCACTATCACAACTGATAAGGGCCAAAAATTGAAAATAAATACGATGATTGCTTTTGGGAAAAAAAATGGAACCTAATGGGCTTCATAGAAGCCAATTCGATTTATAACTTTTATTTTTATCGCGAAATAACAAAAAGTCACACGAAAAGTGAAAACATAAGTGTCCTACGGAACACTAAAAAAAGCTGGACATCGATTTATGGGATCATTACCAAACCTCAGCATTCTCATTCAACTCTATCATATTTTAATTAAATTTCTAAAAGATTAGGGACGGAAGGGGACAAAATATTTGATGTATAATAAGAAAAAGTAGTAGCTTCATCACACATATTCGCATCCATGAAGACTAGAGAGTCTCTAGTCTTAATGTTCTCATCAACACATATATAATTCTTTCTCATACTTAACTCGAGACACTGCCGTGTCTCTTGACAGTGATGGGCTTGTGATTTACATGGCTGACTTTCATACATGGGGTAATTTACATGAATTTCGTTGCGCCATCTTACAGCAACCTCGGAACCTTGATTTTACAGTTGGTAATTTGAAATTTTTTGCTTTCTATGTTTTTACAATAGGTGCTTTCGTTTGTGTATTTATTTTTTTTCCTGTTTATTTTTACGCATGCGCAATTGAATGCGCAATCAGAAAAAAGTCAGTTTACCGCAACAGCGTAGGACATGAGGGGCTGGATCAGCAATGTTTTAATTTTTATTTTTTAAGAATTATTTGTTCGACGTCACTGTTCTCTCATCAAGTGAAAGTGAAAAAAAATAAATACACAAAAGAAAGCACCTATTGACAAAAAATAAAAAAAAAATGACAAGGATAAACTCTATTTTTAATTTGTATATGTCAAATTAATGCAGGTTAATCATTAATGTTTATAATTTATTGTTCACATCTAATTCTTGTTTTACACCGATATGTTAATTTTATTGATTCAACAATAAATATTATAATTGTTTTCTGTAAATATTATTATATACTATATTTATTCATTAAATGCAATAATATAATAATAAGGCATATTTGAACTTGAATTTAATTTTCTTGCGAACCCAACTAGAATTAAAGAAAAATATGTCAAATATGAACTTAATAAACGTGTGTGAAAAAAATTATACCTATTTAATTATCAAAATAAAACTGTTCATACTCCATAAGTAAAAATATAATTAAATTACTTATTTGCTATACTCACAGATGTATTTTTAATGTTCTTGGATGTCATTTTGTTATGTCGTTATGCAAAAATATTTTTTTCAAACGTTATAATTGTTAAATGATTATTGTTTATTAATATAACATGTAAACATCAATTGACAGCTTGCTTTTTGTTGACGGCCGGTAAAGAAGAGGCTCTAAAAATGGCGGCGGACTAAACTACACCACTGAAATATAATAAAACTGGAAGGTGAACTCCTATGCTTAGCCAATGCACGGAGTGTCGCCAGAGATAGCAATATATTGGTGGGCTTTCCCTCTCACTCACGCATGCGCACATTAAATCTTGTACAGTCAACGTCAAAACAAACTAGTACTACACGGTATAAAAGTTACATTATATTTCAGTAGTCTCAACCAATTATAGTTGACGTGACTGTACCGACAAGGACAACAGGCCAACCATTGAGTTTCTCTCTCGGCGACACGAAGTTCGTCTTCCAGTTTTATTATATTTCAGTGAACTACACAAATTACATAAGGTACATGTAAATTACAATAATTTACATGTAATGTAATAAAGTCAAAAATCGACCAAAGACACATCACTGCCTCTTGATACCCACTTTAGTCCGAGCTTGTTCCTGGCGAAAAATCCGATTTTGTTCCAATCATTTCCCCGACCGTGCTCTCTCCCCTTTCCAGCTAGCTATTCCCATTTTCATACTGAAGACGAAATCCAGCATCAAATCTATGGAGGTATAGCCAGTGTAGCACGATTTGTACTTCCACCAATTTATCATATACTTACTTATAAAAGTTAGTATTTATTTTTTGAGGTATAACTTACCAAAATGAAAAATAATGGGGGGCTTATGAAATTAATAATTTAGATAAATGAAATAATAATGCATCTTTTTGTCAATTCAGTTTTTATGTTATAAGACTTTTTTTAAAAAAATAATTATTCAAAGTTGACATAATTGAGAGAAGTTAAACATGGGCTCTTATGGGAGGAGGTGTTAGAAAATATCTACGAACTTAACAAAACAATACTTGTTTTAGTGTCACCTTTCCAAAAACTGATAGATAATAAAAGAAAAAATAAGGAATTTTTTGATATCAGGATGAAATGGGCTTATAAGACTAAATCTAACGTAATTAATAGTCCGTAAGCTAATGGCTAAAAAAACTAGGCACAACCTAAATGGTCAAATATTTGTTCAGATGTAGTCCTTGAGTTCCAAAACACGTTGCACTTACTCCCTACCATTTTGATTGGTAACCGTCCACAGGTAAGCCAGGTGAAAATCCCATAATTCAGACAGCTCATAATTACTTAATTTTTTGTTTAATACTTTTAATTTTATTATATTAATTTAATTTTCAAATCCCTAATAAATTAATTGGTAACCAACGGAGATATTAATTTTTGAAAATTGAACAAAATACAAATTATAAGACACGTTAAAAATAGTAGGCGCGCAAAGTTATTTTTTTTCAATGTATTTTATATATAAAAAAAAAATTCCTACCAAAAAAAAAATTCTTAAAGGGATTAAAAAAATTATTAAAAATTCAATTGAATTGTAGAGCAATGCGGCACCCGTATTCACAGGGCATTACAATTTAGGGCTTTTTTCATCCACCGGTGGCGCTTGTAGAGCTTTTATATGTAAAATCTATATAAAAAAAATTTTATAAGCGCCATCAGTGGCAAAAAAAAGCCCTAAATTGTATAAAATTTGCCCTGTGAATACGGGTGCGGGGGCTGAGCGGCAGCGTTGGGTAGGTAAGATACCTTGGTATCTTACATGGGTAAGATACCATGTAAGATACTGTATCTTACATCATTGGTTTCATACATCGAGGTATCTTACACTGCGTTCCCAGCGCCTCCTATGATTTTTTAGTGGAACTTTCATGCCACAATTTTTTTTTTATTCGATAAATACATGTCATTTATTTATTAAATAAATAAAAATCCCAAGAACAAGCAGTAGCTAAGGAAAAGATGGAGCTAAGGAATTACAGTTGCTGCAGTGGGTATAAGGAATTATTTTTTAAGCAACTGTAATTCCTTAGCCACGCATCTTTTCCTTAGCTACTGCTTTTCCTTGGACATTTTTATTTATTTTATGAATAAAATACATGTAAATTTATTTTTTAAAAATACAAATGTCCAAGGAAAAGATGTAGCTAAGGAATTAAGGTTGCCAAAGAATTATATTTTAAACCACATTATTTTTTTTAAACATAATTCTTTGGCAACCTCAATTCCTTAGCTACTGCTTTTCCTTGGATATTTTTATTTACTTTATGAATAAAATACATGTAAATTTATTTTTTAAAAATACAAATGTCCAAGGAAAAGCAGTAGCTAAGGAAAAGATGTAGCTACGGAATTAAGGTTGCCAAAGAATTATATTTTAAACCACATTATTTTTTTTAAACATAATTCTTTGGCAACCTCAATTCCTTAGCTACATTTTTTCCTTAGCTACTGCTTTTCCTTGGACATTTTTATTTATTTTATGAATAAAATACATGTAAATTTATTTTTTAAAAATACAAACGTTCAAGGAAAAGCAGTAGCTAAGGAAAAGATGTAGCTAAGGAATTAAGGTTGCCAAAAAATTATGTTTCAAGGAAATAATGTTGCTTAAAATATAATTCTTTGGCAACCTTAATTCTAAACTACTCCTCAGCTACACTTTTTTGAACATTTTTATTTATTTTAAATAAAATTACATGTATATTATTTATTTGATAAATAAAACTGTCCAAGGAAAAGCAGTAGCTAAGGAAAAGATGTAGCTAAGGAATTACAGTTGCCAAAAAAATTCTGTTTCAAGCAACATTACTTTCTTAAAACATAATTGTTTGGCAACATTAATTTCCGAGCTACATCTTTTCTTAGCCACTGCTTCTCCTTGATATCTTATATATTTATTCAACAAATAAAATACATGTACCAACATATATCGAGCAATGACAGCTAATTGTCGAGTCGACAGTCGGTAAGAATGTTCAAAAATGGCGTCTCAGGTATCTTACAGTTTCTTACAGTATCTTACCGTAAGTGTAAGAAACCTCAAAAATCGACCATTTACCCATCACTGCTGAGCGGTATGGGGATTACAGAGGGGTGCGAAAATAATAGAGTAGTGGGGAGTTTTTTATCTTTCTTTTCTCGATAGTTTTCCTTTTCTAATATTAGGTGTATTGTTTCATGGCGGATTTTCTGGTGGATTTTCAGCTCCACTATATTCCCTTCTTTTTTTTACCCCTTCCTTGAGCGTTTGAGCTCTCCTTCTTAACTCGTTATGCTCAAAAGCTCAAAGAAGGGGTGAAAAAAAGAAGAGACATCTAGTGGAGGTGGAAATTCGCCAGAAAATCCCGTATATTTAATACTACTATATTGCGCATGGGGCTCAATTTGGTGATTTCTCAAACGGTGCAGACGATTTCTCTGTTGCAGTCCTTGGAAGATTTAGGCAATGACAAGAGTGGAGATTCGGCAGAACTCGGAATAGCTCAACACATATACAGGTTCCCTCATACGTGAGATCAGCTATGTATAAATAAACAATAGTCTGACCTAATTTATTTTTATTAATGGGTGTGTTCATAATCACTAGTTATTTCTACATTTGATGAATTCCCCGGATAAAATCCCCTGAGCGTTCATGTAATGTAAAATATATTCCCCTGCGCGTTCAGAATCGCGCGTTGAAATTCCTCAAACAATATGGCTGCATATTCAAAAAAAATAATAACGTGGATTATTTAATAAATGAAGAGAAATGCTGATATTAAATTGATTATTGTACTTCGTTACTTGGATAAACAAACAAATGGATAATTACAATAAATTGTCTATTAATTATTGAAAACAATTAATATTGGTGTTATTATTGATGTTTGGTTATGTTGTTTTTGCAGCTGTCATCGCAATGTCAACAGCAGCAAAACGCGATTTTCTGAACGCTCAGGCGATTTTATTCGGGGAATTCATCAAATGTAGAAATAATCAGTGATTATGAACACACCCATTTACGTTTATTTATTAATATTTTAAAAGAATATTTTAAAAATAAGGAAACATGTTAATAGTAATATTATATGCATCATATATTTACACACAGAAATAATACGCACACAAATTCATTGCGCATGCATGTAAGCCGAGTTCTGCCGAATCCCCACTCTTGTCATTGCCTAAATTTTCCAAGGACTGAGACAGAGAGATTGTCTACACCGTTTGAGGAATCAGCGTTCCACTTATGGGAAAGCATAGGCGATGCGCAATATAGTAGTATCAAGAAGACTAGAAACCAGGAGAGTCAACTATGTACATTGGGAATGGGACAAAATATGTCGTGAAATAAGGCTTGTACATTTGGCCACGGAGAGGCGCTTTCGGCGTCTCGCGAACCAAAATTGTTCACAATTGTTGTTGATATTTTAATGCTGATTTGTACTATTTTACGTATATCAATTTGATATCAAAATACGCCACAAGTTTGTTATCTAAATTTATACAATTAATTGATTGTATGTAATAATTTTTGCTAAAAGAAGGATGTAGCTAAATAAATTATTTCGTAGTCTAAAAAAATTGCTCAACTATTCGCTACAAATATTTTGATTTATTATAGAAAATGTTACCAAGAAATTAATCTAGACAACATATAAATTTATTTGGCCACATCTTTCCCTTAGATACATTTTCTAATAGCTATTTAATCGATTAATTATGGAAAATATTTTCTAAGAAAAGGATGGAACCAAATAAATAAATTAACAGTCTAAATTAATTCTTCAATTATTTGCCACCAATATTTTGATTTATCATATATAATAATTTATGTATGATAAAATAATTGATTTAGCCAAATAATTTAATTTGTAGTCTATATCATATTTTTTATGATAAATAAAAATATTGGTGGCAAGTGATTAAGGAATTAATTTAAATAGACTGTTAATTTATTAAGTATATGTATTATATGTATTATATTCAATACATGTGTGCGTGGTTCGTGGGTCGACAACAGCGCTGAAACAGCCTTTTTTATAAAGCCTGCCCCTGTGTAAAAGTTTACGACGTTTTTGGTCCCATCCAGCCTATCCCCCACTACAGGGAGTTTACTCTCCTGGTCTCTAGTCTTCTTGAGTAGTATTAAATATCTGGAAAATCCGCCATGAAAGAATACACCTATAAACTCCAAGCTGACTGCCAAACTCCCCACTACTCTATTATTCTCGCGCCACTCTGTAACCCCCATACCGCTTAGCCCCCGCATTGCTCTACAATTCAAACATTATAATTAAATTTTTAATAATTTTTTTAATCCCTTTAAGAATTTTTTTTTTGGTAGGAATTTTTTTTTTATATTTAAAATACATTGAAAAAAAATAACCTAGCTCGCCTACTATTTTTAACGTGTCTTATAATTTGTATTTTTTTCAATTTTCAAAAATTAATATCTCCGTTGGTTACCAATTAATTTAGTAGGGATTTTAAAATTAAATTAATATAATAAAAATAAAAGTATTAAACAAAAAATTAAGTAATTATGAGCTGTCTGAATTATCAGATTTTCACCTGGCTTACCTGTGGACGGTTACCAATCAAAATGGTAGGGAGTAAGTGCAACGTGTTTTGGAACTCAAGGACTACATCTGAACAAATATTTGACCATTTAGGTTGTGTCTAGTTTTTTTAGCCATCAGCTTACCGTCCATGAATATTCACCTCCATGTTACCGTCTATAATAAAAATATAAGCTAAAAACACGATTTTTAGCAATTTTATGAGAACGACTATTGAGGCTTTGGCAACAACGCATTGAAGCAGGAAAATTTAAACAGCAAACCTGATATTCTGACATACAGTATACACACACATGCATTCATGAAATAGATATTCAGATGACATCAGTGCACATTATCGCCAGCAACGGCGCTAGTGGCGATAAGATCCAAAGTCACATGGTGTTTTTGTTTATTTTCTTTTTTTGATGTGATGTAATTGCAATTATTCAATTTTAAAATTAATCGTTATTTTAAAAACCATACGATGTAAAACCGATTAATAGCCATTTTTTCCATATTTTGACTCCATTTTTAACGACTTGGCGCATTCGAAGGAATTTTTTCCGTATTTTTCCCGTCATTGTGAGAAAATTTCCTATAAGAAACCAACAAAAAAACATGTTGTCTAAAAAATATAAATATTATTTTTATTCTTCTCTAATATTTGACGGTTAAAAAAAATACATTTTAGTACAATTTTTCCTGCTAAAAAAGCAGTGGTGATAATAAAATAATTTTGAATATATTGTTATAACTGTAATTAATAATATTCTAATGTTTTCAACATTAAAGCTATATATACAAAAGAATTGACATATCTATATATCTTATAATAAAAAAAAATGAGAACTTACTTTCTTTTAAATGTAGAATTATTTATAGTTTAATTAATTTATTATATTATGATCATAGTTTAAATTGTCATATTAATTATTAAATAATTATATTTTGACTTGTCACATTATTACCACATATTATGAAAAAATATAAACAAAAATAACATGTGACCATGGAACTGTTGTAGCAAAAGCGTCATCACTGGCAAAAAAACGTACTGACTTGCTCCATTCTGTGAGCTTGCGGCCCGGAGCGCTAGTTTCGGTTACACCGTTCAGGGTGAACATCCGAAAAATAAAGTCTCTTTTAGCTCATTTAGTCCGTAATAGGGATATTGAATGTTGGTAAATATCCAGTTGGCACTATGTCCGACTTGAATACTTTACGTAAATTGACTTTTCCTTAGTTACATATTAAACTATTTTGCTTTTATCCGATATAATGTTATGCCACAAGATGAATGATAAATAAGATATATTTATTATGTTTAAGAGTTATAATTTTTGAAGATATATTTTTTTTTATTTACTCATATTTTGTAATAATAAATTTATGACACTATGTATTTCTATTAATGAGCATATTTTAATTTTTTAATTTTTTAAATTCATGTTATTACGATATTTATCATAATATATAAGTCACCTTTTAACGAAAAATAATGTTCAATAATTATACCGAATACGATAAAAATCACTAGTAATTTTTTACGAGTTTGTGTCTATGAGTTTGTGTCTATTCATCGTCTGAAAAATTATCCGTCTTATATTTATATGTAGAAATAGATTACAGACAACAAATATTCAACAGTAAAATCTCTCGTAAAAAAATTGGTTTATCTATATACATAGAGTACTCTTATCACACAAAAAACAAAAATAAATTTTTGTACAAAAAGGAGAGTCAAGTATTCGAAATTATATTTTATTTTTTTTTTGAAACATACAAAAAAAAAGGATATCAAAAAAGTCAAGTACAAAAGTACCTATTTCTTTACAAATCATTGACCCATATGAATAGTCTTAACTTTTGACAAAATTTTATACTTGACCCCGCCCGGTTCTTCCCAAATAAAGTTTCAAGCCTACACACTTTTATAATTGTTTATAATATATATTGACGACGACAAGAATGATGTTGTTGCTCTACGATTTCACTGGATTTCCCCCTGTAAGGTGGTGTGTCCACAAGCTAGATTAATCATGCAAGTTCTGTAGCAAGAATTCACATCACTAGTTACTATAATATTTTACCTAGATATTACTGAATATATTTTGGTCATATCTAGTGAATAGTGATGCAAGATTTTGCATTGAATTTAGAATTCTAGCATGTAAATACACCGCTTAATACTGACCAGCACCCGTATTTACAGGGCAAATTTCATACAATTTAGGGCTTTTTTTTGCCACTGATGGCGCTTGTCAAATTTTTTTTATATAGATTTTACATACAAAAGCTTCACAAGCGCCGCCAGTGGAGGAAAAAAGCCCTAAATTGTAATGCCTGTGAATACGGGTGCAGTGTTGGTAAGTATGATACTGGTGTATCATCATACATACATCTGTAGTTTCATACACATTAGGAGCTACTTTTTACTTTTCGAACTATTTTACTGACGTCATTTTTTGGCTGCTCACGAACAGTTGGAGAAAAATTTTTTTTACACATTTCTCTGTATGGTTCAATTTGCGAGAAATTCAGACTAATTATGGAGAAAATCAAAGTATACGTAGAGAAATATTATCACCAGTAGTTGGCTAAGTATGATAGTTCAGTATTATATACATAACATATTTTTCATATGCGTGTTAATTAATTTGATACAGTTAAATTACTCCTATCTTTCACTTTTCATTGAGCCTACATTTGTGTGAAAGACTTGAAATTTTATTTGGGAAGAACCGGGCGGGGTCAAGTATAAAATTTTGTCAAAAGTTAAGACTATTCATATGGGTCAATGATTTGTAAAGAAATAGGTACTTTTGTACTTGACTTTTTTGATATCCTCTTTTTTTGTATGTTTCAAAAAAAAAATAAAATATAATTTCGAATACTTGACTCTCCTACAAAAATTTATTTTTGTTTTTTGTGTGATATCATATCTTTTTGTAAAGTTTTTTAATCGTTCATTTATAAAAAATAACAACCCATCATACGTCCAGTTCGTGAATCGTTATTTAAAATTTATTTAGTGAGCTTTGTACCCTTTTGAGTACGTTCTAAAAATAAAATATAAGAATTTTTTGCATTTCTTGGCCAAGATTCATTGGTAACAAACTGATCATCAATTTTTATCTAACGATTTTTATTACGGATATAACTTATGAAATGTTGGTTTGATCTACCGCTATCAGTGAATATAGCGTAATTAACTTTATATAGAGATTTACAAATTTCTACTTTAGATGTGGGTATCCCTTTTATCGAACAATAATTGTTTTGCTATCGACCATTTTGATTCATTGACAAAGAGTTGACCTTTAAAACAACAACATCATTTGTCTTAAGAATTTCTAATTTTCTAAAAATTTTCGTTGAAGTTAAACAATCTAGACATGTACCAGTTCCTTCGTGCCACAATTAGAACGATTGATTTATAAGTTCTTGTAATGTGAAAGTGTTATTTCCATTTGGTATTAAAAGATTTATAATGTACTGGTTTGACAATGAGACATTTACGTATGAACAGGATTCACATTTTTCTAAATACTTTTCTTCATGGCCTAAATGCTTGGTAAGAACATGATCTTTTGTACAGAGTGCTGTTAAAAATTTAGCAGGATCATCTTCGTTATTATGGTTGAACGCTTCACCAACAAATGTTTTAATTTCATCTGCTGAAGAAGTCATTTTTGAAATGTACTCATTGAAAAATTTAGCTACTACCGAATGGTGTGAGTTGCTAATGTTTTTTAATGACTCATTTATAACTTCTGAGTGTAATATACATTGCATCACAGAGTTTACATAGCTCGATGAACCATTATCATTAGATAATCCATGTACATTAGACAGCGTGTCGATAACTTTGGATTTTTTTTCACATTCTATATCAACCAAAAATGATTTGAAACACCACTTGGTATCAAAATTTTTCGGAAAACTTCTATTCGAAATTGGAATTTCTTTCAAATCAGGTTTATAAATTTTCCGCAAACGATTGTATTCTTCGATTGCTTGCTGACTTGCTATTGCTTTTGATGGGTCAAAATTTATTAAATGCAAACCATTTAATGTTGTAACTCGCGAAAGTGCAACGTAAGTCATACCTTTGGCAAAAGACTTTTCACCGACGTCAACAATAGCGCACTCTAAACTAACTCCCTGAGATTTATGTATTGTCATTGCGTAACTAACACAAATAGGAAATTGTGAACGTATTACGAACACTCCATCAGACAACTGGAATTTCACATCTATTCTTTCAACTATACAATCATGGCCTCCTTTAGTTAATTTAACGACAATTGATTGCAAGTTTTTACCATCCATACTCTTTGAAACAGATACAACTGTACCAAGTGCACCATTGACCATGCCTAATGTGTAGTCAATATTTCGCCTAATCATGATTTTTGCACCGATTTTAATTGTTATATTTTTTGCTAAACCAGCTGATCGACTAGCATCATATTCATTGTTAGCTAAGTCTTTTTCTGCATTTTTTCGATAAATAGGCTTACAATCGATGGTATCATTTGCACAGAGATTATATACTTCTTGTGTTTTTATTTTGTCTAACATAGCAGAATTTATTGCATCACACATTTCATTAGTTGGTAACAAGCATACAGCAGATGAAGGCAATTTTTGTATATAATTACACAGTTCATCGAGTCTCTCACCAACAGGGAATATATCTAAATTTATATTCCGAGTGCTTAACAGCTGAACATCTTCTTTCGTCATAGATCCAACTCTCAATCGAGACAAAAGTTTCCCATAGGCATCATCATTTCGCTGACGCATATTTATAGTAAGTTCATCATATTCAACCAGTTGTTTCCAAATATTAAAATGTCCCATAGATTCAAGACATTTTTTCATATCATCGGATGATAAATCCATGTAAACTGCGTCTTGAGCAACTGGCATAAGTTGCATTAGATCTCCAAAAAATAGGATATGTTTTTTACCGAACCATCCATTCAATTCATCAGAAGTATTAAAAATTTCATTCAATCTGCGATTTACATACATTAACGTAACATTAGAAACCATTGAAATTTCGTCAACAATCACTAGTGCAATGTCTCTTAACTGTTCACGTAATACTTTAAGAGCACCGTCAGATAAAGCCATGTACTTTGGTGTACCTCCATGCTGAACCGGCAGTGAAAAAATTCTATGCAGCGTCATACCGTTAATACCAAATGCAGCAAGGCCTGTAGGAGCGGCAATTGCAATTTGACGATTTAATGTTTTTCGAATCCAAGTTTTAATGACGTAGATTAGAAAGCTTTTACCTGTTCCACCTTCCCCACTAATATAAATTTTTAAAGGTTCATCATTATCATCCGTAAAAACATCAGTCACTTTCTGGAAGACTCTTAGCTGATCAGCATTCAACTCGCTGATCAGTTCATCTAAATCAACTTCTTCTTCTGCATCTGCATGACCAATATCTTTAAAATCTTTCATCGCTTCACCAGCAGCTTTTTCCGTAATACCATCATTTATTGGATCTTCTAGTTGATCCTCAGGTTTATTTCCGATAATTTCATTTTCTTTTTCTTCAATTAGTTTTTGCATATGATCTAATCCTTCTTGAAAATCATCTAGACGCTTGTAATAATTACACGCTTCTTGAAGTTCATCTTTTTTAGCATTAAATAAATCGGCGAATGTCTCAAAACCATCTTTCAATTCATCAGTGTTTCTCCAAGGTTTAAATAAAAATAATAATGAAAAGTAAAAGTCTTCAGGGTGGGTTTTCATGTTGTATATCCAATGATGGATTAAATAGCCTCGAGATCGTTTTTTGACCCATAATATAGGGTTCCCTTGATCATTTATTTTGAGTGTATAATACTCGACTTTATCAGACACAGGCTCAGATCTAACAACGTCCCACTCTTTGCAAAACTCATATAGACAAAGATTTTCCAAAACAACAGGACGTGAAGGATAATGGTCATCAATTAAAGACGGGGCAAAAATATCGGTTGAATCTTCATCCAATGTTTTAATTTCCTCAAACGGTTTTACTTTACGCCCTCTAATTTGTCTCACATTCAACCATTTTATTGTTGTATTACTATCAGTTCCACTCAAAGAAGTTCCTAATAATGTATCTGCTGCTTCAAGAGCTCCAATTTCTCTATTATTTAAACTTTGAAAAGCAAAATTCCATAATCTGGTGAGCAATGGTGCTGTGGACTTAATATCATTGACCATCGCTTGAGTTTTTGATCGCTCATGTTTCGTTATATATTTTGTAACATACCCTGTTAGGGCTGAGGAAGTTTCACCTACATATTGAATATCCACATTCCCTTCCCAAACTGTAAGAATAACAGGATTATAATCATTAATATTCCCTTCATCTTCGGTTCTAGGGAGATCATATAGTTTATTCTTAGACCGTGAATGTCTGTGATTTGCGATTGCGATCGCTGGATCACGTAAGACAAATGTCTCGGTAACAGGTCTAGGAAATCCAAATCGACAGCGTTTAATCGTTTTTCCGTATTTGTTTTTTGATGACCTCATACAATAACCATTATGATGATGATTTTGATGAGTCGTTACCCTACGATGCAATAATGGTGCCAAATTTTTATTTGGCATTTTGCAAGTCACATATTTTTGGATAAACTCAACTATTTCTTCAATTTCGTTTGCACCTATCATAGGCGCATTATCAACCCATAATAATATATGGAAATGTTGAATACCACGGCCTTGATATTCCCGTCGCCAAAAATAATGATTAATTTTTCCAAGTGGATTACTTTCTGAGTTAAGGAAATCTAACATGGCATGAAATTTTTGATCCATGTAGCGAGAAACTGACACAGGATCTGCAGCAATTACTTGACCCGGTAACATCTTGTCTAAGAATGGAGCATTAATTTCACGAAGATATTGAATCAAATCATCACATAAATACTCTGCTGGACTTAGAGTAAGAAACCATGTAGCTGGACCATATTCTCTTATCATACACCTAAGATTATTTCTTGGCTTTTTCCAAAATTGTTCTGTGTTTGGGAGACGCTCAAATATAGAGCTTAACTCACTTTCTAACAGACCCTCACTTAATTTGTTTAAATAATTTTTTACAGTATAACTGTCACGTGGATTTGTAACATTTAACATCCCCGATAGCCAAAGGTGCAGGCACTATTGTACACGCCAGTGCATGCACTGAATGTAGCCATCGTGCACACACCGTGTAGTCAGTATTGCTGACTTTGTGTCACGTCTATAAATTCTCTATCTGACTGCACGCTGCGTCCACGGCGTGTACACGAAGCGCAGGCATTTACAATACACATCAATGGGCATAGTGTATTCACCGTGCTTTCAATGCAAGTAATTTTTTAATAACTTTTGAAATAGATTTAAAAAACAATAATATTAATAACAATAATAAAATGCAGGCAAAAGGAAACTTTAATTGATTAAATTATTATTTAACAAAAACAATAAATAATTTTTGAGTTGAGCAATATTTTTTTTCTTTAATTTAGGAATAATAAAATCATATTGATCTAAATCAAAAATAATATTATTTATCAAAGTCATTCATCTTATCTATTCTATACTGCTTTTCCTTGGACATTTGTATTATTAAAAAATAAATTTACATCTATATTATTTATTTAATAAATAAAAATGTCCAAGGAAAAGCAGTAGCTAAGGAAAAGATGTAGCTAAGGAATTAAGGTGACCAAAGAATTATGTTTCAAGGAAATAATTCCTTAGTCACCTGAATTCCTTAGCTACATCTTTTCCTTAGCTACTGCTTTTCCTTGGACCTTTTTAATTTTTTTTTATAAATAAAATACATGTAAATTTATTTTTTAAAAATACAATCGTCCAAGGAAAAGCAGTAGCTAAGGAAAAGATGTAGCTAAGGAATTAATGTAGCTAAGGAATTAATGTTGCCAAAGAATTATGTTTCAAGGAAATAATTCATTAGTCACATTAATTCCTCAGCTACATCTTTTCCTTAGCTACTGCTTTTCCTTATTTTATATCTTTTTTCTTTCTTAGTTGTTATCTTTTCTAGCTACTACTTTTCCTTGGACATTTTTTATTTATTTTATAAATAAAATACATGAAAATTTTTTTTAAAAAATACAAATGTCCAAGGAAAAGCAGTAGCTAAGGAAAAGATGTAGCTAAGGAATTAATGTTGCCAAAGAATTATATTTCAAGGAAATAATTCATCAGTCATGTTAATTCCTTAGCTACATCTTTTCTTTAGCTACTGCTTTTCCTTAGCCATTTTTTATTTATTTTATAAATAAAATACATGTAAATTTTTTTTTTTAAAATACAAATGTCCAAGGAAAAGCAGTAGCTAAGGAAAAGATGTAGCTAAGGAATTAATGTGACTAAGGAATTAATGTTGCCAAAGAATTATATTTCAAGGAAATAATTCATTAGTCACAATAATCCTCATTTCATATCTTTAGCTACTGCTTTTCCTTGGACATTTTTTATTTATTTTATAAATAAAATACATGTAAATTTATTTTTTAAAAATACAATCGTCCAAGGAAAAGCAGTAGCTAAGGAAAAGATGTAGCTAAGGAATTAAGGTGACCAAAGAATTATGTTTCAATGAAATTATTCCTTAGTCACATTAATTCCTTAGCTACATCTTTTCCTTAGCTACTTCTTTTTCTTGGCCCTTTTTTTTTTTTTTTTATAAATAAAATACATGTAAATTTATTTTTTAACAACAAAAATCCCAAGGAAAAGCAGAAGCTAAGAAAATGATGTAGCTAAGGAATTGCCAAATAAATTACTGCGTAGACTAGAATATTCTTACAGCATTATTTTCTAGTTTAAAAGAAAATTATTCGGTCAAATGGCTGTAAAAATAATCTAGAGTGGCAAATAATTTTTATTAATTCATTATGGCAAATGTATCTTAGGAAAGAATGTTTCCAAATAAATTAATTCGTAGCTCAGATTACTTTTACAAACATGTGACTTAATAATTTTTTTTTAAACTAGAAAATAATGCTGTAAAAATTATCTAGTCTACGAATTAATTTAAATGCTATCGGCAAATAATAAAATCGAAAAAAATTTTTTTTGCAAATTTACATTATTTCCATAGACATTTGCCAAAATAGAATAATAAAATAATTTCGGTAAATCGGTCAGGAATTAATCAAACCAAAACATTTTCCAATGTTTTATCTAAATTTTTACTTCGCGAAGGAAGTACACGGTCAAGGCACTACGTGATCCACTAATGCAGCTCGTATGGCTTGCATGGTGTCTGCTCCATCTGCCGTACATTTTACGAATACACTCTGCATACACTATGAAGGCACGATAGTGCATGCACGGCGTGACCTCAACGTGAACGCAAAGTGTACGCCGCTGGCTATCGGGGATGTGATAAATTCCTGACTTTAATTTTCGAATACTATCATTTTGTAATAAATAAAATATATATTGCTGGTCTAGTCTGAATCGTGGCTTAAGGGAACAGAGTTTTTGCTTTATAAAATCATGATCGCGAACCTGCTTAGCTCGGTCTTGGCACTGTCCATTTATCCCTCGAGGATATAGGTTTGGAAAGCACTGCAAATCTAAAGTTTTTACTCGTGAATCCAATGAATCGTCTTGAATTTTCAACATTTGATAAATGTCTGTAGCTGTTTGATTTATTCGTTTATCGTACAAAGGATATATTGTATATTGTTCGTAGTTTAATTCTGAATGATCTATTTGAGTAAGCATAGCTCGTTTCTTCAAATTCTCTGTTTCATTTTTATCCTCTGCATTCGGATCTGGCTTAAAATTTTTATTTGCATACTCGGTGATAATTTTTTCAATTTTCTTACCAGAAATAAGTGCACCTAGGCTTTCATTATCAGTTTCGTCATCATTGGAACTATGTTGAGTTTTTATAGCAGTTTTATCATTCTGACCACAATCATAGGCGTTCGCTAAGAGAAGGAGTTCATCATTATCATTTTCTAAGTATTTTGATAAACTATGATTAGAGTGTATTATTTCGTCTTGTTCAGATTTTGTTTTGCTGTCATTAATATAAGCACTTTTAGAACACTGAAAAGCACCTTGTTTATCTAGATCATAATCCTGTGAATCATCACTGGCAGTTGATGCTGTTTTTCCACTTTTAGAACTTTTAGAACTTTTAGAATATGTAGAACGCGAAAAGACTGGGAATTTTGTTTAGGTACACGTTGACTAGAACTATGTAAAATATCACTGACAGTTAATGTAGTTTCTACACTGTCAAGAGATTGAGAATTTTGCTCAGCTACATGTTGGCTAGAGCTTTGTAAAACATCACTGGCAGTTAACGTAGTTTCTCTACTTTTAGAACTTTGAATGAAAGCATTAGCTCCAGCTGGATTTTCGATATTATTTTTTTCAGTACTAGTATTGTTTTCTAATGCTTCTTCATTATTTTCGAAGTTTTCTGAGACATTCGTTTCAACAAAATATTCAACATCCTTTTTTTCTACATGTTGGCTAGAGCTTTGTAAAACATCACTGGCAGTTAATGTAGTTTCTCTACTTTTAGAACTTTGAATGAGAGCATTAGCTTCAGCTGGATTTTCGATATTATTTTTTTCAGTACTAGTATTGTTTTCTAATGCTTCTTCATTATTTTCGAAGTTTTCTGAGACATTCGTTTCAACAAAATATTCAACATCCTTTTTTTCTAAATATTGAGCAATACTTCAGCAGAGTCTGGCAATACAATGTCTTTATATAATAGATTGTTTAAACGTAACCATTGTAAAGCTTTGAATACTTTTTCTAAATTTACTAAATTTTGCCAAACAATTTTAGCTTTTGTAGGAATACTTCGTACTAGTATATATAGCTCATGGTTTGTATTGATTGGGTCGAATTTTGAAGCTAGTTTTCCTAAATTTCTGAAAGTGGTAGAGGTAAATGAAAACACTGCCCCTTAGATATTTGATATCTTGAAGAATGTGGCATATCTTTTTTTTGTACAGTCCCAGCTCTTTGAACTACTTGAAAAGCTTTTGCTTGTTGAATCAACATTACTTCATAGTTTGATAACTCTCTAATTTCTTCGGGAACATTACCGTCCTGTAAATTGTTTAGTATACATGTTGGAGGAATATCTGATTTTCGGAAATATTTCAAACAGTTATCACAAATATAATCGCTATCTTTTTCATCAGGATGATTGATGAAGAATTCTTCCATCTGATCCCAGTATGGATTTACAATTGGCAAATAAAAATTATTGATATTCTTTAAGGAACGTTCAAAAAGTAATCGTTGGCAAGATCTACAATGATTTCTAGGTAAATCCATCATTTTTTTTGTGTAAATTTTGAACGCTGCACTATTCTCTGCAATTATCGAATCTTCATTCAAGCAATCCATCTCATGACTTGTGCTCAATTCTACATTTTGTTTTTTCATTTCGTTTTCAACTTCTAATAATGATTTTATATTTGACATATCTAAATCATGGCTCAATTTCAGTAATTTTCTATAATATTCATTTAATCTGTATAAACATCGTAACATTGACCTTATTGATGAGAAATGAGGTGATAAAAGATGCAGAAAGAAGCTGATTGATTTACATGGATATTCACTGCTATAACATCTAAATGAATGACCTAACTTATCTTCTGAATGCGTAATAAAACATTGTTGTAGAAATTTTGGACAACTTGACAACGTCTGAGTTACTAAAATTTGGAGAAAATTTTTATAGAGATTAAAAAGTTTTTGGTCTTTCAATACTGTGCAAATAGAATCACAGCTCCAAAATTTTACACCCTTTTTATTTGTGTCAATTGGTAATATATTGACTGCTTGACCTAGGATTTATAAAAAAAGTCTCTAAACTTTTTTTTTTGATTTCCATTATCATTTCATTTTGTTCGTTGTCTTCATGCCTTCTTTTACTGATATAGCATTTACTTGTTTTGGTTTTTCATTCATAATTAAAATTGTATGATCGATCATAAAATATGGTTCAGAAGACGAGGTATGCTCTGAGTCTCCACAATTCTCAATGTCAAAATCATCAATCATATTTTTTAAACGTGAATCTGCCATTTTTATCATTCTTTGAAGAGTTTTAAATTGGACAGAATAATAATTTTTCCTTGCTTGCATACACCACTTGACCATTTTTTCAGCTCTGAGCCTGGCTTCTGTTTCGTTTGTAAGATTGTCGATAGACTCAACCAGAATTTCATATGTAAGATTTTGAATATATATTTCTATTGAAGATTTAAACGGAACATATGTATTATCGTCTTTTGGTAGCTCACTTTTCAAGATTTGAGGCTGTTTCGATACGTTTTTTTTTTACTTTGAATGGTCGCTGTTTGAGCATTGTTGTCTAAGCGTGTTCGTTCCAAATATGCTTTATGTTCTTTTTTTACTATCTCTTCCAGTGGTAGTGGAAGTGGTGGATCGCTATGCTTAATCATCGGAAAAGGAGTTATTATCTGGGTTTCAAACATATTGAGCAAATGCTTTCTTAAATTGTCATACTCGTATTCAATAGTTTCAGGTTTATGACGAAATAATAAAGAAACTCCAAATGCAATAGCCAGCACACCACAATCATCAGCATTTTGTTGTTGATGAACTCTTGGAAACCGCACATTGTTTTGTTCAACTGAATAAAATGGAAATAAACGTTGTAAATACATTTGATAATCATTATGGAGTATATGAATGTTTAATGAATCATAAATATGAATATTTTTACCATCGTAATAACTGCAAACCCAGTGATCAGTCATTGGGCCAGAAGCGCCTCTGCTATGGAGGATTTGTATATGTGTTACGTCTTGGTATATTTATAATTAATAATCGATAATAAATAATCATTTAATAAATTCAACGGATGCCGAGCAAGCAATAAAATTTTTCTTTTTTTATTTTTTTATTTTCACACGGAATTAAATTCAAATTTTGCGTTTTTATAAAACAAATTATTTTTTTCTTTTTTTTTTATAAATTTTGGTAAGCAGTTTTCAAAGTCACCTCTGCAACGCGAGACGCCACATCCGTTGAAGTTGCTAGATTATTATTTATTAAATTGTTTAAACAAATTGAATATGCTGACTACTATGGGAACCATTGTATCTGATTGGTTCAAGAAATGGCACCACTTTTCATCCCTACCTAATAATTAAATTTTTATGGGAATAATTTTATTTTTAATATTAAGGAGCGTCACTCTTGCGACAACTTTCGTTCTATTCAAATCATTGAAACTAAATTAAAAATTTAAAATTAAAATTAAAATTAAATCAATTACATCTGATAAAAATTAAATAAAATCAATTGAACTTTTACGTTTTAAATAAATAACATTTTTCGAGTGAATTTAAACTAATTAATTCTTGTGATAAATTATTATTTCCTGTGTTATTTAACCTTCCCTAATCCTATATAAAAATTATTGACTGTGACATTTCTCCGGGGTGTTGTTTTCTGTGCTTCGAGTTTATTTTACCGTTTGGATTATTCGAGACTACAAACATCAACAGGCGACCATCCAGATTGACACGCTCTCAACAATTGTTTCGGATTATTCTTACATCAAGGTACAT
The DNA here is from genome assembly GCF_014905175.1 of Aphidius gifuensis. Classification (NCBI taxonomy): domain Eukaryota; kingdom Metazoa; phylum Arthropoda; class Insecta; order Hymenoptera; family Braconidae; genus Aphidius; species Aphidius gifuensis. The sequence goes on along the minus strand of NC_057789.1, from coordinate 14,756,861 downwards.
CTACAATCATACACATTCCCTCCTAACCCGTTACCCTGTAGGGAATAACAAAATAAGAGGATTTTTAATTTTAACGTGAAATACCAAGTTGATTTATTTTAATTATTCTATGATTATTTGGTTATTTAATTTTGATTTTACATATTCTTTCTTTTTCTTGTTATTTCATAGTTAAATTTTAATTTTTCAACTTGGTACGTAACATATGTTTTTTAGTTTTTGGAATGGCTTGAATTTTATCTAAGTTTTGGATATATAAAGTATCTTGCGGTACATAATCAGAACAACCAGATAGCAACTTTCCAAAGAACAGTATGTCGTCTCCGTTTAATCTTTGATTCCCTCCAATTCTGTTTTTAGATTCTTCTGAAATACTTGGAATCTGTATAACCTTTCGTTTACAAATGCGCTTTTGGCCACAATCATATCCTTTAGTATTTAACAAAACGTCACCATTAGTTGGGCATTTTCTTTTAGAAGTTTGGATATTTGGCAGAAAAGTAGGTACTTTGATATTTTTTTTCTCAAAAGTATTCTCGTCATCTCTCAGCCTATTATTAGTTGAACTATGAATATTTGATCGAGGAAAAGATAAGATATCGCGAAGTTCAAACATTGATAATAAATGGGCACGCATGTCTTGAACTTTATATGGCCTATATGTAGTCATTTCGGGGTTTCCGCCTAATGCAAGAGTTACTGCATTTGCAATAGCAAATACTCCACAATCATAACTGTTAGGTTGTTTCTGTACTCTGTGAAATTCTACAGTTTCTTCATCAAATGCATTGCCATATAACATCCGCAACTTTTTTATAATTTGATTATCTAGATTTGAATTGTTTACGGAATCATAAATATGAATTAAATCGCCATCATAATAACTGCATATCCAATGACCACCAATCATTTTATATGCATTCGGATGAGAAATATCTTCAGCTGCTGTATGTAAAATTTGAATATGTTTACTATTAGCCGGTATTTGGACTGCGAGATCAGCATGTTGGAGCGTCCAACAGCGTATAAACTCATAATTTAATTTTTCATGCAATAAATAGGCGAAAAAGTCAATTTCTTCATCTCTTAGCAATGAATCAGAACCTAAAATGATTCTACGATCGAATTCGAGTTGATCAACTTCAGACATTTTTTTTTTAGTTAAAAAAGTTATATGTATATAAAAAGAATCACGACTTAAACTTTTTAATATATATAATTTTATAAAACTAAGACGTTTCGAAATAAACTCTTGTCAAGGAAATGAATTCTTCTAGAAAGAGAAAAAAAAAACTCTTGACAAGGCCAATAATACTTTCTCGAAAGAAGAAAAATTACTCTTGTCAAGGAAATGAATTCTTCTGGAAAGAGGAAAAACTCTTGACAAGGCCAATTAATACTTTCTTGAAAGAAGGAAAAATACTCTTGTCAAGGAAATTAATTCTTCTAGAAAGAGAAAAATCTCTTGACAAGGCCAATAATACTTTCTCGAAAGAAGTAAAATCCTGAAATATACTATAAAGAAAGGAAAAAGGCAAAAGGGACAAAAAAAAATAGGTTAGGTAAACGTCAAACGAGGAATAATTTACAAAAAAAAAATAGCACTCATCAAAATTAAATAGAAAACTTTTTAACATGTAATAAAGATAGATGTGAAACACTTTAATATATTTAAATTATTTTATTAACAATCAAACACATTAGAATAATAACACACATAAATGTCAAAACTTTGTCCCGCGAGCGACAAAATCCAATATGTTAATGGCGACAAGCAAAAAGGGTGTGGTCTGATTGACAGAAGTCAGGGTTGAAAAGTATATCATACCGATGTATTATACATAAGAATCATACGCGTATCATACATTCGGGATTGTATTGAATGGTAACTCAATTGTACATGCCAAATATATATTTTTAACATCTCTCAGCGGTTAACTCTTTTTGTAATAAATTAAATAAATATTTAAAATCAATTTTCTAATTGACACACATAAATGGGCTGCACCCGTATTCAGAGGATGTTCTCATTAGGGCTTTTTTTTCCGATGGTGGCGCTTGTGAAGCTTTTCTATGTAAAATCTATATAAAAAGTTCACAAGCGCCGCCATCGGAAAAAAAAGCCCTAATGAGAACATCCTCTGAATACGGGTGCTGGGCCTGGCAATTTAAAAAAAATCTGAGCGCATGCGCCATAGAACTCTTATTGGAATTTAGTAACATTTAGTGACATTCAGTTTAATTTCAATTAAATAATTACAATTTATTATACAACTTGATTACAATGGGTGCATTCCTATAATAAAAATGTTTTTTTGGCTTTACAATTTTGCCCTGTAATACCGACTAAAATTTCATAGGAAAAAAATCTGTTTTTTCGTAGTGGCAGTACTGGCACATGACATTATTTTTTTTTGGTTTCAATTATTGGAAGAATAATGACAGTTCAATCTTTATATCAAACTGGAATAGAAAAAAATAGACTTGTTGTATTTGCTTGTTATTGTCACATAGGTCGCACTAGATAGTAGTAAAGTCTTGGATATTACATAGAGAATTTTATCACTTTTGTTGTTGTTTCTGTTTCTAGCTTTTAGTCGGTATTACAGGGCGGAATTGCAGTGAAAAAAATTTTTTTTGTTTTGCAATTTCGCCCTGTAATACCGGCCAAAATTTTATAGGGAAAAGCTGTTTCTTGTAGTGGCAGTACTGGCACATGACATTATTTTTTTTGGCTTCCAATTATTAGATGGATAACTGTTTAATGTCTATAGGTGTGTTCGTTCACTATTCACACCGAGTATGATGTATGTTAGCTAGGAAACATGTTTGAAGAAACTTTAGTAACTAAAATTTACTAAAACATTCGTTATTTTCAGTCATTGTTTTTATTTTGTTAATTTAATAATTTTTTCTCAGACGCAAGAACAAATTACCAATTAATAATAATGAAAGAGAGCGAAAGAACTGGAAAAAACGAATAGCAATAAATAAATAGTAAATTTTAGTTACTAAAGTTTCTTCAAATGACCGCAAAACGCTAGCGCTTCCTTGCATACGCTCCGTGCATACGCTCGGTGTGAAAAGTGAACGAACACACCTTATATCAAACTGAAATAAATAGAAAATTGACTTGTTGTGATTGTTTGTTATTGTCACATAGGTCGTGCCACACATTATCGTAAACTGTGAAGCCTGGAATATTGCATAGAGAATTTTATCACTTTTGTTATTGTTTCTGTTTCTAGTTATTAGTCGGTATTACAGGGCGAAATTGCAAAACGAAAAAAAAATTTTTATTAAAGGAATGCACCCACGGGCCGACAAAAAAACAATGATTGTAGCTGATTGTACTTGAATTGTAGATGATTGTCATATATTTGTTTTTTTTTCAACCCTTCATTTATTTTAATTAATTAATCGAAATATTTGGAGTTGCCAGATAGGCGACAATTCATAATTTTAAAGTGGCTGATATTTTTGATAGTAGTAAGATGCTCAATTGATAGCAAATCGTTTGTACATAACTATTCTTCGTTTATCATTGTTTAATAATTTTTATTTTTTTAAATATTAAATAAAAACTATTGTACTATTCATCTCCTTGCTAATCACTGTTAACTAGTACTTGCGCATGCGCGATTACAGTGATAAAAAATATCTACAAAATTTGTGTCAGTATTTTTTTGTTATTAATTTATAATAATAACAGTTTTCATTTTTAATAAAATATATATAATAACTATATATCGGAACCAACTTAATAAATAAATTGCAGTAAAAATAATAATAATATAAATATATATAAAAAAAATATAAGACACTATGGCCATCTACAGACTGCTTCTTCAAAAAAGAGGAAGAAAGTTACGTTACCGATCCAGATTATTTTTAGCGTTGTCTTTTTCATTCCTCGTTCGACCGTCATGACGTAAAGTCCTGTGCAAATCTCGGCATCCGTGAGCTATCCAAGCCACGCCATTTTATCAGCATCAGTTGCCAAACGTGGTTCATTGTGGTTATAAAAAATTTAGTTAATTTTATAAAAACAGCATGGCAATGAACAGACCAGTAAGTTTTATATTTTATTATAAATATTTATTTATATTTATTTTTATTTTTATAATTTATATTTTATTTATTGTATATATTTTATTTATTGTATACTTATATATGGGGCATTCTTAGTCAAATCACGGGGTCATCTGCCTGACCCCTTACGATTTTGATAATATGAGCTATTTTTGGTTGATTTTAGGCTGAAATTAAGCCTCTAATTTTTTTAGATTTTTTCATTAATTTTTCTAGACTCCATCATCTTGAATATCACTATTTTTGCAATTTCTCAAAAAGGACCATTTTTTTTTTTCTGAATTTTTTTTCACAGAATCAGGTACACAATACACGCATTTTTAACACAGCAAAAATCTGGGTCCAGAAATATAAATATTTTTTATTTATTTTTGAAATTTTTTTTTTTCAGCAAAAACACTTTTTGTTTCTAGAAAAAAAAATTTTTTTTTCCAAAATGAATATAAGTTTATAATATATAAGTTTTTGATTTCAAAAAAATAAAATAAAACTAGATTTTCCCTTGGTAAATTTTCTGTTTCGGCATTTTTAGAAACTTTTGCTGAAAATAAAATAAAAAAAAAATATTTATATTTCTGGACCCAGATTTTTGCTGTGCTTAAAATGCGTGTATTGTGTAACTGATTCTGTAAAAAAAATTCAGAAAAAAAAAAATGGTCCTTTTTGAGAAATTGCAAAAATAGTGATATTCAAGATGATGGAGTCTAGAAAAATTAATGAAAAAATCTAAAAAAATTAGAGGCTTAATTTCAGCCTAAAATCAACTAAAAATAGCTCATATTATCAAAATCGTAGGGGGTCAGGCAGATGACCCCGTGATTTGACTAAGAATGCCCCATATATAAATATATATTTTAAAGGGTTCACTCAGTTTTGAAGCTTTTGACCGTCAGCGTCAACGCGAGAGCGAAACAAGGGCTCGTCGCCACCAAAAGATCGTCGACCGTCATGCTGAAGCTCGAGCACAGGTTTACCTCCTGGAGGAACAAGCCCTTGAAGAGGGACTTGAGCTTCCAGCTTTACCTGCATTTGAGGCCTCCGACATCAACATGGTCAGAGATGATTTTGAGGTTAACGACGGTCAAGCAGCACGTCAAGAAGATGATCCATTGGCTGCACCCAACGATCAGCCTCAAAATCATCAAGAAAATGCTGAAGAAGTTGATGAATTGATGGATGCTTTTGGTGGTGGTGTTGCTGAAGGATTAGGTGGTGGAGCGGTTAGAAGTGTTCGTGGTGGGATTGGGGCAGGATCACGTGGTGGTGGACCAAGTCGTGCTGCAGCTGGCAGTGGATTGCGTCGGGTTACGGCTGGTGCTGGACTGAATCGTGCTGTAACTGGTGCTCAAGGTCGTAGAGCTCGTGATGAACGCGACCAAGATCCAGTTGATGCCAGTGTCAGAGACAGAGTCAGGTAAAAACAATAAATATATACAATAAAATAACAACAATTAAATAACAACAATATATATAAAATCAATGAATTATTTCAGATTTTGGAGACGTCAATTCTTTCAAATGATGGCTAATCGTCCCCATCAATATCGTGAGCAACGTGGTCGTGGTGGTAATAGAAGTAGACGTGGAAGGGGTATTCGTTCAGGTGGTGGTGGCATACAGGTTTATTTTCAAGGATAAAAAAAAAAATATATAACAAGTCTTAATTTAAAAAAAAAATAAATAAATAAAAAAAAGACCGATCGTACGTGATAAAAAAAAGTGATAAAAATGCCTTAAATAATAAATAAAATATAAAAAAGGCATAAATATTATTATTATCATGGTGATAATAATAATATTTGATAAAAAATAACCAGTATAAGTACAAAGTTAGTTGGTAAAAAAAAAAAAAAAAAAAAAACGTACTCAAAGTTGATATAAATAAATAAATAATTATATTTATAATAATTGTCAATTAATAATAATCGTACTTTTTTTTCAAATTAAGACTCAAAAATTAAGACTTGTTTTTTTGATTGTCACAATTAAAAAATTTTGACACATAAATGATAAACATAACCTAAACATAAAATTATTAAAATTTAATTTCATTAACACCAAGATTTGTATGAAAAAAAATAAAAATATTAAAATTATTTCCTTTTTCTTGCACCTTAAATAAATATTGATAAAAAATAAAAATTAGGTACTGTTAACATTGTTTAATAAACTATAATAATATACCTATGTATATAATAAAGAGTTGATCGATTGATGGATTGAGTTGATAATGTTCATTCTTAAAAATTTGAAATACTTGATTTTATAGATTTATATTTATCAATATATATATATATATATTTAGTCTTGATAACCATTTGTTTATCATAAATTTTTATAACATTTAAATTTAAACCTATATCCAACATAGATTTTTACTGGACAACTTAAACAACAAGTACAAAATATTCTCAATGAATTATGTTTATCACAAGTGCATTTAGGTAAAAAAACATCATCATAATATTCATTTTCATTTTATAATTTTATCTACAGTGTAATTTCAATTTTTTTGTTGGTCTAGGCTCAGAATGAAATGTCAATAAATTGGAGACATAATAAAACTATTTTAGATAGATAAATACAAGCACCATTATTTGTATTCATACATAACCTGCAGAATACATGGACTCTCACGTCAAATGTCAGAAAAAAAATAAACAATATCATAAATATAATAATAAATATATCATCCAATTGTAATAAAATTATTAACTTAATTTATTTATTGAACATTTAATACACTATTATGTTATGTGTTTTACTAATTATTACATTATCATTACTATTATTATTACTATTAATATTACCATTATTATTTATTATATATCATTATCATCAGTAGTACGCGTATTTTTTGATCAACAGTATCAATTGAACCATTTGTTAAATTATTATTAATTATTAATAATTGATTCAGTTGTATTTGTTAATTAGAAATTATTATTTATTGATGTTGTTAGTCCTCTTACATGTTGACTTGATGGTAAACGTCTACGTGGTGCTTTAGCACGTGATGCTGTTAAATGTGATGATGGTGCACCTTCACCACGTTCAATACCATCTAGTTCTTTTTTAGTATACAAATTTCAGTAAGACTATCAACAGTCTCAGTTAATAAATTATCATTAATTTTTTTTAAGCTTGTTGTTGATGATGATTTCAAATCACCTTGCATCATTATTCGTGATAATGACATTGTTGATGTTGATGATAAAGATGATGATGTTGTTGAATCTAATATTTTTCTTGATGACATATTATTATCAATACTTGATAATCCACTACGTAAATCAAGTCTTTTTCTAGCATGTGCTTTTTCACTTTTTTTATGAACTGAATGATTTTTCATGGAACTTGATTTTGATGATGATTGATTTGTATCATGCCAATCTTCATTATTGATATCTTGATTAACTTTAATTAATTTAACGAAATTATCAGGAAATAGACCAATTTTACCATGTATTTCACCTTTTCATCAACCCTAAAAATTTGTATTTATTATAGCTATAAATTAACTTGTTAACATTTAATTTTAATTGTATGCTTACTTCGTCAGCAACATTACGTGATATTATTGTGACAATTTCACCTTCATTTATTGTATGTATTATATGATAAATATATTTATTTTTATTCATCTTCATTAAGTGCTTCATATGAAAATAATACAAGACATAATTCTTTAGTTGTTCTTTCAATACTACCAGTTGGACTTTCAGCTTCTTTTGGACTTGGTGATGTTACAAAATTTAATGGAAATATACCAACATGTCCGTGTTATCTTCCTTGCCACCAGCCTTCCTCAACTTCTTCCAGAAATTCAATTGAATCTTGTGGCATTAATTCCAATTCTTTTTCATTACATGGCTCATAATTTTAAATAATAATTTACAATATCTTCTACCAAATGAACCACTATTTCTCATTAAATTTTCATCTTTTTTTATTCTATTGGTGATGGTTGGTTTAATTACCTTTAAATATTTAATAATTAATATATATTTAATTTAATTTTCTACAAGGTATTTATTGTTAAATTATTATTACTAACCTTTACAAAATTATCAAGAAACATGCCACGTTTATTTCTCAAAGTTCCTTCCTACCATTCACCAGCTGTAACTTTTACATCTTTAATAATATCACTTTTTCGAAGTGTCAATTCATCTGGCTCATGAGCTACATAGCTATATTCCACGATAGCTTCCATTATTTATTTATTTATTTATTGTCAAATAAATTCAAGCACTTTTCAAGTCTGAAAAAAAATAAATACGTTGATGTAAATTTACCAACACTCTAAAAAAAAAAAAAAAACAAAAATTTATTCTTATTATTGATACTGATAAAAATAAAAATTTATGAAGACTTGACTTACATTTGGTTTATTCAATATAATCATGAGATTAATTAAAAATCATGAACATCAAGATATAACATTATTAATAATGGTGCTTGTATTTATCTATCTGTATCTATCTATCTAAAATAGTTTTATTATGTCTCCAATTTATTGACATTTCATTCTGAGCCTAGACCAACAAAAAAATTGAAATTACACTGTAGATAAAATTATTATAAAATGAAAATCAATATTATGATGATGTTTTTTTACCTAAATGCACTTGTGATAAACATAATTCATTGAGAATATTTTGTACTTGTTGTTTAAGTTGTCCAGTAAAAACACATAACATAATAGTGTATTAAATGGTAAATAAATGAATTAAGTTAATAATTTTATTACAATTGGATGATATATTTATGATTCATTTATTATAATTTATTTATTATGATATTGTTTATTTTTTTTCTGACATTTGACGTGAGAGTCCATGTATTCTGCAGGTTATGTATGAATACAAATAATAAAAAAATTATGCAGTTACGGCAATATAACAACAAAAAAAAATAAAAAAGAAATAATTATATTAAAAAGTTCTACCAACTGAACGGAAGAAATCTGGTCGATTTGATAAAAAGGCAAAGACCGTAAATATCAAATTATTCTTTAAATAATATTGCCGCAACAAAAAAATCTGATTTTTTTTTTAAAAAAAAGCTCGACATCCATTTATGGGATCATTACCAAACTTCAGCATCCTCATTCAACTCTATCATATTTTAATTCAATTTTTAATAGATTCGCGACGGAAGGGGACAAAATATTTGATGTATAATAAGGCACGGTAGTAGTAGTTAAATCTCATCTCACACATATTCTTCTCATCAACACACATACTTTCTTTCTCATACTAATTGACTCGAGGCACTACCGTGCCTCTTGATAATGAAATTCCGCTAGAACGAATGAACCAAAAACAATTTTAATCAAATGTATATATAGCTAATTCTACTTTTCTATATTAAAATATTATTGTCCGTTTAATTGATATAACCGAATAATAATCTATGTATATTATTTTACAACCTCTTTCGGTTTTCAGATTCAATCAGCTAAGCCGATCAATAGGTTTCTGAAGTTGTATTTTTATTGTCTAATCATATATTCATTTGTTCTATATTTTTCGCAATGTGTTTTCTCCGTTCAAATATATTGACCATTATAGAGTTTCTAAAATTGAATGAAACCCTAGTGATGATTCCATCATAATTATGTAACACTTGATTTTTACAATGCTCAGATTTGCATTTTTTATTAAAACGAAATACTGAAAATCCTGATTCATCCGCAAGCCGTTTTTCGAAAATTAATCGATAAATAGGGCCCTGTTTTACTAACTTTTATGGCACGAGATGGCGACACAGTTGGAATTTATTACAATTAATAGACATAACCTCAAAATATGTTGTCAAAATACATACATAAATGTTATTATTGTTGCTTTTTTTTAATTTTTGTTTTTTTTTAGTTTATTATAACAATTATAATTCATTATAATTTATAAATTACGGTGGGGAAGAATATGTTCTAGGTAGTCATGTGTTAAAATTCAGTGATATTAATGTACAAATCTGCTTTTCCTTGGGATTTTTATTCATTTAATAAATACAAAACATGTAGATTTATTTTGTAAAAATGAAAAAGTTCAAAGAAAAGCAGTATTGCTGAGGAAAAGATAGAGCTAAGTAAATAATGTTGCTTAAAACATAATTTCACTGGCAAAAATTAATTCCTAAGACTATACATCTTTTCCTTGGGATGTTTATACATTCAATAAATAAAATACATATAATTTTATTTTGAAAAAATGAAAATGTCCGAAGGAAAGCGGTAGCTAAGGAAAAAATGGAGCTGAGGAATTAATGTTGCCAAAGAAATTATGTTTCAAGTAGCATTAATTCCTCAGCTACTGCTCTTCCTTGGACATTTTTATAAAAAAAAAAAAAATTACATGTAATCAAAAAATACCAAGGACAAGCAGTAGCTAAGAGAAAGATGTGACTAAGGAATTACGGTGGCCAAAAAAATTATGTTTTAAGCAACATCGATTCCTTAGCAACATCTTTTCCTTAGATATACTGCTTGTCCTTGGGATTTTTGATTTATTTAATAGATAAAAAACATGTAATTTTATTGATTAAATAAATAAAAATATCCAAGGAAAAGCAGTGGCTAAGGAAAAGATGTCGCAGCTAAGGAATTACGGTGGCCAGAAAAATTATGTTTTGAGCAACATTAATTCTTTAGCCACATCTTGTCCTTAGCTTTTCATTGGGATTTTTATTCATTTTATAAATAAAATACATGTAAATTTATTTTTTAAAAATACAAATGTCCAAGGAAAAGCAGTAGCTAAGGAAAAGATGTAGCTAAGGAATTGAGGTTGCCAAAGAATTATGTTTGAAGAAAATAATGTTGCTAAAAATATAATTCTTTGGGAACACAAATTCCTTAGCTACATCTTTTTCTTAGCTACTGCTTTTCCTTGGACATTTTCATTTATTTTATAGATAAAATACATGTAAATTTATTTTTTAAAAATACAAATGTCCAAGGAAAAGCAGTAGCTAAAGAATTGAGGTTGCCAAAGAATTATGTTTAAAGAAAATAATGTTGCCAAAAATATAATTCTTTGGCAACCTCAATTCCTTAGCTCCATTTTTTCCTTAGCTCCTCCTTTTCCTTGATCTTTTTTTTTTATTTTATAAATAAAATAAATAAAATACATGTAAATTCATTTTTTTTAAAATACAAATGTCCAAGGATCAATAAAAGTAATCTGCAGTGTAGTTTTGGATGGAGTTTGATCATACACTTTTGATAGCTGACAATAAATGACAGCACAATTTATTTGTTTGTTATTCTTTATAACATCAAAAATTTTTTATTCACAATTTAAGACTATGAATATTAATAATAATAATAATAATATTAATATCTAACAGTGGTTGTAGAAAAACTGTACGCCAAAAATTTCTGCCTTACCGACGATATTTTTTCGGTGATAAATTATACGGCGGATGAATCAGGATTTTTACATTTTGGATTTTGTAGCGAATCGTCCAATTAAAAACCATTATTTACATAGTTGTATTAACGTTACATGTACACAATAATCTGATTATATCATTTTCACTTTTGATGAATGTTTATTCTGAAGATTGAAAACTCTAACGACTCAGAGTGACAGATGATTTTCAGTGTCGTACGGCTATGAAATTGGTGTAACATTACAATAGGCCTAATGCACAATTATACGATGCTTAAAAAGTTCCATAGCATTTATATAGAATTGTTATTTCGGATTAATTTTTTTTGATTGTGCACAAAAAAAACATCTTTTTATTTTCGAAAATTGGTGTAGAAATAGAATATTAATTTTATTGAAACAATATTTGCGGACATGTATCTATTTGGTTGCTAAGTGCAAATTCAGAATTCCATTTTATTATTGTTTATAAAGTGGCATTTAATTTGTTATCAATATTTATTAAAATGATAAAAAGTTGTGGAATAAAATTCGCTTTTATCACAAACTCGTATTAAGAGAATCAAAAGTTTAGTGTGATAATATCATATATTTTCCAAATATATGAACAAAAAAAAATTATACTGTTATCTAATAATATTTTTAGTAGAATTCAGTAAACGGCAAAAAAATGTTTATCATTTTCAATATAATGCAAACAACAATATTCGAAATTTCTAAATTCTTCCTAATCTAATTTATGAATGATAATTATAAACGTTAATTAATAATTTCTATTTTTAAGAGTTCGGCCCAACTTAAGAAAAGTTCATTTACGAAGCTTACACTTTAGAATTTGGAAAGATCTGCTAGTCGGCTAAAACATTACGGCGGCGACTTGTTGTAGCTCACAATAGATGGAATCGCAATACTATGTCAGAAAGATTTTTTCATTTACGGTGTTTTCCAATTCCCGAGGATTGAAACATGGCGCTGCAGGCCGCAAGCCATTCAGAGGATGTTCTCACTAGGGCGTTTTTTTTCCAATGGTGGCGTTTGTGGAGCTTTTCTATATGAAATCTACATAAAAAAAATTTTGTCAAGCGCGATCAGCGGAAAAAAAAAGCCCAAATGAGAACAATTTTGCCCCGTGAATACGGGTGCGGTAAATTTCGAGCGATTACTCTCCTTGTAGACCGCAATGGGCACGGTATAGTAGTTATTTGCATTTCAATTATCATCACTTTTTTTGTTTTTTCATACTCGACGCGAGGCACTACCGTGCCTCTTAATATACTGATAAACAATTATATAAAAACCTTATTCCCATTTCCCAGGATACTAGCGTTCTAGACTTGTAGCTGATGTTGTAGTGGAACCAAGTGACGAGAGAGTGGATCAAACTGTTAGTCCGTAAGCTGATGGCTAAAAAAACTAGACACAACCTAAATGGTCAAATATTTGTTCAGTGGTAGTCCTTGAGTTCCAAAACACGTTGCACCTACCAGGGCCCCAGCACTACGTGTAAATCCGAGGTGGCTTATGTTTATCACTAGACGCACCGTGATTTCTAAAGAATTAATTTAGCCAAAGAAATTAACATGTAGGCAACCTCTTTTCCTAAGCTACTATTTTTCCCATAGCTTGTTATTAGTTTAAATAAATAAACAGTCATAGGAAAAATGGTAGCTAAGGAAAGGAAGTTGCCCTATGTTAATTTATACAAAATTAATTTAGCCAAAGAAATTAACATGTGGCAACATCCTTTCTTTAGCTACCATTTTTCCTATAGCTTTTTCTTTGGCTAGATTAATTTTGTATAAATTAACATGTGGCAACTTCCTTTCCTTAGCTACCATTTTTCCTATGACTATTTATTTATTTAAATAAATGATGTTGCCTACGTGTTAATTTCTTTGGTACGTAATTATTTCTTTATGTTATAAATTTACATGCGTCCACCTCTAGTAGTAGTGGGAAGTTTGGCAGTCAGCTTGGAGTTTATATTAGAAAAGGAAAACTATAGAGAAAAGAAAGATAAAAAACTCCCGACTACTCTATTATTTTCGCACCCCTCTGTAATCCACATACCGCTTAGCCCCCGCATTGCTCTACAACTCAAATTTTATAATTAAATTTTTAATAATTTTTTTAACCCCTTTAAGAATTTTTTTTTTATATTTAAAATACATTAAAAAAAAATAACCTAGCTCGCCTACTATTTTTAATGTGTCTTATAATTTGTATTATTTTCAATTTTCAAAAATTAATATCTCCGTTGTTTACCAATTAATTTAGTCGGGATTTTAAAACTAAAGTATTATAATAAAAATCATATATAACGAAAATTAAAATTTTCAATACTCCGGTGGGTTATGTGCAATTATTAGTTAGTGTAATTTTTTTTTTTTTTTCAAATAAAATGTCATATTGTTTAGTCACAACATTACGAAAGTTTATCATAAACATATGTGAGACGAACTAAGCAGGGCTACCAACACTGCGCGTCGAATCTTCACAAAACATGATTTTGTTGGGTTCCAATTTAAATCGGGAAAAAAACAGCCACATCGAATTTTTCTATTAGAATTCTAATAACTCCGTAAGTTTTAAAGATATCGTTTCCAAAATAGCGGCGACTTAAAGATCAAAATAAAAGGAAACTTTTAATTAGTCAGTGCAAATCGATCACGCTTACAGATAAAAAGTTATTTAATATCTAAAAAGGAAAAAAAGTTTTTAACAATTTTGGCTTTGGCAACTTTAATAATTATTTGAGAAAAAATCGAAAATATACAAATTAAAGAGATTGAAGATACGCTTCTTTGGTTCTAACACGATGTGTCTTTGACAATTACTTAAGAAATGAGAGCGTTTTTTAATTTTCGGTAGACAAATCCAATACGTAGGTGACGCGAAGCGTAAAATTAAAAGTATTAAACAAAAAATTAAGTAATTATGAGCTGTCTGAATTATCAAATTTTCACCTGGCTTACCTGTGGACGGTTACCAATCAAAATGGTAGGGAGTAGGTGCAACGTGTTTTGGAACTCAAGGACTACCACTGAACAAATATTTGACCATTTAGGTTGTGTCTAGTTTTTTTAGCCATCAGCTTACCGTCTATGTACAAAGTTTTTTTTTTTCGAAAACTATTATAATAAATAATAGAATAAAAGAAATTTTTACAGTTGAGAGAGAATAAATTTTTTTTGGAATCTAGTGAAAAAAAAAGAAATAATTTTCGAAAATTTATTTTTCCAGTTGACTTTGATTTATCGACTACAGAATTTTGCAATTTAACACAGATTTCGATATTTCGCTCTGTTAACAGCATCAAAATGGTGCCCAATTATGTATATAAGAAGTTCGTGGTTACTTAGTCTGGGGTCAGTCAAATTGGAATAAACCAAGGTACTTATGTTTTAGAGTTTCTTTTTTAGCATATTGGAATGCAATTAACAATTTTTGGGAGTTAGTACCTGGGGAAAAATCCAGAAGATACACGCAGATACCCGGTTTGATAATATCTGTAAACACATGCACAGACCGTTACAGATCTTTGATGATACCCAGCGATCATAACATTGCATGTTATATGTACACTTAAACCACTCATATACTTCAATTGAAAAAATTGAAGGAATCAAATTAGTTTTTTTATTCTTATTTAATAAATTGTCTTGAAAAAAAAACACTTGACTTAATTTTAAACACTTTCGTCTTGCTTTATAACAGATTTGGTTTCGTTGAAAAACAAAGTTCCTAGACAAAGTTCTATTTTTCAAAATTTTTCGTCTTAACTTCAACAAAAAATTTTCACAGTATACCGCTGAGAATCTTCAAAAATAACCGGGGAAAATTTCGAAGATACCTGAAGATCCCCCGTTGGGTCGTATTTGTGCAGACAAGCACAGATTTAAAGATATTTGAAGATACCTAAAATTCACTAGAAGTTGACTATCCAGTTATAGAAAAAATTATAAACTTTGTTATTCAATGAATAGATAGCACTATGTGCGGAACCATATCTTTGCGTTCTTACGCGTGTGTGCAACTGATTGAAAATGAACTATTGTTTCATGAGTATAAAGTCAACTCTCAATAAAGTTTTTTTTGCATGAAAGTAAGTTCAGGCTGACTACATACATAAATTTTAATTATTCAATATTGATCAAATTATTGTCTTTTAATTGCACCGTGATATCAGAGATTTTTTCCACCAGGGATCTTCTTCAAAATAAAACTCTAAATGAAGAAGTACATTGTTGTATTTTAATCTCACCGACCCCAGGCTGATAAGACACGAACCTGTATGGTGTATAAACAAAGCAGTGCCAAAGTATCTTGGTTTCTATTTATAGGTACAACTGATGTTACGTATTCCGTTTCACTATTGACTAGTATTATTATTTTTCCTGGACTGCTATAAAATATATTCTTAACTATAAATTAATTGGATTGAGCATAGATAATCAAGCTATAAGGAATTGATTAGCACCACTTCGTTTGAAGTTTAGATTCGCTTCGTCTATGGCAACAGCACCAAAGTTATATTATCTTAATACTGCAAGTTTATTAATGAGAATTTAAGTAGAATTAATATTGTCTTTTTAATTTAATACGATTTTCTAAGACATTTTTTCAATGATATTATTTATATATATTTTTTCTTTTGCTTTTTCATGATCAAGTCTGCTCTTAGAAATCATCTGGATCTTTGCGTAGGACGTGAACAAAGAGCAACAGTAACTGGTAGTTAAAATTGGTCCAGCAAAAGATCACAAACCTCGATGGACAATGATTCTTTACTTGAACGTACGGTTAGTCGGAACATCTGTGTTAAAAAAAAATTACAATAAAAAGTACGATAATAATAATAATGATAATAATAATTTTGCCCACCTGTGCTTGTTTGTTTGGCTCGAGGCGAAGAAGACAACCAACTTGTTGGGAACGCATGTGAACAATTCCAGCACAAACAAAATTGTCTGGATTAGGATCAATCCCATCAAGAAGTTGCATACCAAAGCCTTGCAATTTAGCGCGTGCTTGTAACAAATCCATAGAGGTTTGGGCTTTAAAAATTTTCTGAGAACGCTGTTGATTGGCACTATGAAAAAAATAATAGTAATTCATTCATGAGTCAATTTACTTTTTTTGTAAAACTTTGTTAAAGTTATTCGTTTATTAATCGATAAAAACTGAACATACTTTCCAAGGTTTTTCCATCTTGCAAAAAAAGATTCTCCATTCATTTCCGTTGGTTCAAAAAATTTGTTTATCGTCAATGGTAATTTCATTGTAATTTGCTGTGGCAAGTTGTTTTGAACGAATGTTATTATAACACTTGGTGCACCTGTCAATCGTTCGGGAAAAGAAAGAAAATTATTATTATAGTTTTGAAAAATTCTATAAAAACGATATTTTTCGTCAGAAACTTGCCGGCGTAGTCATCAATACATTCAGCGTTGATCATCTGTTGGATTTGTGCACCAGCTTCTAAAGTAGGGTTAACAGGTTTTATCTGCACAGACAACTTACATTGATTCTCATCTGACCAGGAAAGCTGTGGCTGAAAATTAATAAGCGTAGATTGCGTTTTATTTCCATAAAAAAGACCAATGCGTCCAAGATTTTGTCGGAATTCTGATTTTACACCGATTTGTATCAGGTCATTCTCAAATAATACTCCATTGTTTTTACAAACGAATCTAAAAAACATTAAATATATAAATTCATGTAATTTTGATTAAATTATTTAAAAAACCAAAAAAAATGAATAAAGCTATCGAAATAGAGTCAACAAAAAAAACTTACTTTTTTGGATTATATGTATTTTGAGTGCCATTTGCAGTCTCAACTTTGTTTGGTAAATTGTAAATATCTCCTAAAACATCAAGAAGTACACCAGTATTACTAGTTGGCTGCGACGACGGTGGTGTTGATAAACCTAACAAATCAGCTGATGAACTATTGACTGTTGGAACAGAAACACTAGTTGAATTTTCATGATGATTTGTATTTGGTGCAGGACTTTTATTCTCTTTTATTTCATTTTCCGGTACACGTCCTGGTTTTTTTTTTTTTAAAACTGCTAAAATCGATGACTCTCTTTCAGGAAATGCTGGCATTTCTTCTAGTACTGTTGCAAGAACATCAGTTGAAGCTATTACGCTCAATTGCAAATATTCTGATGCTCGTTGTTGTAATTCAGCATCAGCACTTCGTAAATTACTGTGCTGTTTAAAAACATCTTGTATTTGACTTCTGATTTCCGGAAATAAATTGACAAATTTAATATAAGTAGATAGTAAAAGTGCTCGAGTCATTGGTGAACACAAGTGATACTTGGAATGTAGAAGTTGAAATTGTACAGCTGGCGACGAGCGTTGGTCACCAGCAATTAAATTTCCAAATTCACCCAAAATATAACCACCAACTTTAACCATGTTTTCATGACAAGCTGGTGCCTGAAGAGCTTCAAAAACAGTTTTTGCTGCGTATCCTTGAACATCATCACGATTTATAACAATTTGAATAACACGATACCAAACTTCCTCAGAAACATAATCACCAGCTATCCTAATTAAATTTAGTATAACGTCAACATACCAAGTGTAATCAGTGGCATATTTTTCTGCTAATATTGCTACTTTTAATACCATTTCTTCTCTAATTGAATAATCAGCTGTTTCAAGATAATTCAACATTTCTTGCACAATTTCTTCAGCGTTACTTTTATCACACATGGCATAAAGAAGATCAACAGCTTGTTGACGAACAGATACGTCTTTTTCCATTTTCATTGATAATATAACGACTTCTTGATGTTTCTTTACTGCCTCATGAGAAAATTCAGAAGTTGCTAAATGACACATTGATTCGAGAGCCAAATAACGAAGATTTGTTTCACGATTCGAAAGAAATTGACCCAATTGATTGCAGGCACGTACCAATAAATTTGGTTCACTATCATTATGAATGATGAGACTTATAGCTTCAAATAACACAGCATTTTTAGCATTTGAGTGTTGTACTTTTTTAGATTTTGGTGGCTCTTGTGCTTTATTTAAAATTGTTTCCAAGCATTCATTCAATCGACCCCGAACGCCAGGATCTTCTGCCGGTGGCGTGTAGTTTTGTAAAAGTCGGAGTAATTTAACCGATAACCATGGTGCTGGCACAAAATAATATGTATAGTCTTGGAGATCTGTATAACTAGACGTTACAATACGACTGAGACGAGATACTGCGAGACTAACACAACCTTTGTATTCATCTGGATTTCTTTTGACAAGTGCATCAATTAAGGATGCTGCTGCTGTTACCACACCTAAATGCTGATCATTTAAAAGATGGACAATACGAGATGTCCATTCACCGCCTGGAACAACATCTGGCGCTGTTCGAAGTAATCGTAAAAGACAGAGAGCTGCACTTTGTTTTACCACATCCATAGTATCTCTAAATAAATTTCAGTTAAATTAAAAACTAAGAAACTCAAAAAACTGACTTTTTAAATTATGCCAAATTATAAAGTTTCGATTAATTATGAATAAAGACAGGATTTGCAGTCCTCGTTACTGTTAAAAATTGAAAAAGTTAAATAGTTCGGCAGAGGCCTTGATTAGAGGTTCATGTGGAAGACAAGACACATAGACTCGCCTAGTCTCGGTCTCGTCTCGTCTTACCGGTCTCGCTGATCTCGCTATACGGTAATATATACATAGAACTAGAATTACTTGTTATCAAGTTATTAAGCCGAAGAAACTCATTGAATGATTTTTTTGTGGTTCTTTTTATTTTATAAACTACTCACTCAGTTGATTTTTATAAACAATCGCTAATTATGAAAAAACCTATTATTGAAAAAATTTCGAGTATGGCTCTGGTTGTAGATTTGTTTGGGAATCCATTAAGACTAAAAAAAAATTATCTCTCAGTTGATTTTTATAAAGGTTGTCTTTCCCAAATCAACATGTTTTTAGTTTTTCAAATTTTAAAAAATATAAATAATTCTCAATTATCTTTATTATATTCTTTACTTTATTCTGTGGAATTTTCGCATCCATGATTTTTGCAAGCTGTGAGTGGTATTCGTAAAACATTTAGTGAAAACAATACTATGGTGGGACGCCTCCCGTCTATCCCACCTCCGTAAAAAAAAAAAAAAAAAACACAGGTTTTTTTACAGAAAGAAGAGTCAAGTATTTGAAGTCATCGCCAACTGATTATACTAATTTTGCCGTTTTTTTATTTTCCAAATACAATAAGATATGATAAGATACCAGATAAGATACCAGAATGTCCAGAAGGAAATATATCTTCGACGCATCAAGTCTCGGCTGTTGACAAAATTTCCACTTGACCCAGCCTGTTTCGTCCGCAAAAAAAAGTAAATAAAGAAAAATTTGCTCATTATAAATTTATATCGCGCTCGTGACTACCTGAGTTAAGGCATAGGTTTAGAATCGGTTAGAGTGAAGGGGCATGGGTTCGAATACCCAGTTATGCAAGCAGAAAAAAAAAAAAAAAAAATTCTTACGTTGAAAAAAAATAACAAATTACATGTTTAAAAAAAAGTTTTTTTTATTAATTTTTTCGTTTTTGAAATTATTTTATTAATTGAGAAAATTAAATTATCAATGATAACGAAATTGAGGGTCCGGATACAGTAACACGCTCCGCGCTCGAAGACAAGAAAAAGCGACGTTGTTTAAGTTGAAAATTAAAATTGAAAAATAAAAAAAATAAAAAATACAGTCATCTATAAAATTGAAAAATACACATTTTTGTTTAGATAATTTTTTTTTTATAATAATTAGTTAATGAGATAAAAAATAAAAACAAAATTTTTTTTTTTTTTAAAAATACTTTTTTTTAAACATATAACTCGTGACAACTTCTTTAAAAATTAATAAATTGACTTGAAAATTTGACTGTAGCTTTATTATAGACTAGCGATGGCAACAGTAACATTAAAAAATTTATTTATTTATATTTTTTAATTTTTTTTATTTATTGTGTTTTACCAATGAAAAATTCAATTTGTCAAACTTTGAATGAAAAAAGAGTCGGAGAAATTTAAAAATTGAGTAACTTGTCAGCGGCAATATTGTTGAGCAGTATATCAAGAAGTTTTATACAAATTTTTAGATATTTTTATTAATTATTTACTGAGTTATTAATTTAATAACAAATTCAGAAGCACCGTTAAGGCTTTACATGCGTGATTGTCCGCTCCTTCTCCCGCGAACGCCTATGCTCGCGCGTTCGTATATCCATTAAATACAAACGATATACGCGCTATTTGTGCTACTAAACCCCGCCCATAGGTCAGACCCCTATAGTATGAAATATATTCAAGAAATTTTTTTTTTTTGGAAAAGAACTTTCTAGTTCAAACCAAAACTTTTCTTTTATACTTCAAATGTTTTTTTTTTTCAAGAACTAAATTTCTTCTCTGGAGGATTTTTTTTTTTTTCAGTGTGTATTTGAAAAATAAAGAAACTGCAAAATTAGTATAATCAATTGGCGATGACTTCAAATACTTGACTCTTGTTTTTGAAAAAAAAAAACTGTTATCGGTTTTATACTTATTCATCAACTTTATAGCATAATTAAAGTTCTTTGTTCGTGATTTGTGCTATGTAAACACATGTGCTTTAGACTGATATTGAGATGACTTTGGAAAAATATTGAGGAATTCATTCTGCATGTTGGGACAAAAATTTGAAGACCAATATCACTTTTTTATTTCAATATTTAAGGGAGCCTGTAAGCGATTGAATTTTCCCATTTAAATAAGATGGAGATTTCACATGTTTTAGATTTAATTTTTTATTTTGAATTAAAATACGTACAACTGGCTTTTGGCTACTTATTCTTTTTGTTCTTGAATCTTTTTTTATTGTCTATATTTTCAAAAACTCGAAATTCTTGAATTTTGTTTTTTTTTTGCAATTACACGAAGAGAAGTTTCCAATAAAAATTATTGTGCTGGCACAGCAAAAAGGTGGCCAAACTGAATTCTCGTTAAGTTTATAATAATATTTGTTTTCTTTTTAACATATTTTATTATGTGTTCTACAAAAATTGTTAAACAGCACAACAATTTTTACTGAATCTACAATTGTTATTATACTGAGTGTTCCATTTTAATTTATCAATGGATTTTTTTCGAAAAATATAGCTTAAATTGTAAAATATTTCAAGCAAAAGTTGTAGGGTTTGGAAGAACACGAAGAAAAAAAAAAAAAAAAAAATTCGAAAAATCCAAAATGGCGGAGTTTCCGGTATAAACATAGTTTTTTTAAATATATACTGCATTTTTTTTTTGCACCAAAACGTTTTCTACATCAAAACTAACACTTTTTATTTGAAAAATTTTTCGATAAAATCACTTTTTTTTCGGGCCGATTTTATCTGTTTATGGATTTTCCTGAAAAAATATGGCTTTAATTAAAAAATGATATTTAGAAAAGCGCCCAGAAAGACGAAAACGAAAAAAAAAAAAAAACTTCTGAAAAAAAATCAAAATGGCGGAGTTAGAAGCATAAACAAAGTTTTGAAAAAAATTCGATTTTTCCAGAAAATTTTATTTAGAAAAAGTGTTAGTCTTAATGTGAACAATTTTTTAATAAAAAAAAATTACACCTGACCTCGAAGAAAAAAATGTTCATACCGGAAACTCTGCCATTTTGAAGTTAGATTTTTTTTTTTTTTGTTCATGTCTTTTTGAGCGCTACAACTTTTCTAAATATCATTTTTTAATGAAAGCCATATTTTTTCAGGAAAATCCATAAACAGAGAAAATCGGGCCGAAAAAAAAAGTGATTTTATCGAAAAATTTTTAAAATAAAAAGTGTTAGTTTTGATGTAGAAAACGTTTTGGTGCAAAAAAAAAATGCAGTATCCATTTTAAAAAACTATGTTTATACCGGAAACTCCGCCATTCTGGATTTTTCGATTTTTTTTTTTTTTTTTTCTATGTCCCCCTCCAAACCCTACAACTTTTACTTGAAAAATTTTACAATTTAAGCTTTATTTTACGAAAAAAATCCATTGATAAATTAAAATGGGACACTCGGTATGTATTATAATTTTTGTTTCAAGAAAAATAATTTTTTTTAGTCGTAAAACAAATTTTATTAGTAGTTGAATAATTTTTATTGAACCCTCTGGAGGGTTGTATTCTTCTTACTATTTACATATGAAAGATTGAGAATATGGATTCATCCGACCAATATGTCGACTCCTAAAAACCTACCTTGCCGACTGTAGTAGAGTATAACACTCAGAAACAATATATTTGAATATGATTATAGAATAAAATTACTATATAATGATGGAACGATAGTACTTGTATAAACACAAGTCTCTAACAAACAATTATATAATATTGTTGTGGTAAAATTATTATTAGTCTGTTTGAATAAGTAACATGAATTTTAATGCACAATAACATGGTGATTGGTAAATTTCCAAAGTTAAGTTTCGGTAAGTTTCGTTGTCTACGAAATACAGTCACGATATCATTTTCCGTTTAATATACTTACTTTATAAAAAAAAAAAAATAAATAAGTTTACTTTTTATTTTTTATATTTATTTAATTTATTCATAAAAATAACGTTTTTTTGAATGCATTGGAGGTATTTCCTAATAATGACAATAATTTTCCAACATTCACGTTGACGCGCGTTGGCTTCGGGGTAATACACTCGCTTTTAGAAACTAAGTTCAGGTAGGTAGCTAGGTAAAAGGTTCGATCCCGGTCACTTGTACAAAAAAAAAAATTAAGGATATACAGCGTTATTATAATAATTTTTTTTTTTTCTTTCAGTAACTAGCGAACTATAGCCATAGACTAGCCAATTGTCCGATTCTATAGAAATTGTAAACGTCTAGTTTTGAATCTATGTATAAACTATCTACATCTGAGTATGAATCTAGTAAAAATAGCTAGTTTTTAGACGATCATGAGACTGAATTTCTACCAGGGTTTAATGAAAAACTTTTTATTTGGTTTTCTGATCGATAACCGATATTATACTCGTTTCAAAGTGTTTGTTAATATATATAGAGGAAAGCGGGGCAAAATGGAACACTTAAGGAAAAAATATAAATCGATGTGTGACAATAGTATTTTCCGATTAGTTTTTCTCACTTATTAATAAAAAAAACATAAATAATTTTTAAAAATTAAAAAAAAAATTATTATTATAAATTTATTTATCGTTGTTTAATAACATGTGATATTAATCACAAAAATTAACTTTTTTTTATTTCTCTTCATTTATAATTACGAACAATTGCTTTTAAATCAATTTATCACTATTTTTCTCGACGAACAAAAAAAAAACATATAAAAAATAATTTTCTTTGTTCTCAAAAAAAATGCTCAAAAAATTTTCTAAAAATTTTTTTTTTTATTGCATCTATTTTTTTCCGGCTTTTTTAATCGAAGAGTGACGAAAAAATGAAAAAAAATGTGAGTCAAAATATTTTTTTGGGTGTTCCATTTTGCCCCGCTTGCCCCTATATACAACTATACCATCAGAAAAAAATAATTAATGAATATGTGTTCACAAATTGCTACGAAAAAATGACGAAAAATAAATTTGAATTTTTTTTTAATTGTTGTCAGCCGAAAATGAACTGAAAAAAAAAAGTCTTAAGGGGTGTGTAAACATGCAAGAATATTTATCACCAGATATCTCTGAAAGTTTTAGTAATTTCTGGTAATAAAGTTTATAGAAAAAGCGATTGAGAAAGGCTCGTGAAAATGGCCGGTTTTTTTTTTCTAATACGGAGCTTTCAATAACTTCCGATAAAATGTTTGTGGAGACTTTGTATTAGGCTCAAATTCAGCGTCGGTGAAAACTCTATCACACTCTAACAGATCCAGCTCGTTATTACTTTTTTTTTTTTTAAGTAAAATACATCAAAATCGAAAAATGAAAAAAACAAAAATTTTATTTTTTGCTCCAAAACTATAAATCATAGAAGAATAATTTTATATACAGGTGATGAGTATTTGAAAGACGTATCTTTCGAGCCTTACATGAAGTCGCTGCGATTATTGTATCAAGGGTTATCGATTGCGTAACGTTCCGCTAGCAATGTAATAACAACGGGAACCTCGATAACTCTTAATAGAATCGTCGTAGTGTTTTCGTATATAATTCAAAAAATGGGTCTTTCAAATACCATATATTTTTCTATAGAATTATTTTCCTTAGAATCATAGTTTTCGAGATAAAAAAAAAACCATTTTTCTCGATTTTTAGTATAACTAATTGAAAAGTGATTTTGCGAGTGGGCGAAAGGTATTGAAAAGACGCTTCTTGGAAGCCTAACATAACCTCGCTACGATGATGCTATCCAGAGATATCGTGTAATATCGTGTTAAAATCGTATAGTGAAAAAACTATAAATTTGATAACTCTTGATAAGATCTTCACGGAGAGACTTCATTCTAGGCTTAAAAAAAGCGTCTTCAAAATCTCTAGAGCCGCGTTTAAGAATCATCTTTCTAGGCATGTAAAATGAAGGTTTTATGGTTGCTGCAAGATGACGCTGTAAACTTTATGTAAGATACTTCATGTATGAAACATGTATGAAATTATTATTTAACCAAATGGCTTTTATTAAACAAACTATTAAAAATTTTTAGTAACAGATTCGTTCTATTGAAAATTGAAAATTTTCAAAACTCCGGCAAAAGCCCGTGTGGTTCCTTTTGATTATTCCAAATTCATTTTAGTTATATTTTTTATTAATAATTTTAAATTATATGATTAAATATTTTTTGTTTTTTTCGCGCTGTTTTTCACCTGTCAAATTATGGATATAAATCAAAATACAGATGAAAAAAATTTGAGGTTATATCACTTGTAATTAATGATTTTATTAGAATCGTTCAAAAAAGAAATCAATACAAATATAAAAAAATAAATCGTTCAATTTATTTTTTTTTTAACTAAACAATTTTTTTTTAGAACCATTTTGTTTATTACTTTTATTTATAAAAATGTGTCCATGGTAGTTTTTTTTTGTTCTTTTCAATAACATGATAATTTAAATAACTATTTTATCGATCAAGCAAATTATAACCACAGCAAAGAAAGTTTTACGCATGCGCTTTAAACTCTTTTTTGAAGAAAAAATGTTTAAAATAAAAATCGGTAATTGTTTATATTTTGGATAACTTTTGAACAAATTAACATAAAAAAGTTTTTTTGAGCTCAAAAAATTCGATATTAAATTCCTGAGAGCCACCCTGTCTTGATAAAAATCGCTAAAATCACTCCTTCGTTACTATTTTTCAACTGTAACATAAAGGATGATAGTGATTGTTATAAACAATTGCTGATATCTAATTAACAAATGATCAGAGCAAATTTTATCAAGAGAGGGTGGCTCTCGGTATTAAAAAGACAATTAATTTGAGCCATAAAAAAAGCTTGTAAGTTAAAATTTTAAAGAGTTATGCAAAATATAAAAAAACAGCAATTTTGTTTTTTTCTTTATTAACAATCTTCTAACGACATTAGAAACAATTTTCAACTCGATTATTATAAATTCTGTCATTCTTAATATCCTGGCAAAAAATCGCATCCATGATTTGTTCTTAGTTTTCTTATTATTTGGCTTTGAAAATTATTCGGTGATCGTTTTTTGTTAATAATAAATTAACTAACAATTGAAATTACTTCTTGTAAGTTCCCAGTTTTAGTATTTTCATAGACGAATTATTTGGTCCTAATACGATTCTTCTAACTTTATTACTTTGCAAGATATGATCATTTTTTAAAAAACGCGAGTGAATTCAATACTATAGGCTTCGCCTACGTAATAATTGTTTGGAGAAATTATGATTGAACAATACTGATATTTGATTCTACATGGACTTGAACTCGAATCTTCTGTGAAGCATTACCACTTGGCCAAGGCGGCTATAACGAAACTTACGAATAAGTTTCTGATTTGAATGAAATCAAACAAAGACCAGTTCTTTTAATTGTGTATTGTTGGAAAGTTTCTAAAAATGAGAGAAGACAAAATAAAAGGAAGACATGACCAAGACGAGACCAATGTAATTCCGAACCTAGACCAAGACAAGATCAAGACAAGTCCAAGGCAAGACTGTTGCAAGTCGTGGCATATTTCGTCTCATTATCAAAAACTGTCAACATTTTAATCACAGTTCCCGAGTTTTCAACTGAATCTGTCTATATTTATTGTATCCAAGGTGGCTGCTGACGAATTTCATTTTCTACAATTTAATAATAATAAAAAATACGACTAACAATAAAAGGCAATACTTTAGACAAGAAAAGAGCGTCTGATTAAAAATTTTCACCATTTCAATGACATTCCTCAATTCTTTAAACGAACCTATTCATATTTACTGTATCCACGATGGATGCTGATGTAGTTTATTTTTTAAAATTTAATGAGAATTAACAATATAATTGAACACAATCATGGAAAAAGTAACGTTTTTTTTGGAATCTAGTTGATTTATACCTTAGTAAAATTGCACTTTTCTTCAGACAAGAAGCACCTGCTTCCATAAAATTTGTAAACACTTAATTTACAGTACTCCGTGTTTTAAGGCGGTATGTAAATCCCAAAGTAGGACGACTCTTTGGGTGCAACGGGGCACTCTGATAACCATAATTTATAAAAATAATAAGCGCCCCCTAATGTCTAAAATTTTTATACTTTACTGCCGCGTCTTTAGAAGTATGAGTGTGGGCGGCTCGTATTTACACACACTAATCTACTTCAGCAGATTTTCAATGCTTCACCCGGTACTTTTTGAACCTAAATTTTCGTCTTAAATAATTAATAACTTTCAAAATCCGTGGTAGAAATCAATGATTTTTTTTTTATTATCTTCGTAATTTAAAGAAGTATAAGCTGTAGTAAAATGAAGGTTTTCTGTGAGAGCGTTTTTTCAATAAAAGAGAAAACATGCCGATGCTTCCTATACATGTGTAAAAAGTGTTAATTGTTGTCAACTTTGACCCTAATTATCTCACTTAAATCGTGGTAGAAAATTACAAAAAAAAATTGATAAAATAGATCTTTATTTCACTTAAAAAATAAGCCTCCTTTGATCAAAATCTGTGAGAGGGAATTTTTTTTCAATATTTTGACATACCACCTTAATGGAAATTCGTTATATTTTCTGTATTTAAGACGAATGTACTGAACCTAACACTCTGCTTATTTATATTTATTGTATCCGATTAATTAAAATCGTTAAATTGCCTCTAATAATGCTCTTTTTATTATAAATCTTTTTTTTTTTGACACATTTTGATATTTTCCCATCCAAAAAGTTCAATTCTTTGCCTCTCTTCGATCTATCTATATTCTATGTTTGTTAATTATTTATCTAAGTACATACTTCACTGAAATCACGTATGTTTTGAAGAACTCCCGTTTTCGATAAAGAATCGCCTGTTTTTTTTTCTATTGTCCACACTTCATTTAAAATAGGATAATTTTTGTTTACAGCTTTTCCTTTTTTTGTTGAACTTCGATCAGTTCTTTCATTTAAATACTATTAGGATATGATCAGGAATAATACAGTACTACTTTCAATAATACCGCAGTATTTCCTCGTCGGCCTTCTTTGCGGCATTATCTTACTTGAATATTCATTTCCTGGATGTAATACATTAATAAAATTTAATCCAATAACAATACATCAGCATTTTGTGTAATCGTAAATAAAGATATTTTTAAAACGTGCACCCAATGGCATAACGTTAAAGTGAAGCTTAATTAAGTCAGCAAATTAAGTATATCATTCAATTGCTGAGTATATCATGAGAACTCTTTATTCATACCATAAAACATCCTCGTTACAAAATTTAGAAAAACCTATGTATTTTGAGAGACAACTGTTCTCGCAAATAAATAAATAAATCATACGTTATTGAATATTTATTGAAGTATTTATATTTTCAAAATGCACCCTTGGATAAAGAACGCACCCGAGTGGAAATTGAGATCAAGTCTTGATTAAGACTTGATCAGGCAACATTGATTTCAAATCCATTCTTGATCAAGATGCTTGATCAAATCTTGATCAAGAACGTAACGCTAAACGTGATCAATATTTGATCAAGTATTTTGATCAAAACTTGATCAAGTATCTTGATCAAATCTTGATTACGTTTAGCGTTACGTTCTTGATCAAGATTTGATCAAGATATTTCATCAAAACTTGATCAAATCTTGATTACGTTTAGCGTTACGTTCTTGATCAAGATTTGATCAAGATATTTCATCAAAACTTGATTGAAAAATTGAAAAAAAAAAATTATTTACAAATTATTATTTTTTTATTATTATATTATGAAGTGTGATGTCATTGAGAAGAGTTAGATAATTATCGGGCGCGAAAGTTTTTTTTTTTTTCTAATACACGGTAACCGGGAATCGAACCGACGAAGTATAGATTGACATAGTAACGGGCACGCTTTAGACCGCTCGACCACGGAGGGAAACGATGTACCGTGCGATTTTTTGAAGCTGATATATTTAGACCAGTCTTGAGACATTATTAGGCCACGTTTGGCGTTTTTTTTCTCAGTAAAAGAACTTTTATCAATATTTAAAAAAAAAAAATCGTAATAATGAACATAATATATAATAAATTAAAAAGTTAATGTTTTCTTGATCCTATCTTGATCAAGATATATTTAACAAAAGAACAAGTAACAAAATAAATATTTATTGATCAATTCGTGATCAAGTTTGGATCAAGACGGCCTTATCACGGACGAGTTAAAGTTTTCTTGATCCTATCTTGATCAAGACGGCCTTGGTCAAGAAGAGTTAAAGTTTTCTTGATCAAGTTTGGATCAAGACGGCCTTATAACGGACGAGTTAAAGTTTTCTTGATCCTATCTTGATCAAGACGGCCTTGGTCAAGAAGAGTTAAAGTTTTCTTGATCAAGTTTGGATCAAGACGGCCTTATCACGGACGAGTTAAAGTTTTCTTGATGCTATCTCGAGCAGGTTGTCCTTAATAAAGCATCTTGATCAAATCTTGATCAAAACTTGATCAGGTTTCCTGAGTTAAGGCAACATTGATCAAGTATTGATCAAGATTGGGGGCAAATCAAGCTAGCCTGAACAGATTTCCACTCGTGCACGCGCTTGTTAAAATCTGAGATTTCTTTCAGCATATGAGTGAGTAAGTTGTACGAGTAAGTAAGAAAAAAATAGCATGGATCAAGTAGACTAACAACAAAGAAGTTTCACTTCCCTCGCACGTACTGCTGACAGACACATTTTTTTTTCTACGAATAGAAATAAATCCTAACTAAAACTTAATTGAGACCGGGAACCGAACCAAAAAAATGTAGAAATGTAAGCGGACGCGTGAACCGCTGTGCCACGACATCGCATATGCAAACATGATTTTGTTTCTTTAACTTAACCATTATTCTACCCCGGGACAAAAATTTTGAGTACTGAAAAAGTCTTGAGGCCTGAAAAGGTACGAATTTGAAGACAAAAGTATAATTTTGATTAAAGCTCTTAATTCCAGTCTGGAAAAAGTATTTGAATTTAAGACTTTTGTCTGGATACGTTGTGAACACTGAAAAGTACCGAAAAAGCCTTGAACTCCCATACCTTTTCAAAGTGATTTCAAAAGGGTTATTGTTCCATACTTTTTTGGAAACCATAAAGATTTGTCTTATTTCGAAACGCCAAGTCCTATTTTTCAAGACTTTTTCCGTACCTAAAATTTTTATCCCGGGACTTCACATATTCGTCATCTTTTCTTGCTAACTTCAGCTTCATTCGGTAAACCTGGACTTGAAATAATTGTTGAGAAAATCGGTGTTAAATTTTTTTTATATTTTATCCAAACACGAGCAGGTGCGTGAGCCTGGCCTGCATAAGTCCTAGAAAAATTATCTAGGATAAGGTATATAAAGCTGGCACAGGCATAATGGCACAACCAGATTAGACCTTATCAGTAATAATGAGCTGATTATGAGCTATTTTTGAGCTTTATTTTTTTTTTTTTTTATTAAAAGTTATGCTAGCTTTCAAGAACAGCTAGCACAACTTTTTTATTTATTATGCGATTTCGACCGAGTAAGGCCCTAGATTATGAGCTTTTTATGAGCTAATTAGGTATGTAATTAAAAAAAAATTTTTTTTTATTTTAATTTTTTCTTTTTATTAAAAGTTCAACGTAAGCTGGCACAACTTAAGCTTGATCAAGTAAGGCCTGAAATTACAAGCTATTTATGTGCTAATTGAGGGTCTGGATGCAATAACACGTTGAGCGCTCGAAGACATGGAAACGCGACGTTGTTTCGGTGAAAAATTAAAATTGAAAAATTAAAAAAAAAAAAAAAATACAGTGATCTATAAAATTAAAAAATATACATTTTCATTCAAATAAATTTTTTTTTATAATAATTAGTTAATGCAATAAAAAATAAAAACAAAATTTTTTTTTTTGAAAAAAATACTTTTCTTTTAACATATAACTCGTGATAACTCCTTTAAAAATTTATAAATTGACTTGAAAATTTCACTATAGCTTTATCATAGGCTAGCGATGGCAATAGTAATATTAAAAAATTTATTAATTTATATTGTTTAACTTATTTTATTTATTGTATTGTGCCGATGGAAAATTCAATTTGTCTAACTTCGAATAAAAAAAGAGTTGGAGAAATTTCAAAATCGAGTAACTTGTCAGTGGCAATATTGGTGAGCAGTATATCAAGAAGTTTTATGCAAATTTTCGGATATTTTTATTAATTATTCATTGAGTTATTAATTTAACAACAAATAGCGCGTATATCGTTAGTATTTATATGGAAATGCGAACGCACGAACATAAGCGTTCACGAGAGAGGGGGCTGATAATCACGCATATATAGCCTCAACGGCGGCTCTCAATTTGAGATTACTATTGCCATCGCTAGCCTATGATAAAGCTACAGTCAAATTTTCAAGTCAATTTATAAATTTTTAAAGGAGTTATCACGAATTATATGTTAAAAAAAAAGTATTATTTTAAAAAAAAAACATTTTATTTTTTATTGCATTAACTAATTATTATAAAAAAAAATTTATTTGAATGAAAATGTATATTTTTTAATTTTATAGATCACCGTATTTTTTTTTTTTTTAATTTTTCAATTTTAATTTTTCACCAAAACAACGCCGCGTTTCCATGTCTTCGAGGGCTCAACGTGTTATTGCATCCAGACCCTCAATTATGTGTGTAAAAAAAAAATTTATTTATATTAATTTTTTTTTTTATTAATAATTATGCTAGCTTTTAACGTAAGCTAGAACAACTTTTTTATTAATCATGTAATTCTGATCAAGTGAGGCTTAAAATTACAAGCTATTTATGTGCTAATTATGTGTGTAAAAAAAAAAAAATTATTATAAATAAATTTTGTTTTTACACACATAATTAGCTCGGAAATAGCTCATAAATTAGGGTCTCACTTGATTAAAATCGCATAATCCTTATATAAAAAGGACAGTTGTCATCGATCTTCCTAAGATTTGATTGGTTATTTGGTTTTCTTTGTCATTCTCATGTCATTTGTCATTCTGTCTTTGTCGGTTGTTAATGAAATAAATAAACAAATTTTCTTTCTCAGTCACTCACATTTTTTTTTTTTTCCCGTCGTTAAGGTAATCAATAAATTTATTTGTTTATATATTTTGAAATCAAGATTTGACAGATCGCTTGAACAAAAAATAGTCTTTAAATTATAATAACTGTTTTTATTGATAACTAGCAGAAATACCCGGCTTCGCCCGGGAGCGGTAATTCACAGAAAATTTAATTTTTTTTATTTAAAAACAATTGAAAAAAAAAAAAAAAAATTATCAATGTAAATCTGACATTAGTTCCGAGGCCAGTATGTTTTCTTTTTTGACAGCAGCAAGATGAGTATTTTTAATCTTTCATATGAAGTCATGCATTATATTTTTTCTTTTTTATCTTTTGAAGAAAGGATAAATTGCAATTATGGTAATTTTTTTTTTCTTATTTTTTTTGGGTTTCGGGGGTTTCTTATAAATGTGATGCTTAAAAATGAATCTGCACCAAGGCTCATGTCTATATCATAATTTTAAAACAAAACTCATAATTACTTTAATTTTATTTTATCCAATGGTGTAATGAATATTTTTAATAAAAAATGAACCTATAAATTGAAGTACTAACATAATTTTCATTGAAACAAAAATATTGAATATCTTACATATTAATTTATTCCAAAGCAAAGAAAATATCAATAGTAATTTATATATTTTTTTGTAATTGAATTATTTGACAAAATTGAAATTTCTTTTTTCTATTATTATTATTATTTATTTACCTTTTATAAGACTAAGTAAACCTGATCTTATTCTACATTACCATCATAATTTCTTCATGCTAATATGAAGCCACCATTTGATTACATATCATATGTTTTATTTTATTTTTTGTTTTTATTCAAATTTTATTCGGTATTTTTTTTTTTAAACTCTTGAATGTAACAAGTTGTGACATTATAAATTATTTATAGTAAATGTATAATAATAAATTTATAAAATGCTTTCCCAGTTTGCAAATCATGGCACCAAGTTAATGAATTGAAGTGGACTGACATAAAATGTTTGAATTTACTTGATTTCAATCGCAAGCAGCACATATATTTATTGAAGAAATGTTCCAATTTATATTCTTTGAGTGTATATATTTCACAAGATTATATATATTTATTTCTTGGAACAAAAACATCTTCACCTTTTCCACATCCAGTCAATATTCTACCTTCAATTGTATTATTGTTCAATGACTTTATACATAACCGAGTTCCATTACATAATTTAGGTGGATTAATATTTCTTAAAATCATTATCGGTGCTCCAATTTTCAATGTTAATATATGGGACGGTAATTCAGACAGTTCCAATGCATTTAAAAACTCCATCGGATAATATATTGCCTGTTCAGGAGAACATACTGTATCAATAAATTGATTCATATGCTTTACAAGTTCCTGGCAGAAAATTTAAAATGTCTCTATTTATTTGATTAACTTTATCATTTTTTGGTGCGATAATAGCTCTTTCACATAACCATTCAGTATTAGAATAATTTATATGTATATTAGGAAAGACTTTTTCTATTGATGAATCTATTGATTCTACAATATTACAAAAATTTGATGGGAATGTGATGGTATCATCAGAATTTTTCTCCCATTTTCCATCTCCAAGTAGTAATAATTGTTTTCAAAATTCTGCTAAAGTAGAATCACCCGTTAGAAATACTCGCATATTTTTCGTTAATGTTATTAATTGTACATGTTTCCATAAATATGATTTTTTTAAACATGCATCTATTCGATCAGCTGATGTTCTTCGTGGAATAATTGGTAGAGTTTGTCAAAAATCACCAGCCAAAATAACAACAATTTTCCCCATTATAAATTTTTTGTTATTTAAATCTTGCAAAGTTCTATCTATAAGGCTTCTAATCCTTTTTTTTTGACCATTGTAGATTCATCCCGAATAATTATTTTAGTTTGCTTTAACAGTTTACATTTTGCAGGGTTACTTATAATATTACAAATTGGCTCATCAGATAAATTAAAATTAATTGGCAATTTGAGTGCTGAATGTGCAGTACGTCCACCGTGTAATAAAGTTGCTGCTACACCAGATGAGGCCACTGCTAATGCTATCTTTCCACTAATGCGAATTTTTGCTAATATTAAATTCAATAAAAATGTTTTACCTCTTCCTTCTGGGGCATCTAAAAAAATAAGTCCTCCTTTATCATTTTTAATTATTTTAATAATCTTTTTATATCCTTTTTTTTGGTCGTCGATTAATAATAATTCATTACCATTAATATATTCACCCAAGTTATTAATATCATATGACGTTTCACGTATGATTTCTGAATCTTGAATATTATTATTTCGAACAGGGGATATTATGCCCCAATGCTCTAAATTTTGACCAGATATTGATAAACATTATTTGAATTATCCCATGTAAAATACTTCGGAATTTCATAGTATAATAATGTTCTTGCAAAATCATCTATTTGACATAATTTAAAAAAAGCAGTTAATGTTGTTTCTGGTGCTGTCTAAGCTTTTGTTTCTATATTTTCATTTAAAAAATTAACGCGTTGTCCATTTTCGAGGTGAACATTCCAATGTTTGATATTTGGTTATCGATCATGAATTTTAAATCCACAAATTCACCATATTGCTTCATTACTACTTATATTGGGAAACGCACAATTCACCACGACGTCTGGTGGTGAATTTCTGGAAACTAACTCTTCCAGCCATTCGTATGTGGTATACACAGTATATATGCTGAATTATTAAACAAATAATATTTTTACAAATAGTTTGAGATGTCTGGTACAAAATTTTCACCGAAATTGATTAAAAAAAAAAAAAACAAGACTTTACGTTTCTGGGTGCAACAGTTATTCCAGGAAAAATAGAGATCTAAGTTTCTATGCATTTTCGAGGTTAGACAAACAACAACCTGTCAAAGTAAAATCACATTTTGATAATATATCGGAAATTCTCTCCGTCTACAAGTGGCAAACACATGATACTCATCACTTGAATCAATTTTTACACCAATACTCGTAATATGTTCCGCATATATAATACGATTTTCTTCAAGGAAATTTCGTGAGGAATTCGTTTTTTGTGCCCATGAAAGTATATGCTCAATAGTTAATAACATTTTTTTAATAAACAATAAAATTCTATGCTAATGGGATATACTTTACTTGAAGTCATTAGTTTCTTTTTTTGCCAACTGCTTACAGCGATTGGCCATGCCCACAATGTTTCATCGTTTTTATTTTCTATGGTAAAAATTGCTTGATCACTACCTTTATGTATATATTTTAATATATATTTAACCGCAACGACCGAGCTGTATAATTCGACATTAACATGTGCTTCCATTATTTTAGAAATAAGTGGACAGTAAGGGACAATCCAACGATTATCGATATTTATTTTTCATATTTATTATGAATTTTAGCATTAATAGTAGTCTGAAAACCACCATTTACTACACTTTTTCTTCTATACAAAGGATATCCATTTCTATCCGATCTTGTAGCATCAATTAAAGCACGGGGATAATTATATGAACATTTACCGTTTTTCATACATGGTGAAATAGGATTCAATGGTCCACATGGCCCATGTATCATATTTTTTTAAATTATTTCGTGTAAAAGTGGATCTTGTTCTGGATCTGGTAGCTCAGCAGAAATAATATCATCAATTTGGTTTGCATGAATTTTATTTTTCAACCATACTAAAATATGAGCGTGGTAAACCTCTTTTGCCATTCTATTGAGTAAACCCAAGATATAACATCACCGAAAATTTTATGTATTGTTATCAGATTAATTAATTTTCTCAATTTACATTTCAATACTCTAGCTATCAAGTCATGACGATCGCTCGGTTGCTGATGAGGTAACAATAAATTTTTAATTTCATCCCATCGATTATTACATGTAAATGTAATAAATAAACATGGTTTTCCATTATGTTTTACATAACAAAGAGCGTCTTGTATATATTCATGCATATGCGTTGGACTACCGATGAAACTTACTGGTAAAATAAATGTTTGCCCTATATTATTTACATTTTCATCATTTTCGAATGCATCTTTTAAATGAATGT
Source organism: Aphidius gifuensis (assembly GCF_014905175.1). NCBI lineage: Eukaryota > Metazoa > Arthropoda > Insecta > Hymenoptera > Braconidae > Aphidius > Aphidius gifuensis. The sequence goes on along the minus strand of NC_057789.1, from coordinate 14,720,634 downwards.
ATTGTTCTACTTAAGAGTTTTTCGATTACATCGAATATAACGTAAACGTTCACTTTCAATTTTCGCATACATATCAACGACAAACTGATTTAACAATTGCTTATAACATAATAAATAATTTTTTGGATTATTACGTATCATAAGTTTTTGTGCATAAAAATCCATTGCTGAAACTTTTTTATTTGTAGTTAATCTAGTATTAGGGTTTATTTGCTTCAACTCAAAATGATATCCATCTTCTCCTCGCCAAAACATTAGTGGATATTGTAGAGCATCATATGACGAATTCGTTACTACGTTTTTGTAATATAATATCACGTCTTATAAATTTATTTCCATTGATTATTGCTGCTACTTCTTGAACAACAGGTAAATTGAAACGTCGTTCATGTTCATTTGAAGGGATTTTATCAGCTCGGAGAACTATTTTGCATTCATCTGTTGGCATATTTTCTAATGAGATTTTGAATAATTTTATCAATAAATTATGTTTGTGCAAATGGTTTTGTAAAGAATCGATAATTTCTTGTTGTACATTTGGGACAATTGAGCACCTACGTTCTGACTCTATCTGATCATCACCAATAAAATATATTTGTAAAAAAGCAGATTCATCGCCATCATAAAGAACAAGGGACCCTATTCTATGATAAATTTGTCCTTGAATTTTGAAGGTAGTTTGATAACCTGACTCTTTTTTCCTATTTGCACCAAATGAAGTCATGTTAAAACATGAATTATATTTTCTTATATTATCTAAAAAATGCTTCGAATAATCTGTTAAACCAGATAAATAAGTGAATAAAGGCTCTTCAGGCTCACTAAAAAAAGGCAATTTTATTTTTCCGTTTGCACAACACATACTATCAGATTCATCTTTAAATCTCAAAGCATGGCAATGTTTACATTCAACATCCATATTACCAATAGAAATACGACAATCATCATCATATATATCGCTATAAGTATAGTTAAATGCTTTCGTGTCCAGAATTATTTTAGATTTTTTTTGTTGTGTATTATGAGGTTCTTTAAATTTTTTCAATCTTTTTGCCAACAAAGATTTTCATTCAATATTTTTTTTCCTTTTAGGCATAATAAGAATATTATTTGTATGCTACTGATAGTTTTGTTCAAATTAAATTCATTGATACGGTTAGTTTGTTGCTATTGAACTTTCGTAAACTTAAATGAGTTTTAATATAGGTTAATCTTATTGACAGCTTATACTTTTTAAAATCGATCGTTTTTTATTTTATATTGTATACATATCTGAAGTAGGCTGTATACTTGAAAAAAAATGCAAATTATTATTTTTTCTATGACATGAAACATTTATCTGAAATTCCCAAATAAAATATCATATTTTTCAATAAACCATAAAAAAAATATCATATCTGTTAATAGACCAAAAAAAAAAAACAAATTATATATTATCAAATTGAAAAAACCCTGAGGATGATAAGAAAATCAGTTTTCACATCCTGGTGATCACAAATCTTATTCATGGTTATTTTTTTTTGTCATCTACATGATCATACAACCAAACAGCATATATATATGTTAAATTTTGAATCAATCGGAAATAAAAAAAAAGCAAATAATAATTATTTTTTCTATACCGTAAAGCAATAATCAAAAATTCATGAATAAAATATCATATCTTCCAATAGACCAGAAAAAATATATCATCTTTAAGTAAACCAGAAGAAAAAATAGATGATATATTATCAAATTGAGAAAATCCTGAAGATGATGGAAAAATAAGTTTTTGACTCCTGGTGATCGCAAAAAGTCGCCAGGGTAGTTTTTTTTGTCATCTAAACAATCAGATAGCCAAACTGAATAACTATGTTAAATTTCAAGTAAATCGGACGAGTACTTTGCATAAAACTGCGTTTCCAAGAAATTGGTCCTTTTTTTATTGTATAGATAAATGAACTGATTTATATATAACTTTATTAATATGATGATGGAAAAATTAATAGGCTTATGTACAAGAAAATAAAAGTATGTCTCTATATAATATCCACATACATTCTATTTAGAAACAAAAAAAAAAAAAAAAGGGAATCATTTTATTCACAATTTCATTGACAATTGAAAATGTAATCATTCTATTTTGACAAAAAAATAGAATATATGGGGCATTCCAAGTCAAATCACCGAGTCATCGGCCTGACCCCTACCGATTCACTTGGAAATTTTTTTCTAGGTGTATTTTGGACCAAAAAACGACCTTATTTTTTTTCAATTTTTTTCCACCATTTTTACACCATAAAATAATTTTTTTTTTCCTACTATCGAGTATTTCTCAAATTAGACCAGGTTTAAAATTCTGAAATTTTTCACATATCATCTCGAGGTAAAAACAAGTCACCCATAAAAATTTGGGAATGGGCCGAGAATAATTACTAATTTTTTTATAACTGATTAAAAAAAAATTTTTTTACGAATTTTAAAAATAGAAAAATATAATAATGGTTTCTTGTAGAAAAATCAAAAATAAAAATAAATGATATCTTGATGAATTTTGTTTTTCCCTATATTTAAGGATGGAAAGATAGAAAAACTGCGATGCTTAAAATTCAGTTTTTGAAGCTTTTACCCTCGAAATATGGAAAGAACCAAAATTTGCCCAGATATCATTTATTTTTTTCTTTTTGATTTCTACAAGAAACCTTATTAGATTATATTAAAATTAGATTATTTTTAAAATTGGTAAAAAAAAAAATTTTTGTTATAAAAAATTAGTAATATTCTCGGTCCATTCCAAATTTAGTGACTTTACCTCGAAATGATATGGGAAAAATTTCAGAATTTTAACGGTCTGAGTACTCGATAGTAGGAAAAAAAAAAATTATATGGTGTAAAAATGGTGAAAATGAAAAAATAAATCGTTTTAGTCCAAAATACACCTAGAAAAAAATTTCCAAGTGAATCGGTAGGGGTCAGGCCGATGACTCGGTGATTTGAGTTGGAATGCCCCATATATATATATACATATATACATGTCTTTTTAAGTAAAAAAACTGATTATTTCAGTATAACTATTGATAAATATATGACTGTTATAATTTATTGATGGAACTGGTCATGTTGATATGATTAATGGCATAGGTGTTTATTTTTATAATTTCTTCTTTTACATCTTATAAATAATTCACGAAAATGAGTAATGTCACACTTTGTTTAGAAGTTGTGGTGAATTATGTAATGAAAAGAAATTGAAACAAATAAAATGAGGATTCGAAACTTTAAAGGTAATAAAATGTAAATGTAAATGAGTCGTATTTAACGTGCTACACTTCTTTTTCATGAAGAAGTTTTTAACACGGTATGCCTCACGTCTTGCTTTCTGTATTTCCAACCGTCAACTCCTTACAACTCATTTTGCGACAGTCATGGATGTCGACTTTTGTAATGCGTTCAAACTGTACGATTTCTATTATAGCCCAGGGAAACCATTTTAAAGGTAATAAATGAATTGACGCATAGAAGGACGTCGGAGTTGACTTGATGAAACTTAGAAAAAATAAGAAGCCCTGTGGTCTAGTGGTCAAGGCGTTTGCCCGGAAAGCAAAAGACCCGGGTTCGATTCCCGGCGGGGGAACTTCGTTATTTTTTCTAAGTTTCTGGTTTTTTTTTAATTGAAATGATATGTTGGTGTTGTCTTGATATTAGTCATGATCTCACTAAAATTTCATTGGAAAATATTTATTAGTCTCACAAGATTTTCATGTATCTAAGCTAGGCAATTTTTTTGAAGAAGTTCTTTGATCAGGCTGGCCTTAATAAAGAGAAGTTAAGGTTTTCTTCATCAATTCTTGATCAGACTGGCCTTATTAAGGATAAGTTAAGGTTTTCTCGATCAATTCTTGATCAGGCTGGCCTTATTACGGATAAGTTAAGGTTTCCTTGATCAATTTTCGATCAGGCTGGCCTTAATAAGGATGAGTGAAGGGTTCCTTGATCCAATCTTGATCGAGTTATCCTTAATCAAGCATCTTGATCAAATATTGATCAAATTTCGATCAGGCTTCCAGTGTTAAGGGAACATTGATCAAGTCTTGAAGTCAAATCAGGCTAGCCTGACCAGATTTCCACTCGGGATCATATTTATAAAGAAGAATTTTTTTTTTTAAAATACTTAAGAACATAATAATTCGCTTTGTGTGAATGAATGATTAATTAATCAAAAATATACATACCCCTGAAAACGGAATAGTAAAATGGAAAATGTTTGAAGTAAGCACAAAAATGTTATAAAGAAATGGATTTTTTTTCGACAAAGGTTGCCGGAAATTTCATTGTTTTATAAATTATATGTTATTCGTGAAAATATAATGTCGAAATTTTTTTAAAAATTAATAATCAACATTAATAAAAAATAATTGAAAAAGAAGATTTTAAAATAGGCGCATGATTTTTCAGATCTTTAGTTTATGATTTGACAAATGGCTCAAGAAAAACGAAATATTAGCCACTTTTTGAATTTATTTTATCTACAAGTCGTGGTAAATATAAAATTGCATAAAATAAAGAGTTATAATCATTTCATGAAATTGTTCGGAGATTTTTATTGAGGGTGAGATTGAAGTCTCAGATTCATAGTTTCACAAAAATTCTATTCAGAAATATATGTTTTATGTACATGACTTAAAGCAGGAAACGTCGTATTTCGTCTACAAGTTAAAGCAAATATAAAAAATAGTCAAAATTGATTTTAAAATTTTTCAGGATAGAAGTACTGCACGGACAAAAATGAAAAGTAAAATTTATCATAAAAAAATTGTATAATTAATATTTTACGGAGGAAAAGAAGAATCTAAGGACAAAATCAAGTGAAAATTACCTATTAATAAAATGAAAAAACGGAGACGTGTTTTTATATTTTTTTAATATGAATTTTACAATTTAAAAAAATAAAACACATGCTTAACCATATTAATTTATAAAATTTACTTTTTTGTTTTCCTGTAGTTTTTTTCATGAGGTGTTTTTTGAATATAGGATTCATGATTTCGGGAAAATTCTATTTAGAAATATTTTATTATGAACATGAGTAATTTTGAAATGAATATTTAATCAATTAATTGGGAATTGCATCACAGAAATAAAAGAATCGAAAATAAAATGATCCAGACTTTGATGAATAAAGTATTATGGGTAAATTATAAGAAGGGTTTTTTAAAAGACATAAGAAAACATAATTATAATTTGCTCTTTTTGTAACTGAATGATTAAGTTATCAGCCATGAAAAACTGAATAGTAAAATAAAAAATATTCGAACTAAACATCCACAAAAATGTCATAAAAAAATGAGTTTTGCTTCAACAGTAGCTGTACGAATTTGTTTAAACTCTATCTTTTTTAAAAATTGTCTTTTATTCGTGTGAACAGAGTGTTGTTTTTTTTTTTAAATTATTACTAAATAACAATGAAAATAATTGAAACATAAATGTGAATTACTATTTTTACAAAATAGCTCAATGAATAATGACATCAAGAGAAAGTATGATTGTGATAATATTTTTTAAAAAACTATCTTCTCATGTTCATAAGAAAAACAGGCGCGCGAAGCGCGCCCAGTCATCTCGTAAATTTAAAAAATTGGCTAGCTCACGCTAAAAGCTAGAATAATTATTGATAAAAAAAAAAAATTATTATGAATAAATTTTTTTTTTATACACACATATTTAGCGAATAAATAGCTTTTAATTTTAGGCCTCACTCGATCAGAATTACATGATTGATAAAAAAGTTGTGCTAGCTTACGTCGAAAGCTACCATAGTCATTAATAAAAAAAAAAAATGTTATAAAAAAAATTTTTTTTTACACACTCAATTATAGCTCTTAAATAGCTCATAATTAAGGGCCTCACTTGATTGTTATCGCATAATAAATGAAAAAGTTGTGCCAGCATACGTTCAAAGCTAGCACATCTATATGAATAAAAAAAAAAAAATAAAGCTCAAAAACCGCAATTTGCACTCAAAAATAGCTCATAATTACTGATAAGGTCTGATCTGGTTGCGCTATTATGCCTGTGCCAGCTTTATGTACCTTCTAGGATACTCATTAAAAGCGTCTTAATTTGTACTATTTTGTACCGCCATTGATTTAATTTGTACCTCAAAATTAAAGGGTGGAGAAAGGGTTAAAAATAGATTTTTTTTCTAGATGACTTAGGGGGAAAAAAAAACTGCTACAGATGCAGAATAATTTGTCCTAATTTGTACCACCAAGCCCGGAATTTGTACCTCAAAAATAACAACGAAAAAAAATTATTTACTCCAAAATGATAATTAACAATTGCAAATCTGCTTTAATTATTGAGGTACAAATTTCGTTCTAATCGGTACAAATTAGCCCACGTTCTGCTCTTTAAAGTAAAAAGAAAATTATTTAAAAATATTGATTTTTAAAGGTGCCATGCAATTGTTAGTCAAACATTTTTATTAACAAACGCATGGTGCCTTCAAAAAACAATATTTTCAAATAATTTTTTTTTCATTTTATAGAGCAGAACGAAAGCTAATTTGTACCGATAAGAGCCGAATTCATACCTATAATTAAAGCAGATATGCAATTGTTAATTATCATTTTGGAGTAAATAATTTTTTTTTGTTGTTATTTTTGAGGTACAAATTCCGGGCTTGGTGGTACAAATTAGTACAAATTATTCTGTATCTGTAGCAGTTTTTTTTCCCTCCTAAGTCATCTATAAAAAAAATCTATTTTTAACCCTTTCTTCACCCTTTAATTTTGGAGGTACAAATTAAATCAATGGCGGTACAAAATAGTACAAATTAAGACGCTTCTAATGAGTATCCTAGATAATTTTTCTAGGACTTATGCAGGCCAGGTTCACGCACCTAACACGAGGCGCAATTTAGACACTAAAATCATTTTTTTTTATTTGTTCGTAAAAATGTATCTTTGTTGGCGATTTCAATCGAATCACCATTTCATTTAGATAAAAAATAAAATTTTGATAAAACACATTCTATTTTTAAATCAATATAACAAGATTTTTTTTTTTTTTTAATATAAAAATTTTATCGAAGAAAAATCCGGCCAAAAAAATTTTTAGGCTAGGTGACTCGGCCTTAAGTATTAGAAAAGGAAAAAAAACTCCAAAATCTAATAAAGTAACACGCAATAAATTTTTTTGTTTGCAATAAAATGTTTCAATACGGTTATAGCGATAAGAAAAAATGTTTCATACAAAGTAAATGAACAATTTTGATTCAGTTTTTGAATAGCTATAAAATAATTACGATAAATATTATTATTTCCAACATACCCAGAAACGAGAAGTTTAGGAATTTCATTACCAAATGCCTCAGCCATTTCTTTGCTGCCAATATTTGCAATACATTGTAAAGCAAGATTAACGTGGATTGGATTGCGAGACGACAAATCATTTTTTATACTTTGGATTATTAGTTTAATAAGATCACTGTTAGTATTAACGAGAACCGATATAAACAAGTATCCCTGCAAATAGAAATTCAAATTTATTTAAATTCATAGTAAGTTATTGTCATATATTAAATAAAAACTATAACTAGAATATATAAAAAGTATTTATATAAATATTTAGGAAATATTCAAGTTTATCTGTACATACAATTTGTTTTTCCGAATATTTGTTAGAAGACAAGAGATTAACAGCTTCCATGTGTCCAAAATCGATGTCATGTCCAAGCAAAAAGATGAACAGTAATTTACATACATATTTTTTTTTTTGATAGCCATCAAGGGTTTTATCACCTTTAAATTTACTTCTGATATTTGCTAATTCTTTATTTATCCTCTTGATTTCAGCTTCTTTGCTTTTGCCTATAATATATGAATAAATAAATAATTATAAAGAAATTCTAAAAAGAATAAACAAAAAATTTTTCTGACGATAATGACAAACTCAATGTTGTCAATAGGTATAATATAAAAGCCTAAATGTAAAGATCTATTTGAGTATTTTTTGAATTGATAAGTCTTTTTCGAGGGGACATTCGTGCCCTGATTTAGTGACAACACGACTACAAATGTAGTCGAAATGTATTAAAAATGGCTGTAACTATGTATGACTACAAGCAGCTAGTGAACACGAATGACTACAGTTAAAAAAACTTCTAACTAAGTGACTACGTTTGACTACATATGAGTCACATGATAAGATTGTCACTACACTTCAGCTTAAGGTTGAATGTAAGTCCCATACACTGAAAAAAAAAACATTTTCACTACTACTTTCTAATAAAAATTACTGTGCTGCGTAGTAAAGGCATTATGCTCGCACTTCCATTTCAATAGTGATAATTTATGAATAATTATTGATAAAAAGTGCTGACATTAAGTCGTAGATTTTTTTCAGATAATTTTACTTTTTCATTCACTTTAATTAATTGATATAAATATCATTTTTCATAATATCAATTTTTTTTTACATCCACAATAACAAGCAATAACAAGGGCCTTACACTATAATTATCGAACAGCAGCGAAGATTGCCGAGGGTTGAATTTTACTATGCTGCTGAGTAATATTTAGCGTTCAGCACAATAAAAATTATCAGGAGCTCAGTAATTTATTTATAAAAAAAAACTGTAGTAATTGTATTGTAACGTGTGGTTTTAATACTGTTTGAATATTTAAAATTTGGTCATTTAAAAATTAAGTCATTTGGTCATATCAAATTTAATAAATCCAGCCTCAAAATCATTGTTTTGTAACTTTGACACATTTACACATTTGTTTTGAGTATGACACATACTTCACAAAAAGTTGTTACCAAAAAAACAAAAGAATCTCTTGATATTAATAAAATATAAAAAAGTACACGGAGAGAAATATTCAACAAAAATTGTGGTTCTGGTACAACAATTTGGTGGCAAAATACAAGCTTCTTTTTTTTTATTCGTTTTTCTTATAAAACTTGTTAAATGTTTTATATTTTTTATTTTGTAGATTTACAATTTTTATTGAACGGTACAACAATTTTTATTGGACTACATTTTTCAATTAACCGTATTACAAATTTTATTATCTGTTTTATAATTTTTATTTTCTTGTTTTATAATTTTTATTTCCAATCTAATATTTTTTGGTTCAAGGATAATAAACTTTTGTTAAACGATACAACAATTTTTGATATGACATGGCATTAATTTTAAATCATTATATCATTGTAGAAAAATTATTTACACTAGATGAACTTAATAGTCGAATTCAAGGCTTTCATTACGGACTTATAAAAAATAAACCATCCGAAATATTGTTAAAACAAATAACAAAAAAAAAATCAATTATTATGTCTGCTTCAGAAATGTTGACTTTGATTCGACATTTTAGTTTAATTATTGGCCATTATATAAACAAAAATGATAAACTTTGGGAAATATTTTTACTGTTAAAAGATATAATTGATATTTGTACAAGCTATTATCTTGATTGTGACACACATTTAACATTAAGTGAAATAATAACCGACTAATTAACGCTTTGTAATAATTTTTTTCCTAATAGTATGAAACCGAAACATCACTTCTTATTGCATTATCCCAGAGTATTGTTTCTATGATAGAATGAAAACCCAAAAAAAGCTTATAAAAATGAGCCTACCTTTTTTTAATTTAAAGAATTAATGACCAAGTTGTGCTAGCTTAGGCTTAAGGTAGCACAACAATAGACTTAAAAAAAAAAATAATATTAAAAAAAAAATTTTACTATGATAGAATGAAAACCCAAAAAAAGCCCATAAAAATGAGCCTACCTTTTTTCAATTCAAACAATTATTGACAAAGTTGTGCTAGCTTAAGTTTGAGCTAGCACAACACTGCATATAAAAAAAACTACAAAAGCCCAAAAATCGATATTACCACCCAAAAAAAGCCCAAAAAAAGCCCAAAATTTCCAGTATAGCCTTTTTTATTTGTGCCCATGTTGGTGAGCTAGCTTTATAGAGGTGTTTCTAACTGGATCTTCATCTAGAATATCTACGATGAGATTTGAGGCAAAACATCGTGATGGTAAAAGAACCTCAGCTGTCGCTATCAGTAGATTAAATGTATGTAAGACGATTGCAATAAAGCATCAACTTCAATTAAACTATAGATTTTTAATGAATGAATCTTTGAATCTTAAAATGTTAATTTATAAAAAAAATTTAGTTAAGACATTTCTCATTGATGAAATTAGTAGTTGCTTGAAAATTCAAGAATATTTGTATCCATTAAGTGATCCAATCACTAGATTGATATCAAAAGTTAAAGAGTTAACTTGGGATGGTATGCTAATAAAAGACCAATGTGTTGTTGTGACTGCATCAGAAGAAGGACCAGTATTCTTTGAAGTCAATCATATTATTCTTGGATAGAATAATAATTGTATATCAATCGTTAAATTGTTACCCGATGTTTTTTATGATTCACATACCCAAGCGTATAAATTATTAACTTATCGTTATCAATAGAAAATTCTAACGCAAAATGATTTATATAGTTGTAATATTAGCTACATTGTACGTGCATTTAGAGGGCATAGATTTATAATGAAAAACTGGTGGTAAAAACGTAATTTAAATAGAAGTAAGTTAAAATAAGATTCTACAAAATGTAAAGCTTCATGTAACAGTAATAAAAAAGACTTGCCATATATAAATTGCATTAATTACCAATTAATTACTAATTATTAATAATTTTTTTTTTTTTAAAGAGTTTATTAATATTTATTTAGGTGGAAGACATATTTTATTCATTTGGTAAGAATTTTTATTAAAAGTTGAATGAATTCAATTGTTATTGTACAATAAATATTATTAAAAAACCAAGAAATTTTGTTTAATTCACAAGAATTTTTATTTGAAATCAAATAAATGTTATTTGTGCTGTGCAACAATTTTTATACGAAAAAAGAACAAATTTTGTTCACTTTATCAGAATTTTTATTTGAGAAAGAACAAAATTTGTGTATTGTATAAGAATTTTTATTGAAAGTTATATAGATTTTAATATGTGTCCAATAGATTCTGTTGTACAGAACCATAATTTTTGTGTCCCCGGGAACCATAAAATTTGTGGGTCGGTAAAACAAATTTTGATGTTGACCACAACAAATTTTATTGGATTGACATCTTGCCACCTTTTTGTGGTTCTGTTTAACAATTTTTAAGTAGTTTTTTAACAATTTTTGTTGAATATTTCTCTCCGTGTAGAGAGAAAGATATAGCGAGTAATAAGAAAGTATGAGAGAGATAAGAATTTTCTGTCCTTAAAAGTAAAAACGCACAGTCAAAAAATTCATTTAAATATTAAAAATGAAATAAACGATTAAATAAATTGGTTTTTTTTTAATAGCAAAGCTTGATACAATAGAATTTTAAATTATAAAAATGATTTTTTTTTATCGTCATCATCATATTTTAAATAAATTTTTAAAAATTAGCGAGGGATGAGGTTACCTCTATTTGATGTATATTAGACTCGGTAGTGTTTTGCACTTTCATTTTTTATTTTTTTTTTCTGTATTATTATTTTTGACACTCTGTTTGTAAAAGACGCCATTACGCACCAATTATAGTGCGTAAAGAAATACTTTTACGCACGATTTTTTAACAAGAAATCGTGCGTAGAAGTATCTCCTTACGCACTATATTGGCGCAAAATGGCGTCCATATTACAAACCTCGTGTCAAAAAATATTGTATATAGGTCGTACGTGAAGAAGGTGATCCCCCACGACTTTGAAAGTGTCATACTCGTCACCAGGTCGTTTTCGACTCACCATCGGCTCGTGACTCCTGGTGACTCGTATTGACACCTTCAAAATCGTTCAAGAATCACCTACTTTACGTACTAGTTATATAAGATACTATTTTTTTCTTATACTTGACACGAGGCACTACCGTGCCTCTCGATTTAAGATCTAGACTATTCGAGTATTATAAAAGATATATATATTATGGATTGGTGATGTGGCAAAGCCACGTCACGAATATATGTTGAGCAGTGTATTTTTCGGTCGTACCTATTAGCTTGGTGGCCAGACTCGAAGTAAATTCTATATTTTACAAACTAATTTATGAAGCACCACCACCACCACCACATTGACTACGTCACACGATAGGTAAATGTGGTGGGGGCATCGAAGTATGCGCCGGAGCATTCCATCCCGTTACAGTATTTAGCTCACTAATATTTGTTATGCCTATAAATACTACCCTGTCATATCTCAATTCTTACTGTGCTGCAAAGTAAAAAGTGATATACTTACAGTAATTTATATTATCTAAACAATATTTTTTATTTATCAGAGCATTAAAAACCCGAAAATCAATTTTTACCAGACGATACCCTGCTAGCACAGTAAAAATTGTTCGTTTTTTTTCTCAGTGTAGTCGGACGACTTGTTTGTGCTAAAAGAGCACGCCCCGGCCCTGCGGCCCATGCTCTCACGATATAAATTAGTGCCTTCTATGCCGAAAATCTGTGCCCGTTAATATCGCATTTTTAGTAGTATGTGTGTACCCGGCCTATACAACACACACAAATACTACACTGTTAAAAATAAACCTAAATTTTAAGTGGGTTTCGTGTACACCATGCATGAAATTTCAAGTTTTTTGATGTAAAATTATATTTTTTTGTGCTGTAAACTGAAATCTCAAAAAAAAAAAAAACCAAGTTTTTTTACAAAAAAACTGTCAAGTATTCGAAATTGTCACTAGTTGTGAGTATATATTAATTAAGAGGTGATACCAGAAAGACAAGAAGAAAATATATTTTTGACGAATGTAATTAAGTCTCAACTATTGAAAAAAAAAATTTTAAACTTGACCCCACCTGATGTAAAATATATGTCTTGAATACTAAAATTTTATTTGGGAAAAACCAGGTGGGGTCAAGTTTAAAATTTTTTTTTTCAATAGTTGAGACTTAATTACATTCATCAAAAATATATTTTCTTATTGTCTTTCTGGTATCACCTCTTAATTAATATATACTTACAATTAGTGACAATTTCGAATACTTGACAATTTTTTTGTGAAAAAACTTTGTTTTGTTTGTTTGTTGAGATATCACATCTTTTTGCGAAGTAAACAATTTATTTATTTATGCTGTCAAAGTAGTTTGGAGGTTATGTCGTGATAATACAAACATATAATAACATACTGCAGTGCAGCCAAAATATAAACACTAGAAAAAAGAGATGTCGTAAAAAGAAAAGAGAAGTAATTGTAAAGTTTTACCAACTGAACGGAAGAAATCTGGTCGATTTGATAAAAACGCAAAGACCGTAAATATCAATTATGCTTTAAATAGATATCAAACAAAAAACAAAAATAAATTTTTGTACAAAAAGGAGAGTCAAGTATTCGAAATTGTTATTATTTTTTTTTTTAAACATACAAAAAAAGAGAATATCAAAAAAGTCAAGTACAAAAGTACTAATTTCTTTAAAAATCATTGACCCATATGAATGGTCTTAACTTTTGACAAAATTTTATACTTGACCCCGCCCGGTTCTTCCCAAATAAAGTTTCAAGCCTACACACTTTTATAATTGTTTATAATATTGACGACGGATATCTATTCATACAATCATACATATGTGCATCTTTAGCAATCTTTAGTTTCATATACCATGCAATATGCATTATTAGAGGGGGAGAAGCTTATACCCACTCTATGCATTATACATTAAAAGCGCCCCTACATTTTACTTTTTGAACTATTTTACTGACGTCATTTTTATGCCACTCACCAACGATTAAAACCACTCTATCATAACCCCATAGCTGTAAACATTCACGACCAGATTCCGTAGCACGTCCAATTACCCAAAGAAATAATAAACCTTTCTCTTGTAATGCTGGTATCCCTGGTAGAAATATTTCTACGAATTTTCTAAGAGCTGTCTGCGAATTTTAACGAATTTCTACGAAATTGACCCATGCGGAGAAAAAATTTTAAAAAATCTTCGAAAGTTTTCTCCGTACTCTTAATTATTTGTCTGAGCTTCGAGAAATATTTTAAGGTTTCTTGCCGAATAATTCATAGTAGAAATACTTCTACGAATTTCAACGAACTTTTTACAAATTTCTGAATAGTTCTTCTAAAGTTCGCAAACAATCGAAGAAGCTTCTTTGAAGAACTAAATAAATTCCGAAAAATGTTCAAAGAAAATTTATAAATTATTTCTACTAATAGTCCATCTTCTCTGAAGTCCAAAAAAACTCGGAGAAACATTCAAAGAAAATTTTGGAACTATGTTAACACATGGTTGACTTTTAGAGAAGTTCCCGAGCAATTGGAGAAGTTTCTCCGAAGGCCAAAAAACTCGAAGAAAAATTGAGAAACAACTCCGAAACTCTCGAATGGGTCAATGTCGTAAAAATTCGTAGAGATTCGTAGAAAATTCGAAGAAATATTCCCACCAGAGAGGCCCAACTGTTGCATTTCATCATCAGACATTGTACCATATGGTAATTCCATATGTATATTCCATCAACTTCACACTGTACATATCTGTTGAAAATTAATTATGAAAATTCAGTATTACTACCAGGTACAAATGTTGTAATTTAATATGAATTTCTTTTTTTGACAATAAACAAAAACCGATTATTTTGTGTAAAAGCTCCTGTTTTTATAAAAAACGTAATGAATGAATGAATAAATAATTTAAAGTTTATTTTCATACAATTCATTTTTTGTTTTAGGTACAACCGGCCAAAATGAAAAATAGTCTGAGACTCATGAAATTAATAATTTAGATAAATGAAATAATAATGCATCTTTTTGTCAATTCAGTTTTTATGTTATAATACTTTTTTTTTTTTAATAATTATTCAAAGTTGACATAATTTAGAGAGGTTAAACATGGGCTCTTATGGGAGGAGGTGTTGGAAAATATCTACGAACTTAACAAAACAATACTTGTTTTGGTCTGACCTATCCCAAAAACTAATAGATAATAAAAGAAAAAATAAGGAATTTTTTGATATCAGGATGAATGGGCTTATAAGACTAAATCTCACGTAATTAATAAAAATATAAGCTAAAAACACGATTTTTAGCAATTTTATGAGAACAAGTATTGAGGCTCTGGCAACAGCGCATTGAAGCGGGAAAATTTAAACAGCGAATTTAGCAAAATTTAGCATCCATGTTTAGCTTTTACACAGCATACACACACATACATTCATGAAATAGATATTAAGATGGCGTCAAGATCAGTGTTGCAAACTGACAAAAAAAGCACTATTGCCGGGGTCATTACGAGAAAATAAAAACTAATTAAAATTGTTTAAATTACAAGAATATGATTTATTATGCAATAAAATAGACGAAATGATAAGATTCTCTAGTAAAAAGTATTATTAATAAGCCACAAACGACCGAGAAAGATCCATTTTTTTAGTTATTTGGGGTTGGCAACGCAAAAACTATCCATGTAAAAGCATAGGCAGTATATTTAGGACACGCCCCCAAAAATTTTGGCCGGTTGTACCTTAATTAATATTTATAAGAATTATTTATTTATTCAAATATACACTCAGAGAAGGATAAGTTAACAGTTAACATACCAATATGTTTACATTAAACATACAAAAGTTTAATGTTAAGATATATATATTAACAATAAACATAGATATCTTAACTGTTAACATACGTATGTTTATAGTTAACATACGTATCTTTACGCGGCCAAATATTTTGATACGCCAGTCTACTTCTTGTCATCTTTTTTTTTTGACATTATATTGTGATACGATTCTAATTGTAATATAATATAATATGTACTCGTGTGGTCATAAATTTATTTAAATTTAGTTTTTTTGTAAATTCATTCTTAATTTTACATTCAATTTTTATATTTACATACGTAAATGTCTTCAACTATCAGCCTAACCTTCAAATTGTGTCAATTACAGATATCTTAATAGTTAACATACGCATATTAACTATTAAGATACGTATGTTTAATGTTAATATATATATCTTTGATGTGAACTTATCAGCCACCACCCATTTTAACATGGCATAGTTAACATTAAACAGGATAAGTTAACTGTTAACATATCCTTCTCTGTGTGTATAAATTTTTGAAATTTTAATTAGTATATTTTATGAGGTTAAAAAAAAAATCAAGAAAATATGAGTTCTATTGCACGTAGCCATTTTAGCATTATTTAAAAGAATAAAAAAACATAAAAAAATAAATGCACATATGACGATGAATTATTAAAGAAGTATAAATATAAATAGCAAAAGTCATTTTGAAAAAGAAAATTTCAGAAAGCTAAATGTCCACTTTAAATTAATATTGGCAGTGCAGCCAAAATATAAACACTAAAAAAAAAGAGACGTCTAGGAGAGAGAAGAAAAATAATTGTAAAGTTTTATACCAACTGAACGAAAGAAATCGATTTGATAAAAACTGATAAAAACACAAAGACCGTAAATGTCAATTATGCTTTAAATATATATTACCGCAACGAAAAAATCTGATTTTTTTTTTTAAAAAAAGCTCGACATCGATCTATGGGATCATAACTAAACCTCAGCATCCTCATTCAACTCTATCATATTTTAATTGAATTTCTAAAAGAATAGAAACGGAAGGGGACAAAATATTTGATGTATAATAAGGCACGGTAGTAGTAGTTAATCAGCTCATCTCACGCATATTCTCATCAACACAAATACATTTCTTTCGTATTTGGTAATTGTTGTTGTGATTCAATTTGTTGTTGTTTATCATCTTTAATGTTATTATCTTGATTACCATTTGTCATTTCAATAATTGACTTTTAGCACAATGAATATTAAAGCTGGTAAAAATTCATCAGCTGATGCTGGTCCACGAACTGATAATTGTAATAATTTAAATATATTATTACAACAATTAATAATTGATCATCTGTTGTCTGTGGACTCATGTAGATTCAATTGATGGATTAAATACCCAGTTAGATCAAATTGTCCATACAAATCTTTGGGTTTTAATTTGGAATGTTCTGGTGGTAAACTAGCAACACCAGTTATTGGTATACCAGCTGCAATATTACGTGGTATTTTTTGTACAACAGAATGATAATGTCTTTGTAATGCAACAAGTTCCCATAATGATGTACAATATGCATCACAACATTCTGGTTCATCAAGTTCTGGTTGACAAAAACCATCAGCAGAATTAGCATCAGTATCAAAAAGTCCCTCAATTGA
The DNA here is from genome assembly GCF_014905175.1 of Aphidius gifuensis. Lineage (NCBI taxonomy): Eukaryota > Metazoa > Arthropoda > Insecta > Hymenoptera > Braconidae > Aphidius > Aphidius gifuensis. Next base: position 14,703,396 of record NC_057789.1, on the reverse strand, counting down.
TTTTGTTCGCATTATTATTTTAATAATACCAAGTAGCCTCAATGATCCATGATGTTGTAATTGCAATGACATTGGTGCAATTCTCTTGATAAATGCTATTAAACGATTTTGCTTTATTTTTTTTTCTACGATTAATCAACACTTGAATTAATATTTCAATGATAATATGACAATCTTGTTGATTTTTCCCAGCATTAATTGATAATAATGAATTTTTATACAAATGTACATAAAATCTGTATGAAACAATATTTAATGCTGGTCCTTGTCCAGACGATATTGTAAATACAGTTTGTATACAATGTAATTGTTCACGTAAACCTAAATTTTTTCTTCCATCAGTGTATTTATGATATTAGCTAAATCTTGATAAAATTTAAGATTAATACAATGTGCAAATTTAGCTAGACCCTCTAAACATTATAGGTAAAACTTGACTATTTGGTGCTTGTTTTAACATTCTAAAATATGTTGTAAATACAATACTTGTTATTTCAGTTAATATTTTTTGTTCTTCAACTTTTCAAGCTCTTTTTCAACAGCTTCTAATTTTTTACTTTTTTCACGTTTACTCAATGAAAGTATACGTTGTTGATGGCTCATTAATTTTTTTTGTGTCATTTCATCATCACGTTTTTTATCAAGATCAATATCTTTTATTCTCAATGACAATAATACTTTAACAAGTTCAGTATGAACCAAGTGACCACGTAATTTAATATATTGGTTTAATTTACGAATAATAACAAGTGATAATTTACCACGTTTATTATCTTTAAATATATTTTTTACACAATTAAATACTTTTTCACGAACTGATGGACGTTTATTATCCAAAAATGATACCAAAAAATTAGCTAAATTTGTTGGATAGTTGAAATAAAATATGGATGTGTTACTAAAAGATCACTAATACTTGTTTATGTTATTTCAGAGAGAGTTATTTCTGGTAATGTAAATACTCTTCTGTCACCTTTTTTTTTTCTCAGCTTATGACATGTTACCCATTTTAATTGACGTATTCTATTTTGTATAATTAAATCTTTTTCTTAATCATTTGTTGTTTGTGGACTCATGTAGATAGATTAAATATGATAAATTTGTTATACTTTTAGTACTTGTGTTACTTGTCCAGATGGTAATGTAATATTGCTTGACGGTGGCAATACTTGTAATTGAAATATCTGGATTAAACAAAATTTAATTAAAAAATATATTTCACCAATAGTAATGTAAAATTTAATAAATTAATCCAAATGATTAATGATATTTACAAAATTAATTTAAGATCCAGAAATTGCAAAAAGATTTTTATCTGTAGTCATATTAACTGGTAAATTATCTTGAATACAATTAAGCTCTTTATGTAATTCTTGATTAAGTCCAAAGTATTCTCTAAACCAGCAAGTTGTTGTAGTTGATGTTGTTGTTGTTGTTATACCTTGATGACATTTTTAAGCTTTGACAACCACAATAATGCCATTCTAATATTTTCTTCAGTTATATTTTTATTATTATATATATTTATCACAACATTTTTTAGTTATTTGTGCAACTGAAAGAATTAAATCTTAATCATTAACAGATAAATTTAATATATTAAATCAGCAATTTCTTGAATTGTTTTAAAATGAATGTAATTTGTTTCTGGTGATGTTATTGTGTTTTAACCATTGTATTTATTGCCCAAGATGCCCAACTTGTATTATCATTTAAAAATTCATGTTCACTTGTTATTTCTCCTTTTCTAAATACACAAATATATAATATAAATAATATAAATAATTAAATTAGAATAATACAAATAATAATAGCAATAAATAACATAACATAACACAACATACTTGTAAAATACTTCCCAATCTAGCGGATTTACTGAACGATTACGAAATTCAGCAACAAGTCTTTTTCTTTTTGCTCAACATTACCACCAAGACTTGTTATACCAAGATCAAGACCACCCAATAAATTATCATTACTACTTGATGTATTTATTATAAATTATTATTATTATTATTATATTAATTTATTTAGTAAATATATATTGTTTTTATTACATATATAGGTATATATTTTTTTTTTTGACGTTTAACGTGACAGTTCAACGACGTATTCTGGTCTCTGGAGGTTATGAAAAATAATAAAATAAAATTCTGCAGTGCAGCCAATATGGCATCACCCTTGTAAAGTTTTATACCATACCAACTGAACGAACAAAATGTAGTCGATTTGAGAAAAACGAAAAGACCGTAAATATCAATTATGCTTTAGATATATATTACTGCAACGGAAAAATCTGATTTTTTTTTTAAAAAAAAGCTCGACATCGATTTATGGGGGGGTCCTCCTGGGGACCCCCTCGTGGCGAGGGTCACGGTTTATGCCATTCTACGGCTCTTCGGTAGATTCAGTTTTAGCTCTCTCGTTTTGGCTAGTTTCGCCGAGTCAAATAAAAGTAAAATAAGGGACTTAGAATTTTTTTTAAATTTTTTTTCTAATTTTTAGATTATTATTAATTGAAAAGTAAAAATTATCCTAAGTCCCTTATTTTACTTTTATTTGACTTGGCAAAACTAGCCAAAACGAGAGAGCTAAAACTGAATCTACCGAAGAGCAGTAGAATGGCATAATCCAAGATAGGGCATGACCCTCACCGCTGGGTGCCAAGAATCTGAATTTACCGATTCCCCGAGGCACTACCGTGCCTCTTGATTACCGCAACGAAAAAATCTGATTTTTTTTTTTAAAAAAAGCTCGACATCGATTTATGGGTTCATTACCAAACCTCAGCATCCTCATTCAACTCTATCATATTTTAATTGAATTTCTAAAAGAATAGAAACGGAAGGGGACAAAATATTTGATGTATAATAAGGCACGGTAGTAGTAGTTAATCAGCTCATCTCACGCATATTCTCATCGACACATATATATTTCTTTCTCATACTTGACTCAAGGCACTACCGTGCCTCTTGATTTATGCACAGTCCTATAAATTTACAGTACAAAAACTTGAATTTTAATGTAAATTTACATTAAAATCCAACTATTGTACTGGAAATTTGAAGTATTGTGCGTAATACTTGATTTTTACTGTATATTTTTTGAAGAAACATGAAATTTCATGCACATTCTAAGTATATATGCAGAATTTCAGACTAACATTTTTAACAGTGTACTTCAGCAGTAAAATCAGATCGTGAAGCAAATTTTGGAGGTAATTAACCATTCGCGATCGAATATCTTCTAAAAAAAAAAACTTTCGAAATTCATGATTTTTTTTTTTAAATTTTCGTAATTGTAAAAAGTACAAATCTCAATTAAATTCAGTAATTTCGAGTGAATGGTTTGGTGATATACAAATCAAAAAGTGGGTTTTTCCATTTACGGCTGTGTTAAATTGGTCATCTTTACTTCACTATCGAAAAATCCGAAAAAATTCTACCGAATAGGGGAATATTCTAGCTAGCGATTGAAAAAAAAAATGACAAAATCGAGGAGAGGGAACTCGTATTTACACTCAACCTTGAGGCAATACCAGCGCTAATTTTGGTGAATAAATGAAAGGGATATCCTAAGGGAAGTCCTATCTTTTTTTACATAGGATGATTCATGGTTGCTATAAGACTCCTAATGAATTTCCCATTAAGGTTGAAAGTAAATCGCACCGGTGGAGGAAGTTTGGTCCTGAGAGGGTGCGCATCTACATATGGTTATAAAAAATATTTTCAGTACCTCTCTGTCCAAAATATATTCACTATACTGGCAGGTTCTTGGTAGTATGGGTGTATGTAGTCTATCTGGATAGACACACACATACTACCATAGCCAAGAAACATGAGACAGCACGAGAGAATGACCGCTAATGATAGAAAATTTTGATTCTCATAATTGAATATCTTTTAAAATCCACGGTAGAAAATTATCATTAGGGCTTCATGCGGTACGAGACGAGACGAGATTCAGCGAGTCTCGGTATCGGTCTCGCTCGTTCGCACCAGGTCTCGGTCTCGGTCTCGTCTCGGTCTCGTCTCGCAAGTATCGCCGGGTCTCGTTTTTAATACTAATATTTTTTCGTTAAGTAAAATATAAAAGAATAGAAATGAAATGATTGAATAATATATAAATATTTTATTAAAAATTCATATAAAATAAAAACAATTAATATTATATTATTTAATATTTTAAAATAAATAAAATATTTATAAAAAAAATATTTTTTTATAAATTATAATTTTTTTATAAAAAAAATATTTATTTTAAAATATTGAAATATTTTAATTAATATTTTATATCAATAAAATTGATAAAATAAATCATACAAAATTATAACATAATTTAATAATTTTTAGAATTTTTAAAATAATATTTCCGAAAAAATATAAAAAGAAAGAATGTTCGAAGTTGAAACTTTAAATTTTAAAAATCAATGAAGTAGTTGGACAATAGTCTTTAGAAATTTCATAAACAAATAATAGATTTTTTTCTTTTATTCTCTTCATTGATATGTATTTTTCCCTTTCCACGAAGTAAAATACTGCTTTTAAAATATCAGATACAAAAAATATCAGTTTAGGAAAATATAATTGGCGTAACTTTACAATTTTCATAGGTACATAAGGCTTGTAGATATCTCGTTGTGACTGTAGCGTCAATGTCTTACTGTGCAGTGTCTTACTGTGCAGTATTGTACTGCATAACAGTTCTTCTTTTCAATACGATTCGTTACGAGAAAAAAAAAAAAAAAAAAATTCGATCTAAAATTTTCAAAGTCTCGCGATACCAGCGAGACTTTTAGTCGATACTCTCGGTCTCGGTACCGCATGAAGCCCTAATTATCGTTAAGGGCTTAAAAAATTCGTATTGTAAAGAAGTACAAATTGATAGTAAATTAAGCAAAATCCTATAGAAACTTTTTCAACTACAGAAGAAAGTATGTGTTACTATACACTGAGAGAAAAAAAATGTTATTTTCACGTGACATCAAGTTTTACCGGACTCAATAGCCAATCCGAATAAAGAAACATTGTTTTTTTATTTATTTTCACGTGATGTTAACGTGAAAAAAGCGTTAAAAGCCTTTCACGTGAATTCCAAGTAGGGCTTCATGCGGTACCGAGACCGAGAGTATCGACTGAAAGTCTCGCCGGTATCGCGAGACTTTGAAAATTTCAGATTGAATTTTTTTTTTTTTTTTTTTTTCTCGTAACGAAGAAGAACTGTTATGCAGTACAATACTGCACAGTAAGACATTGACGCTACAGTCACAACGAGATATCTACAAGCCTTATGTACCTATGAAAATTGTAAAGTTACGCCAATTATATTTTCCTAAACTGATATTTTTTGTATCTGATATTTTAAAAGCAGTATTTTACTTCGTGGAAAGGGAAAAATACATGTCAATGAAGAGAAAAAAAGAAAAAAAATCTATTATTTGTTTATGAAATTTCTAAAGACTTTTGTCCAACTACTTCATTGATTTTTAAAATTAAAAGTTTCAACTTCGAACATTCTTTCTTTTTATATTTTTTCGGAAATAATATTTTAAAAATTCTAAAAATTATTAAGGGAGTTCGAACGAAAAAAGTACAAACAAGAAATGTGACCTAGTGGGCCCCTCAATGCTATGGTAAAAATTTATAAAATTTTATGCGGCACTCTTCACTTTTTTCTGCGTAGACGGTCCTGTTTTCTACCAATACATGTGCGGTTGTGTGTATTTACATGCACACAAACGTATTTTGTTACCTCCACTCCTTCACTCTTTGACTTTTTTTTTTTTTTTAAACAATGATTGTTTAACTTTCTAGCAGGTAACTTGAATTTTTTTTTTTTCTATAATTATTCTAAGATTTTAAAGTTTCATACAGATAGTTTTTTATTTAGGTGTGAATTTAAGAACACGGTAAAAATTTGATATATATTGTTTTTTTTTTAACATTTTTCGACTTTCCCGTAAACGTACACGTTAAAAGTTATTGACTTTAAACATTAATAACTATTTTACTAGCAGGTATAGACTTCTGAAATTTTGGCATAAGATGGATAACTATTTCATAAACCTACTCTAAAAATTTAATGAAAAGTTAAATAGAATCGAGTGTTGTTTGAACTCCCTTTGTATGATTTAATTTATCAATTTTATTGATATAAAATATTAATTAAAATAATTCAATATTTATTTTAAAATATTGAATAATATAATATTAATTGTTTTTATTTTATATGAATTTTTAATAAAATATTTATATATTATTCAATCATTTAAAGATTGAATAATATATAAATAAACCAATTGGTTTCCATTCTTTTAAACCATACTTAACGAAAAAATATTAGTATAAAAGCAAGACCCGGCGATACTTGCGAGACGAGACCGAGACCGAGACCTGGTGCGAACGAGCGAGACCGATACCGAGACTCGCTGAATCTCGTCTCGTCTCGTACCGCATGAAGCCCTAAATTTCCAAGTTTTTTTCCTGAGATGTCAAATTATAATAACGTTGGAATCACGGGAAAGATGCTTGAGTCAAATGATTCAGTTAAAATCTAGCCCGAGATGAAAAAATTGAGGTATTTTGACGAAACACACTTGTGTTTGATACTTGAAATTGTGTTTCTGAGCGCCCTTAAAAGTACTTTTCGAATAACGATTGAAAAGTATTTTTAGCAGGATAATTATGTTTGACGAGTATTTGAAATACAATTGTATCCGGTTAAAATACTTGCTCGGGATACTCAAAAATACAATTGTATCCGGTTAAAATACCTGTTAATTATTTGAAAAAAATAAATCCAACAAGAGTGCGTTTTACATATATATTTTTTCACATAAATAGTGATGCCGCGATAGACGAGAGAACTCGAGACGAGACGAGAGAGAGGTGACGAGAGACGATAAAATTCGAGACGAGAGACGAATTTTCTCTCGTCGCGAGAGACGAGACGAGACGAGACACCGATGTCGATATGCGAGAGAAAAGTCGAGAGATAAATAATTTAGTTCTTGTTTTTATTTTTTTTTAATTTATATATATTTTCAATTTACTTATATATACATTTCTGACCCATTCTATATTACTTGTTGTTAAAGATTTTTTTTTGGTTCAGGGATTATACTTTAGACACTTTCATAATTTTGTTTAATCTATTATAACAAATTTTTGATTTTTTTTCATCAATGTTGATTATAATATTATTTATATTGCTTCTTGTTTTTTTGTAGTACAGTAGATAACACATATTTATTCTCCATTTTATATTTGTTTTTCGCAGAAAATTACCGGAATAACCAAATAATATCTAAGCATAAATAATTTGTATTAAAAAATTTAAAAAAAATTTATAAAAAAATCGAAGTAATGAATCTATTATTTATACTGTAAATAAAACTACTAAGAATAAATTTTTGACCGAGAGAAGACGAGACGAGACGAGAGATAGCTGACGAGAGACGAGAATATTCGAGACGAGAGACAAATTTTCTCTCGTCACGAGAGACGAGACGAGACGAGAGACGATTTTTTAAAGTCGAGACGAGACGAGAGAGAGCAGACTCTCGTCTCGTCTCGTCTCGCGGCATCACTACACATAAATTCGTTTCTACCCGGGGTTTGATCCTACGTTTTCCTAATTACTAAACCTACACTCTACCGCGAGACCATTTTTACAAGTTAATAAAATTTGAAATTTTGTTCACATAAGCTACGAGGTTTATACAAATATAATTTATTGAAAAAATTAAAAAAGAGATTCACTATCGTTATTTTAGATAACGACTCGATTTATTTGACTATACATTCTTTCCTAATCAACATTTGCCATAATTAATTATAGTTAAATAGCTATTGGCAAATGTATGTAAGGAAAAGATGTGGTGTCCCCAGCATGATTACTAGAATAAATTGGAAATGTTAATATAAGGATAGAAATATTATTAAATAATTATTAACAAATTAACAAATAAAATTAAAGAAATATATGCTAATAAATTAAAATACCAAGGACAAGCAGTGGCTAAGGAAAAAATAGAGCTAAGGAATTAATGTAGCCAAAAAAATTATGGAGTAAGCAGCATTAATTTCTTAGCTTTATCTTTTTCTTAGACATTTTTATTTTCAAAAAATAAACCACATGTATTTTATTTATTTAATAAATTTTTACATTTTCGAAGTTTTTTAACTCACAAATTTATTTTTTTACATAAAAATAATACAAGCTCCTTATGTAAGTAACATTAACTATCGTGGCTCATCGGATAACGCGTTTGCTTCGCACCCCGCGATCCCAAGTTCAAACCCCGCATTAGGCCAAAAAAACAAATTTGTTTCCTGTTAGTTTAAGGTAAAAAATGACTATATCGTTTGTTTTCAGTTCTTAGTTTCTGTGATTAAAATAATTAATAAAGCTGTTTAATTTATTATATAATAATTTTTTTTTTTTTACGTGATCTCAAATTCAATGGAAAAAAAGACAAAACAATTTTATTTTAACGTAACTCATAGTATTCATAACTCGAAACTGGATTTATTTTCACGTGATTCTGACGTGAAATTATCATTGTTAAAATATTTGACAAAAAAAAAAAAAATTTATTTTTATGTGACACAAAGTTTTTTATTCGAGAAATGTATTTATTTTCACGTGGTTCCCCAGTGAAAAGTCATTTGTTTACGTTACGTTATTTCAACCTTGCGATCACGTGAATTTTACTGAAATGGTCTCTCGGTCCGTCAAAACTTGATCCATCACGTGAAAATAAATAAATTGTCAAATAAAAATAACTGTTTTTTTCTCTCAGTGTACATATGCATAGCCTTTTTTCCATATTTCAACTCGATTTTTAAGCACTTTGCGCATTCGTAGGAATTTTTTCCATATTTTTCCCGTAATCGTGAGCAAATTTCCTACGAAAAACCAATTAAAAAATGGGGTGTCTCGGATATCGTAATCTTGTTAAAGAGATTAAAATTAAAAAAAGTCTGTAAGCTCTATTAGAAATTATATCAAAAATTTTCCTTATTTTATCCTTTATCTGTCTAGTTTTTGGTCAAGCCATCTGCGTTTTTCATTAAATGGCTAACCAGGTTTCTTGAACCTGAACCGGGCTTTCCATAAGAACCCATGTATAACCTCCAAAAAGTAGTCCAAAAGATAATTATTAAAAAATTTGAGCGTGTGTAGTATTATTTCATAAATCTACTCAAAAAATTTTAAGGGTCTATCTGCGTTTTCAATCTGTGCTGGAAATCTCTCAATCAAAAGAACTTTATAAAAATAATAATTACCAATAACAAATTAATAAATAATTGCTGTTGATGAAAAATCTAATGAATAATGATAGATATTAAAGATATTTTTTTCATCATAATAATAATTGATTGGACAGCAAATGACAATGTTCAAGATAGTATTTTTGAATTTTTTCTTAATTTCAAAGATATTGAAAATTTAGTACTTGACAATATTTAAACTATTACGTATGTATTTTATTTTGAAAGTATGCTTTAATTTTATTATAAATCGAGTCTTGAAATTGTTCAAATTAACTAAGTACTGATTTAGGCAGATATTGTAAGTTTTTATTAACACACACAGTTACAAATACATAATTATAATAAAAAAAGTGTATCAGTGGCTTATAATTTTTTGAGTGATATGATCACTGTAGAGTAACGATTCTGGCAAAAATGTAGTAGAATATACAGGATGTCTCGTAAGTCGCGCATGCCAGGTATACCACGAGATTGAACGTGAAATTTTAAATAGTACGTGTTTTCAAATTTTGGGTCTACGACGCTTTGTGCCCGAGTTATTAGCGTTTTAAGTTGACCAATGAGAATCGAGCGTCGATAATTATCATCATTATGGCGTCTGAACCCACGTGTGTGCTTACGCGCCATGGATTAAAATGTTTTTGTTTTTTTAATTAATTCAAAATTCGAACGCCAGATAGAGCTAAAGCATAAATTCGCATTCGGACGAATGCGCAGCTGCATACTCACACACACAAAACTCACACTAATTATGACAAAATAATCACTTATAATTTAAAATCACATTTATATTTTTGATCACATTATGTGATTTATTTTTTGATCACATTTTAATTTAAAATACTTTTATATTTTTTTCATCACATTATGTGATTATTCTATCAATGAATGGGGATGAAATTCAGGCAGACACGTCTACCTTAAATTAAGGTAGACGTGTACCTTTCGAGGTAGCTACAAGTAGTTTTAGAGAAATTAATTTTTTTTGTATAAATATAGTGTCTACCTCAATTTCACCCCCTAGAACACGACTTAGGGGGATGAAATTTTCGTAGAGGGTTAGTATTACATCGATGATGATAACGGTAAAAAAATTTCTAAATTTACTAAACCAGTTTCCCAAAAAAAAAAAGCGTCAAAAAAGTGGAAAAAATTTTTTTTTTTTTACTCCAAAATATTAAAATCTTAATAACTTTTTTATTTATAGACCAGAATTATAACTAAAATATCTAATAGATACAGAAAAATCCTAACTAATTTGTAGTGAAGAAATTAATATTTGTAGTTGAACGGTTTTGCCGTGAAAATTAATTCTCTCATATAATACATTAATAGAATATTGCGTAACTTTTTTATTTATAGACCAAAATTGAAACTAAAATATCAGATAGATACAGAAAAATCCTAGCTAAATTGTAGTAAAGAATTTAGAATTTGTAGTTGAACCGTTTTGCCGGGAAAATTAATTCTCTCATATAATATCTTAATAAAATATTACGTAACTTTTTTATTCATAGACCAAAATTATAACTGAAATAACACATAGATACGGAAAAATCCTAGCTAATTTGTAGTGAAAAAAATTAAAATTTGTAGTTGAACGGTTTTTGCGGGAAAAATAATTCTCTCATAAAATACTTTAATAAAATATTGCGTAACTTTATTATTTATAGACCAAAATTGAAACTAAAATATCAGATAGATACTAAAAATCCTAGCTAATTTGTAGTGGAGAAATTAGAATTTGTAGTTGAACCAGAACTTGGGTTTTTCTGTATCTATCTGATTTTTTAGTTATAATTTTGGTCTATAAAGAAAAAAGTTACGCAATATTTTACAAGGTTCAATTCAACAAATAATTCTTCACTACAAATTAGCTAGGATTTTTCTGTATCTATCTGATATTATAGTTATAATTTTGGTCTATGAATAAAAAAGTTACGTAATATTTTATTAAGGTTGTTTTCAAATGAAATTCCCGTAATTTAATTTTCGATTTTTTTTTTTTAATGTTTAAATAAAATAATTATCTATTTGGTGGAATTTTTCGTAATTTTCCTCTGCGTCAAAATCCAGATAATTAGTGTCAAAGTTGACAACTCTAACACGCAAGCATATGGAGTATAGGTACGTTTGCGCTTGTACTTTTAAAACTCTTAATTTAAATTTTGATTTTTTTCTACAGATTTGTACACTTCACAAATACGAAATCAATGAAAAAAAAATTATCCATTTCCTCAGTGCCGTTTAAAAGATATTGGCTAATTACTTTTTAAATTTACGGGTTTCAGCCGGCTGAATTACATTGAAAATTTGGGGTACGTTTCAATACCGCAAAAACGGTTCAACTGCAAATTCTAATTTCTTCACCAGAAATTAGTTAGGATTTTTCTGTATCTATTAGATATTTTAGTTATAATTTTGGTCTACAAATAAAAAAGTTATCAAGATTTTAATATTTTGGAGTAAAAAAAAAAAAAATTTTTTCCACTTTTTTGACGCTTTTTTTTGGGAAACTGGTTTAGTAAAAATTTTTTTATATTCTTTACGAGTTGCTTTTTTCTTATTATAAACAAAAAAGTTATGCAATTTTAATATTATTGCTCCAAAAAAAAAATTTTTTTTTTTTGTCATCATTTTCCATCTTAAAATTAAAATTCGTTAAGGTATAACTTGCCAAAATGAAAAATAGTCTGAGGCTCATGAAATTAATAATTTAGATAAATGAAATAATAATGCATCTTTTTGTCAATTCAGTTTTTATGTTATAATACTTTTTTTTTTTTAATAATTATTCAAAGTTGACATAATTTAGAGAGGTTAAACATGGGCTCTTATGGGAGGAGGTGTTAGAAAATATCTACGAACTTAACAAAACAATACTTGTTTTAGTCTCACCTATCCCAAAAACTAATAGATAATAAAAGAAAAAATAAGGAATTTTTTGATATCAGGATGAAATGGGCTTATAAGACTAAATCTCACGTAATTAATAAAAATATAAGCTAAAAACACGATTTTTAGCAATTTTATGAGAACAAGTATTGAGGCTCTGGCAACAGCGCATTGAAGCGGGAAAATTTAAACAGCAAATTTAGCAAAATTTAGCATCCATGTTTAGCTTTTACACAGCATACACACACATACATTCATGAAATAGATATTAAGATGGCGTCAAGATCAGTGTTGCAAACTGACAAAAAAAGCACTATTGCCGGGGTCATTACGAGAAAATAAAAACTAATTAAAATTGTTTAAATTACAAGAATATGATTTATTATGCAATAAAATAGACGAAATGATAAGATTCTCTAGCAAAAAGTATTATTAATAAGCCACAAACCACCGAGAAAAATCTATTTTTTTAGTTATTTGGGGTTGGCAACGCAAAAACTATCCATGTAAAAGCATAGGCAGTATATTTAGCAAGGTCTGTAGATTAATAGACGGCTGGGATAAGGTCGTCGCATGACTCAGTGCGCATGCGCGGTCAGCCATGTTTGATGCTATTCCCCACTCCTAATGTTCACCACACAATGTAAACAAACAGTGTATGGCATGTCAAAAAAATTTCAACATCAAAATTTAATCATTTATTTATTGAATAAATATTGTACGTCAACGTTGTGCGATCGGTTGCTTCCCCCAGAGATTTAGATCATCGTCGAAAATGATCTACTGGTGCTGGTGTGAGCCAAATAAAACCATGCTCAACGTTATGTGAGGTAAGATTATTTCTTCACATGATTTTCTTTTTCCTGATCAAAATTATCACATGATTTTCTTTTTCCTGATCAAAATTATTAGTTTACTAGTTAAAAAATATTGATATTTACAGATATATTTATAAAGATCCAACATAATGAATCTCAATATGAACAACATCGTCAGGATGGCTCAAAAAAAATTAAAACCAAATGCAGTACCAACTTTGTTTGGTGATGTTTTGATAGATTTTTTAAGTAAAATTCACCAAAATACAAGTGACGTGAGTAAGAATAAACATTGAATTTTAACTTATATTAAAGTTGTCTTGATAAAAAAATATTAATAGTTATTTTTTTTTTAGAACATGATGTTAATTAGACTTCATGTGAATCACTAAAGCAGTTGTCAACAACAAACTTAGGTGAATCCTTTTCCAGACCATTGCTTGATGTGATCATAGATAAATATACCACTGACAACAAAAAGAGTTTATTCAAGTTACCAAAGTCTAATAATACCAAATGTTTACCAAGTGATGAGCAGCAGATTGAATTGCCACTAGTAAACTTGGATAAGGATCATTTAGTATCAATTCTTGCTGATGAATTACAAGCAGAAATAATAAAAAAATATAATGAAGGAGTTATTAAATTTAATTTCATGCTTCAAAATCAACATTGTCTTTATCACCACGAAATTTCGAGTTTAAACTAGGAAGTAGAAAGCTTAAAAAAAATAAATATTAGTTTAGACTGCGAATTACGAGTTGAATAAGAAAAAAGGATACTGTCAGAAAGACAACGAGAAAAAATTAAAAACAAGTTTAACAAGCTTCTTAATGTATTCGGAAAATTGTCCATTTTTAAAAAACCTTTTAATTGAGTTATTTTATTCACTTATTTATAGTATGCGACAGGCAAAAGCCTACTAAAGCCAGAAAAATATATTTTGTTGTCAGATAAAAAATTGTATTCGATTATTTTATTTTTATATTGAAAAAGAAAAAATTATATTATTCTTCTTCTTCTTTTGTTTCACTTTTTTACAACTATTTATATTAAACTGTCTGATAACTTTGTCAATTTTTCAGAATATTTAATTAATTATTGATTAAAAAAAATTAAGTGTTAACTTCTTGTTGTATACTGTTTCTGTAATAGACCAGATGTAAGCTATAAAGATGGTTTAAATAATGCGCGCCTAAAAGTCGGCCATGTTTGATGCTTGTGCGACGACCTTATCCCAGCCGTCTATTAATCTACAGACCTTGATATTTAGGACACGCCCCCAAAAATTTTGGCAAGTTATACCTTAACTACAAATTACTACAAATTCTACGAAAGCTATTGGACCTATTTATCACTTTTTTTCTTTAATTTTCTACGAAAGTACATTTTAACTCTTTTTCCACCCTTAATTTTTGAACTACAAATTAAACCCTTTTCACTACAAATTACTACAAATTTCAACGAACGTATTGCCCCTAATTTCATTGCTCTAAGTCAATTTTTGAAGAAAGTATCTTTTAACCCTTTTTCCACCTTTGATTTTCGAACTACAAATTAAACCCTTTACACTACAAATTACTACAAATTAAGACCTTCAAAATGAACTTTACTAGAAGTTTCTACAATAAAGTGGGGTGCTAGGTTCACGCAGCTTCTACAGGGTTCAAACTCCTCAGGGTAGTTCAAGGGAGATCGATTTTTCATATTTACGTGAAACGTTCCCGAAGTCTAAAAAAAAAAACAAAAAAAATTCTAGTTTGGGGCACCGGTTCTTCTACGCCCCTGATTTGGACGCTAGCTCGGATGCCAGTTTCAGCGTCATAATTTTTATTGGACCACATTTTTTAGCCTACTTTATTACGAATTTTATCTACTTAATTACAAATGTTATATTCTATTAGTATAATGTTTATTTGCAATCTAACATTTTTTGCTTTGTGCATAATAGATTTTGTTGTGCAGCGCAACAATGTTTGTAGTCCAACAAAACTTGCAAACCGTGTAAGAATTTTCGTATTGCATTACGACAATTTTTATTTCTATTATATATTATGTTAGTTTAACAAAATTTGTCATGCTTCAAAAAAAATTGATAAACATAGAACAAAATTTGTTATGCTTCAAACAAAAAATGTTGAACATACAACAATTTTCGGATTTAGTTTATTAATTTTTATTACAAGAGCGACCCCGCGACTCCGGCGCGTGGTTGTATATATTATTGTGTATATGTTTATTAATACTATTTTCTTCATCATAATTATAATTTTTATTAATCCCAAGAAGTACATTTCTTATCTGTCATTTCCATGAATTACTATATTTATTTCAAGTTAATTATCAATATTATAATTATCTTAATGAACAAAAATATCATTTGATCTAATTATAAACAATTATTAAATCTTTTAGTCGTGTCGTTGTTCAATCAAAGTATTAAAGTCATATTACAGCTTTTTATAAAGTCAATTGTATATTATTGTATTTGATGAAAAAATATAAGTAGCAATCATACGTAGCAACCACACACTAACTTTTTCTATTTGTTTACTTATTTATATAAACATTTATACTATTTATATAATATTTAAATCTATATCCCGAGATGAAAAAATCAAGTATTCGAATAGTATTATTGATATTTTATAGTGTTTGAATTATATCCGGCGATGTTTATGAGGTATTGTGAGAATACTTATGAGTATTTTCGATATTTTGGTGGTATTATGAAAGAAGTAAATGAAGAGCTCGAATATCGGTTCTCGGATACAATTATCCCTGACAGGTATTTTAAATGTTTGGGTATTTTAAAAGTCTTTGAAAAGTATTCTGATACTCCAGTTTTTGGACTTAGAAAAATTTCAATATCATAGCACCGTATTATATAATAAACTCCAATTATTTTTAGAGTTAAATAATTTATTTATGAATTAATTAATAATTATTTAATAATTTTTTCTATTCTGTAGCAACGTGTTAGTTAGTATGAGAGAGAAAATAATAAAATATTAGTTATAAACAAATGCTAAATATTTTTTACCAATCACATCACGAATAAAAAGCGGTCAAGTGTCCTTTTTATATAAGGAGAGATTCCACATAAAAAAAGTTTTAAAACCATATTAAATTTTTTTTTTTCAAAATTACAAAATAAACTTTCATTATGATAATTGAAAATAAGAAAGAAAATAATTGTGGAACAAATTAATTCGAATTACGATGCTTTGATTTATTTTTCATATTCATTACCAAAGATTAAAATAAAAAATCTCTGCAGGTTATGTTTGTCATTTTCATGAATCATATTTTATTGTTGATGTAATTTGTTGAATATCAAGTTATGTTATTTATCTAGTTGCTCACAAATATTGTATAGTCTATAATTTATTTATTAAAATTTTATCGAAACCTGGCATTAATTTATTTATTTTTAAAATGTTAATCACACAAAAGCTAATCTCAACTGACAACTAAGGCAATCCCACACCATGCCATGTAGCTATACCGAGGCACACGAGCAAGACAGAGTCTTAAGGCATGTGGCCACTAGCATAGTTTTTCGACCAAGTTCTATGCCATAGCACTTGTGTCACTATATCTCACTAAAAATTTACTAGAAAACGGCCGCTGAGGACTATGTTGAAAAAATGCTGCACGCAGCATTTTCAGCATAGAACCGCTAACTTCACACTAGTTTTTTTGGATACAGCCAACATTAAAAAAATACAACAACAATGGTTACACTGAAATATAATAAAACTGGAAGCCGAACTTCGTGTCGCCGAGAGAGAAACTCAATGGTTGGCCTGTTGTCCTTGTCGGTACAGTCACGTCAACTATAATTGGTTGAGACTACTAAAATATAATGTAACTTTTATACCGTGTAGTACTAGTTTGTTTTGACGTTGACTGTACAAGATTTAATGTGCGCATGCGTGAGTGAGAGGGAAAGCCAACCAATATATTGCTATCTCTGGCGACACTCCGTGCATTGGCTAAGCATAGGAGTTCACCTTCCAGTTTTATTATATTTCAGTGAATGGTTAGCGTTATTAATAAATTTGTTTGTTTATATTTACACATGTATAATGATTGACTGTCAAAATATCAAATTGTCAACAAATAAGAAAGGTTATATTTTTATTTATTTTTTATGTGTTTCTAAGCAAGTTGGTACAGCTGAAACAATTTTAAAAAATGATTAAAACGCCGCCCTATCGCCGTCATATGTGAACTATTTCTGCCATATCGCTATGGCATAGAACTTGGTCGAAAAACTATGCTAGTGGCCACAAGCCTTTACCGATAATACCCGAAAAGCCTTACACTGTTGTGCAGCACGGTAAAGTTTGCCTTGAAACTGGATAGCTATTCTCGACATAGTTATCCCACCTACATCGGATAACATGGAAACGCTTGAAAGCGATATAGTCGTTTGATGGAAACCATTGAAAAAGATACAAATAAAGCCATAAATTAAGGTGAATTTCCACAAAATAGTTATCCCAGTCGCTCGGGATAACTTGCGGATAATTATGTCGAGAACAGCTATCCTGGGGTGCTATTCTTGGTCCCGTATTGCGGGAGTTATTCCCGCAATAACGATTCGCCGACAAGAAATGTTTGTCGCGATAGAAAAACATGAAGGCGCTTGTTGTTGCTTTCATGTGAAGCTGCCATAGTCGTATGCAAATGCAAAAATAAGGTAGAATTTACATGAAAGCAACAAGTGCCTTCATGTTTTTCTATCGCGACAAACATTTCTTGTTGGCGAATCGTTATTGCGGGACCCGCAATAACTCCCGAAATACGGGACCAAGAATAGCACCCCTGGACAACATTTATTAAGCAGCCGAACAAATATTATTGAGCAGCACAACGAATATTATTGAATGATAAAAATTGTTGTGCAGCTAAATAAAATTTGTTCAACGATACGACAATTTTTTTTGCAATACAAAAAAAAGTGACAAGATAAGATTTCGCCTCTAGTTTGTCGTGCTGTTGCAACAATTTTCATTATTTTTGTCTCTCCGTATACGTAATCAAAATAAAATTCAAAGTAGCATCAAAAAACTTAGAATCGGTTTCTACAAACGAAATACCGCAATTAGAAAGTTTCCGTTTGCATATTGCCATATATTATCATTGGACGATAATAGTTATCAGTGTCACGCCCAGAAACTAATCACCTCCAACCAACTCACAAAATATAAACATAAAGAAAATAGAGAGGATAAGAATAATTTAAAATTGATTTCGAACTGTTTTATGTTTTATCACTTGATAAACTATCGTTCAATATTCTGTCGTTGTGGTATCATCCTGCTGGTTTTTTCTAGCTAGCAACGAAATATACTTCTCGTTTGCATCTTCAAAGGGTAAATTTAGTTCCAAATGCAGTGACCAGGTCATGGAGGTCTACAAGGAGGGTAATCTCTCAAATTTTACTGAAGCTCACAGAATAGAGTAAGTACGTATTGTCACTAGTGTGACATCAGAGATTATCTACCTTATTAAACTCCATGGACCAGGTACACATGCGAAGGTATATAAACGTCAGAAAACTTTGACCCCGGGAGGTGCCGCGTAACTGAATTTACCTACGTCCGTTGGGCACTTACAAACCTGTAAAAATACGGTAGTTAATCGACGATATTCAAAAAAAAAAAAAATATCTTTCATGTCAACAAAAAATCAACACGTAGTCGAAAAAATAATTAGCACTTCATCCTTTCCAGAAATTCTTTTTCGTATTTGTTTGTTGCATTGTAATTTCAGCCATTCTGTGCTCAAGAAATAAATACTAAAAAACGATTATACGGTCTCCGACTATTCAATTCATGCCTGACTGATCGTGATTTTGCCAGGTTTTATGCTTAATATTCATGCTTTTTATTTCTAAAATATTTTGAAAAACTTACAATTTCTTATATCCGAAATGAAAACTGCAAGTCCACGCATGCCATCACCACGCACTGCCGGCATCTTGACTTCACACTACTGCTCGAACTACCTGATGATGATAAAATTAGTCCAAAGTTAACATTATTTTTATAATGATCTACTTTTTTTCACAAAATTTGCGCATCACCACTTCAAAGTACGTTTGAATAAATTTATTCAACTCTTTCATGAAGTAGTATTATCTTACATACCTGAACTTTTTTAAAGAGTGTTTATATTTGACTCTAGTTTTAAATATATGTCGAGCTATTGGTTGATTTTATTATCATTTACATAATAAAAAGAAGAAACTTTCGTAGAAGTAATTCTCGTAGACAATGAATAAAAAAAAGAAAGGGGGAGACAAATTAATATCTCGTCAACGACGAAGTTTTACAAGTGAAAATGATCACGATTTACTGTATATTTGCGATATTTTTTTAAGTTTATAACATTTATCAATTAATTTTTTCAAATCCATACGTCAAACGCACAAGTACCGTGAGTACAATTTGCCGGCTTTAGGAGTGACACGACCTAATTTTGACACAAAGTGAGAATATGTGTCAGACGCACGCGCATAGCTTATGTCAATGATTGAACGATTGCCAGTATATATATATACGGTTAGATTTTTTTTTTTATAATTTGATTTTTGTTTTTTAGGCTAAATTCACTCTGGAACCACGGAAAAGAGCACAAATAGCCAAATCCTATTGTTGACAACAATTCATTTCAAAGCAAACTAAGATGCACGATAATAAGTTAATAATCAAATTTGCTAACAATTCAATGGGTAAAATGCAATGAAAAAAAAAGATTAATATTGTAGGTTTATACGTCCACCGTCGTTTCGGATTTCTGTTGCAGTAAGCCAGTAAATGCAATTGTCCTTCAGTCAATTAGAGAATTAAAGGTATGGTACTATGGTTCAACCACGGTAAGATTCCGTTTCTTTCTTGCAGCACCCGTATTCACAGGGCATTACAATTTAGGGCTTTTTTCATCCACCGGTGGCGCTTGTGGAGCTTTTATATGTAAAATCTATATAAAAAAAATTTTATAAGCGCCATCAGTGGCAAAAGCTTAAATTATATAAATGCAGTACGGGTAGTCAATACAGGGTAAATTTTTTACAATTTAGGGCCTTTTTTTGCCGCTGATGGCGCTTGTAAAATTTTTTTTATATAGATTTCACATACCTGCAGTCCAATTCACAGGGCATTACAATTTAGGGCTTTTTTTCACCACTCACAGCGCTTGTGAAGCTTTTGTATGTAAAATCTATATAAAAAAAATTTTTACAAGCGCCATCATGCAAAACTAAAATATAAAAAGTACCAAATGAATTGCTACAAATCAAATACAGGGCATTACAATTTAGGGCTTTTTTCCTCCACTGGCGGCGCTTGTGACGATTTTGTATGTGAAATCTATATAAAAAAAATTTTAAAAGCGCCATCAGCGGCAAAAAAAAGCCCTAAATTGTATGAAATTTGCCCTGTGAATTGGACTGCTGGGGTGCATTCCTTTAATAAAAAATTTTTTTTCGTTTTGCAATTTCGCCCTGTAATACCGGCCAAAATTTTATAGGAAAAAGCTGTTTCGTGTAGTGGCAGTACTGGCACATGACATTATTTTTTTTGGCTTCCAATTATTAGATGGATAACTGCAGTCCAATTCACAGGGCAAATTTTTTACAATTTAGGGCTATTTTTTGCCGCTGATGGCGCTTGTAAAATTTTTTTTATATAGATTTTATATACAAAAGCTTCACAGCGCTGTGAGTGGTGAAAAAAAGCCCTAAATTGTAATGCCCTGTGAATTGGACTGCTGTTCAATGTTTATATCAAACTGAAATAAATAGAAAATTGACTTGTTGTGATTGTTTGTTATTGTCACATAGCTCATACCACACATTATCGTAAACTGTAAAGCCTGGAATATTGCATAGAGAAATTTATCACTTTTGTCGTTTTTTCTGTTTCTAGTTTTTAGTCGGTATTACAGGGCGAAATTGCAAAACGAAAAAAAATTTTTTATTAAAGGAATGCACCCATTCACCCGTATTCAGAGGATGTTCTCATTAGGGCTTTTTTTTTCCGATGGTGGCGTTTGTGAAGCTTTTCTATGTGAAATCTATATAAAAAAAATTTTGTCAAGCGTCATCAGCGGAAAAAAAAAGCCCTAATGAGTATTCACGAGGCAAAATTGTTCTCATTAGGGCTTTTTTTTTCCGCTGATGGCGCTTGACAAAATTGTCTATATAAAAATCTATATAAAAAAAATTCATTCAAAATCACAAAGGATGTTCTCATTAGGGCGTTTTTTTTCCAATGGTGGCGTTTGTGAAGCTTTTCTATTAGAGTGGGTATAAGCAGAGTCACGCCAACAGCGGGTTCAGGTCCGCCATATCGTGCTTTTTGTATAGAGTTGGTATAGGCACAGTGACTTCTGGGCTTTAACTTTTGCTATTGGCGTCACTCTGCTTATACCCCTCTATTTTCTATGTGAAATCTATATAAAAAAATTTTGTCAAGCGCCATCAGCGAATTCCGTGAATGCGATTGCTGTTATTAACCGGTTACTACCCAGATAACCATAACTGGTAAGACAATATGCTACTAGTAAATTACCGGAAATTTACTGATAAATACAAAATATTTCAAAAAACAGGTAAACGGAAAATTACTAGTAGATTACTGGTAAACATTTACCACAAATATTATTGGAAAATTACTGGTAGATTACTGGTAAACATTTACCAAAAATATTATCAGTAATCTACCAGTAATTTTCCAGTAATCATTGTGGTAAATAATTACCAGTTATCTACCAGTAATTTTCTGATAATCTTTGTGGCAAATGTTTACCAGTAATCTATCAGTAATTTTCCGGTAATCATTGCAGCTAAAATGATAAAGGTTTTCAGATCCAGATCTGGGGATCTTTATCAAATTATATCAAATTATATCAAATTATACCCACTCTATACGCTCCGTGCATACGCTCGGTGTGAATAGTGAACGAACACACCTAATATGTCAACATCCAACATAATATCTAATCTCATGAATTTATTAATATTCATTAATAAATCAACTCACGAAAAATGATTGTGTGTATTTTATTTGAATAATCTCAAAAATTACAATAAAAAAATGAGATAATAGACATGATATGTAGGCAAAGAGGGTTTTGACAAGTTCTAAGGAACATCATGAAATGCCAGGAAAAAAGATAGTTTAATTAGTTAAAAAAATAATAAATACAGTAATTATGAGATTATAATCACACAGATAATTTAACATCAATATCATAAAATAACTCAGTATCACAAATATATATTTTCCCTGTCGTTTTTTATGAGAAACGTATTATATTAATCTGGGAGACCTATTTGCCAAGTTGACCTCTTTCATCATATTAGCATACTTGAATATATTCCAGGCGAACTCGTGAGCTAATTTTCCAAAGAAGTCATAATATTAACTGTTAAATTATTTTCTCGTATAATGTTTTAATTCTATTAAAATTTTTTATACACGTTGATGAATTTATTCATTATTTATCGTGTAATAAAAAAAAACAGTTTGACAGCTGTGTACAGTGGTGTGAGTGAGAGTTTAACAGAGTTTAATAAATCATTTAGTTCATTTTATAAAAAAAGAGGTCACTTTCAACTATCATACACTTCTGTTAGTATGATTGTATGATACCCCGAAAATCGTCGAATTACCCATCACAGCAGTCCAATCATATATTTAATACTACTATATTGCGCTTAGGGTATGATTTTGTGCGCATTCATTACGGTAAAGACAATCTCAATAGGTGCTTTCTTTCGTGTATTTATTTTTTTTCCTGTTTATTTTTACGCATGCGCAATCGAATGCGCAATCAGAAAAAAGTCAGTTTGCAACAACGTAGGACATGAGGGGCTGGATCAGCAATGTTTTAATTTTTATTTTTTAAGAATTATTTGTTCGACGTCACTGTTCTCTCATCAAGTTTGCATGACAGGCGCATGTGCATGATCATGCGCATGAAAGTGAAAAAAAAATAAATACACAAAAGGAAGCACTTTCTGTCGCAGTCATACGCCTCGACAAAATTTTTTTTACGCATGTCCGAATAATCCGTTCGGTTCACACGTATACACAATGAATTTGTGTGCGTTGCCGAATGTTTCCGAGCTCCTACTCGAATAATAATTCGGACATGCGCAAAAGATTTTTGTTGAGCAGTATGACTGCGACAGAGAGATCGTCTGCACCGTAATGAATGCGCACAGCCCACTTATGGGAAAGCATAGGCGATGCGCAATATAGTAGTATTAAATATATGAGTCCAATTCACAGGGCAAATTTTTTACAATTTAGAGCTTTTTTTGCCGCTGATGGCGCTTGTAAAAATTTTTTTTATATAGATTTTACATACAAAAGCTTCACAAACGCCACCATCAGAAAAAAAAACGCCCTAATGAGAACATCCTCTGAATACGGCAGTCCAATTCCAAGGCATTACAATTTAGGGCTTTTTTTCACCACTCACAGCGCTTGTGAAGCTTTTGTATGTAAAATCTATATAAAAAAAACACTGAAATATAATAAAGCTGGAAGCCGAACTTCGTGTCGCCGAGAGAGAAACTCAATGGTTGGCCTGCACCCGTATTCACAGGGCAAATTTTATACAATTTAGAGCTTTTTTTTGCCACTGATGGCGCTTATAAATTTTTTTTTATATAGATTTTACATATAAAAGCTCCACGAGCGTCACCGGTGGATGAAAAAAGCCCTAAATTGTAATGCCCTGTGAATACGGGTGCTGTTGTCCTTGTCGGTACAGTCACGTCAACTATAATTGGTTGAGACTACTGGAATATAATGTAACTTTTATACCGTGTAGTACTTGTTTGATTTGACGTTGACTGTACAAGATTTAATGTGCGCATGCGTGAGTGAGAGGGAAAGCCAACCAATATATTGCTATCTCTGGCGACACTCCGTGCATTGGCTAAGCATAGGAGTTCACCTTCCAGTTTTATTATATTTCAGTGAAAAAAGAGAGAGGGAAAGCCAACCAATATATTGCTATCTCTGGCGACACTCCGTGCATTGGCTAAGCATAGGAGTTCACCTTCCAGCAGTCCAATTCACAGGGCAAATTTTTTACAATTTAGGGCTTTTTTTTGCCGCTGATGGCGCTTGTAAAAATTTTTTTTATATAGATTTTACATACAAAAGCTTCACAAGCGCTGTGAGTGGTGAAAAAAAGCCCTAAATTGTAATGCCCTGTGAATTGGACTGCACCCGTATTCACAGGGCATTACAATTTAGGGCTTTTTTCATCCACCGGTGGCGCTTGTGGAGCTTTTATATGTAAAATCTATATAAAAAAATTTTTATAAGCGCCATCAGTGGGAAAAAAAAGCCCTAAATTGTATAAAATTTGCCCTGTGAATACGGGTGCTGCTGTTTTATTATATTTCAGTGAAAAAAAATTTTTACAAGCGCCATCAGCGGCAAAAAAAAGCCCTAAATTGTAAAAAATTTGCCCTGTGAATTGGACTGCTGCCGCACCCGTATTCTCAGGGCAAATTTTATACAATTTAGGGCTTCTTTTTGCCACTGATGGCGCTTATAAAATTTTTTTTATATAGATTTTACATATAAAAGCTCCACAAGCGCCACCGGTGGATGAAAAAAGCCCTAAATTGTAATGCCCTGTGAATACGGGTGCGGATTATTAATTATCCGATTCATATCAACCTCAAAACGTCAAAATCTGTCAACTTTTATATTACTTGTTATACTTATATTTATCTCTTTACATCAATATTATTGCTAAAAATAAGTTCAATAATAATTTATTTTGAATAATATATCCATATACAGCCCAAATTTACGTTTGATATCGTTAATATTCTGTTTTTATTATCTCTGGCTTTGCTCTGGTTTTGCTCTGGCTATGGCGACAAAAGCGATATCATTTTCTTCTGGCTTAGCTCTCACCATTTCCGCCAGGGTTAACAGAGGAGTAATTGTGATAAATATTAGAAATAATTGTAATTATCATCATTGTATACTGGCCACCTCAGACAAGTAGCTGAAAGATAATGTAATTGTATAATGAAATTATATAATATAATTGTAAATGAAAATAAATTTTTTATTATCAACTTTTATCAAAATTATCTAAAAATACAACTCTTATTATGAATTTTTTTTTTTACTTTTTAAAAATAACAAAGTGACGTTTCATGCGTTACTTATAACTTATAAGTACAATATCTTCACCATCTTTTTCTTAATATGAAAGACCAGTTGGATTTAAAATTACATTTAGAAGATCACTGAATTTTAGATGGCTGTTAACTTCTTCGAAGATAATGTCAATTTGTATTGGTTGTGGCCACAAATAGCTTTCATTGTTCTTTACTGAAAAAAACAGATAATAAAATAATGTATAGTAAATAATGAATAAATGATAGTTTTAAGCAATAGTTTTTAAAGAAATATTGACTTACGGTGTAACTATAAGTCACTGAGATCATTTTTAAATAGTTTTGTGTTGAACTGCAGATAACCAAGACAATATGCTACTAGTAAATTACCGGAAATTTACTGGTAAATACAAAATATTTCAAAACACAGGTAAACGGAAAATTACTGGTAGATTACTGGTAAACATTTGCCACAAAGATTATCAGAAAATTACTGATAGATTACTGGTAAACATTTACCACAAATATTATTGGAAAATTACCGGTAGATTACTAGTAAACATTTACCAAAAATATTATCAGTAATCTACCAGTAATTTTCCAGTAATCTTTGTGGTAAATAATTAAAAGTTATCTACCAGTAATTTTCTGATAATCTTTGTGGCAAATCTTTACCAGTAATCTACCAGTAATTTTCCGGTAATCATTGCAGCTAAAATGATAAAGATTTCCAGATCCAGATCTGGGGATCTTTATCAAATTGTATTTTTCGAACATATTTTTTTTGTTGCTCATCTTGATTTTCCACTTTGCGTATAATAAAGAAAGAAAAAAATATGCGACACATATGATATTTATCAAGCTCGTATTTCCGAAAAAAAATCAGCATATCGAGTAATCAATATTATATTTATTTTACGAAATTGAATAAATAAATCTTTTTTATAAATTTTTCTATTTCTACAAAAATTTCTGGAATCAATTAATAATTAATATCATGTATACATAAAAATATTCCTTAGCTTAAAAATATTCCGTAGCTAAGGAAAAGATGTAGCTAAGAAATTAAGGTTGCCAAAGAATTATGTTTTAAGGAAATAATGTTACTTAAAATATAATTCTTGCAATAACTTAATCCTTTATCTTTCTTCTACTGCTTTTTCTTGGATATTTGCATTTTTAAAAAAAAATTTACATGTATTTTATTTATGAAATAAATAAAAAATGTCCAAGGAAAAGATGTAGCTAAGGAATTAGTGGGGGGGGGGGGGGCATAAGTGATATGTTCCCTTATTTATCGTTTTTTTCTTTATATTCAGTCACTTTTCTATATTTTCCTTTGTATTCACTGATATTTTCCCATATTTATCGTTTTTTTCTTTATATTCACTGATTTTTCTTTGATATTTTTCTATTTTTTTCTACATTGTTCTTTACATTTACTGATATTTTCCCATATGTATCGTATTTTTTTTCATATTCAGTGATTTTTCCTTGATATTTACTAGTATTTCCCTGATATTTTCCCATAATTATAAGAGTTTTCTTTATATTTAGCGCTTTTTTCTTTATATTCAGTAATTTTTCCTTCATATTTACTGATATTTTCCCATATTTATTGTTTTTTTTCTTTATTTTCAGTGATTTTTCTATATTTTCCTTCATATTTAATGATGTTCCCCATTTTTATCGTATTAGATTAAGGGACTTAGAAAGTTTTCGGGGAGGGGGAGGGTCTACCATGGTTGGGAGGGGTCCAGATAAAAAGCGAAAACAATAGGAAATTAAAATTCCCTAAAAAAAAAATTTACATGTATTATAAATTTATGATAAAATAAATAAAAATGTCCAAGGAAAAGCAGTAGCTAAGAAAAAGATGTAGCTAAGGAATTAAGGTTGCCGAAGAATTATGTTTCAAGGAAATAATGTTGCCAAAGAATTATATTTTAAGCAACATTATTTCCTGCATAATTCTAACAACTTTTATTTTTATGATAATACATGTAAATTTTATTTTAAAAAATAAAAATGTTTAAGGAAAAGCAGTAGCTAAAGAATTACAGTTGCCAAAAAAATTATATTTCAAGCTACATAATTTTTTTGGCAACTTCAATTTCTCAGCTACATTTTTTCCTTAGCTACTGATTTTCCTTGGACATTTTCATCCACTAAATGAATAATACTCATGTAATTTTATTTTTTAAAAATAAAAATGCCAAAGGAAAAGCAGTAGCTAAGGACAAGATGTAGCTTAAAAATTAATGTTCTTACGTAAAAATATTTCTCTACGCACTATCAATTGTGTGTTATGGCGTCTTTTACAAAATTAGTCTCAAAAAACAATTTGTAGAATGGTTTATCAGAAAGTATGTAGAATATTTCTGAAAACAGTTTGTCATTTTTGTTATAAATTTTATTGAAAAACTTTAGACGAAATTTTCTACAAATATTCCTGAAATCGATTAATAATACTATAATATAATTATAATATTGCTGTTTAAAATAAATAGTTATATCTATTGATTACCTGCAATGTGTTTAGAATTTCCTCGGGGAAATTTTTTTTCTCCTTCTACCAATTTTTTCTGAATGTCTTCGATTTTACAAAATCGGAGGAAATTGGAACAATCATTTTCGCCAAAATAACACGGTATCGCTTAGTATTTATTTTCTTTAAAGATATTTTTTGTTATACACACAGTAGAAAATTGAAGATGCATATAATTTTTTTTTCAATCATGATTAAAAATATAATTTAAATATAATTTGTTCAAATATGAATATACCCGAGGAACGAAGTTAATATATATCTTTATATACCTTTATATATTCACATATAACTTTATAAAATTTTATATAATTTTATATAATTATATTAAAATTTGTAGAATTTTTAAACTCTCTATATATAATTATATACAACTTTATACGGTTATATACAGCTATATATAATTTTATAAAGTTATATATAAATGTGTACAAAGTTGTGAACGATTTGTGTATAAGTATTTATAATTATATAAAGCTATATATTTCTATATGTAGCTGTATAAAGTTTCATATAGTTTTATAAAAGTATATAAACTTGTATATGAATATACGAAGATATTTTTACTCAAGGAACGATCGTTATAAAGGTATATAAAGTTATATATAGTTATATAACTTTATATACCTTCATAAGGTTATATATAGCTATATATAGCAGTATAAATAAGTTTTATACATGTACAGTTTTATATAATTATATTAACCTTTATAGAAAATAATATTTATAAATTAGTGAACCAAAGTTACAAATAATAATATAGAGCGAGTTCATATATTCGCTGGCTTCTTTAATTGGAATAATGTGTTCTATTCGGATTCCAACAGCATCATGAACGAAAAATGATAGGTTACTATCGAAAAAAAGGTCAATAAGTATAATAAGTATGTAAGCAAAGAAGGTATAAGGTAAATAGAGTTTACACGGAAAAAAAATTTCATCAAATTTTACTATGCTGCCACATTACCAAAGAACTATCTTTTGACTATTAAAAAATTTACTATCATTTTAACGAAAAAAAACAATTGTAGTTCTGAAAAATTAAAATGTACCATAGCAATTTTCTTACGTTTTTTTTTGCTATTTCCCGATGAAAAAATTACAACGCATAAAGAAATTTTTACAGAAACCATATTTACAATAATCCAGCCTAAAAATTACATTGCACCATAGCAAAAAATATTTTTTTTTTTTTTGCTTTGTATATTTATAAAATTTACTCTGCTGTTGTGGACAAAATTAAAATGATCCTCTGAAAATTTACAATGTCGCATAGTAATTTTAATAACTTAATAACATATTTAAAATTACAATGGGGCATAGCAAATTGATGACGGACTCAGAAATGTCAACTGCCCCCACTTTTTAGTCGACTGCGCAGGCGTGACTTTTGCTTGTTGATGTAAAGCAAATAAATTTTTGTATTCACATGCGTTATCGTGGCGCATCGGGTACTGCGTCGGGTTAGTAACCGAAAGGTATGGGGTTCAAGTCCTGAGCGTGGACAGTTTTTTATGTCTAAATTTTGCGTTTGACCATTTTAAAAGACAGTTACATATACATTTATACAATTTTATATACCTTTATACACTTGTATAAAATTTTATAAAAGTAATAGTTATTGATCTTTATATAAAACTTTATACAATTGTATGAAGTTTTATATAGTTATATAAAGTTTTATACAACCTGTTATATATAGCTTTATAAATAAAGTGGCAATATAAAACCATATATAACTTTATACAACTTTATAAAATTTTATATAATTATATAAAGTTATATATAAATTTCGTTCCTCGGGATATATATAATAACTATCGTAGCTGCCATCCTTACCGAAAAATTATTGGTAAATTACTGGTAAATATTCACCTTAAAGATTGCTAGAAAATTACTGGTGGATTACTGGTAAACATTTACCACAAAGATTATCAGAAAATTACTGGTGGATTACTGGTAAACATTTACCACAAAGATTATCGGAAAATTACTGGTAGATTACTGGTAGTGACTACTATAATGATTACCGGAAAATTATTGGTCGATTACTGGTAGCAGTTGCCACAAGAATTACCGGTAAATTTCTGGAAGTTTTCGTATTTAGTTACCGGTAATTTTCGTATTTAGTTACCGGTAATTTTCAGTAATCTACCGGAAACTGGTTATCTGATGTCTACCTAAAGAAGTTCAGATGTTAAAATGATATAAGATCATGCATGACACTGCTGTTGACAGCGTCTTAACAATATCCCAAGCACATACATTCATTATGATAATTTCCATGAATCGTGAATTATTAGGTATAAATATTGTATATTATCCAAATTGTTGTCACCGTCTTATCAATTTAAACAAAATAATTCAATAAACAATTATCACTGAATATGACAGACCATACACAAACCATTTGTTTTGATCAAGAAGACTAGAAATACAGGAGGACGAACTTGCCTCAAAAAACCGTTCCGCTATGTGATCGCCGCATAATTGAGGGGCGCTAGCAGTAACACGGTAACGTGCGCGACTTGTATTGCTTTTTTTTTACAATGCGCACAATACAAACATACTCTGACAAACACTAATAAAGCATTATACACATGATGATTGTCAGAGTATGTTTGCATTATCGTGCTTTTCGGCACCGTCGTATTAGCGCCCATCTCTGGCGATCTAACTGATTACTGAGCGAGAGATAGGGAGTAAGTCCTCCTGTATTTCTAGTCTTCTTGGTTTTGATTTGTTTATTAATAATAATAACAATATTAAATATAATATGGCGAATAATGCATGCGCGCGTCGATTTTTATTTTTCTCTTGCGTGCGTACGTGTAATCGTACGATTGCAAGTACGCAAACTTTGGTGTTTTCTGTGTGCGTTCGTACTAAATAAACAAGTGCAATATAATTCAAAGCATTATAAAGTATCACGAGTATCATTCGGTACATTTCTAAGCTCTGACTTAAGATGTTTGTAAAACCAAGATTGAGTACCATCATCATGTAATTTTCATTGTCATTTAAAATATATTAGTCATCAGAAGTTAGAGCAATATAGTTTTAGATTTAATTGTTGGACCTGTATATAAAAAAGCATTGGCGTTAGACAAAAGTGCATTAACCGGTGCAATATCGATATTTCTTTTTTTATTTAAAGGTATTCCAAATGTTTCCTCACCATCTGTCACTTGAGCAACCAATTTTTGATCTTGATTCGCCATGACAATTGAAAAAATAAAAAAATACTGATAATCTAAAATCGAAATCATTTAGATTATTTCTCTATGACAAAATAAATAAATATATTGTAGTAAATCGTAAATATAAACTATTTACTCACAACATAATATTAACAACAATGGATGATGGTTATTTGCAGCAAGTTGAATGAACAAAACCAATTATTAAGTAGCAAATAATAGGTAATTTTAATTAAGTAAAAATATTATTCAAATATTGTTTTAATTAATAATATGACAACATAAAATTCAAGCTTGTCAGCTAATGAAAAGTACTTGTTTACATTTTCTGTATATAAATACTGATGAATACAGCCCCATGTTTGGCTGCGCTTATATGCCCTAAAAAAAACGTAAAAATCGCAATATTTTTAAAAATCAACAAAAATGCTGTGTGTCATTTACACAGCACACGAAACTCAATAAAATGCTGCTGTGTTATTAACACACGACGGTTGGTAACACAGAACACACGATGGCACTCCAGGGCTTCCGTACCAGGGCTTCCGTATAGAACCGCTAACTTCACACTAATTTTTTTGGATACAGCCAACATTAAAAAATACAACAACAATGGTTAGCGTTATTAATAAATTTGGTTGTTTATATTTACACATGTATAGTACATATGTATAATGATTAACTGTCAAAATATCAAATTGTCAACAAATAAGAAAGGTTATATTTTTATTTATTTTTTATGCGTTTCTAAGCAAGTTGGTACAGCTGAAACAATTTCAAAAAACGATTAAAACGCCGCCCTATAGCCGTCATATGTGAACTATTTCTGCCATATCGCTATGGCATGGAACTTGTGTCACTATATCTAACTAGAAATTTACTAGAAAATGGCCGTCGAGGACTATGTTGAAAAAATGCTGCACCCGTATTCACAGGGCAAATTTTATACAATTTAGAGCTTTTTTTTGCCACTGATGGCGCTTATAAATTTTTTTTTATATAGATTTTACATATAAAAGCTCCACGAGCGTCACCGGTGGATGAAAAAGCCCTTGTATATTGCAATACGAATTTGCTACAGTATTTAGCATAAAACTGCTAACTTCACACTAGTTTTTTTTGATACAGCCAACATTAAAAAAATACAACAACAATGGTTAGCGTTGTTAATAAATTTCTTTGTTTATATTTACACATGTATTGTACATATGGGGCATTCTTAGTCAAATCACGGGGTCATCTGCCTGACCCCCTACGATTTTGATAATATGGGCTATTTTTGGTTGATTTTAGGCTGAAATTAAGCCTCTAATTTTTTTAGATTTTTTCATTAATTTTTCTAGACTCCATCATCTTGAATATCACTATTTTTGCAATTTCTTAAAAAGGACCATTTTTTTTTTTTCTGAATTTTTTTTCACAGAATCAGGTATACAATACACGCATTTTAAGCACAGCAAAAATCTGGGTCCTGCACCCGTATTCACGGGGTAAAATTGTTCTCATTAGGGCTTTTTTTTTCCGCTGATGGCGCTTGACAAAATTTTTTTTTTATATAGATTTCACATAGAAAAGCTTCACAAACGCCACCATCGGAAAAAAAACGCCCTAATGAGAACATCCTCTGAATACGGGTGCAGAAATATAAATATTTTTTTTTTATTTTTGAAATTTTTATTTTCAGCAAAAAAAGTTTCTAAAAATGCCGAAACAGAAAATTTACCAAGAGAAAATCTAGTTTTATTTTATTTTTTTGAAATCAAAAACTTATATATTATAAACTTATATTCATTTTGGAAAAAAAAAAATTTCAAAAATAAATAAAAAATATTTATATTTCTGGACCCAGATTTTTGCTGTGCTTAAAATGCGTGTATTGTGTACCTGATTCTGTGAAAAAAAATTCAGAAAAAAAAAGTGGTCCTTTTTGAGAAATTGCAAAAATCGTGATATTCAAAATGATGGAGCTTAGAAAAATTAATGAAAAAATCTAAAAAAATTAGAGGCTTAATTTCAGCCTAAAATCAACCAAAAATAGCTCATATTATCAAAATCGTAAGGGGTCAGGCAGATGACCCCGTGATTTGACTAAGAATGTCCCATATATATAATGATTGACTGCCAAAATATCAAATTGTCAACAAATAAAAAAGGTTATATTTTTATTTATCTTTTATGTGTTTGTAAGCAAGTTGGTATAGCTAAAACAATTTCAAGAAACGACTAAAACGCCCCCTTATAGCCGTCATATGTGAACTTTTCCTTTCATAGCGGCGGATAGTGCTATACTGCTATGGCATAGAACTTGGTCGAAAAACTATGCTAGTGGCCACAAGCCTTTATCGAAGTCTGCCCTCAAATCTCTAAGAATGAAACTTAGGCATGGAGGTGAATATTCACCTCCATGAACTTAGGTCAAGTTAAATATTTAGCATAGTTACACAAGCAACCCTGGATACCAAATATCAATTTCTTTCTTTTTTAATGTGTGATGTTATCAATCATTTATTTCATTTTTTCATGAACATTATTTAATGTCAAATTCGTATTATTCCAATGCTATGTAGATGTAAAATAATTTGGTGCTGTAATTTTATTTATAAGCTCTAGGATGTTTTTAATTTTTTAAAATTTACAAAACTAAAGTGTCTTTTAATATTAATTGTTTATCATTTCATTTTTTTAGAAGAAAAATGACTTTTATTCTTAAAATATCTCAAAGTTATAAAAATATACATGAACTTGCATTACTTGATATATTCTTGATTATTATTTTTATAAATTTATTATTATTTATCATGATAGTTATTATTTCATTTCAAAAATACCTGCAACCTTCTTTTTATTTTTTAGAGTAACAAACTCAACACTTTTATTTAATTATTATATTTTTATTTATGTATTTTTTTTTTAATTTCAGTTATCTGGTATTGATTAGTTTCTCAATTTTTAAAAATTGAAATATGGGTCAGTTTTTTCGATTCATCTTATTGTGGAATACCGTTGGAATTCATTTGTAAGAAATTGTCCGGGAGGTGAGGTACTGAAGAGCTCAAAGAATCTTGAGCTGGACTGTGAACTTTTATTTGTCGCATATGTGTGTGCCATTTTGATGATTACTTATCACGGCAATTTGAATCATGAATGTCCTGATTGCACGATCATTCATATCTTTGATTGGAATTACAACCCATCCACTAGGTTCATTTAAATCCATAACTTCAACTTCTTGAAGATCATTAAAATTTGTCCCTGCCCTGATGCTAATTCTGTTTCGAAAATATATCAGTTAGATGACTGTGAATAACACGGATAAATTAAATTTCCTGTTCAATTGAAAAATGTAAATGTGAATACCAATATTTGTTAAGGACGATTTACCTGCTTGGAGTGTAACTTTCGTCGAGTTTGTAATCAGTGTAGATACAAATATCTCTAATTGTTGTTTTTTTACGAAATTGGATGTTTACTAAATGCGGAAGTTGACCATCAGATTGCCAATAAGTTTCAGTTACATTATCACGTAGTTGATCAACTCCAAAACCTGGCTTACAACTTGAAAGACTCCAAATTGCATGATTTCCAACTTCTCGAACGTGACCAGCGAATTCTTCTTGAACTGGATCGATATCACCTGAAATATCTTGAATAATATAATGGTATAGTATAAGTATAAACAAGTATAAATATGGATAAATTCTACCTCCAGAACTGTTTTTACTACTCATTTTCTATGAGAGTTTTAATAATAGAAATAGATATCTGTGAATTGTCTGTTAAGAAAAATGAATGTGATGTGCACTATTGATGAAAAATCATCTACAGTTGAGCTTGCCAATGTTAATTTCGGGGTAAGACTAACGCATATAAACATGAAGGCTCGTTCCTTTGCGTTCGGTTCGAATTCGGTTTTTTCAAGCCTCACGGACGCTTCATGTTTATATGTGTTTGTCTTAACCCCGAAATTAACATTGGCAAGCTCAACTGTAACTGATAGGTTCATTCCGAAGAGTTAAATATTATTCTACTTTTTCATTAATTTCAATTGCTGCAGTCCAATTCACAGGGCATTACAATTTAGGGCTTTTTTCCTCTACTGGCGGCGCTTGTAGAGCTTTTGTATGTGAAATCTATATAAAAAAAATTTGACAAGCGCCATCACCGGCAAAAAAAAGCCCTAAATTGTAAAAATTTTGCCCTGTGAATTGGACTGCTGTTCTTCGATATACTGTAGAATTTCGAAGGTTTGTATGGAGACCCGGCCTCTAGTCTTCTTAGTTTGTATGTAAACAAATAAAGTGCTCAGTCAAGAAGTGATACTAGTATACTAATCTTCTTGTGCTTAGTGATAGACAGGGATGAACATATTGTGGGTTTTCAAGTTGTTTACAATTCCATGGATAAAACATTTGAAACGTAAGAAACAGGATAAATCCATATATGTAATACTACTATATTGCTAATATGGCCGTTTTGTGTCTCTGAAGGCAAGAGCGTCGACGATATTTCCTTCTTTTTTCAGAGCAGTAAAAAATGAGAAAGAGTAGGGAGCGTAGGGAGGGTTCGGATTAACTTCACAACTCACCAACACAATGTATACATATGTATATGTATATTGTATACATATGCATATGTCTATTGTATACATATGTATATGTATATTGTATACACATGTATACAAATATATTTAAATGTACGAATAATTATATTATTTGAATAATAAATATTGAATAAAGTAAAATAATTTTTTTCATTCATTTTTTTTTTTTTCATTTAATTATTTCAAAATATTTTATTTTATTTATTTAATATACGTGAGAAAGTAAAAATAGGATTGGTGAGTTGTCGAGTTAATCCGAACCCTCCCTACTCTTTCTCATTTTTTACTGCTCTGAAAAGAGAAGGACATATCGTCGACGCTCTTGCCTCCAGAAAAGCTCCACTTATTGGGAAGATAGGATGTTAGCAATATAGTAGTATTACATATATGGATAAATCACGCGTTTAAATCAGTAGAAATTACTATATATTACCAAAATATCACTGAAAAGTGTAGTTGTGTGTAATGTGTGTGCAGTGTATCTAGTGTTCAAAGCTTGGATCACGGAGGCGCCATGTTCAAAATTCCGGCAGCCATGTAAAAACGCAAACTTTTTGCGTGTCGTGAGTTTGAGCCATTGGGTGCATTCCTTTAATAAAAAATTTTTTTTCGTTTTGCAATTTCGCCCTGTAATACCAGCCAAAATTTTATAGGAAAAAGCTGTTTCGTGTAGTGGCAGTACTGGCACATGACATTATTTTTTTTGGCCTTCAATTATTAGATGGATAACTGTTCAATGTTTATATCAAACTGAAATAAATAGAAAATTGACTTGTTGTGATTGTTTGTTATTGTCACATAGCTCATACCACACATTATCGTAAACTGTAAAGCCTGGAATATTGCATAGAGAAATTTATCACTTTTGTCGTTTTTTCTGTTTCTAGTTTTTAGTCGGTATTACAGGGCGAAATTGCAAAACGAAAAAAAATTTTTTATTAAAGGAATGCACCCCTTTATCTGAGTCGAACAGTACAATTAGAGTCACGGAAGTCAACAAAAAGTGCTTATACCACGGAATTTACCACCGCCATATTGAAAACAGCAGCCATATTGGCCGCCATACTGCCGCTAACTTTAGTGGTCCCATGAGTTCGCACCCACAGGGCAAATTTTTTACAAGTTAGGGCTTTTTTTTGCCAGTGATGGCGCTTGTAAAATTTTTTTATATAGATTTCACATACAAAAGCTCCACAAGCGCCGCTAGTGGAGGAAAAAAGCCCTAAATTGTAATGCCCTGTGAATTGGACTGCTGGAATATATTAAAGTATGCCAATATGAAAAAAGATGTCAACTTTACGGAAGTCGGGTAAGGACAGTGAGTGCTTACGTGCAATCGTACGAACGCAAACAGCAGTCCAATTCACAGGGCATTACAATTTAGGGCTTTTTTCCTCTACTGGCGGCGCTTGTGTAAATATGTGACAGCTATATAAAAAGAATTTGACAAGCGCTTTCACCGGGAAAAAAAAGACCTAGATTGTAAAAAATTTGCCCTGTGAATTGGACTGCGGCACCCGTATTCACAGGGCAAATTTGATATAATTCAGGGCTTTTTTTGCCACTGATGGCGCTCCGCTCCAAGCGCCACCGGTGGATGAAAAAAGCCCTAAATTGTAATGCCCTGCATTCGTATTCACGGGGCAAAATTGTTCTTATTAGGGCCTTTTTTTTCCGCTGATGGTGCTTGACAAAATTTTTTTTATATCGATTTCACATAGAAAAGCTGCACAAACGCCACCATCGGAAAAAAAACGCCCTAATGAGAACATCCTCTGAATACGGGTGCTGTGAATCGGACCGCTGCTGCCTACCAACACAACACAACGGGCGCATGTAGCAAGAGTGGGGCAAATTTTAAAATAAATTTTACACTTTAGGGCTTTTTTTCCGATGGCGCCGCTTGAAAAACTTCTTGTCAAACCTCTATGCTAAATGTAATTCATGACTAGAGAGCTCATTTTTTTTGTGTTACGTTGGAGTTCACATCGATCATATGTATATGATTATGAGTTATGACATATGTATAGCTGTGTTCGATGGGTCGTCGGATAATTATGTCGAGAATAGCTATTTTGGTGAGGGCTCCATATACTTGGTTAGCAGGATTATGAAAAATAAAAAACTAAGATAAGATATTGAATCGTTTCGGAATGATTTGGGAACGTTTGGTAAATGATTTTCATCATTTGGGAATGCATAGTTTTATTATTATTTAATAATTAAAGAATTGGTTGAAATTTACTATATGTATGAGCAAAAGTCTATTGCGCATGAAGCATAATTTACACTGGCATCGCATTCCAGTAGAGCTGTTAATTAGCCGGCTATTTATTTTTTTGATGGGTTAATAACCGGTTTAAAACCAAACGGGGGCGGGGCATCGACACGCTTGCGCAAAATTTGAAGCTTCACGATAGGTCCAAAATCAGAGACTTATTTCAATGTTTAATATGATTAATTATTAATAATAAAAACAATAAATTATTATAAATAAATAAATTGTTATAAACAAACAAAATATAATATTTGAGTTATTTATATAAAATTCGGGTTAAAAAAAAAAAATTTTAATGATACATACTGAAGATAAAAATAAATATAAAAAACAATGATGATTGGGAATAATAAAAATAGCAAGACCTGTAGATTCCATATATTATATTTATTAGTAACAATGAATGGAAGAAAAATTGAGACTAATAATATTTTCAATATTATACAATAATATTGTAACAAGTAGAATAATACAAATTTAAAAATATACCATATGTTAACGTTTTTTATATTTTTTTATACCATGAACTTGTTGAAAACTAATAAAGCTTTTTATTTTCATTGTGGCATTATTTTGTCAATATTTTGCACTTGCAATTTGTCCTTAAAAAAAATAAATTAAAAGGAAAAAACAAAAAAATAAGCAATTTTTTCATGAGAAAAAAAAAAAAAAAAAAAAGGACAAACTCAACTAAAAACTAGATATGTTTTTAAATTTTATATGTTTAATTTTTGATGTACTTTGAACTTTAAAATTTAATACTTGTAACCCTTTTTTAAGTACAATAATGTTAATTTTAGTACCAATAAACTTGTCAATTGAGCCTTTGTTTTAAGTTATTTTGTTCTTCGTAATTAGTGCTACAACTTGCTCAGATGATTGTCTGACATCAATTTTATTTTTTGGCACAATCATTCCCATAAAATTTGTTTAAATTTCATCATCACAATTTTGACATTCTTGAGCAAGATGCTTCATCATTCTACCAGCATTTGAAACATATTTTTTTCCACAATATTTAAAACTTCCTGTCTTGTATTTGCATTCAGGACTTGCAACAACATTAAAATGTTTCCAAACCTCAGATTCAGAACGACCCATTGTTAAAATTGGTATCTATAAAATATATGGACTGTTATTAAATCTCTTTGAACTAAATTAAGCTACTTTTTTTACTTACATATATGACATATCAACAACAAAAATGTAGACTGTCAACTCTGGGTTTAACCTCACTTTTCCTTTTTACAAAAATCAAGTCTCTCTGGACTGAATATGATATACCCATCAACTGCAAATTATAATATTAATTGTTATATAATTATTTGAAATTTATCACTGATAATACTTATTTTTTAGAAAAATGTGCAAAAAAATATTAATAACAATAAAAATAAAAGTTGTTATGATGTTTACCTTTTTCACTGTCTTTTTTTATTCATAAATTTTTCAATTGACACTACGATTGAATTTTTGTTAACATAATTTAATTATTCATATTTTTTTTACATCAAATAAATAATATTTAATGTTAATATTATTTATAATAAATTAATATTTTTATTGTTAAAAATTAATAAATAGGGTTCTGACCTATTTACCATGGCATCTGGTGGCCGAATAGTAAACTATTTCCAAATGGTCGGAATCATAATAATCAAGAGGCACGGTAGTGCCTCGAGTCAAGTATGAGAAAGAAAGTTTATGTGTGTTGATGAGAATATGTGTGAGATGAGATTTTAACTACTACTACCGTGCCTTATTATACATCAAATATTTTGTCCCCTTCCGTCGCGAATCTATTAGAAATTTAATTAAAATATGATAGAGTTAAATGAGGATGCTGAGGTTTGGTAATGATCCCATAAATCGATGTCGAGCTTTTTTTTAAAAAAAAAATCAGATTTTTCCGTTGCTCAATTATATTTAAAGCATAATTTTGATATTTACGGTCTTTTCATTTTTCTCAAATCGACCAGATTTCTTCCGTTCAGTTGGTAATGGTAAACTTTGCAATTATTTCTTTTCTCTTTTTTTGTGTTGCTATATTGGCTGCACTGCATAATTTTATTATTATTTTATTTATATTCATTCATAACATAACCTCCAGAATATGTTGACTCTCACGTCAAATGCAGTTAAATGTAAGAAAAATAAACAACATAAACAACATAAATATATAAATAAATAATATAAATGAATATTGTTTATGATGAGCTCATAGTTCAGTAAAAAATCCCAAAATGCACTCATGATTCTTGACAGCATATAAAAAACATTCAAGAGTTGCTTGTCAATATGGTCCTGAAAAATGTCATCAAGAAATTCAGCATCTCATGACAAATATATTTTATTTTATATATACATACAAAACATCCACCGAAAATATTTAAGGTATGTATCATTTGTTCATTTATTTATTTATTATTTTACAAATTATCATTTTATAAATTTACAAGGCTGAAAGTGTATTTTCATTTGATACACCGCTAAAATAATTGTTTAAAAATAATGAATTTATAAATACTTCTAAAACATGAAAAAATTTATAAATTATTTAATTTATACTTCTAAACATGAAAAACATTTATAAATTATTTAATTTATATTATTCAAGGAATCACCAAATGGATTATTCATCAGTTTGAAAACATTTCTTGTTTTAGTCGTGACTTTGTTAAATATAATGAAACTTATGAAATAATAATGTTCCCAAATTTTACAAGTATGATATATCCATCAGTTGATTTACCAGAACAGGTATAAATAAATAACGCTAATAATAATATACAAATTGAAATATAAATAAACATATCAAAATTAATTTTACAGATAATAAAATCGATTACTGGAATATTAGAAGCTGAATCAGCAATTAAAATTGCTGAAAGAGAAGCATTAGCTGGTACATGGGATGGTAAAGCAAGAATAATAACAAAGTAATTATACAAAAAGATAATAATAAGTTTAAGTATAAATATTTATTTGTTTTTTTGAATTTTTAGACATGCAACAACATTGCCACAATTAAATAATGGTAAAAAAATACCACCAACTAATTGGAAATGTGAAAAATGTGATTTGACACAAAATTTATGGTTAAATTTAACTGATGGTAGTATATTATGTGGACGTAAATTTTTTAATGGTACTGGTGGTAATGATTAATGATCATGTAATTAAGCATTATCGTACAACTGGTTATCCACTTGCTGTTAAATTAGGTACAATAACAAAAAAAGGTAATGGTGATGTTTATTCATATGATGAAAATGATATGGTTGATGATCCAAATTTAATAATACATTTATCACATTAGGGTATCAGTATTTCAAATATGGATAAAACTGAAAAATCAATGATTGAACTTGAGCTTGATTTAAATCAAAAATTTGGTGAATGGGTTGCATTACAAGAAGCATCAAGTAAATTAATACCAATTTATGGTGCTGGTTATACTGGTTTAAATAATCTTGGTAATTTATGTTATTTAAATTGTGTTATGCAAACATTATTTATAATACCAGATTTTATTAAAAAATAAGTTGATGAATCAGTTAATATATTTAATGATAATTATAATGATCCAGCAAATAATTTCGATACACAAATATCAAAACTTGGTTGTGGTTTATTATCTGGTAAATATTCAATCGAACCAAATAATAATAAATTAAATTAAATAATGAAGATTATAATCGTCAAGGTATATCACCAAGAATGTTTGAAAATTTAATATCACGTGGACATCCTGGTTTTTCATCAAATCGTCAACAATTGATTGTTTTAAAATTAAAGTTGAAGAATATAGTAGTTCTGGTAAAGTAAAATATTCATATAGACCAGAATATTTATTACCATTACCAATACCACTTAATAGTGCAATTAATAAAGATGAAGTTAAGGGATTTCGTCGATTTTTTTCCGAATATGAGAATGCTTTGAAATATATACAGTAGATTCTTGAAATACTAATACATTTTATGTAATTTTTTGGTAATTGTTTGGAAGCTCGTTATTTTTTTATTAATTTTCAAAGTTGACAACTTTTAACATGGGCTCTTATGGAGAATACGATTTTTGTCAAAAAAAAAATCCATTAAAATACCAATATCTCCAATCGACAATATGACATCGTGAAAAAAAAACTATCGGGTTATAAAATGAGACAAAACAAAACGTATGGAAAAAAAATAAAAGAGGTTTGGAGCTTAGTTTTTTTACAATTAATAATTAAAGTATGAAAAAATTGATTTTTATGAGGAATTATTGAAAAATCACTAGAGACCTCTTGCGGATGACTTTGAGAAACACAATATTTCTATGAGTGCGAAAAAGACAAAAAACAGGAAAAATGTTGTCTCACTCTTCGTTTGAAAAAAAATCGACGAAATCCCTTAATACATATGAAAATGATAAAAAAGCAGCTGAACTAAATGGACAATCATTTGATAGAAATAATACAATTATTAGACCACATATTAAACTATCATCATGTTTAGAATCATGTTTATATTTATTAAAAAAACAACACTCACTCTTTTTTTACAACAATAAACCTAGATGGCATAAAAATCAACGTGTGAAAGAAAAAAAAATAAATAAATACCAATTTCACGTGATAACTATTGTTCAGTTGAGGAACAACATTCAGTAGATATTTGTATATACTTTTTTTAAGAAAAAAAAAAATTGGGGAATCAAAAATTGACAATAAATAAATTGTAAAAAAACTTTCTTTTGGTTTTGTTTTAATACAAATTATCTTTATTTAGTTTTAGTTGAGTCTTAATTTTTTTTTAATATTTAAAAGGTTATTTTTTTTTAGTTTTTCAGTATGTTTGTTTACTTATTTATCAAGAGGCACGGTAGTGCCTTGAGTCAAGTATGAGAAAGAAACGTATTTGTGTTGATGAGAATATGTGTGATTATGAGAGTTACCCTGGTAGAAATATTACTCCGGCATTATTCCGGCATTTCTCCGTTTTCGGCCCATTTCCGGAGAAATTACTCCGGCATGAGGTTGATGGCGGAGAAATTATTCCGGTATAAAAGTAGTGGCAGATTTATTTTTCCGACATTAATCTCATGCCCGAGTAATTTCTCCGGAAATGGGCCAAAAACGGAGTAATGCCGAAGAAAGCCGGAGTAATGGCGGAGAAATATTTCTACCAGGGTAACTACTACCGTGCCTTATTATACATCAAATATTTTGTCCCCTTCTGTCTCTAATCTTTTAGAAATTTAATTAAAATATGATAGAGTTGAATGAGGATGCTGAGGTTTAGTAATGATCCCATAGATCAATGTCGAGCTTTTTTTTAAAAAAAAATCAGGTTTTTTCGTTGCGGTAATATATATTTAAAGCATAATTGATATTTACGGTCTCTTTGCGTTTTTATCAGTTTTTATCAAATCGACCAGATTTCTTACGTTCAGTTGGTATAAAACTTTACAATTATTTTTCTTCTCTCTCCTAGACGTCTCTCTTTTTTTTAGTGTTTATATTTTAGCTGCACTGCCAATATTAATTTAAAGTGCGGACATTTAGCTTTCTGAAATTTTTTTTTTCAAAAAGACTTTTGCTATTTATATTTATACTTCTTTAATAATTTATCTTCATATGTGCATCTATTTTTTTATTATTTTTTTTTCTTTTAAATAATGCTAAAATGGCTACGTGCAATAGAACTCACATTTTCTTGATTTTTTTTTAACAGATTCTGCCAGATTATTTTTACCAGGGATAGGTTAAAACAAATCAATTACAAAGAATAATAAGAACTAGGGTGCTATTCTCGTATTGCGGGAATTATTGCAAGTCTTGCAATAACGATTCGCCGACAAGAAATATTAGTCTTGATAGAAAAACATGAAGGTGCTTTTTGTTGCTTTCATGTAAATTTTACCTAATTTTTGCATTTGCATACCACAATGGCAGCTTCACATGAGAGCAACAACAAGCGCCTTCATGTTTTTCTATATCTTAAGATAAAAAATATTTTTGTATGGGGTAGTCTAAAATAGACAAGCTTTGAACACCTTGTTTATTTTGATGATCAGGACGTATGATATGTTGTTATTTTTAATTGTAAACGATCAAAAGACTTTACAAAAAGATATGATATCAAACAAAAAACAAAAATAAATTTTTGTACAAAAAGGAGAGTC
Source organism: Aphidius gifuensis (assembly GCF_014905175.1). NCBI lineage: Eukaryota > Metazoa > Arthropoda > Insecta > Hymenoptera > Braconidae > Aphidius > Aphidius gifuensis. The sequence goes on along the minus strand of NC_057789.1, from coordinate 14,659,433 downwards.
AAGTATTCGAAATTATTATTTTTTTTTTTTTAAACATACAAAAAAAGAGAATATCAAAAAAGTCAAGTACAAAAGTACTAATTTCTTTAAAAATCATTGACCCATATGAATGGTCTTAACTTTTGACAAAATTTTATACTTGACCCCGCCCGGTTCCTTTCAAATAAAATTTTGAGTCTTTCACACAAATTTAGACTCATCAATAAGAAGTGAAAAGTAGAAGCACTTCATCTGTATCAAATTGATTAATACGAATATGAAACATAATACGTATGTAATACTGAACTATCATACTTAGCCAACCACTCGTGAAAATATTTCTCCGCGATTACTTTGTATTTCTCCACGATTAGTCTGAATTTCTTTAAAATTAACCCATACGGAGAAATGTGTGAAAAAATTTTTTCAAATTTTTCTGAAATCGTTGTTAAGCGGCAAAAAATGACGTCAGTAATATAGTTCGAAAAGTAAAATGTAGGGGCGCTTTTAATCTATAATGCATAGAGTGGGTATAAGCATAAATAATAATGCATAAAGTCGGTATAAGCTTATCCCCCTTCTAATAATGCATATTGCATGATATATGAAAGATGTACATTATGTATAAATAGATATCCGTCGTCAATATTATAAACAATTATAAAAGTGTGTAGGCTTGAAACTTTATTTGGGAAGAACCGGGCGGGGTCAAGTATAAAATTTTGTCAAAAGTTAAGACCATTCATATGGGTCAATGATTTTTAAAGAAATTAGTACTTTTGTACTTGACTTTTTTGATATTCTCTTTTTTTGTATGTTTAAAAAAAAAAAAATAATAATTTCGAATACTTGACTCTCCTTTTTGTACAAAAATTTATTTTTGTTTTTTGTTTGATAATATAATACATACCGGACATACCAACACATACAAATAGTGGAGCCCTAGCGGAAGAGTCATTAATGACATGGGCGCTTATTCAATAGCAAATTAATAGCAAGTCAATAGCAAAAAGAATTATGGATATTACAAAGGCTCTACATTACACTAAACATATTAAATTGATCTACATAAATTAAGGAAAAAATTAACAATGTTCCTATCACATTATTATAGCGTGATTCGATGTCATTTCTCAATAATGATAGCGAAGAATGATGTTAAATTTTTTTAGGTTATGTCCGAGCTGTCATTCGTTGTTGTCTGAGTTTTGGTAATTTATGGAAACTTACCGCGAGAATGGAATGACATGAAACATCCACTCAATAAGCTAGTAGTTATATAAAAAATACAAAATACGATATTTATCATTGCTATTGTTTAATTGTTTATTATATTGTTTTAAAAGTTTTAATAACAATACATTTTTCGGTTTGTTCAACATCTGTCAGGATTGTCAGTCAATACAGTTAGTCAATAGCTAGTCAATAGCGTGCGCAAAAAATACGATATTTATTGTTATTGATTTATTGTTGTTGTTTAATTGTTTATTATATTGTTTTTTTTAAAGTTTTCAACAACAATACATGAAATTAAAAAAACAATATAATAAACAATTAAACAATAACAATGATAAATATCGTATTTTGTACTTTTTTGCTATTAACTAGCTATTGACTAGCTATTGAGTTGCTACGAATTTGCTATTGATCTGCTGTTGACTTGCTATTGACTAGATGTTGACGAATTTAAACGAAAAAAATTTTTTTTAATTTTATGTATTGTTGTTGAAAACTTTAAAAAAAACAATATAATAAACAATTAAACAACAATGATAAATATCGTATTTTGTACTTTTTTTGCTATTAACTAGCTATTGACTAGCTATTGAGCTAATTTGCTATTGATCTGCTGTTGACTTGCTATTGACTAGATAATGGACGAATTTGAACGAAAAAAAAAATTTTTGTTTTTTTAAATTTTATGTATTGTTGTTGAAAACTTTTAAATAAACAATATAATAAACAATTAAACAATACAATTATAAATATCGTATTTTGTACTTTTTTTTTTTTGCTATTGACTAGCTATTGACTAGCTATTGAGTTGCTACGAATTTGCTATTGATCTGCTGTTGACTTGCTATTGACTAGATGTTGGACGAATTTAAACGAAAAAAAAAAATTTTTGTTTTTTTAAATTTTATGTATTGTTGTTGAAAACTTTTAAAAAAACAATATAATAAACAATTAAACAATAACAATGATAAATATCGTATTTTGTACTTTTTTTTTTTTTGCTATTGACTAGCTATTGACTAGCTATTGAGTTGCTACGAATTTGCTATTAATCTGCTGTTGACTTGCTATTGACTAGATGTTGGACGAATTTAAACGAAAAAAAAAATTTTTTTTTTTTTTAATTTTATGTATTGTTGTTGAAAACTTTTAAAAAAACAATATAATAAACAATTAAACAATAACAATGATAAATATCGTATTTTGTACTTTTTTTTTTTTGCTATTAACTAGCTATTGACTAGCTATTGAGTTGCTACGAATTTGCTATTGATCTGCTGTTGACTTGCTATTGACTAGATGTTGGACGAATTTAAACGAGAAAAAAAATTTTTTTTTTTTTTATGTATTGTTGTTAAAAACTTTTAAAAAAACAATATAATAAACAATTAAACAATAGCAATGATAAATATCGTATTTTGTACTTTTTTTTTTTTTGCTATTAACTAGCTATTGACTAGCTATTGAGTGGATGTTTCATGTCATTCCATTCTCGCGGTAAGTTTCCATAAATTACCAAAACTCAGACAACAACGAATGACAGCTCGGACATAACCTAAAAAAATTTAACATCATTCTTCGCTATCATTATTGAGAAATGACATCGAATCACGCTATAATAATGTGATAGGAACATTGTTAATTTTTTCCTTAATTTATGTAGATCAATTTAATATGTTTAGTGTAATGTAGAGCCTTTGTAATCCATAATTCTTTTTGCTATTGACTTGCTATTAATTTGCTATTGAATAAGCGCCCATGTCATTAACAAGTCGCTATCAAACTGTTGTTGAGTGTTCCGCTAGGGAGTGGTGTGAGTCATAGCCAAGTGTCAAAATACGTATACAGATTTAATATTATAATAATGATTATAGATAACAATAAATAAATTGATAATTAAAAAATGAATGTCGAGGCTGGTATTTGTTCAGAGCGTATGAAAAGAACTAAATATATATATTCAGTAGAGAATTCTATCAATCTTACTGGAAAAAATTTTAATTGAATATTTCATATATTTTTAAAGCCCAATAAATGCCTAATCAAAAACAAAAACTTGGAAACAGTAGACTGTCTGTTATTGTAGAAAAAATTTATCAAAAATGATCCATAATAATATGATAATAATATAACACTCAAATAATACTGTATTTATTATTCAAATAGAGCACCAAAAACCATTTGGAATGCGCCATATTGGCACACGGACACGGTGAGCGTGTGTAGGTGCTACTAAACCCCGCCCATAGGTCAGATCCCTACAATACATACGCAGTATGAAGTATGCGCAGCTTTTTGTGCGCACGCTCTTCCCTTTTTTGGTTAAAAACCAAAAAATTTCTATCCGCCTGTTATTAACCGGTTAATAACCGCGGTTATTAACCGCCTCACAGCTCTACATTCCAGCAGTCCAATTCACAGGGCAAATTTTTTACAATTTAGGGCTTTTTTTTACCGCTGATGGCGCTTGTAAAAATTTTTTTTATATAGATTTTACATACAAAAGCTTCACAAGCACCGTGAGTGGTGAAAAAAAGCCCTAAATTGTAATGCCCTGTGAATTGGACTGCAGCACCCGTATTCACAGGGCAAATTATATACAATTTAGGGCTTTTTTTTGCCACTGATGGCGCTTGTTAAATGTTTTCTATATAGATTTCACATACAAAAGCTTCACAAGCGCTGCCAGTGGAGAAAAAAAGCCCTCAATTGTAATGTCTCGCACCCGTATTCACGGGGCAAAATTGTTCTCATTAGGGCTTTTTTTTCCGCTGATGGCGCTTGACAAAATTTTTTTAATATAGATTTCATATAGAAAAGCTTCACAAACGCCACCATCGGAAAAAAAACGCCCTAATGAGAACATCCTCTGAATACGGGTGCTATGTATTGGACTGCAGTATCAAATAACGACAAGACTATTCACCCAAATAAGCACCTAAAAAACTTCAATTTCTAGGGATTTGTGGTACTGTTGTATAGCATGTTATTGAGATTTGATGTGGATAAATTTTGTGTAGATAGAATTTAAGGCCAGGATAGCTATTCTCGACATAATTATCCCCTGTACCGGGGATAACATGAAAACGCTCGAAAGCGAGATAGTCGTTTGATGGAAACCATTGAAAAGATACAAATAAAGCCATAAATTAAGGGATATCCAGCACAAATCAAAAATACGGATAGAGTCTTGAAATTTTTCAAGTAGCTTAATGAAATAGTAATACACACGCTCAAATTTTATGATAATTTTCTTGTAGCTAATTACTTAGTAATTAATTAATAAAGTAGGCTACTTTTTTGGAGGTTATACATAGGTTCTTATGGAGAGCCCGGTTGAGTTTTTAGAAACCTGGTTAGCCATTTCACGAAAAATACGGCTAGCTTTATCAAAAACTAAGTATAGATAGAGGAAACAATAAGGAAACTTTTGATATAAAAATTAATAGGGCTTTGAGACCTTTTTATTTTACAATAAATAAAAATAAATTTTTGTCTTTGTCTAAATACTTAAGTGGAAGTGAGAAACAAGATTTTCTCCTTTTTTTTTTATCTCGTTCGCACTCATAGAAATATTATGTTTCTAAATTTCATACGCAAGAGGTCTCTAGATATGCGCGGGTAAAACCTTAAGGTGAATTTCCACAAAATAGTTATCCCTGTCGCCGGGGATAACTGAGGGGATAATTATGTCGAGAATAGCTATCCAGGCCCTTAACTTCTAGCCACTTCTTAAATGAAAGTAAAAATAAAGTCAAGAATAGCTACCCTGGTTGATTCGTGAAGATTGATGACGAGGGTAACGGCAGTTACCACATAAATTATTTTTATTATTTTTCATATAACTAAACAATGAAATGACTCACTCTGTACATATATGAATATTTATACAATATTATTTTATCAATTACAAAATTTACAAAAAATAATCTGTTACAATAACTAATTTTTTATCTGTAGACTCGTTTATATTCTAACTTTTTGTATGAGGTATAGATTGATAACTTCATGTATACATAATTCAAAAGTATTTTCTACAATATATCCTAAGCATGATGGTGAAATACCTTCTGTCTTCCAACTTTGACAAATGATATAAAACTTTAAATTATGTGAAAAAATCATAAGAATTTTTCCGAAAGTTGGAAAACTATTAGTATTTGATGTACAAATAATATTTTGTATTATCAAATGTTCACCTCGAATATCAACACTATTACTTATAGAAATATAATTATTTGAATTTATATTTAACGTTTTGTTAATAATATCACAAAATTCACTTGACTTTAAACTTATTATTTTTGTGTTGTTAATTTGTGGTTCGTCTTCAGAATATAGTTTTTCATTATTCCATGATTGTAGTATACATTTTCGATGACGATTAGCCAGTGTATGTGCTATGTCTTTGAAATTTTTCAACTTGTATACGAAACTTTTTAAAAATCCATTTTTACTTTCGTATTTCATGGTCCAATGAATTCTTGGTGGTCCCATTTTATTTATAATCATTGGAAGATGTGTTATCAAATGATCTTTTATTATCAATGATGAATTAAATTCATTAATAATAAGACTATGATGGTCTTTAATTAAAACTGTTAGTCTATCTAACATATCATAGCTTATTGTTGGAGCAAAAACAATTTCCATAATTTCTATTAACAATAAAATAACTCTCCATGATTCAATTTCGTTATTTCATCAGTTAAAAAAAGTGGTAAATAAGTTATCAAACAAAACATTTGAGCACCACGCTGACCTACTAATTTTGCGTTTTTATTTAAATCTATTGGACATGGATGGTTAGATCTATTATGTAAGCCATAATCAAAAGTTGATATTTTATTATTTAAATTTGACAGATCGACAATACCTATCTCGATCAAATACTTAAGTACATATTTTATATCCCGGTGACAAATACCCTCTAAAAAGTCATGGAATATATCAACAATTGAACTATCAACAAAATCATAAAATTTCAACTCTACCCAAAGATTTTTGTTTTTTATACCATAAAAATTAAATGTATCATTATTACAATATTCTAACTGATTATATAATGAGATAAATTCTGATTGAGTTCGCAACAGAGTTTCATATAATGTCACACTTTTTCTAGCTTCTTCTATAGTTATTTTACAAATTCTACAAGAATACGTGGCTACGAAAGATTCATTCATACCTAGTATTTTCGCTCCTCCTAAATTATCAAAACTTATAGATATCAAACTACCTTTGACAAAAGAATTAAGTTTTTTTATAAATATACCATCTTTTTCTAAAATTTTTAAATCATTAACTATTACTTTTAAAACTGGATTTATACCAAAACTTTTAATATCAAAATCATAACAGAGGGCAAGTAAATGAATATTGTCTAATTTCGAAAGCATGTGTGAAGGTAAATTTAAAATGGAAGAATAAAAAGCACCAATTTTGTGTATACCTGCTTTCGAACTCAAAGGGTTGTAAACCTCAAACTCGCCATAATAAATTTGTAGATGAATTGAAATTTTATTTATTTGAAAAAATGTATTATTTTTAAATATACTACCATCTTTGTAACTTTTGTATACGTTTTGTACTTAATAATTATTATCAGCAAATTTTTTAGTCAAACATTGTTGATGAAATTTATCTTGAAATAAAACCACATCTCTGGGTTATTTTTTTATGTTTTAAAAGTTCACTTGCCACAATACTGACAATAACTTTTCTACATTTTTTTGTTAAATATCCTAAATCATTGTATGATTCAAATATTTCATCTCCATATTAGTGATTAATGAGAAGTTCTTTCAATTGCTTGATAAAATAAAAAAATTAGATATTCAGTAAAGTGAAAAAAAAAAATACAGTTCAAATTCTTTTTTAACAACTAACTTGAGCTAAAACCACGTCCCCAATAATTTTTTTTTTAATTTTGGTTTTTTTGGTAAAGGCTCTTTGTCGTCATTGAGATCAATTGGTTTATCTGATGGTACTGGTATAACATTAGCACTTGTACTACCATCAGCATGCTTTAATCCATGAGTTTGTGTAACATTACTACATTAGCAACTATATTTTTAGCTGAAAAAACATCACATAATATGATAATGTCAACAAATAATCAATTTTTTAGTTAATAATTTCAATAAAATAAAAAAGCAAAAAAATCTTACATATATCTAACAAATTTACTATTTTCTGTCTAAGTTTAGATGTCAAGCTTCAACGTATAAAATTACATAATATATCTTAATCAATTAAAACATCATTTAGATCAGTAATCTCAATATCTTGCTCCTCAGGTAATGCAAAAATTTCATATTAATATTGAAAAAAGTATTTATGAATCAAACAAATTCTCAAGTGAATTAAACAAAATAAATAAGTAATAAACCTTTGTGGATGATATCAGCATATGTAATATGCTCTGAAAGCTGTTCTCATTTTTTTTCATTTTTATACTGAACAATAATAAAACACATTTGCTCATTCAAGAATTGACATTGATCAGGAAATTCTTCTAATCCATTCATATTCTTACAATATTACCTGATATTTAATAATTAATTAATTATCAAGTAAGTAGCTTCGAAAATATTGTCAAAAAGCATATTGTCATTATGTTATTAATTAAGAATTAATTAAAAATATAAAATAACATTTATAAATAATCTTGAAGGGATTTATAAATCACTTTAAATTAACTTACTTGATAAAGTCATTGAAAACACGAATTATTGATTTATTATAATTATAATTTAATAATTATTTATTTGTTTTTGAAGAAAAAAAATACTTCACGTGTTGTCTATTATCAGCTGCTTATAAAAACACACATCGTCCGACTCAATCCGACCGTATGCAAGATTTTTTCAGATATTCTTCTTATTTTTACATTAAATCTTCATTTATATGTTGCGAGTTAATTTTACAAAAAAAAATTTGTAAAATTAACAAACGGAGTTTGTAAAAATATTTTACAAATTTTTTGTTTGTAAGATTAACAAATAAAATTTGTCAAAAGATTTTACAAATTTTTTAGGGAATTTTAATTTCCCATTGTTTTCCCTTTTCATCTGGACCCCCGAAAATTTTCTAAGTCCCTTAATCTGAATACGATAAATATGGGGAACATCATTAAATATGGAAAAATATCAGTAAATATAAAGAAAAAAGCGCTAAATATAAAGAAAACTCTTATAATTATGGGAAAATATCAGGGAAGTATGAATATCAGTAAATATGAAGGAAAAATCACTGAATATGAAGAAAAATATGATACATATGGGAAAATATCAGTAAATGTAAAGAACAATGTAGAAGAAAATAAAAAATATCAAAGATAAATCAGTGAATATATAGAAAAAAAAGGGAATAAATATGGGAAAATATCAGCAAATATAGAGGAAAAATTACTGATTATAAAGAAAAAATTGCTGAATATGAAGAAAAAACCGATAAATATGGAAAAATATCAGTAAATATGAAAGAAAAATCACTGAATATGAAGAAAAATACGATACACATGGGAAAATATCGAAGAAAAATCAGTGAATATAAAGAAAAAACGATAAATATGAGAAAATATCAGTGAATATAAAGAAAAATATAGAAAAGTGACTGAATATAAAGAAAAAAACGATAAATAAGGGAACATATCAATTATGCCCCCCCCCCCTGAAAATTTTTTAAGTCCCTTAATCAATCTAAACACGATGAATATGGAAAATGAAGAAAAATATAGGGAAATGAAGAATATATAAACGAATAAACAAAAATATAGAAAAATCACTGAATATAAAGAAAAATACGATAATTATAGGAAAATATTAGGAAAATATCAGTTAAAAAAAAAGAAAAGTATAGCAAAATATCATGGAAAAATCATATTTTTCAACAAGATTTTTCAACAAAAAGATTTTAAAAAAATTTAATAACATGATAAATTATTAAATATTCAATTTAAACAAAATATATACGATCACTGGAGGATTATTGAGAAAAATTAATGAACAATACCCATCAATAAATAATAAAGAAATAATGATACCAGTAGAAGCTAATATAAAATTCGATGACGATGAGGAAAATGAAAATATACCAAACATTAATTTCGAGTTTAAAAAGTACAAGAAATTGTACATCTACCAATTAATTCATTTGCAGGCAAAATAATTTGAGCAAAAAAAAACTATTCAATAGTAATAATGACATTATTTAGATATCATCGCAATCATAATAGCAATAAATAAAGTGGAATTTATATATGCAATGTCAGGACGGTTATTAAAATAAAGAACAATAACATTAGCAGACGACAGTGATTATGAAGTAAAATAAAATTTAAATGAAAAAAAGTTTGATTAAACTAAATAAAGATAATAGATTTACCAAAGAAAATATATTTTAGATTGAACTAACTATATGGAATGAAAAGGCAGAAAATTTCTAGGGAAAAAAGGGTGATGTGCTAGTATTAAAGGAATTGAAAATAAATGAATATAAAAAAATTAAAAATATAATGATGACTTCAGCAACAACTGAAACGTTAAACCCTGATTCAACCGAGAGAAAAAATTAAATAGAATATATACAATCGAACTCGACAATTTTGTAATAAATATTTAACATTGACAGGCTAAAATCATAGTACAACAAAATGAATAAAAAAAGAGAGTTTAAAAGGTTAGGAGAAAGCGATTCTGGACATGGAGATGACCCATTAGAAGGAACAAGCAAAATGATTGAAAATTAAATAAATTTTAGCTGTAACAATAATCATTGTAACAATAGAGAATGAAATAAATTTGTAGTCACGAATTTTAATATATATTAAAGAAGAAATTAAAATTCCCCCCGCAGGGAAGGCACAGTTGCTTCAGCAACTGTAATATTGATTTTTTTTTGTTAAATTAACAAACAAAAATCTGACAAACGACTGAAGTCTACAAATTACAAACGAATTACCAACTTTTTTTTACTGTGTATCGCGGAATATCTATAACGATCTCAGATGATCTTCGGAGATCTTCACAGTTCTCAACATTTATTGCACAATTTTTTTATCGCGTAAAAACATTCACCGAGTCATTACAATAGACAATAAATAAAAAAAGTCTTAAAAAAAAAAATTATTCAAAAAACAGTTTAGACCTATGAAGATCTCCAAAGATCGTCTGAGATCGTCATAGATCTTCGGTGATATAGTCAAAATGGTTATCGTTGGAGACACTGAAATATAATAAAACTGGATAGCTATTCTTGTATTAATTTCTGTTTAATTTTTAGCTTTATTTGTATCTTTTTCAATGGTTTCCATCGAACGACTATATCGCTATATCGTTTCCATGTTATCCCCTGTAGGTGGGATAATTAAGTCAAGAATAGCTATCCTGCAGTCCAAGGGTGCATTCCTTTAATAAAAAATTTAGTTAATAATAAATTATTATTTGTTTTTATTATTATTATTAATAATATATATATTTTTCATTTGTGAATAATTTATCTTCATTAAAATATCCAGTTGAGATATATATTCAAGTTATATTCATTATTATTATATTTTTCAAATAAATAACAATAATTCAATAAATAATTTTAAAATAAAAAAATATATAATGTTGAAAGAAAAAAAATTAACTCATATATAAGCATATTTACATTACATTATTTTCCCATTAAAGATCTATATTTCAATACCTTTCTTTAATCTATAATTAATACTGCTAATATTTAATTTTTTATTATTTTGTGATTTTTTAAATATTTTTATATATTCTCGAGAATATGTAAATATTTTATATATAAAAAATACAAATCTATAAAAAATAAAAACCAAAATTACTGTGTAAGAAAAATTAAATTATTCAAGCTATTCGAATTATCGAATAGCTCGAATAGTTCGAATAATTCGAAACTATTCGACTATTCGAAAATCGAATAATTGAGGGTCTGGATGCAATAACACGTCGAGCGCTCGAAAGTCAAGAAAATGCTATGTTGCTGTGGGTGGAAATTAAGAAAAATTAAAATTGAAAAATTAAAAAAAAAAAAATACAGTCGTCTATAAAATTAAAAAATACATGTTTTTCTCCAAATGAACTTTTTTATATGATAATTAGTTTACGAGATAAAAAATAAAAACGAAATTTTTTTTTTTGAAAAAAATACTTTTTTTTAATCATATAACTCGAGACAACTTCTTTAAAAAGTAATAAATCGACTCGAAATTTTGACTGTAGCTTCATTATAAGCTACCGATTGCAACAGTATAATAAAAAAACTCATTTATTCATATTGTTTAATTTTTATTATATGATTATTTAATGTCGAGGAAGAATTCAATTTGTCTAACTTTGAATGAAAAAAGAGTCGGAGAAATTTAAAAATTGAGTAACTTGTCAGTGGCAATATTGTTGAGCAGTATATCAAGAAGTTTTTTACAAATTTTCAGATATTTTTATTAATTATTTACTGAAATATTAATTTAACAACAAATTGCGCGTATACTGTTTTTATTTATATCGATATACAAACGCGCGAACATACGCGTTCGCGAGAGAGGGGGCTGACGATCACGCATACATAGCCCTAACGGCAGCTCGCAATTTGTTGTTAAATTAATAACTCAGTAAATAATTATTAAAAATATCTGAAAATTTGTAAAAAACTTCTTGATATACTGCTCAACAATATTGCCACTAACAAGTTACTCAATTTCAGATTTCTCCGACTCTTTTCATTCAAAGTTGAACAAATTGAATTTTCCTCGACATTGAATAATCGCCATAATAAAATTCAATAATTTTATTATACGCCCATGCCGAATTCGATTTGATACGGATTATTCAGAAATTTCGAATATTCGCCCTCCGAGTACAGAGCGAAAAAAAAATTTTTATTAAAAGAATGCACCCCAATTCACAGTACCCGTATTCACAGGGCAAATTTCATACAATTTAGGGCTTTTTTTTGCCACTGATGGCGCTTATAAAGATTTTTTTTTATAGATTTACATATAAAAGCTCTACAAGCGCCACTGGTGGATACAAAAAGCCCTAAATTGTAATGCCCTGTGAATACGGGTGCAGGGCAAAATAAATTTTACACTTTAGGGCTTGTTTTTTCCGATGGCGGCGCTTGAAGAACTTCTTGTCAAACCTCTATGCTGAATGTAATTCATTACTAGAGAGCTGATTTTTTTTGTGTTACGTTGGACTTCACATCGATCATATGTATAATATATGATTATGAGTTATGACATATGTATGTCTATTGTGAATAATTGGAGTGATTAGAGCCAAAACGATTCAAGCTCGAAAATAAATTTTGGAAAAAATGATGAAATAGTATAAGAGAGAGCAATATTAATATAAACTTCGAAAAAAAACTTGTTTTGGTAACCTATCATTATTAATATATTTATTAATTTTTTTTCTTTTGTACAAAGACAAATTATAATTTGCTTAATTGCAATATTTTGAAAATTGTAAGTTCTCTAAAATAATTTAAATAAAGTTCTCTTATCTAACGTACGTATCAAATGGATTGGATACTTTACTAATCATATTATTTCTTCTCATATTATAAATACGTAATATTCTATGTTTATCTTCTTCTTCTTGTTCTTCTACATTATTCAAGTGGGCTCCAACAATAGCAAACACATGATAAACCAAGTACAATGACAGATTAAGCACACCTTTGTTGTTTATAAATGGTCGTACATGGTGTACATATATGATCGATGTGAACTCCAACGTAACACAGAAAAAATGAGCTCTCTAGTCATGAATTACAGTTAGCATAGAGGTTTGACAAGAAGTTTTTCAAGCGCCGCTATCGGAAAAAAAGGCCCTAAAGTGTAAAATTTATTTTGCCCTGTGAATTGGACTGCTGGAAGCTGAACTTCTATGCTTAGCCAACGCACGGGAGTGTCACTTGGGGAGCGTTCGATAGCTGGCCGAGGCCAAAAATCTAGCCAATTTTTTGTTATGGTGGATTTTATATTTTTGTAGTGGTAGTACCGCTGAGTTTGAATTCAAAAATTAAGCAATATTTGTCTGACTGAATATTTCTTTGACTCATAAATGGTAAGTGAATATTATTATCTAAATTATTTAATAAGTTCTTTAATTTATTGTTGATGTGAAATTTTATTAAGATAACACCCTAAACATTGTAGAACTTGTCGAAAACAATCCCACCTAATTTATGAGGTTATGTTAGCAATTTTTTCTTGTTTTAAAGTATAAATCAATTTATTTTTTTCATCTTTATAAGTATAAAAAAATTTAAACTACTAAATTATTACTAATAATAAATAGTAATGACGATTATTTATTGAGTCATATAATTTAATAATTAATGTATGTAACAGGAATAAATACATCTTCATTACTTTTTTTTTAATCTATCTTTTTGGTGTATTTCTTTTGATATTTATTATAATAATTATTTGACGAAATAATACAAAGATAGCTTGCAGTTCAACTGCTTGTCACATACCATATAAATTCTAATTAAAGAAAATATTTTTACTGATATTATTGTTTACATACATAATAATACCTTTTTGGTTCATTACGAAAATATTACCTTTTATATTTTATCTATCAATGTATGTAACAGCAATAAATACATGTAAAAAAACAACAATTTTTACCTAAAAATATCAAATGTATTACACATAATTATACCTGGCCGTATACTTATCACAACAATTTTATCTTCAATATTTTATACCAATCAGTCTCAAGTTTAACAGTCTGAGATAAAGATGATATATAAGAGTATTTGTTATTATTTTTTATATAAAGCTAGAGCTAAATATCCATTTTCAATAACAACATTGCCATCAACATCATTTGATACAATAATGTGGTCCAAGAATAACAATGAATAACAACAAGATCGACCAGCAAAAAAAAAAACTTGTATTTTTTGAAACTGGTTATTTTTATAGAAAGTTTTCAATTCATCAAGCTTCGGGCTGTCCTTTTTTTCCAGACTTATTTTGTACACCGAGAATATTGTACACGCGGAAACTGTACACTATGCAATTGTACACATAAAAACTGTACACATTTAAATTGTACTCATTACAAGAATGTACACATTAGAATCTTACACATCTCAGAGGTCACCATTATATGTATTCAGTAAAATTGTACACATAAAAATTGTACACATGTTATCTGAACGCCATACCCGAGTTTACCCAAACATCGTGAGTGTCAAAAAAATAATCAGTAAAACAGATTGTAGTTAGTTCATGAAAACTCTTGAAGATGTCTATATCTGTTTGATATATAAATATGACTATTAAAATAAAAATTATATAGCTATATACTTATTTTAATAATGAAAAAACAAAAAAAAAAAAATTATAATTTTTGTTACGGTGTAATTACACTCAACTTTCATCTTCAAATATTCATAAATCATTGAACATTTAAATATTTAACTAATAAAAAAACAATTTACATGCATTATTTTGTAAAAAAAAAAAAGGTGTAAATAGTTGTTTTTTTTCTTTTATTATATGTTATAGAATAAAAAAAATAAATCTATGATAATCTTTATAATTGAATACAAATGTGATCATAAAAAAAAACTGAGGTAAGTTTAATATTTTTTATTTACGAACCCTAGCGGAACTGGCAAGACCGCTTTTGTCGCCAGAGCGATAGAAAAACCAGAGGAAAGCCAGAGATGATAAAAACAGACAGAATAGACTAAACACAAAAATCCCTAACGTAGGTCAATAGTAAATCCAGACCTTTTTCATCGTAAAACCAGACTATTGTAAAAAAGACATTAATTAATAACACTAGCAATGATTATTAATAAATAAGAATAAATTAATGAATTTTAATGATTTTTGGAGACTTTTTTATTGTTAAAATTAATTTTTCGCGTGAGAAAAAAAAAAAAACACATAAATCTGTGGCAATACAAAAGCCAGAGGAAAGCCAGACTTGTCAAAAAAACATTCATTTATAACAATATCACTAATTATTAATAAACAATATTAAATTGATGAATTTTAATGATTTTTAGAGACTTTTTTATTGATAATTTATCCTTATTATTAATAATTAGTGATATTGTTATAAATAAATGTTTTTTTGACAACCCGGGAAAAAAGGTTTATATACATACTTATATATATAATATATATATATATTAGGCTGATTTGATTTTTTTTTTTTTTTTAATTTCAAAGACACTCTCGGAATATCTTCGGTATTTCAAAAAAATGACCCAGTCAAAATTTGAGCCCAAAAAAAAATTTTGTAGAGGGTGCTGTCCTCAAATTTAGTTTTTCCATTTAAATAACATCAGAAAGTAACAACAATTCCAAATAATCTAACTTGCCGCTTCGAATTCAAATTTAACGATATTTAGACTAATGTTTTCTAAGAGAACGCAAAAAAATACATATATTTTAGTTATCAAAAACTACAATTTACTATGAATAAGGTGGTTCTAAGTATCGAAATTGAAAAAAATTGAAATTGAAGTTTTTTTTAATTTTTTTTTTTACATACTATGGAATAACTCATACAATTCTTTACTCAAATAGCTTCTATATTAAACTTATTTTGTAGGTTTTTAAAAGATCCATCTGATAGTTATTTTATATTTGTTTCTTTCATATTTTATAATAGGAATCAAGTTGAAATTGTAAAAAAAAAAGTTAAATTATTTAAAAAAAAATTTTTAGTAACGGATTCGTTCTATTGAAAATTGAAAATTTTCAAAACTCCGGCGAGAGCTTGTGTGGTTCCTCTCGATTATAACAAATTCATTATAGTTTTAAATTATATAATTGAATGTTTTTTGTATTTTTTGTGCTGACGTGACCTGCTAAATTACGTACATCCTAAATAAAATTACAGATGAAAGAAATTTGAGGTTATACTTCATGTAATTAATGATTTTATTAGATTCGTTCAAGAAATAAATCAACACAAATATAAAAATAATAGATCATTCAATTTACTCTTTTTTAACTAAACAAGTATTTTCCCTTCGAACGATTCTGTTCAATGTTGTTTGTAAATAATCGAATTTCTACTCGATTTTTTTTTAATTAGGCTTATTTTTTAAATGAAATAATTGTCTATCTTGACAATTTATTTCAATTTTTCCTGCCTCGGCTTTTTTTAGATAATGAATGACAAAGTTGACAACTTTCATACACGAGAAAAGGGCGAAACAATTTTTTTCTTTTCTTAGCAGCATATAGTAGATCCGTTGTCTACTCGAAAAGTTATTTTTTTCTAACAAATTGTAGATAAGAAAAAAACGAATATAATTTTAAAAAATAAGTTATGTGTGCCACGGATTTTAAAAGTTATTCGAGTTTAAAAAAAAAAAATATTTGCTTTCTCGCGGCAAGTAATGCACACAGACGTGACACACACAAGCATATAAGGTAGCTGTGTACTATACTTGCTTGCTAGCAGTAGTGTTAGTGTCTGTCTGTGTATGAACGGACACACTCAAAAGCCGGGTTTCGAGACAGGAGCGCAACAAAATTTCGGGTACCCGGGCATGAGATTTAGCGTTATGATATACGGGCCCCTCAAACTACAAATATTGGTTTAAAAATGAAAATTTGTCCACGGCAGGTTTTTTTTTTCAATAACATGATAATTCAAATAACTATTTCATCGATCAAGCAAATTATAACCGAATTATATAAAGAAAGTTTTACATGCACTGTAACTTTTTTTTTAAAGAAAAAATGTTTCAAATAAAAATCGGTAATTGCTTATATTTTGGATAACTTTTGAACAAATTAACATAATCAAAGACTGCATAATAAATGAATGGTTAAATAAAGCCCATTTATTATCAAGTTTTGGTAGCATCATACGTACAAACAACAAATATGAAGCATTTAATCGCTCTTTTGTCAAAAGAATTGGTGTTCCACATCCTGCATTGGGCAATTTTCTTTGTGAGTTGAATAACTAATTTATTCTTCGAATATTAATATCAAAAATTACTTATATACAAATATAAATATATTTTCAGCTCGATATCACAAAGAAAATAGTCAACCAGATATCGATGAAAAAAAAGGTCGGATCACTAAAGCACAAAAAAAATTGACGGAAAATAAGTAAGTATTTCTTATAATAATTATCGAATAAATATTATAACAAAAACTATAATATTGAAAATGAAAAATCATCCAATCGAAATTAATTAGTACAAATGAACCGCCTGATTTTTGGTTACAGAATTAATGTTGAATACTTTTTATATGAAGTTATGAAGGAAGAAATGCAAAACAACATAATGTGTATACGATATAAAATGATGGAACAAGAAGATGAAGAAATAGAACAAAAAAAAAGTACTGGAATATCAAAGAATTCATTGGAGCTTACATGCAAACCTGAAGAGTACAAGGATGAATTAGAATGATTAGAATATACATATATATATTATTACATATATATATTATTTTCTCATTTTTACAGCTCAAAAAACCGAGTAAAAAAAAGAAAAGGCATTGAAAGCTAAAGAAATCATCTGTCAGAGGACATCATAACTGAGGAGGAAATAAAATATCTTATGGAGATTGAAAATATAGAATAATTGAAATCTTAATAATAAAAAATAATAATTAAATAAATTTAAAAAAAAAAACTCTATTTTTTCAAATTGATATAAAGTTTAATAAAAAAAAAAAAAAACCATATTCTTAATACAATAGTGTTAATAAATTTAATAATACATTTTTAAAGTTCTTAATTGAATACTCCGATTAATTAATACTTGAATTAATTTTTTTTTTTTATCATTATAAAACATTTAGAAATATTGAATTGTTTTTCTTAATTAATAAATTATTTTCCGTTTAATAAAAGGATTTTTGATTTCATTTAATCATTTGGTAATTTGGTATATTATTTTGTGTTCAATAAAATCAATAAAATTTTTTCTATTGTTTTTATGATTGTGTTCTAGCGAGTGGTAGGTGTGGAATAGGATTTTGTGTAGGAGTGAGAGAGAGCGACACGACACACTTGTTGATTATAAGTTTAACGATAATGTTTATTGAACTAATTAATTACTAATGTATAAGTATTATTCTGTGTAATGATGATGATTATTGTAGGTCAATTATGGTGTATAATTGGCCTCAATTACTCAGTTTTTATTAATTCTCTGACAAAGCTTCTAGAAACCGCTGTATATGGGTGTAAATCTTAGTTGCTTGTGAGCCGGCTAGACGCCGAACGTGAACGTAGTCGAAAACCACGTACGAACGAACCCGATAGAGCCCGTAAAGCCCCGTGTCAGTTCCGTGAAAACCACACAAGGCAGCGCTTTCAACACCTAGCCCGTGAGGTGCTGCCTTTTGACAGCAAGTGGTGATTTATATAATCACTCGCCGAAACAGATTGAATATTATCAATGATGACATACTTATCGATGAATGAGTTGGTTGTGTCGGTAAATCAATTGAATTTTATATTTAAATTAATATTATTAAAAGATTAATTTAGCTTATCAGAGTCTTCATTACAATATGATTTAATTATTTCAATTTTTGATAAATAGTTATTACTATTATTTTTATTTATATTAACATATATCAATAAATACCCCATACACCTCTTGACTACTATACTTTGCTACCTCCCTAAAACGCCTTTCACTCACTTGCTATTTGCACTCGAAATTTTGTTGAAAAAAAAAAAAATCGTATTCTATTCATTTAGAATTTATTCTAAAAAAAATATTATCGAATGAATTTTTATTATGTATTTAGCATTGATAATAATATTTTTAATATTCTATCATTAAATTGTATTTAATAAATAATTAATTATGAATAATAATTTAAACACTAAAAAAAAAATATAAAATTGTATTAAATTTAATTAAAAAAATATTTCAAATAAAATATATATATAATAAATTTTTACAAATAATTAAAGGAAGAAATAAATATGGGACACTTTGTATAAACTTCGTCGATCCTCATGGCTTCGTAAGCACTGTGAAAATCATTAATGTTGACCGTAGTGACATCTTTTTATTTTTGTAGATACTCAAAAATCACAAGTTACCATCTGATAACACAAGTCTAGTGTTTTTGACATAAATGTTCAGTTTACTGTCTGTGCAGTTTGCCCAATGTGAAGTTTGCTGATTGTGCAGTTTGCCGAATGTGCACTTCTTGATACCCGAACAGTGGCACCTACAATATGGCGGTGACTACGTTGGTCAAAAACTAAGACAACGCTAGCGCCAAATATGCCAAATTTGCACACAATAATTTGCCGTCGGTGAGTCGTGGAAATGGCTGACTTATCGCGGTGAATTTAAACAAAATAATGTCCCTATGGTTTTACCGTGGGACATAACAATAATTAAAAAACACATAATTATTTTCATTTTCTTTTATTTTCGTCAAACGAGAAACAACAATTCATCCATTGTTGAGCAATAAATACATTATTATTATGATAATTTGTTTGGAATAATAATTTTGGTGCGAGATATAAGTATTAGCTAACAAGTAACTAAAACAGAATGACTGACCTACTGCGCCTATTGTTAGTATATTTTGTTCCTAAGATTTATCTACGACATCAAAAGGACCAATTTTTCAATACACATACACAGACAGATCTTACTCTTCAATATTGTAAAAAGTATATCACAATTTAATCAAGCAAAATTTACCTACGGAAATGCACAAGTCACGTCCTAAGTCACATCGAAAATCATTATTTTATCAGGTAAAATGTGCATTTTTAGAGGTAAATTTTGCTTGATCAATTTGTATTTTGTAATGAACCTATCGTGAATTCATGATACTTTAAAATAAAAACAAAACATAAATCTACAATTGATGTCCCCGGAAGCCTCAATTTTACATGAGCTGTTTATTTTTTTATCGTAACTTTAATAATCAAAAGAAGTGAAATAAATGGAATTTTGGTATAAAGTTGAATAATTTGCTGGATAAAAAAAAAAAAAAAAAAAAATTAGACGCTTTTTTACAATAACGCATGATAATAATATTATAATAAAAAACGCCTAATTTTTTATCAACAAATTATTCAACTTTATACTAAAATTACCATTTTTCTTCTTTTGATTATTAAAGTTACGATAAAAAAATAAACAGCTCATGTAAAATTGAGGCTTCCGGGGACATCAATTGTAGATTTATGTTTTGTTTTTATTTCACTCATTTTGTTTAACTAATAATAGTTTATGAAAATTATATTTGTACAAATCTTCTATTTTAATTTCTCCGTGAATACCATGATGAAATAATATAACTGTTAATTATATAAAAGAAATAACGAATCTTCTTGTATATGAATGAATTGAAAATTAAAGCACATATATATATATATATATTATATGTATGTATAGCTATGAAAAAATAAAAATAAAAAACAAATTCTGCTATACCATCAATGGTAAAATCACCAACACATGCCTCTGCATAAACACATGTATATGCATGGAGAGAAAAATTCAGGGGAAGGGATAGGCGCGGGGTATGGCGCGACGTATCCGAAGAAATGTGGACATTTCAACTTGAAAATTTATTTTTTAGTAAGATTTGTTACCTGGCTTTTATTGAGTTGTATATCTTTTTTAATATTCGGTAGAAAAAATCGAGAGTAGGCTTATTGGAAAGAGAGGCATCGATATATATAATGAAACTATTTTTAGTTTTTTTTTTCTAACATTAATTAAAGAGATAGAACAGAAATTAAAAATCGTGACGTCACAGACCGCTGACTTAAAATACTTATACGGTAAGGTCTCGCGCTAGAGTAAAATTGAGGCGAGACTCTACCGAGTCTCTTGATATCCACCACAGGTTCAAATACCAAAATGTTAAGACTGGTTGCCAACTCAGTTCTGGTAGGTGGTACAGGGTCTCCAGTTAATAAAATAATGCAAATCAATTAAAATTACAGCGTTTATTAATGACAGTCAATTACTCAGAATACTCGTTTTCAACGAAAAATAACCCATCCAGTACGTTAAATTAGGCAGCTTATACAATTTTCAATTATTTGATTATATTATATAATTATGACATTTAATTATTCCAATAGTATGACTCGCTATTACCCAATTTAATAACCCAATTCAAATATACCAATTATCAAATTATATTATTCAATTATCCCAATAATAGTTAATTTTATCCCAATTATTTTGCTCGTGGTTTCGTGGTCTTTGTGAATCCCCGCGAAGTCCGCGCCTAAGATCCCTTAATCACTCATACTCCGTTTCCGGTAGTACTTGTGATAAGTTGTAGACAGTCCGTTGCCGGTACTACAACACTTTCTCGTATACACACGAATTGGAACTATATAGTGGGGGGTGAGTAATCCACGGATGAATTACTGGGCTTACCACGCTTACCACTTATTGCCGTTCTGGGGGTTCTCTATTACGCCACCGTTCCCGGTTGTCATAGAGCTAAATAAACCAGAGCGTTTAATCCGTACCAAAAAAAGCCAACTTCTACTCGTCGCACGCTGCGACTGTGAAAAAGCCAAACGGTGCGTAGCCCCTTGGCGTCAGACACCTGAACTATAAATTCTTATATAATAAAATATATACATTTTTATTATTATTATTATATTAATTTATATTTTACACCCTTGTGACACCGTCACAATTTAGAAAATAAAAAAGTAAGATTTACTATAAAAAATTTAAAATTTACCTACAAAATTGTAAATTTTACCTAATAAAATTGTATTTTTAGTTTTACATTTTTTTTCGGGTTAAAGTTGCCACTCAAATTTGTAACGAAAATAAAAATAAATGGCATGTATTTTATTTGTTGAGAAAATGAAAATCTGAGGACCTTGGAGTTAACTTTGGACATTTATTTATTTTAAAAATAAAAAACATGTAATTTATTTATTAAATAAATGAAAAAACACCAAGGACAGGCAGTAGCTAAGGAAAAGATGAAGCTAAGAAATTAGTGTGGCCAAAAATATTGACATTTTTATTTATTCAATAAATAAAATACATGTAATTTATTTTTAAAAAATAAAAATGTCCAAGGAAAAGCAGTAGCTGGGGGAACGATAAAGCTAATGAATTGATGTTGCCAAAAAAATTATGAGGTAAGCAACATCAATTTCTTAGCTACATCTTTTCCTTGGACATTTTTATTTTTATAAAAGAAATTTACATGTATTGTATTTATCAAATAAATAAAAATATCAAAGACAAGCAGTAGTTAAGGGAAAGATGTAGCAAAGGAATTAATGTTGCTTACGATATAATTTTTCTGTCTACATAAATTCTTTAGCTTTATCTTTTCCTCAGCTACTGCTTTTACTCGGACATTTTCATTTAATCCTTATATAAAAAGGACAGTTGTCATCGATCTTCCGAATATTTGATTGGTTATTTTGTTTTCTCTGTCATTCTCATGTCATTTTTCATTCTGTATTTATCTATTGTTAATAAAATAAATGAACAAATTTTCTTTCTCAGTCACTTTTCTACAATTTATTTTTCTTTTCGTCGTTAAGGTAATCAATAAATTTATTTGTTTCTTTATTCATTTATATATTTTGAAATCAAGATTTGACAGATCGCTTTAATAAAAATTAGTCTTTAAATTATAATAATTGTTTTTATTGATAATTGAAGATACTGATCAGTATATAATATTATCAATACGATTACTATGATGAAAAAATCAATAGGTTTATGTACAAAAAAATAAAAGTATATAAGGCTAGATCCACGTGAAATTTAAGTCCAAAAATCGAATTAACTTGAAATATTTTTTTTATTGTTCTAGAGCGAAAAATATTGAATACGTATTTTTTTTTTTTTTTTTTTCAAAAAATTTTGACTTGTGATTTTTTTTAGTTTTGGTTTTTAAGAATTTTTTAAGAAATGTACCAACTTTTGCATACTTTTTACTCAAAAACTATTGACCTCATTGAAAAAATTATAGAGACAAAAAAGTTTAACTTTTATTTATAGTTTACAAAAAAAAACTTTGAAAAATTGTTTAAACAATTTTTCCACCATTATTTGTTAAATAAACAATTGAAATCGATTTTTCTTAAACTTGGACCCAATTTTTTTTTTTTTTTATCAATAAATAATCCTTAAAATATAAAAATTTTTTAGCAAATTATAGGTTTAGCATTTTCATAACTTTTCGAGATACAAATAAATAATGAGTGAAAAACACGGTCCTGTCTGCCGCTCGACTATATATTGTAACCGATTTTCTGACCTGCACGGCGAGAACTATCGGCTAAGGTTAACAACGAGGATTTCTCACCATCCTCCTCTAAATCACCGGGGGGAGCCATGTTGGTTATCTCGGAAGCCAACAGCCGTAGGAGTAACGAGAACAAAATACGAGAACCTAACTCAGTCTTAGAAATGGTAGAGGGGCGCGGTCCACCTGATCGGACTATGAAATACGTAACCAAACCTGAGGGAACTATCGTGAACCAAGTATAGTGTGTTACATACGCCTATATTACATTGCGACTATACTATAGCAAAATACTGACGTCACAAGTATCATAAGTGTAGGAGCAAATATTCTACATGTGAGATATGTATTTTGTATAGGGAACCATACAGCGATCCATCCGTGACCAGGTCTTACACATACGTTGCCATTGCAATAATAATATATCTCAATATTATTATTATTATTATTATTTACAGCGATCCATTCGTGAACTCACACATACACATTTATGTGTAATGATGGTCTAACCATCACATACATATTATGTAGCGAGAATATAATAATTATTATTATTATAATGAGAGAACCATATAGCGTGATCATTAGTATTAGTCTGTCATTGGAAATTCAAGCAGAGTTTCACCAGGACTTAACGTCTGATACCTAGGGAGCCTTTACGAGAGATCCAAAACGATGTCGAGAGAACCAGTAGTGAACCAAGAGAGCCAGTCAAGAGAAGAGAAGTGATCAGTTCGAGAGCCAGACAAGTTGTGTCGTCTAACGATAGCGTTCTGTGCTAAGCTACTGTGAGTCCTCTGAATCCCCACTCGCGCGCTCTCCCACCTATCGTCCCGGACATGCGCAGCACGCTTTCCTAGCCCGCAACACGAATAGGTATCCGATCCAGCCCGTAGCCTTCGGAGAGTTCGTCTTTTTGACGGATGGAGGGGAAAACTAGCACCGGTCGAGGTTTAACGTATCAAGTCTACTACGGGACCTCGAATATATACGAAACATGTGCCACACTGATACCACTCGTAGTAGACTTGACCCTCCACAGTGCCTATGCGGTGAACCTTAGAATTATTAACAACTAACTCCTATTAATTGTTAACAATTCAGTTGACATGCAAATAAATAATTAAAGCTCTTTTGTTAATTATTTATTTCGAGAACCAGCGAAATAATAAATTTCGTTACACTCCTCCCCGTAAAGGAAGTTTCGACCCGAAACTGACAGAACCAACTACCCTTCTACTGACCTATGGACACGACTAGCTTGTCCAACACATTTGACATCCCATGTCATTCCTTTTTATACAGTTTCAAATCTGTAATCGAGAGCTTGCCTTTATCCTTTCCAGAGAGATCCGTCAACCGATACACTGTCGGTGATAATTTTTCTACAATTATCCAGGGACCCATAAACGGTTTGTTTAGCGATGCTGTTCGGTACGCTTGTGCCTTGGACAATTCTCGATTTCTAACGAGCACGAGTTGTCCAACTTCGTATTCGAGATCCCTACGGTGCTTGTTATATTGCTCAGCCTGACGTTCGCTAGCTTCGTTCAAAGCGAATTTGAAAGCTAGTCTTAGAGCATCATGGCGTCTCATATATTCAAGCCATTCTCGAGAACCTATCTCAATACTTTCGTGATCCATTTCTAATTTCCTTCTTAGTGATCCTTTCTGTTCTAACTCTCGGCCTAAATTCGCAAATGCCGGAGTTGCTTGTAGTGAGCCATGATAGGATGTATTATAAGCGAATTGTATGTCGCTAAGATATACATCCCATTCTCTATGGTCGTCTTCCAGCAGCGCACGTATCATCATTTTTACACTGCGATTAACACGCTCAGTGGGGTTCGCTTGTAGATGATATGGTGGCGTCGTGATCAATTTTATACGGTTCTGGCTAGCCAGAGCTCGTATATCCTTGTTCTGAAATTCGGTACCATTGTCCGTGAGCATTTCTTTCGGGATCCCCCAACGAGATAGTACGTTATTTTTCAAGATCTTACAAATATTCGCACCGTTAGCCTTTCTTAATGGAGCAATCTCAATCCATTCCGTGAGCGTATCTTGTATAACGAGAACATAACCGTAACCTTCTTTACTGCGTATATACGGGCCCATGACGTCGGCCGTTATACGAGTCCATGGTCCATTGATAACTCGTGGTTCCATAAGACCAGCGGGAACTCTTTGCTCTACCTTACAACGTTGACATATTCCACAGCGACCAATGTATTTGACCACGTCAAAATACATGGCTGGCCAGAAGTATCTTATGATCAAACGTCGATAGGTCCTGTTGACGCCCTGATGTCCAGCTTGTGGATCATCATGACATTCAGCGAGAGCTCGGGATCGTAGCTCACGTGGTAGTACTAACTTCCACGCGTCGAGATCAGTATTTTCTGCCGAGGCTAATGGCCCTGGGCGATGAAAATACATCTGTTTATTACTGATCCTCCAATTCGGGAACTTATCGGGATCGCGTTGAATAGCTCTTCGACGCCGTAGATACCATTTGTCTTTTATATTCTGTAAGGACAAGATGGCGTCGATGGCTATCCCATCTTCGGCAGCTCTCGATAGCGCATCGGGAACATGGTGTAAAGCACCCTTTCTGTGAACGATTGTGAAGTCATATTCCATCAATCCGAGAGCCCATCTTGCTAATCTACCGCCTGGATCCTTTAAATTATGGAGCCAGCGTAGACTACTATGATCCGTGATCACAGTAAAACGGTATCCTTCGAGATATCCACGGAACTTTTTAATCGACCATACAACAGCTGAACATTCTTGTTCAGTGACTGTGTATTTCTTTTCGGGATCAGTTAAGGCTCTACTCGCGTAGGCGATAACTCTTTCTTTGTCATCCTGAAACTGTGTCAAGACGGCACCGAGACCCACACTACTTGCATCAGTTTGCAATGTAAACGGAGCCGAAAAATCAGGACAGGCTAAGGTACGCGTGGTCGTTAGTCGTTCTTTCAAAGTATCGAACGCTTGTTGTTGTTCGGTATCCCATTTCCAACGACTACTCTTTTTGGTGAGCTGCGTGATCGGTGCAGCTACAGAGGCAAAGTCTGGAATGAAACGTCGATACCACGAAGCCATACCAAGAAACCTACGGACCTGCTTCGGCGATTGAGGTGTTGGAAAATTCCTCACCGCTGAAGTTTTCTCGGGATCCACCTGTAACCCTTCACTATTGATCACAAACCCAAGGTACTTTACATGTGCGCGACAGAATTCACTTTTGTCTCTGTTTATGGTGAGATTAGCACTTCTGAGTTTGTCGAGAACCTTACGTAACCAGTCTAAGTGATCCTCAAATGTCTTCGTCACGATTATTATATCGTCTAGATAGACGAAGACGTGTGGATAAAATTCGGGACCCAATAATTTGTCAAGAGCTCGCTGGCATCCGGATATGCGTTTTTTTTAGTGACTGCATTGACTTGTCGATAATCGACACAGAACCTAAGTGAGCCATCTTTCTTTTTAACCATCACGACTGGACTTGACCAATCGCTTTCTGATGGTTCGATAACCCCATTCGTGAGCATGACGTCTGTCTCCGACCATATAGCGAGTTTCTTATGGTGAGACATCGTCCGGACCCTTTGCTTGATCGGTTCGTGATCGCCCACGTTTATTATATGAGCCGGGAGCTTAGAGAGCGGTAGACCTTCTGGAGTTGGAGCAATGTGTGCATCCAACAGGTCTTTCAGACGACACTGTTCGTCTTCTTTCGGGATCTGTAATCCATTACATGCAATAATGCTATGTAGAGATTCCACAGGATCAAACGAGAACGATTTATTTGGCTGATCGCGATAGAACCACGTCTGTCCAAAGACATCCACAACTATTCCAGCAATACGCAGGAAGTCGGTACCTATAATGAATGACTCTGACAGAGAGGGCATCCATAAGGTTTCTATCGTGATCGTACGGCCACCAAGTGGAATTGGAGTCATCGACGTTTGTCGGATGATTTCCACTTGTCCGTTAGCTACGAGAACCTTCTTACCGGGAACTTTCAATGGCTGAATATTCGAAGACTCAAGCAATCGAATACCTTCTAATCCAGCGAACGTGCGTGTCGCACCGGAATCCATCAAGGCATTAAGAGAACGTCCACCGATAGAGATGTTCAAAAAGAAAGTTATCTTTTTACCGGGACCAAGAGATCTTTGCAATTTCTCCAACATAGGATTGGATTCAGGAGTGGCCCAATCATATGCGAGACCCTGTCGGTTAGCGTCGTCCAAGATCGTAGTCACAGGGTGAATTATACGACCGGACTTGCGTTTCCCGGGTTGCATCGAGAACAATCGATAGTCGTGACCCCTACCTTACCACAACGGTAACAGAACAATGTTGGTGGTTCCTTACAATCGCGAAATTGATGACCCGTCTGTTTGCAATTGAAACAGCGGTTCTCACGATTGGACTTGCCGCGAAGCTTTGGGCGACCCAAAGCATCCAACATTTCGGGATCTTTTTCCGAGAACTCTTCTTGATCTATTGGTGACTCGTCACCATCGAGAGCGTTGACCATGTTTGGCTTAGAATCTCGAGCTGGTCTAGCAGGCTCTTTGTATGCCAAGCTTGGACACACTGATTCTTCTGGCCTACGTGGTGGTTGCCAACTTCGTGAACATTCCATGTTCTTCTCTTGTCGTCTTAACATGCCTTCTAATTCAGTTAGAGTGAGACACTCATCGTATCTCAATCCAATTCGGAACTTTGGCAGTAAGTTACGGTATACTACTTGTAACCGTCTCGACTGAGGCCATGGCGGGATCGTTTTCGAAAAGAGAGCATCCATCTTGGACAGATATTCACTAATACTTTCGTACCGACCTTGTGTACGTGCGAATATTTCTGCCTCCAATGATGGCTGGAAATCGAGATCAGCAAATCGAGATCGAAAAGCTTTGCAGGCTGTATCCCAGCAAGTAAAGTCTTTTCCTCGATACCACAAGAGAGCTGTGTCTTTTAGACACCCACGTAAGATACCCAAGAGATCTTCTTCCCTGATAGGAAAACTATCGAGAGCGTCGTCTATGCGTGCCAAGAATTCTTCGACGTCTTCTTTACGCTGACCCGAGAACTCAACTTTCCAACGATTCAATAGTTCGAACACCTTTGCTGGTGGCATTGTACGAACTTCGTTATCGTTGCGAGATCTTCTACGAGCATCATCTCGATGGTTGAGTAAATCATCCAATCGTGGATCGGGATCATCTGAGAGCTCGTCGTCTCCAGGTGGCGGAGTTGGTCCGGGAACCCGAAGGCTTGGAGCGGCTCTGCTCACTGAAGAAGCACGACTGCCATTCTTCTTTGGCCTTCCTCGTGGACGAGGTTCAGAGAGTGCCAGACGAGTCTCCATAGTCTTGAGACTTTCAGCGAGATCATTTACGGTATGAACGAGAGCTTTCAACAAGGTGTTAGAGATATCACCACGAGAACCAGAGGGACCTTCCTGTTCGTCACCTTCTAGAGGTTTCGAATCAGAGGTTTCTTCAGGGAACCTTTCTTCAGACGTAGCCATTCTTTGAGAGATCCTTACTAGTCAAAGAGAGCCAAGATTGTGACTTACTTGAGCTCGCGACTGGGCTTATATACCCGTTTCAAGAGTAGAGAGGGTAACTCCTACTCCGAGCCAAGTAACGCACAAGACTTCTGCGCAACCTGAGTGGAAGTGGTAAAACTTCCGCGCCAAGTCTTACTTGCGGCGAGAACCAAAACTATTAGAGATCCATTACAAGAGATCCATTACAAGAGACCCATCACTATACGACGAGAACTAAAATCGAGACAATTGAAATATCGAACGAGAACCAACAATCGAACTGAACATATAATCGAGATATCAAACGAGAACCAAAATCGAGAAGATAGCGAGTGAACCATTACTTAACCTCTAACCTGAAAGGAGGAAAGGGAAATAAGATAACCAGAGAACAAGTAATTTCGTTTTTACCATTTATTTATAAAATTACCAACACTTAAAATTATTAGAGAGCAAAATACGAGATCCATCTGTCGGCCATCTTTATGGCTGGCGACTCGAGCCACGTCGACCTCGTCCTCTGCGTGGTGGACTTAGTGCTCTGGCTTCATCTTGATGAGGGAACCTTCCAGAGTGAGCGAAATCGAGATCCGTTTCGCTTGGTGGTGCTGATGGCAAACGTACTCCTCGTGGTACGTTGCACCCATAAGCTGGAACATATGGGCCAGCAGCCAACCAACGTGCTGAGCACTTTGGACACGTAGCAACAGTGTGTCCTCGGCGCCCACATCTTCTACAGAACCCCTCAGGTGCTGGTGTCTCGGTGCACTGTGAGTACCGATGCCCTGGTTCACGACAGTTGTAGCAAACAGCTGCTACAGTGCCAACTGTCGGTGAAGTCCTTCCACTCACTGGCTGTACCCTTGTGACGACGCACCTGGTCGGGAGCATTTGCGAAACCTGGCAGTTTCTGTTGAAGTTTTTCTTCATCATCAGAGTCTTGATATCGCATTGCCCGATCGAAACTAACGTTGCGGACATCGTCTGAACGTTCTGACGTTGAACCCTGGGTCATGATATTATCGACCTCAACGTCATCGCGATCTTTTTCGCCAACCACTTGGTCTGGTTGGACGTTTACAACGAGATCCGAGGACCTAACCTCTATTACGGGATCCATGCCGGCTTTTTCAGGGGTGAGAGGCATCTCTGGAATTAATTCCATAGCGCTCCACTCCTGGATTTCTTCGGCCACCTTCTCCAAGATGTTCTTGGGTTGGTCGATGACCAAGTTAGCCAGAGAACCGGTCAATGGACTCATTGCCCCGAGAGCTGGTGAAGCTGTGGTGAGTGTTGTCTCTGTGAATACAACACCTCCAGCTACATGCTGTTCATGATCTCTGGACATCTCGTCCATTAAGGTATCCAGGTCCATATTAACCTCTTCGTTATCCCTGCCGTGATCCACTATGTCGAGAGCTTCGTCTTGTTGAGCTGAGGTAGCCATGTCGAGTGATCCAAGTCAAGTAGTGATCCAATACGTTAGAAGAGAACCAAGTCGTAAGGTAGCCAAGACGATAATGAGCTGCTCTGTTTGAGACGGTTCCTTATATAGGCCATCATCCCTTCCGTCTAGAACTGATAATTGCCGTCTGCGCAACTCCTAGCCCTTCTCGACCAATGAGGAGTGCCGGCCAATCACAAAAGAGAACCGAGACATCATCCGATGGCGTCAGCCAATCAGAAAATTCGCTGACAACTTATCCATTCTTTTAGGTTTTCGTACCTAGCGACATCTATTGGAATTTTCGTGAACCACCTTTGGCGGGAAAGTTTGAAAATTTTTAAATTTAAATTTTCGTTTTTACGGTAGCCATCTTGTTTAATGTATCCATCGGTAACTACGGTATCCAGTCATTAGTTTTATACACAACGTAACCACTCACTATGATTTTTAATCTATAGCAGCCTCAGTAGGTAACCCTTATTTCATAATCCTTTCACGGCAGGCCCCACGTTGGGAGCCATTTTGTAACCGATTTTCTGACCTGCACGGCGAGAACTGTCGGCCAAGGTTAACAACGAGAATTTCTCACCATCCTCCTCTAAATCACCGGGGGGAGCCATGTTGGTTATCTCGGAAGCCAACAGCCGTAGGAGTAACGAGAACAAAATACGAGAACCTAACTCAGTCTTAGAAATGGTAGAGGGGCGCGGTCCACCTGATCGGACTATGAAATACGTAACCAAACCTGAGGGAACTATCGTGAACCAAGTATAGTGTGTTACATACGCCTATATTACATTGCGACTATACTATAGCAAAATACTGACGTCACAAGTATCATAAATGTAGGAGCAAATATTCTACATGTGAGATATGTATTTTGTATAGGGAACCATACAGCGATCCATCCGTGACCAGGTCTTACAAATACGTTGCCATTGCAATAATAATATATCTCAATATTATTATTATTATCATTATTATTTACAGCGATCCATTCGTGAACTCACACATACACATTTATGTGTAATGATGGTCTAACCATCACATACATATTATGTAGCGAGAATATAATAATTATTATTATTATAATGAGAGAACCATATAGCGTGATCATTAGTATTAGTCTGTCATTGGAAATTCAAGCAGAGTTTCACCAGGACTTAACGTCTGATACCTAGGGAGCCTTTACGAGAGATCCAAAACGTTGTCGAGAGAACCAGTAGTGAACCAAGAGAGCCAGTCAAGAGAAGAGAAATGATCAGTTCGAGAGCCAGACAAGTTGTGTCGTCTAACGATAGCGTTCTGTGCTAAGCTACTGTGAGTCCTCTGAATCCCCACTCGCGCGCTCTCCCACCTATCGTCCCGGACATGCGCAGCACGCTTTCCTAGCCCGCAACACGAATAGGTATCCGATCCAGCCCGTAGCCTTCGGAGAGTTCGTCTTTTTGACGGATGGAGGGGAAAACTAGCACCGGTCGAGGTTTAACGTATCAAGTCTACTACGGGACCTCGAATATATACGAAACATGTGCCACACTGACACCACTCGTAGTAGACTTGACCCTCCACAGTGCCTATGCGGTGAACCTTAGAATTATTAACAACTAACTCCTATTAATTGTTAACAATTCAGTTGACATGCAAATAAATAATTAAAGCTCTTTTGTTAATTATTTATTTCGAGAACCAGCGAAATAATAAATTTCGTTACAATATAGATTAGGGTAGCCCTTAAAAAGGTCAATGATGAATTTTTATGAGTGCACCCCCTAGAATGGTTCCAAATAAATAAAAAAAAATCCTGACAAAATTTCAAAGCTCTATCTTAATATTAACACGTGCCTCAAGTCACTTACTTTTTCCCGTTGAATTAACATGGCAATTTTTCTATATTTTAGTAACAATACTGTGGCGGCGTCAAAAAATATGTAAAAAATCGCATATTATGCCAATTTCTTTATTTTTCTATGTAGAATTTAACCGCTTTCACCGCTCGCCGAAATTTTCAATATTGGACCTACTATATGGGTCGACCCAACTCAAAACTCTCTGAATTACATTAAAAAAAAAAACTACAATCCGTTTACACTGGATTCTTCTGTTAACATTTATAATCTGAAAGATAAAAATAATAGGTCATTTTTTTTTAAATATCTCATATGATTTAGACTTATTAACTGCTCTTTCAAATACGAAATGGCGGTCTGACTTTATTGATCTAATTAATTAAAAAATTTTAAAAAACACTCAATTCTGTAAAAAATTTGATTTTACTATTCTCATTATTAACATTAATATTATTATTATTTTTATTATTATTAACATTATTATCAAAATAAAGGTCGTATTGCAAAATCCATATTGCAAATGCTGAGCTAATCTATATCGATTTGTAAACACAATAATTAAAACTCAATGAGTAATATTTAATTTACTGTCAAAATTCAATATAGGCTCGAGTATGTAACGACGTACTATATGAACAGCTGATTCTTCAACATGCGTAAGACAGTGTTGAATTAATGACCAGAGCCGGGAAGTTCGTCTGTTATTTCGGCTTGCCGTAAATACCATGGCAACATGGTGAAATATAGTTTAAAAAAAAGACGATCTGAACCTCGTACATGGAAAAAATGGCCCTTTAAAATGGCCTTATTTTTTTTGGCCGCTTAAAAATGGCCCTTAAAAATGGCCTTATATTTTTGGCCTCTTAAAAATGGCCTTATTTTTTTTGGCCTCTTAAAAATGGCCTCAAAAAATGGCCAAAAACATAAAGCCATTTTTTAAAGCCATTTTTAAGAAGCCAAAAAAAAAATAAGGCCGTTTTTTGAGGCCATTTTTAAGAGGCCAAAAAAAATAAGGCCGTTTTTTGAGGCCAAAAAAAATAAGGCCATTTTTTGAGGCCATTTTTTCTATGTACGAGGTTCAGATCGTCTTTTTTTTAAACTATATTACACCATGTTGCCATGGTATTTACGGCAAGCTGAAATAACAGACGAACTTCCCGGCTCTGATAATAATCAATTTATGAATTTGTTTTCCGATTGATTATTTTATCCGTTTATTATTATTTAATATTTAATGAATAGCTGTAATTCACTATTATTGCGAAGGAATTTTATTATTTATTGATTTATTATTTATATTAATTTTTTCGTTGGTATTTAAATTTATTAAAAAAAAATTGTATTAATTTTATTTGTCAAATAAAAAAATGAAATAACAAGGGACAGCAGCAGCTGAGAAAATAATGTGGTTAAAAAATCTTTTCCTGAGCTACTCCTTTTCCTGGACATTTTTATTTTTTAAAAATAAAATTACATGTATATTATATATTGACACAAAAAAATGTTCAAGGAAAAGCAGTAGCTAAGGAAAAGATGTATCTAAGGAAATTACAAATGCCAAAAAATTATTTTTCAAGCAACATTATTTCCTGAAAAAATAATTCTTCGGCAACATTAATTCCTTAGCTACATTTTTTTCTTAGCTACTACTTTTTCTTAGTATTTTAATCACTTATTTGACAGATAAAATACATACTAAACTTGATAATATGGTTTAGCATGTTTGTAATTTCTTATTATTTTTCCATTCATCAGGAACCAAATCGATAAAATCATACATCAAACCAAGTTGCTCAAAAAGTTTAATTGATTTTTTAGATGCAAAATAACTCAAGTCTTTAGACATTAATTCTTTGCAATTATTTTTATCAATTATAAATCTTTTTAAGTATTTACTAACAGTGTCTCGATTCGTCATTGCTATCACCATTTTTTTTTTTACCTCAGACGTTACGTTATCATCGGAAAGAGCCAAAGCAATAAGATCTTCAGAGCAGTACCACAAATGCCTTATCATCTTAATTTGTACTGTTTCAGATATTTGGTATAAAACCTTTCATATTTTTAATCAATTGCAAATCATTGTTCAGTGCCTGAACGGCTAATGGAGCAGTAAATCATGATTTTATATAAATTTTAATTATGAAAATACATGTCAAACGAATATGCAACTATTCATCATGATTTAATTCGAACTGATTTTTAAACATAAATATTTTTAGACAGTAAATTCCTGTAGCCATTAATCTTGCATGATGCATTGCTGCTGGAACTTTGAACGCAACACCACGGAGTGGAATGCCTCTTAAAAAAATATAGGCAAACGCTAGCAATTCACGATAATCTCCCCGTGGTTGATTATCAATTTAAATAGAATGATAGCCATATTATTGCATAAAGAAATAAATAAATAAATAAATAAATAAATAAATAAATTAATATGTAAATAAATAAATAAAATAAGCATGTAATGAGTAACTAATGTAGAATTAAAAGTAATTTGAAATAACGATGTTAATCGATTAAAGTAAATCATTTTTGGCACCTGAAATTGTTTAGTTATGAAACTCATTATTTCATCTTTATCATTGCCTAACATTACAACTATTTTTTTCTCTTTCATACCAGTGTCATACTTTGATTGGTCGATTAGTTTCCATTGTTTGTGAAATTTATTGAATAGAGCCACGTTTTGTCCAGTGTTTCTCGTAGAGTCAATTTCAAATATACTTTTCAAGAGAATTCCTTGGATATGATGACGACAGGGCAAGTAAAGCAACTCTCTTTGTAATTCTTTTTCAATTAACCCAGCTGCTCCATTATATCGTCCTTAAAAATGTAAAATGTACATAAAATCATTTATTTGAACACTAGGAATTCTTTGAACAATATTTGGAACAAAGGATATAATTTTTAGAAAATCACTACTTATTATTATTGTTTAGTGAAATAATTTATTGTATTGAATTTTAATATCTGAAAAATCGTCATTTGAAAATTACAAGTATCTTTCGTTTTTTATTTATTCATTTATTTTTAATATAAAAACAAGTCATAAATTGTTTATCAAACAATAACTTATTTTATTTTCTCTAGATTATATTAAAATCTAAAATAAAAGTTATTATATAAAATGATTCAAATAGAGTGAAAAGTAAAAGCCACACGTTTATATCATTTCATTGCGTAAACCAACTGTTGGTTGTAATTATAAAGTTCAATTAAATGAAATAAAATAAAATCATTTATTACTCAGAAAATTAAATTTACCAGTATTTGCATTCGTAGTGTCAAAGCACAGTCCTTTAACACGATCCAAGTTCCATGTTTTAAGGACTTCAACAACTGCTTTCGCTTGATTGACACCAGTTCCATTTACAATTTTTGATGCACTTAGTAAACGACTGCGTCCAAAACCAGAAATTGACACTGCGATTCTATCAACTGTCTCATAGCCAACTAAATCTTGTAAGATCTTTCCATCAAAATGAACAATTCAATGAGATGAAAATTGTAGGTTTCTTTTCAATTCAATTGCCAGATTTTCACGGTTTTCAATTCGAGCTCTATGAATCGTACTGGAACTGAGTAAAAGTCCTAGACTAATCGCAGTTGCAGCGATTATATATGCCGCATTGTGATCAGAGGTTGATGTCTTGTCTAATGCACTGGCAAGCATTGGTGTCATTAATTTAATTTTTTTTTTTTTGGTACTGCCAATTCAAAGTCTGGTTCAGTTAGTTCATCAAATGAACTATCTTCATTTTTATGTGCTCACTCAAAAAAATGAATTGACGCATAGAAGGACGTTGGAGTTAACTTGATGAAACTTAAAAAAAATAAGAAGCCTTGTGGTCTAGTGGTTAAGGCGTTTGCCCGGAAAGCAAAAGACCCGGGTTCGATTCCCGGCGGGGAAACTTCGTTATTTTTTCTAAGTTTCTGGTTTTTTTCAAAAAATGAATTGACGCATAGAAGGACGTCGGAGTTAACTTGATGAAACTTAGAAAAAATAAGAAGCCCTGTAGTCTAGTGGTCAAGGCGTTTGCCCGGAAAGCAAAAGACCCGGGTTCGATTCCCGGCGGGGGAACTTCGTTATTTTTTCTAAGTTTCTGGTTTTTTTCAACCAGAAAAAATCTATTCAGTTTAGTTATTAATTGTTGAATATCTACAATCAATTATTTTTATTATTATTAATATTAAGTTTTATATAATACACTGTAAAAAAACAGTTAAACCTAAAAACATAATTTCGAGAAAAAACTTTCATACAAAAAAAATCAAAAATGACAATAATATTAAATGAATTTGTAAAAAAGTTGTCGATAAAAAATTTATAATTGAATTTTAAATTGAAAATAAATACTGTATGTTTTTTAAAAGTTTATGTTAGAAATGATTAAGTATCACTATTGCAAATACCTTGTTCTTCGACTACAATATCATTTTCTCCATTAATCAATCCTAAAAAAAAAATATGTAGACACAAATACAGGTTTGATATGGCATCTCAGAACATAAACGGTATTAATTTATAATTTATGCAAACAGTCATGGGAAAATTAATGCACTTCATGAAAAATTAATTAAAAAAATAAACCAAAAACATGAGCTTATTTTATCAAGATATCTCACACTTATAAAAAGTAAAATTTATTATGAAAGAATTGTAAAATTAATATTTTTTGGAGGAAAAGAGGAATTCAAAGGCAAAATTGAGTGGAAATTACCTATTAATAAAATGAAAAGACGGAGACGTGTTTTTATATTTATTCAATATGAATTTTACAATTTTAAAGAATAAAACACAAGTTTAACCATATAATTTATAAATTTTACATTTTTTTTTTTCTGTAGTTTTTTTCATGAAGTTTTTTTTGAATGTAGGAATTATGATTTCAGGAAAGTTCTATTCAGATATATTTTATTATAAACATGAGTAATTTTTAAATAAAATATTTAACTGCATCACAGAAAAAAAAGAATTGAAAATGAAGTGATCCAGACTTTGATAAATGAAGTATCGCGGGTAAATTGTGAGAAGGGTTTTTGGAAAGACACAAGAAAACATAATTATAATTTGCTCTTCTTGTAAATGAATGATTAAGTTATCAATAATACTCAGCTATGAAGAACTGAATGGTAAAATTTAAAAAATTCAAACTAAACATCCACAAAAATGTCATAAAGAAATGAATTTTGCTTTAACAGTGGTTGCAGGAAACTCTATCTTTTTGAGAAATTGTCTTTTATTCGTGTGAACGGAGTGTTATTTTTTTTAAATTATTACTATATAACACTCAAAATAATTAAAACATAAATGTGAATTACTATTTTTACAAAATAGTTCAATGAAAAATGACAACGAGAGAGAGTATGTTTGTGATAATTATTCAAAAAAAACTATTTTCTCATCGTTATTACAGAAACAGGCGTGCGAAGCACACTCAGTGGTTCTCGTTTAATAAATACTAGACCAATTAGCGCGCTTCGCGCGCTATTATATGTAATGTTTTGTCAATGATGTAAGAAGGTTGTAGTAAGAAATTTTTTGATCTTGATCACTACGTAAAAATTTACGATATCTCCCAATTTATAATTTATTTTTTAAGTATATAGTAGAAAAAAAAAAAAATACCAAATAAACTAATTATTAGTCTAGATCAATTCCTTGGCCATTTAAAACCAATTTTAATTTAATATAGAAAGTATTGGCAACTATTAGCAAATGTTGCTAAGGAAAGAATGTGACCAAATAAATTAATCAGTAATCTCAATAAATTCCTAAGCAATATTTTTTTGGTCACATTCTTTCCTTAGCATTGATAAAATGCTTTTTTTTATATTAAATACAAAATATAAAAATATACTGTCGTACGTCTGTCGGAATTGTGTCGGATTCACAATTCTCACAGTCGTGTGTCGGAATTGTGTCGGAATTGTGTGAGAATTGCAAATTCTCACAGACGATTCCAATTATTTTTTTTGTCAAGATTTATTCCAAAAAAAAAAATCTAATCCCTAGCGAAAATGCCGATAGTCGGATTGTGCACTGATCTCATACAAAAACGACACAAAACCGACACACGACTATAAGAATTTCTAAGTCACAAAAAAAAATAGTAAAAAGCATTTAAAAAATAAAATATTATGTCTAAAAATTTCTAAATAATATTCTTATAATTTAAGACACATTAAAATTTTTTTAAAATAATTTTTTTATTGAAAAAACTTAATTCTGTTTATGTATTATAAGCGAGGTTAGCTGTCAGAATCATCTGTACACGACTGTAAGATTTTACAATTCTCACACAGTGCACAAACCGACTGTCGGATTGGTGTCGGATCGGTGTCGCCATTTTCGCTAGGGATGTAATTTATTTTAAAAAAATAAAAATATCCAAGCAAAAGCAGTAGCTAAGGAAACAATGTAGCTAAGGAATTAATGTCGCTTACCCCATAATTTCTTTCGCAACATCAATTTCTGAGCTCCATCTTTTCTTTAGCTACATCTTTTACTTGGACATTTTTATTTTTTCGGTGATCCTTGAGATTTTTATTAATTTATTTGAAAAAAAAAATTTTTACAATTTATTTTAATAAATAAAAATCCCAAAGACAAGCAGTAGCTAAGGAAAATATGGAGCTAAGGAATCAATGTTGCCAAAAAAATTATTTTTCTAGCAACATTTATTCCTCATCTACACCTTTTCCTTAGCTACTACTTTTTCTGGATATTTTATTTATTTGACAAATACAATTCCTGTCATTTATTTGTTTAATAAATAAATATTTAAATAATAATATTAATGATAATCAGAAGATTCTGATATAGTTGAAGCATTGAATGTTATTAATATTGAGGATAAATTAAAAAAAGATACTAGAAATGAAATTGATTTGGATAATAATAATAAACAAAAGACAAGTGGTGATGTTATTAGAAGAATAAAAGGTAATTCGAAATCAATAACTGGTAAAGTTATGTAAGATTGGGCTTTTATATTTTATTTTCTTTTATTGTTTAAATATAAAAAAGCGACCAATCTTACTTGTTTAAATTTACCAAAATGAATATGCAATGAAATTTACTTTAAAATATGAATATTGATTATTTAAATTTACCCTGAAATTGAGTGGGTGTAAAATAACAATCAAACAGAATTTTATATTTTAATATATGAAAATTATTTGTATTTATTTAAAGTATTATGCCCTAATCATTCATACCAAACACACGCATACTCATACAATATAACCTGACTGGTGATTGAAGTTCTTGATGCCAAATTGATGATGGTGACGATGATTCGTTGGCCTTGGAGTGCTTGGTTGATCAGACCAAGTAAATGTCCAAATCTTTGTATTGTGTAATTACCAGCAATGAATATTATTGATGTTGAATTATGCCAGCAATGAATATTATTGATGTTGAATTGATTTTATTTCTTCAACGCTGATGCAACAAGTTTATTTTTGAGTAATGGCGGCGTGATTTATGGAAGAACGCCGTCCTGATTCACGTCGTCTTTTACCAAGTTTTGATTTATTGCTCAGCTTGTTTTAATTGACAATTTTGTTGTGTACACAATATATTTTATTTATTTAATTACAATTTGATATTGATTGTTGTTTTACAACAATCAATTAGTTGAAAAATCAGTTTAATATTTATATTTACAATTTCAGTACTTGAATTTATTTGAGTTGGCTTGGCCAACTTAATATTTGCCAGCGTCTTGCTTGCCAGCCAAGACACAAGTGTAAAAACACAAGGTGCAAGACTGAAGTGCCAAACCGAAGTGAGTGGAGCACACGTTCTCCATAGCCAAAACTCCACTCTCTCTCTCTCTCTTCCCCGTCTCTCTTTCACTAATTCTCACACTCACGCATCATACTAGGTGGCGCACCATCGAGCAATACTATCTCGCTACAGTACCCCCCTTTTTTATTATAATACATTATGATAAAAAACAATTGTTGCTAGGATGATGCGTGGAATACATTCACACTCATTCATAATATTACTTTACATACAAAATTTTTACAATATTAAATAATCCTTATTTCATTTCAAATGACCCCATTGAATAATTAAATAATATTGAGTAAACTTATAATTACGTTACAAAATTATTACAATTAAATTAAAATTTTTATGATATAAATCACATATGGTACTTTGGAACATAAAATTACAATATTATTATTATCATTTTAATATAAACAGTATAATAAATAATTAATCCAATTCAATTGGACATATATATCCATTCGTATAAAATATTTTTTTTTTTTTTGTACTATATAATGTTATAACGAGTAAAATTAATAATCATCAAATTTATGATATATTTTTTTTTATAAACAATGAAACATTGTACCTAATTAATTATGACAATTGTTTTAACTTAAATTTAATGGCCAAACTTAAAGACTACTTGAGCAAGGTCATGTACAATTTAAAAAATTTTTTAATAAACATACTTGCGGACACTCACACGATTATAAGTACCCTTCAGTGGTTTATTATCATTAACATTAGCCAGCACGAACGCATTTTGGCCAACCAATGCATGAATTTTAAATGGTCCCTCATAAAGATGAGAAAATTTTTGTGTAACTTTGTCTCCTTGATTAGATAGATGGGGTATACGAGCTAATACAAGGTCACCAACTTTAAGTTCCTCTGGCTTATTAATTGTTACACAACCAAACTTATTTTTGACATTAAAATTTAAATGTTGATTATGTCGGCATAAATCACATTTTTTTTTAACAAATCTCTTAACTCTACAACGAAGATGTTTAAACCAGAAATTATTGCAAATAATTTTTGATGTTTTATATACATCACCATGATGGATTTTTGTATGTTCACAGTTAATTAAATTATCAATTATACAATCGGGCACGATTAATTTCCATTTATCATCATAAGATGTTTTATGGAAATACACATTATTATACCGTTTAAAATTATCATCACCTGATTTCATTTTATTATCTACGTATT
The DNA here is from genome assembly GCF_014905175.1 of Aphidius gifuensis. Classification (NCBI taxonomy): domain Eukaryota; kingdom Metazoa; phylum Arthropoda; class Insecta; order Hymenoptera; family Braconidae; genus Aphidius; species Aphidius gifuensis. The sequence goes on along the minus strand of NC_057789.1, from coordinate 14,618,060 downwards.
TCATTAAATCACGATCACTTTCTTGAAGTTTATTCAAATTAATTGTATCATATTCAAGACTTGAATTTAATTTTAATTGATTTATAATTTTATCTTGACAATTATCATCCATATTCTCATATATTATGTTTAATATTTTACCTGTATTATTTTCATGACATAAATTATTATCGTGAAACAATACATAACTTGAATTAACATTGTTATCATCAATTTTAATTACCCCCTTTGAATAGAATATATCAACATTATTTTGTAAACACCAATCACTACCCATCAAGATACCTTGACTTAAATTTGGTACAATTAATACAACATGTTTTAATTCAACATTATCAATGTTAAATTTTAATAACACCTGTCTTTTAATTAATATTTTATGTTTATTTATTGCAAGCCTAATTTGCGTGTTAACTACGGGTAACTCGCCTAAAATTGATGACCTTGGGATTTGACTGTATATTTCATCAGACATGGCAGTCACCTGACTACCAGAGTCGACCAACGCCCAATGCTCATTTTCACCAATTTTAATTTTAATTTTGGGACACTCAATAATATTACTGTTTGTATTATTATGATCCCCATTTACAACTTCATTATTTATTTCTTCAATAACATCATTATTAAATATTTCTCCAACAATATTATTGTTTTCAAAATTGATAGAATTTATTTGAGGTGCGTTAGGATTCATATTATTCAATCGCGCATGTGCACCGGGCGGTGGCACGCTCGTGTCAGGCAGCTGCCTGTTAAACGACGATGACGCGTTATTATTCCCACTTTTATCCCCACTACGCCAGTTTGAAAAATGACTCCTAGCTTGGCCTTGATGTGTACTTTGACCAATTTTACCATCCAAATTATTATTATTATTGTTGCTATGTGTATCTTGAATTTTAGTTACACTAATTTGTTCAAGAACTTTACGAATTTTATTTGTTTTTTCATATTTTATTGTTACTAAGTGTACTCTAACATTTTCTGGTAATTGTTCTATGATTAATTTATTTCTTTCCCACTCGGAAAACTGTGGTTCAAGATACTCTGCATCATGAATTTGTGTATCAAAATACACATCATATGACCAACCAGATTTATACCTTTTATCTAACCATTGATTTTTAAATTTAGTTCGTTGAGAATCACTGTAAAATTTATTCATATATTCACGTTTAAAATCATCGAAACTATTAAAATTGTTTTTAAGATTTAAATACCATATTTTTGTATTACCCGATAAAATATTTTGTGTTTCAATTAAATGGTCTTGTTGATAAATTCTACCCTCAACCAAGTATCTTTCAAGTTCTTGCATGAATTTTTTAGGATTCATGTTATCATTATGTTTTATTTTTTCAACGCAAGCATGGACTTGTTGGTCTCTTGCTTGGTCTCTTACTTGCTGGTTAACCTCCCTGCGCACGAGCTGACCAATATCACCGACATTCCCACCGGCGCGTGTATTTAGTTGCTGCTGCAACTGCGCAACCGTACCGAGTGCCTCTTGTCTTTCCCTCAACGCTTGCTCAAGTTGTGCTTTTAATATTTCCACATCTTCATTTCTCGCCATTATTCTACCTCGTAAATTATTATTATTATATCCCAAATAATTTCTTGAATTTAATGACTCATTTGATGTACTACGTCTATTATTATTATTTCGTGTATTTGACATAGCATTATTATTTTCAAGATTTAAATTTTGCTTATTATTTGTACTGATATCTAAATTTTCAATACTTAAATTATCATTATTATCAATATTTAAATTATTATTACTATCAACATTAAAAATTGAAAAAAACCAGAAACTTAGAAAAAATAACGAAGTTTATCGAAGTCTTTTGCTTTGGCAAACGCCTTGACCACTAGACCACAGGGCTTCTTATTTTTCTAAGTTTCATCAAGTTAATGACGTCCTTCTATGCGTCAATTCATTTTTGAACCAGAAACTTAGAAAAATAATTTCGGGAATCGAAGGTCTTTTGCTTTCCGGCAAACGCCTTGACCACTAGACCACAGGGCTTCTTATTTTTCTAAGTTTCATCAAGTTAACTCCGACGTCCTTCTATGTCAATTCATTTTTGAAACCAGAAACTTGAAAAATAACGAAGTTGAATCGAATTTTGCTTTCCGGGCAAACGCCTTGACCACTAGACCACAGGGCTTCTTATTTTTTCTAAGTTTCATCAAGTTAACTCCGACGTCCTTCTATGCGTCAATTCATTTTTGATAGTAATAATGTTTGAATTTTGTGTATTTTTATTAATATTGTTTCCACGCGTACGTTTAAGTCTGACGACACCAGGCGTTCCCGCCAACGCACGCTTGGTTGCCCTGCGTTGCCGAGGCGTCTCTTTTTCGGCCGTTTTAACTTATACCACTAATACACACACACACGCAACTCTCTTTCTCATGCGTACCCTTGCCTTTAGTTGGGAGCCAATTGTAAGATTGGGCTTTTATATTTTATTTTCTTTTATTGTTTAAATATAAAAAGCGACCAATCTTACTTGTTTAAATTTACCAAAATGAATATGCAATGAAATTTACTTTAAAATATGAATATTGATTATTTAAATTTACCCTGAAATTGAGTGGGTGTAAAATAACAATCAAACAGAATTTTATATTTTAATATATGAAAATTATTTGTATTTATTTAAAGTATTATGCCCTAATCATTCATACCAAACACACGCATACTCATACAATATAACCTGACTGGTGATTGAAGTTCTTGATGCCAAATTGATGATGGTGACGATGATTCGTTGGCCTTGGAGTGCTTGGTTGATCAGACCAAGTAAATGTCCAAATCTTTGTATTGTGTAATTACCAGCAATGAATATTATTGATGTTGAATTGATTTTATTTCTTCAACGCTGATGCAACAAGTTTATTTTTGAGTAATGGCGGCGTGATTTATGGAAGGACGCCGTCCTGATTCACGTCGTCTTTTACCAAGTTTTGATTTATTGCTCAGCTTGTTTTAATTGACAATTTTGTTGTGTACACAATATATTTTATTTATTTAATTACAATTTGATATTGATTGTTGTTTTACAACAATCAATTAGTTGAAAAATCAGTTTAATATTTATATTCACAATTTCAGTACTTGAATTTATTTGAGTTGGCTTGGCCAACTTAATATTTGCCAGCGTCTTGCTTGCCAGCCAAGACACAAGTGTAAAAACACAAGGTGCAAGACTGAAGTGCCAAACCGAAGTGAGTGGAGCACACGTTCTCCATAGCCAAAACTCCACTCTCTCTCTCTCTCTTCCCCGTCTCTCTTTCACTAATTCTCACACTCACGCATCATACTAGGTGGCGCACCATCGAGCAATACTATCTCGCTACAGTTAATCTATCAATAAGAGTATCATTTGATTTATTGGCATTATTACTTGATGCCAGTCTCGAGGGTGAACTTGAACTTTTTAAAAAAACAGCTAAAGAAGTTACAAATCCAAGTGCAGCTAATGATGAATGTATTACAGCATTACACAATGCCACAAGGACATGTTGATATTGTTAATATTCTTGTTGAATTTGGATATGATGTCAATGCCCAAGACAGTGATGGATGGTAAAAAAAATTAAATAAATAATCAGAATATATATACAGTAAGTTATTTAAATTATTTTCCTTTTATTTTGTATCAAAAATCCTTTTTGCTTATTCTCTTATCATTTTTTTTTGAATTTAGTTAATCAAATAATTAACAATTATTTAATAAAATTGAAATTCTATTTTCAATTTTCTTTATCTTTATTTTATTTATAATTAACAACTGTGTTGATAATAATATTAATTAAATTTTAATTTTGTTTTTTTTAAATAACCACAAATGTTGAAATCGGTCTTGGTACTATGTATTGTTTTTTTTTTTTTATATTCAATTATTTAATGAGAAAAAAATACTAAATAATAATTATTTTTTTGTATTTATTCATCTTATTTTTATTAAATACAAAACACGTCAGTATTTTTTTATTTATAATTAATAATATTGTATGATTGTTTTATTAGTTTTCTTTTTTTTTTTCTTTTTTCCATTTAAATAAATTATAGGTGTGCAAGAAAAACTTGGTATTATGTATAGTGGAAAAGATAATGCAGTATTTGATTATGAGGCACAACAATCAAATCATGAATCTCTTAAAAATAATTATCAATTGATTGCATTAAAAAAAGGAGACGATAATGAGAGAGAATGGTGGTGAAGTGAGCTTGGTAATCGTGAAGGTATGTTCCAAGAAATTTATTAGGGGTAAATATATTATTTACAATCATTATTATCAATTATAATATTATTTATGAATGTACTTTAGATATTTTATTCTTTTTACAGATGTTTCCTAGAGTTCAGGCAGCAAAAACAGAATAAAATATATTAACAAGTATAAAATATTTATCTTATCATTTTGCAGCTATATCATACTGAGTATTTGTATTTTAATCTTTAAAAATTAGAAAAAAACAAAAAGTATATTATCGTTAATGTCAAAATCTTTTTTTTTTTTTTCCTCTCCTCAATGTGCAATTACTTGCGGTACTTAGGCAATTGTTCTACAGAGATTTTAAGTTTTATTTTTTTAAATTGTTTTTATTTTTCTAATTATGTAAAAGGAAATTTAAATCTGTGTTTGGTTGAATTTAAATTGTATATGAATTATTATTATATTATTTTTTTTTTTTCAAATGAACTTAATTTATAAAAAAAATTTATAAGAAAAAGATAATTCATGATCTATTGATGATAATCTTGCCGATAGATATTATAAATATTGTAACAATTGTTAAAAAAAAAAATTGACAAAAAATATATTGTAAATTGAAATTTAAACAGTACATTATGTTAACAACAATCTTTTTACGTACGTTTTCGTTAAAACTCTGTTTAAATTATTCCATTGTCTTCAAAAAGTAAAAAATGTGCTAATACTTTGATATCACAAAATTATTTGAAAAAAATGTATATCTTTCAGAACAAACTATTGCTTGCATTTTTTTTGCAATTTATTTACAGTTTTACATGGCAGAATTTTCATTTTTGATTATTAATAATTGTTTTTATTTTTACTTAGAGAGATGGATTGTTGGATTTTCTACAAATTTTATCATTTAAAATAAAGTAGTTTATTACCATCATGAATTTATGGAAAAATATAGTTGGTAAAACTACTAAAGGAGGTCAAAAATTGTAAAGCGTAATATTTGTTATAAATTTTGTAAATTTAACTTTAAGGTTATAATCATCATCTCCAACTCCAAATATTTCGTCACATGCCCCTTCCACGACAAGACAGTGACGTAACAACCTTCGGAATATCCAATGATTATATCCCAGTACTTCTGCCTTAAATAAATCATTGGGGATAGCCGGTTGATAGTTCGTAAGATTCCAATTACTCAACAAAAAGAATTACTGTGTGAGAGCTGCTATTACGTAGGTGGGATGCTTCGCGTCGCCTACGTATCGGATTTGTCTAAAAAAAAAAAAAAAAAAAGTGTCGTAGCTCCTTAGCCAATAGACCCTAAGACTTCATTTTATAATCGAAAGAAGCGTATTTTTAATGCCTACAATCGAATATTTTTGTTTTTTTTTGAATAATTATTAAAGACGTAAATGCTGAAAATATCAAATTTGTTATTTTGTTTTTGAAAATTAATAACTTTTAAACTATCTACCCGATCTACTTTTATCTACAATTTCCCGTAAATTTGAAGTAGATATCCTGAAAATTGACAGAGATATTGACGATTAATTACAAAATTTTATTTTTGGAGTCACGGAACCGATTACTATTGGGATTGGTCAAAATTACATTGAGGCAGATTAGTCGCACGAAGTTGCTAGCCCTGCTCAGTACAACTTACTCATACAGATAAACATATGTTTATAATAATATTCCGTAGTGAATGAAAGAACATAACTTATTTAGGCAATATGACTTTTTATTTAAAACAAAAAAATGAACTAATTAATAATTGCACATAACCCACCATAGTATTGAATATCTTAATTTTCGTCACAAGTGATTTTTAACAATCAATTTAATTTGGCCCTACACAAAAGCACGCAATCCACAATTCTCATGGGTCTTCATCTTATTAGCAGAGACAACTCTTCAACAAAAAAATGTAGCGTTTGTCGTCTGCCTTTTCTACAAAAATTCAACGTGGTAGACTGCTCGGAATGTTTGGTCGAATTAATAGTCCATAATAGACACATTTTACGACAGGTGTTCAACCGTGAAAGCCAACCAGTACTTGTGCCTTCACTAGACATGTGAAACCTTCTTGCCCTGATCAAACACAGGCCTATGATGTAGGATGATATGTCCTGTGCCATGGTGCCTCAACTGCGATTATGCAAACCGCGAAGTATTCACATGCCCAAGGGAAATTAGTAATCGATAGAAGACTTCTACGGCCACGTTCGAGGAATATTTTAACTTCTAGACTTAATTATTATAACTTAGATATGGTTAAAAATAGTGTATAAGAAAGCCACGACAAAATAGACAAAACTTAGTTCTAATTTTGAGCCATTCGCCTACGTACACTAAAGTTCCCTGAACGAATGGTTTAACTGTGGGGGTGTTATGTTTCACGGTAACACCCTGAGACATTTCTTCATTTAAATTCACCACGTTAAGTCGGCCATTGCTATGACTTACCGATAGGGATGTGCGATAGTCACCGATATATTTAATGGCCGATATTATATCGATATATATCGATATATTATCGCCGATATTTTTTGACCCCGATATATTGATATCCGATATTTTTTCTAACAAATATCGGGTATATTTTTTTCAGAAAATACTGTTGTTACCGACATAAATTTTTTTTTATTGATTATTAAAAATCGTTTAAAACAAACAAAATAACATTCGTTAAATGAATAAATGTCTAAAAAATTATTAATGTGTATTAATGACGTTATTTCGGGAAAAAATTAATGTTGCTTACCACCTAATTTCTTTGCTCACATAAATTCCTTAGCTGCTGCTTTTCCTTGGTTTTTATTTATTTATTTCACAAATAAAATTATTCCTATAATTTATTTAAATAAATTAGAAAACCAAGGACAAGCAGTAGCTAAGAAAAAGATGAAGCTAAGGAATTAATGTAGCCCAAAAAATTTTGTGGAAATTAATTCATAAAAAATTATTATTTGGCAGAATAATAATTTTTAATAAATTTATTTCTCCAGAGAAATTGACATTTGGTATAACATCCATTCCTTAGCCCTGCAATTGCCATGAGTTAATATTTTTTTTTTAAACAAATAAAAGCTATCAACAAATGGGCTAATGTTGTGAAATGTTAATTTTTTAAGAATATTAATTTCTCCAAAGAAATTAACATTTGACAACATCCATTCCTTGGCCCATTTGTTGATAGCTTTATTTGTTAAAAAAAAAAATATTAACTCATGGCAATTGCAGGGCTAAGGAATAGATGTTACCAAATGTCAATTTCTCTGGAGAAATTAATTTATTAAAAATTATTATTTTGCCAAATAATAATTTTTAATGAATTAATTTCCACATAATTTTTTGGGCTACATTAATTCCTTAGCTTCATCTTTTTCTTAGCTACTGCTTGTCCTTGGTTTTCTAAATTAATAAAAATAAATGACATGTATTTTATTTGTTAAATAAATAAATGACTAAGGACAAGCAGAGCTAAGGAAAAGATAAAAATATTTAAACAGCATCAACTGTGAATTTGTAGTTTTGATATCAAATTTCAATTCTATTAATATAATATAATAAATTAATAATAATAAGATATTAATTTTAAAAAAAAGAAATTGTTATTTTTATTTCAACGATATATTATATGATAAATACCGATAATATTTTTTAGGCGATATTATCGATATATCGATAGTTTTAAAAAATATATATCGGCCGATATATAATATTTTTTTAATATCGCCGATATATTATTATCGGTCTCTTTTCAACTATCGCATATCCCTACTTACCGATGGCAAACTCTTAGACCTACGTTTTGTCTATCTTGGCGCTCTAGTAGTCGCTAGTGACTACTAGGACCTTTGGTACTTAAGAGTTGATCACCTGGCGGCTACTGAGGCTAAGCTGATCCAGAACGTCAAGCGACTTGCTCTCTTTTATCGCTAACGCTCAAGGCAATCAGACCTACCTCAACTTAACTTAGATAGACCTAGCTTTTATCTACACACGTGAGTTTAGAGTTCAATTGTTGCATCTAATTAATCGTGCTCAACTCACATTAAAATATCAAAATATTGATCTTATTTGATTTGTTATTGAACTGGCTTTAATATTTTGCTAATATTTCTTGATTAACTTATTAATTTATAATTTAAATTCATACGTAAACTTTGCCATTGAGAGTCAGCCTGTGAAGTCGTATGTGTAAGTAATCGTTAAACTTGAATAAATAAAAAAAGTGTAGATATCCATTAAGTTCTCAATTAATTGTCTGAATCCATTAAATTATGATATTTGTAAAACGTAATAAAAGTCATTTGAAGTTTCAAATAATTTAAAAAAAAAATTCGGGAAAAAAAAATATTAAATCCAATTCTCTTTTTTAAACTGTAATTTACGTTCATTCGAAAAATGGTGAATTTTGTGTTGAAAATTGATATTTATGTGCGAACTCAAACCTGTGCACAGACGTTGACCCATCATCTGCAGTCCAGCGCAGTATCCCCTGAACCACGTTCAGTTGCACATGTTTGTTAAAAAGAGTAGTTATGAGTGTGATGTCTTTTCTTCGACCAAATTCTTTTTAAATTCTTTAATTCACATTATTTGGGGGTTTTTTGGTCAAGAAGAGAAGCTATTCAGCCTTGATAGAAAGCGGAATTTACTGAATCCAGACAACTGTCAACACATTATCATCATCACATTTTAATTGTTTTTTAAAATAAAAGAGATTCCACTTGTTTGTTCATTGCAGTTACACAGTCATATTTTTCATTCAAACAGGTGGTCAAACAACTGACACGAGACGAGGAGGCATTGAGACATCACCCATTGCTACTGGCAACAGCATTGGTGAACATCCTTGATCGCTGGGGCAGGGTAACACCTGTCAGGGTAAAACCTGCTCCAATAAATGCCATTTTAGGTGCAGATGTATACAGCAGCATCCTAAAAGATGGTGTCATCAGAGGCAACATCAGTCAACCAGTGGCACAAAATACTGAGTTGGGTTGGATATTGTCTGGCAACTTTAGAGAAAAATCATCATCATCTATCATATACAAATAAGAGTTACCATCAAGTAGTAACGTGTAATCAAGACGATGAGCTCTTTAAACTGGTGAAACAATTTTGGTATCAGGAAGAGCACTTTCCATCAGATGAGTCGTCATCACTTGATCAAGATGTATGTATACAACAATTCTTGTCAAGTTATAAACGAGATACAATTGGTCGGTTTATTGTAAGATATCCGTTCAAGAAAGAGGTTACTGATTTTGGCGATTCATTTGAATTGGCCAAGAGAATGTTAATCAATCAAGAGAAAAAGATGGAAAAGAATCCTGAGCTCCAACGAGCTTATCATGAATTCATGAAAAAATGAATTCTTGTACGAGAGCCTAGGTCATATGACCAAAGCATCACTAGTCGAGATACATTCATCTCGTTATTATTTACCTCACCACAGCATCATCAAAGAGTCAAGTTCATCAACAAAATTAAGAGTAGTGTTCAATGGATCACAGGTGACAAATATGGATGAATCATTGAATGATAACCTGTATGAGGGGCCAAAGCTGTTAAATTCATTAATTTCGGTATTAACACAGTGGCAGTCATATCGTTTTTCCTTTTCATGTGACATCAAGCAAATGTATAGGCAAATACAGATACATCAAGAGGATAGAAAATATCAAAGGATATTATGGAGAAGCTCACCTGATTTGTCCATTAAAGAATATGAGTTGACAACTGTCGCGTATGGTACTAAGCCTGCACCATTTTTGGCCTTGGCAACCTTGAGACAGCTGGAACAAGAAGGGGAATATCCGAATTCAGTGCCGTGGCCCCCGCGGTGAGGGACGTGACTTATCCTCCATACTGGCCTCCATGACCGCCTGTTGTCATTTTTATTTTTCGATTAGTTTCGTCTAGTTATGCCAAGTTCAAAGTAATGGACTTAAAAAAAAAATTAAATTTTACAAAAAAAAAAAAAAACTAAATATCTTAAAAAAAAAAAAAACTTAGATATCTAAATTATTTTACTAAGCGAGATTTTTTATTTAGCTGTAATTGTAGTCACACAATCAATATCTGCATTATTTTACTTAGCTAGATTATTTACTTAGTTAGATTTTTTACTTAGCTAGATTTTTCACTTAGCTGTAATTGTAGTCGAAAAATCAATATCTACATTATTTCTCTTAGCTAGATTTTTTACTGCGCTACATTTAAGGTACAACTAGGGAAAATTAAAAATAATGACGATTTCACGAATTTTATAGAGTAGATAATTCAAATAACGATACACCTTTTTCTTTAATCAGTTTTTTTGTTATAAGATGTTTTTTCGATTAATTAACTGTTAAAGATGGTCCTTTTTTTTGAGGTTAAACATAGGCTCCTATGGAAAATTATGTTCGGCTTTTCATAATACCCCATCGAAATACTTGAAAAAGTAATGCCATATTTACCAAAAACTAAAGGATAAAACTAGAAAAAAAGACGAAAAATCATCACCCAAATTGAGTATAGGTTTTAATATTCAATTTTAATTAATAGAGGATAATAAATTTTTGTCTTTGTCTAAATACTTGAGTGCAAGTGAGAAACAGTATTCTCTTTCTAATCGACCCCAATGCGGGTGATAGTTTTTTGAGATTCAAAACGAGAGCCTATTACGAAGTCTTCAATTCCATTCTACGTTGAGTTATTTATTGCCTAATTTCTCAAAATTGTTAAAAAATCGATTAACAATGCTATAACTTTCAGGATACTGAAAATAAAAACATTGTATTAGGCTCAATCAAAAGTTATTACAGCTGGTAAATTGCTAAGGAATCGGTGGGTTTTGCCTGTAATTTTCTGACTAATTAATGTAGCCAAAGGAATTAACAGATAAGTCACATACTTTTTTTGGCAATTGCCGAGTTCGTTCCCGCTTCCCCGAAATGCCCGGAATAATTTTGGAGGGCGGGGCACGTTCATCCGAGTTTGTTTTCAAAAAAAAATCCGAGTTCGTTCCAATCGTTCCCCCTACCGTGTCCCCTCCACTTTGCCAGTTCGCTTTTTTCCGAAGACTGAATTCAACCGAGTCTAGCCGGTGCAGCACGATTCGTAATTTCACCAACCATCGATCAAGCATGCCCGAATCTAACCGAGTCTACTCGGTGTAGCACGACTTTTCACGATTATTAAGATATTATTGATTAATATCAAATATTTATACTTCATTAATTGACTTATTAATTACAATACCAATTTAATAATTAGTTTATTAATTAATTAATTAATTTTAATTGAGATTGCTATTTAATATAAAGTTTGACTTTTATACATTGACATATATATCGAATTTATTTTCTATACGGTTATTTATTTTATAAGCAAAAAGTTACTAATTATGACTTATATTTGAAGAAAATAAATATAAATAATGAATAATTGATAAAAAAAAATATTATATTTATAACATACAATATGCATAGATGTATTTTGTATCAAAATATAGTATTTATTTTATTATATTATTATTTATTTTTGTTATTTCATCATTTATTATTGAATTTCTTAAACTATATTATATATTGACCTTTATATTTACTCTATTTTACTTTACTACATATTTTAAAAAATATAAATGTACATATTAAATAACAAAAAATATTATATTTATGTATATTATATCAAAATATATAATATTTATAATATTAGATTATTATTTTTTATTTTATTTCATCTATTATTATTTATTTTTAAGCACTCAAAATAAATTATTTTATATTGACATTCATATTTTACTTTGACTTATATTTGAAAAAATATATTATATATATATTGTAACCAAATTTATTATTTCGTGGGTTCTCGAAATAAATAATCATCCAAATAGATCTGGATTATTTATTTGTTAACGTTTACGTATTAATAACCAATGGGAGTTGGCTATTAATAAATATAGGATCACTAGTGCAAGGCTCTGTGTAGGGTCAAGACTATTATATATGAAATCAATGGGGCGCCTATTCGATGTTTATAAGATGTCTTGACACATAAACCTTATCGCGGCGATGGCTCCACTCCTCCGTCGAAGAGACGAACTCACCGAAGGCTGCGTACGAAGCCCGATCGTAAACATATCGAACTGCGGGCTAGGAAAGCGTGCTGCGCATGTCCGGGGGCGATAGGTAGGAGAGTGCTACTGAGTGGGGTTAAAGCTCACAGCAGCTAAGAACTGAACGTCGTCGTGAGACGACACAACTTGTCTGGCTCTCGAACTGATCACTTCTCTTCTCTTGACTGGCTCTCTTGGTTCACTACTGGTTCTCTCGACATCGTTTGGATCTCTTGTAAAGGTTCCCTAGGTATCAGACGTTAAGTCCTGGTGAAACTCTGTCCGAATTTCCAATGACGGACTAATACTAATGATCACGCTATATGGTTCTCTTATTATAATAATAATTATTATTATATTCATCGCACATGAATGTGTATGTGTGAGTTCACGAATGGATCGCTGTAAATAATAACAATAATAATAATATTGAGATATATTATTGCAATGGCAACGTATGTGTAAGGCCTGGTCACGGATGGATCGCTGTATGGTTCTCTATACGAAATACATATCTCACATGTAGACTATTTGCTCCCACACTTACGATACTTGTGACGTAGGTATTTTATTATAGTATAGTCGGAATGTAATATAGGCGTATGTAATACACTATGCTTGGTTCACGATAGTTCGTTCAGGTTTGGTTACGTATTTCATAATCCAATCAGGTGGACCGCGCCCCTCTACCATTTCTAAGACTGAGTTAGGCTCCCGAATTAGTTCTCGTGACTCCCACGGTTGTTGGTTTCCGAGATAACCAACATGGCTCCCCCCGGTGATTTTGAGGAGGATGGTGAGAAATCCTCGTTGCTAACCTTGGTCGATAGTTCTCGCCGCGCAGGTCAGAAAATCGGTTACAATATACAATATACATTATATGTATATAAAACACATTTTTAAACATGCCTGCAATTTGCCGCCAATCCTAAGCCTGGAAAAAATGTGAAGGGAAATCATAACGGAGGGGGTATCCAAAACTAAAATAGGGGTAATCGCGATGGGAACGAACTCGGTACCAGCCTTTTTTTTAGCCATTGGTCAATAGTTTTTAATTTCAATCAAGAAATAACTATTCTTAATATTGTCACAAAATAAAATAGAGCGCTATTTTTTTGTTTTTTTCGGACCACCATATTTGAAGTTATGATCATCATACAGACTTCGTATTAGGCTCAAAAGTAGCTTTTTCGAAAGGTCTAGTGCTTTTCAAAAGATTTTTGCTCTATGATGCATACTTTTTAGGGAAAAAAAAAAATGTTTTATTTTAATTTCAAGGTTTTTTTGTTTTGCTTCAAAAATTATTGCTTATGGCGGAAAAAGTCCATGATGCAGGCGATAGAGTTTTTGTAAACGCATTTTTTGAGCCTAAAACGAGGTCTCTATCTTAATTTTTTTTACGAGTTATTGTTGGCACCATTTTTTGTTTTTTTTTCGGACCGCCATATTTGGAGTTATTATTAACATGGAGATTTCATATAAGTCCTTAAAGGAGCTCTTTTAAAAGGTCTAGTGCTTTTAATAAAATTTTTGCTCTATGATGCATACTTTTTGAGGAATTTTTAATTTCAAGGTTTTTTTTTTTGCTTCAAAAACTATTGCTTATGGCGAAAAAAGTCCATGATGCGGGCTCTAGAGTTTTCGTAGAAGCATTTTTTGAGCCTAAAACGAAGTCTCTCTTTTGATTTTCTTTACGAGTTATTGCTGGCACCGTTTTTTGTGCCATTGAAAAATTTTTGTATAAACGTCTGTCATTGTTTCATTTGGGTGCTAATCCATTTTAAAGAAATAGAATATGATAGAGAAATTTCTGAAGGTCATAACAACCCCTGTAACTTATACTCTCAGATACATAGTTTAGATAGTATTAAATGTGGAAACAGAACAAACGTTTTCCAAAAATCGATATTTTATTTATTTTTTTCAAAAACTATTATTCACAGGAGAAAAGTTCATGATGGTTTTTTAGAGGTGCTTCTTTTGAGCTATGAACGAACTCTCTAAGTTCAGTGGTTCAAAAGTTATAGACTTTTTTTTTTTTAGTTGATAAATTCAATACTGCGGCTATGGCTCCTACTCTCCGTAATAGACGTAAAAAAAAAAAATGTCAGTTGTTTATAAATTGATTAATTGTTTAAACTTATCATTTAACAATAAAAAATTGTGATAATAAAGTAACTCAAGCAATATATAATTATATTGTTACTTTTTGACAGAGTAATAATAGAGGGATTACTATATTTTCCAAAGACAGTTTTTGTTCAAGTTTATCGTTCAAACTTCATTAAATAATTAAGAATACATAATTTGAAAATTATCAATGGGTTACATAATCTAAAAAATATTGAAGAGTTAAATAATAAAAAAAACTTTTTTTTTGTTTGTTTTTTTTTTATCCTTTTTTTACATAAAAAAAAAAAAGGTTTGAATTTTTCAAACTTCAATTGAAAGTATACATATTTCCATTTCATAATTTGAAAAAAAAATGAGTTTTGTTTGTTTTTTTTTATTCTTTTTTTTAACATAAAAAAAAAAAAAAAAAATCGTTTAAGTTTATTATTAGTGGATTCTAACTATTTTTAATGATGAGAGCATAATTGTGTATCAATAATGATTGATTATTTTTATTATTATTGTCCGTCACGTCATCATGTTTTACCTGGACATGGAGAATCATGCTCTTGTGAACATCAACAACAGTTATTTTTATGGATCTATTGGCTCGACCATGTGGTGGCATTAAGAAAGAAAGTAATTTTACTTTTGATGCAATTTTTACATTAAGATCATTGTTTCATTTGGGACTATTGAAATATCGTAGCTGGATTACAATCGTATTTTGCCCTATAAAATAATCCTGCCTGATATATAATTGATTAGCCCAATTCACCCTGCTCACTCAAGACGCAATAAGTAGGTTTGGGAAGATAGACGCGTAATTTAGGAAGAATAGATGACACCTGAAATGGACACGGAAAATATAATACGAACACCGATATAATTCAACATCAAAAGAATTAAGTCGACAGAAGAGATTGAATAATCGGACAAAACATTAATTTTATTTATAAAAACGCCATGATTTGAATTGAAAATTACATACAAAACAAACTTAATTTATTGTAAAAATTATGAAATATTGAACGCTCAAAATTTACTTGAAACAAAGGCCCAACGCGTCGATAATACAGAGAGAGAAAAATCAAGTTAAATTACAGAGTCAGTGATTAGAGATATTAAAGAAACGACCCGTCAAATGAATATTGCGTAACCCGGTGAGTAATCAACTAGATTGAGAAGCAATCTAGTTGTTGAAATAAATGAAATACTGACTCTACAATTACGTAATTATAACACTTAATAATCGCCGAAAATTTACTTAAAAATACACTAATAAAACACGAACAAACACTCAATAGTAAGGTAATATTTGTACTTACAATAATTGTTAAATTAATTGAAACAAGCCTTTAATTAATTAATGATGTTACTGGATTAAAATATGTTTGAAACCAATTTAATTAATTTATTGTATAACCGAAGGCTACACGGAAAAAAATTTATAGTTTTTATTACTATACTTATAGTAAATTCGGACAGCGACAAAAGTATGGTTGAATTTACTATACCGTATAGTAATAAAAACTATAAATACAATTTTGGTTACTATACCAGTATAGTAAGTATTACTATACTGGTATAGTATATACATGAAAAAATGTTAAAAAGTACAGTTACTATTACTATACTGTATCGTAAATATTACCATACTGTATGGTAAATATTATTGTACTGTATTGTAATCATTATTATACTGGTACAGTTCTTTATTTATATGAATAAATTTATTTAATAAAAAAGAAAATTTTTACCAAATAAATCATTTGAATAAGTTGCTTAAAGAAAACAAAAAATAAATTTAAGGCAAGACATTCAAAAATATTTAATAAAATTTAAATTTATTTATAATAAAAAATAAAAAAAAACTATAACGAATAATTACTCGAATTTGTAGTTTTTTTTTTTTTTTCTTCAATTTTCTTAGTTTTATTTATAATTTAGCTCAATTTATTATTTGATTACGTAAAAAATTACAAATGAATTTAGAATTCCGTGTCTCAAAAATTCAACAATATTATTTCATATAAAAACACTTCGTAAATAGGAGAAATTGTTCAAGTGGGCTGAATTAAATTGCAATAAAATATATTGGTCACATCGTAGTTTTGAAAGACATCGACTGAGTGATCATGACACTGATCAACATGTTGAAAATATAAATAGCCATATATAAAATCTGTTTCAATAAAAAATTTATCAATATAGATACTGATAAATTAGAAGAGGATAGCTCTGATGAAAGATGTGCTGAATCATTAGAAAATTTTCTATTTAGATTTAGATAAACAAGCAACCTTATTCGTTTCTAAATTATATAATCTTTATGAATTACCACGAGTCAAAATTACTGAAATTATTATTGAAGTGAAAAAATTATTAAAACTGGAAGCTACTAATATTTGAAATCAGTTAACTAATGAAATATCAAAAACTGATTCTCTATGGAAAAAAAAATTTAAAATTTATATATTTTTTGGCGTATATCTGAATTACTCAATTACAAAAAAATAAAATAAATCATTTCCGTGCTGAAGGCAATAACTTCTGAATTTATTAACAATATTCATGACAATTGGTTTATTCACCACTGGACAAATTTGAAACTGAACAACGTGCTTTTGAATTTCGTAAACAAAATAATATATAAGTATTTTCCTCGTAAGGATTTCGTTTAAATTATTCCATCAGAAAAAGGACCATGTTTTTATTTGGTATACATTGTATATCATATTAAAAATTGAAAATAAAATTTGTATTGTAGTAAAAAAAATCAATTGATATTGAATGAGATGAAATTAAATGAGATTTTGTCAGGTAATGCAGTTATTACGTACGTAATAACCTTAAACAATCAGAAAAATTTTATACCTAAGCTGTAGTTATACTTGTATAAAATGTATAGTTTTTTAATGAATATTTTTTATTTTAAAAAGTAAATAAAAAATATATATTTTTTAGATTTGATTTAAAAATTTATCAAATCCCATATATTATTAACATTGTTTTTTCTGAATATTAATATTTATTGAATTTTATCTTCATTATTATTTAACTAATAATATTGAATATAAATTTTTTTTTTTCAATAAACTATAATGTTTTACTTAGTTAAAATATTTTTTTATTTTTTAATTAATTTTTTTTTAAAAAAAGCATAAATTTACTATACTGTATGGTAAAAGATACTATAAGTACAGTTAAATTTACTATACCAGTATAGTAAATCTGTATAAAATTTTCTTTTTGTTTTACTATACCGGTATAGTTTTAATTACCATACCAGTATAGTAACCTTAACTATACTTTCTAGTAAATCTAATTATACTTTTGCCATTGTCCAACTTTACTATAAGTATAGTAAATTTAATCATAAAACATAGTAATAAAAACTATAAATTTTTTTCCGTGTATACAAGTTAATTTGAAGTAATTCAAGAATAATAACTCAAATAAGAAAAATTAAAATATTAAATAATTAAACTTGCAAATGATTCGACAATAAAAATATTCTAAGTTTTAATTCAGAAATAATTTAATTTTCTAAGTCTTTATTAGAAGAATAAAGCTTCGGCGATTAATTAGAACTTAATTAGAGCTGGAAGAGCTAGTTATGGTGCAGAGACTGCGGACCAAGTCATTGAGTAATCGCGATCGATCTAGTTTGGGACTCAACCATCCCTTAAAATAAGTGGGGATCTTTCGGGGACGTTCGGTTTTCTCCTGGTCCATTTACAATTTTCCTTAGTCTACTTATTTTCTATTGGTCAGCCTAAAAGGCGTGATCTTTGTTCATTTATTAAAAATATTTCTAATTAAAATTTTATATTCTGAGTGGTATCGAGAGATTCCTTGTATTTTTAGGATTCTGTCGATATCACTCATTGTACTAATTTATCATATAAATTAATTATTAAAATTGGCGGTATTGCCGCTTGGCATTAGTGCCGGCTCAAGAGAATTATTGGGGGGCAAGGTCTCTGGTTCCCCTCAATATATTACTCTTCTATTGCGTAAGAGGGAGCTCAGGGTATCGAAATATACCCTGAATATATAACAAAGATTAAAAGATTTAAAATAAAAATAAAAACAAAATTAGTAGGCGTACCGCAGGACATTACTCATCTTCGTTTTAAGAATATTAATATTTTCTTTTCATTTATTTTGATAACCAGCTCCTTTTGTTTTTTTCAAAACTTGAAGCTTATTTATCAATTGATCAAGTTTTGCTTCTGTTAGTTCGCCTGCATCAGGATAACGTGCATTAAAATCAAGTTGAACAAGCTTGTATTCTGATGGATGTTTCAAACTTGGCTTCAAAAATATTTCCAGTGGAAGAGCATTATCTGGTCCTTGCTTTGTTTTTTTTTTTTTTTTGTTGAATTTGATAAAGATCTTGTTCACGTATTCTTTGTGTAATTAACCATTTTTTATTTTTTATATAATTCCGTAAAAGTCCAGAGTACCGGCCTGATTCATCTACTCAAAAATATGTTTCTGGTTTTTCATTTACAAAAGTTTCACATAATTTTTGACTCAGTGTTCGAATATCAGTAAATAGATAAAGTCTGGGATAAGCTGTCTGAAAACCAGAAACAAAATCCTTACGTTTCAGGATTGCGCAGATGTAGCAAGCATTCAATTGATTGTGGAGATGGTGATATAACTGGATGTTTTTTTTTATTCACTAATAAAAGACTGTGAGAAATGTGCTGCAGAACAATCTTCTACTAAAATGATCATGTGAAAAAATTAATAAATAAATGAAAATTTAAAACGATGAAAAACATGTGTTGGAATGTATATTTATTTCTTTTTTAATTTTTAAATTATTAAATAAGTTTAGCATTATAATTCCTTAAAACCAAGTTTAAGCATGTTCAAGCAAGTTTAAACATGTTCAGACATGTTTGAAGAGTTGAACAGCTGCAAATAATAAATCAGTTTTATTATTATCATGTATAAATATTAACTTACAATCATCCAAAACTTTTTCAACGAAACACATGACTCACTACAAATAATGAATCAGCCAACTAATAATCTTGAATGATTATTCATCCTCTAACAGCAAAAATTTTTAGAAAAGTGACTCACAAAAAAACTATAAGCCTAACCTAACCTAAGAAACATTTAAAGTGGGGATCGTTGAAAGTGGGGAATCGATTTTCCTTTAAAAGCTGCTGCCTAGAGCTGTAGAGCCACAGATCTCATCGAACCTTCTGAGCTAGCATTTCCAAGACGGTAAAAATAAAATTGGTAAAGGTATATTATATTATTTATACGATTAAACATTTTATTCATGTAACCTCTCATTTATGTATTTATGCATTGTCGTATTAATATTCTTGCAATGATTCTAATTTTGTTTTATTTCCAACAGGCAACATGGACAAAGTATATGCAGAAATGAACACTATTAGAGTAACACCATATCCTGCTACTATCCCAATCAGAAAGATTGAATTTGATTACTTATATTGTGTGACAAATGTAAGACAAGTTCGAACACCATATGAAGATTCAATCATATTGGAATTGGAGCGCAAATATTCAGTATTTCTACCGAAAAGACTCAGCAATTTCATCACACAGAATTTAACAATTTCACCAGAGTTACTTAAAGATGCTCTCTCTGGAGAACTTAGATTCGTCAGACATGGATCAAACCATTTTGGATTCGAGAAACAAAAACGAAAAAACATTGAAATGCTTAATTATGGAGTAAATGTATGAATAATATTAATAAATATATATATAATATATATATATATATATATATCAAATACAACAAATATTGTCTCATTTTCTATTTATTTTTTTATTCAATCATAGTTTTATATTAATTTTTTTGCCAATCATAAATTTCGATATAATTACATCAAAAAGTGGTGCTGGGGGTGAATACTAAAAAACGTCATGGTGATTTATTGCCAAATACAATAAGATCAATTATTTGCGGACCATTAAATACAGGGAAAACTAATTGTCTCCTGAGTTTGTTAATCGATGGAAATGGTTTGCACTTTGAAAACATATATATTTACTCAAAGTCATTAAATCAACCTAAATATCAATATCTCGAAAAACTCTTGGAAACATTGGATGGGATTAATTACTATCCATTTTCTAACAATGAGCAAGCTGTACCAGTTGATGAGGCGAAGCCAAATAAAAAGTTAATTTTACAAATTTTTTTGTGTTAAATTGGCTCGAAGCATATAAATGAAGATTTAATGTAAAAATAAGTAGAATATTTGAAAAAATCTCCCGCTTGTAACTATTGCGTGGAATACGCATGCGCAAAATTATGAACACGAGTGCACACGAATACAGCCATCTTGCATACGGTCGGATTTAGTCGGACGATGTGTTTTTAGAAGCAGCTGATCTTAGACAACACATAATAAATAATTATTAAATGATAATTATAATAAATAAATAATTGGTGTTTTCAATAACTTCATCAAGTTAGTGAATTTAAAGTGATTTATAAATCCCTTCAAGATTATTTATAAATGTTATTTTATATTTTCAATTGATTCTTAATCGATAACTTGATAACAATATATGCTTGTTCACAATATTCTCGAAGATACTTGGTAATTAATTAATTGTTAAATATCAGGTAATATTGTATGAAAATGAATGAATTAGAAAAATTTCCTGATCAATATCAATTCTCGAATGAGCAAGTGTCATCTCCATCTGTTTTTATTATTGTTCAGTATGGAAATGAAAAAAAATGGGTACAGCTATCAGAGCATTTTATATATGCTGATATAATTCACAAAGGTTTATTACTTATTTACTTTGTTTAATTCACTTAAGAATTTGTTTGATTAATATATATTTTTTTAAATTTCAAAGTATATGAAATATATGCATTACCTGACGAGCAAGAAATTGAGATTACTGATCTAAATGATGTTTTAATTGATAAAGATATATTGTGTAATTTTATACGTTCAAGTGGTCATAACTTGACAATTAAACTTAGACAGAAAATAGTCAATTTGTTAGATATATGTAAGATTTTTTTGCTTTTTCATTTTATTGAAATTCTTAACTAAAAAATTGATTATTTGTTGACATTATAATACTATGTGATGTTTTTTCAGCTAAAAATATAGTTGCTAATGTTATACAAACTCATGGACTAAAGCATGCTGATGGTAGCACAAGTGCTGATGTTATACCAGTACCATCAGATGAAGCAATTGATGTCAATGATGACGAAGAGCCTTTACCAAAAAAGCCAAAATTAATAAAAAAAATAACTGGTGACGTAGTTTCATCTGAAGTAAGTTGTTGAGAAATAATTTGAATTGTATTTTTTTTTTTTTTCATTTTACTGAATATCTAATTTTTTTATTTTATCAAGCAACTGAAAGAACTTCTTGTTAATCACTCATATGGAGATGAAATATTTGAATCATACAGTGATTTAGGGTATTTAACAAAAAAATGTAGAAAAGTTGTTGTCAATATTGTGGCAAGTGAACTTTTAAAACATAAAAAAATAACTCAGAGAAATCTTTGGAATGAAAAAAAAGTTCAGTGTGCCAAAGCAATTATTGAAGTATTCCCAAAGCTTGGTTCATTAGATTCTGGTTATGTGAGTTCAATGAAAAAATTTTTTAAACTTATTAATAAATTAATTTTAACCTTTTAATTTTATTAATATTTATTTTACAAATTTAACAGAAACAATTTTATGATCCTGAAACGAGATGTGGTTTTATTTCTGATGCCTTGGGAAATTCAAGTAGACGGTTCCAAAAAAGAAAAACAGCAGTACCTCAACATGAAATAAATAATAATATCGTACAAGAACGAGTAGATGAAAGTGAAGTAGTTAATGATGCAATTGAATTCATGCAAACAGCAACAAAAGATCAAAAAGAATTAATTATTGAAAAAATCAAATTAACATTTAAACTTCGACGATATAAATACTTGGACGAGCGTTTTCTTGAGGTTTTTCCAAGATTCTTAGATATCCCTGACCTGGTAATTATTTTTATTATTTATCATTCATCTGAGATTTTTTTTTATTTTATGAATTTATCCATACAGATCAACGTAGAATTCAACTTATTGTATCCAAGCATTGAGCAAGATATATTTTTAAGCTTGTATCCTGAGTATATAAATGCAATTTTACATGTTTTTGCTAACGAGAAAATTAACTCGATTTTGCTAGGTACGTATTGTAAAGTTTAATATATATTAAATTAAAATAATTTTTTCAGCAGTTGTTATTTAAATGATAAAAATTTTTTTTTAGATTGGGATCGAGTTTCTAATTCTCTCATTGCACTTGTTGCACTTATACCACCAACTGTACATGGTAAAAAATTAGCATCTAGAGATAAGCTGGTAAACATAGTTACAAAGTTGATATTTTTCCAGAAGGTATACAAGATC
Source organism: Aphidius gifuensis (assembly GCF_014905175.1). Taxonomy (NCBI): domain Eukaryota; kingdom Metazoa; phylum Arthropoda; class Insecta; order Hymenoptera; family Braconidae; genus Aphidius; species Aphidius gifuensis. The sequence goes on along the minus strand of NC_057789.1, from coordinate 14,595,169 downwards.
TATATTAAATATGAAAAATAAGATGAAGAAAAAGATTTTTTTTTCATCAACTCATAGATCAATGTATAGTTTTTTATTTCTTTAATTTTTTTTTTTTTTTGATGATAGTCAGGAACTCCATTGCAATCGCCTTTAAATCAAGGTCGTTCTCAGCCAAAATTAATTGCCATTGGCCCAAGTAAACGAGCTATTCATCAATATTATATTGAAATTGATAACAAATTTATCTTGCTTCAAACAATTAATGTTGTCGAAGCAATCAGCTATCTTTTTAAAGCACATTATGTATTTCATGTAGATTTTCATAGTGACTTGAAAAACTTTTGGACATTTCTTCAAAATTATTTTTTCAAAATAAAAAGTAATTGCACAACCAGTGCCAATGAAGTTTACACAAAAATTAATATTTCAAAAACAAATTTGGAATCAAATAATAATTAATGATAATAATCTTTGAGTAATCAACAGTAATTAGATTTCAGCAATAGCTTTTTGCTTTTCAATTGAACTCTAGAATTATTTTTATGTATTAATAATTTATAAATTAGTAAATAATTTTTATAGTAGATTAAAATTTTATTTTATATCTTTAGAAAGTGATGATACTGTTTGGAACTTTTTAAGAAATTTTAATATAAACTTGATTATCAAAAAAAAGATATTATGATAATATAATATTTCCAAAGACTTGATTTAATATATTCATCATTTCATACACTGATTATAATAAGCCATTGAATAATTGTTAATTTTGAATACTAAAAATAGTATAAAATTAGTTAAACAAAATTATAAAATTATAATCAATTAAATACACTAAATATAAAAAAAAAAAAAAAACAAATAATTGCAAGTTCAAAATTAATCTTTAGAAATTCAATAAGATTATTTTGTAAAATATTACAATGCACAGATTTTAAATCACATGAAAAAAAAAATTATATCTTTCTATTGAACAAATAGAAATGCGTTTTCATTAGAAAAAAATAAAAAATTAGAATATTAAAAAGAAACTGTACTTTTTGGTATAAAAAATAACTTGTAAAATTTAAATGAGTGAGTGAGATACAGTTTGAGTCAATATTATTATAAGATATTAAAAACTTTAATTGTTAAAATTTTATAATTATAATTTGAAAATATTATTTAAGGTTTCTTGTGATAAAAAAATAGCGTATCAGTGCTATAAGTGTACATTTAACACTCATACTATAACTAATTTTTTTTCTCATTTGCGATTTCAACATCATTTACTTGAGGGGCCAAAATTAACATTGAGTTGTTGTTTTGGATGTACAAACATCTATCACACTTATAGTGGATTCAGAAAGCATATTGAAAAATGTAAATTAAAACAAAATAATTCATTGTTAAAGACATTTAATGAAACTAAAAGAATTGATAATATTTTGGAAAATGATTTTGATAGTAATAGTGGTAAAGAATCAAGTAGTAGTAAACACAATAAAAGAGATATCACAGACATTAAAATACAAACTAAAAATGATAAATTTCTTGATTTCGTTCAAAGTATGTATGTATTAGGGTTAGCTGATACTTCTATCAATTTAATTTTATCAAAAATGTCTGAAATTTTAGTACCCTTGTTAGATGATTTAGTATCAGCATCAGATTCTAATGAACGCTCAAAATTATCAAATAAATTTAAATTTGCTTTAGGAAATATAATGACTAGTTACGATCGAAATAAAATATTTCAAAGACATATTGTTGAACCAGTTAAAAAAACTCATGGCATAAGAATAGATAAGAAATTCGATAAAGATACCAATACTTACGTGGAAGTACCGGTTACAAGTACTTTTTCATATGTTCCTTTATTAGATACATTTCAGTTTTTATTTCAAGATGAATTTCATCAACAATGTTTGACTAAAAAATTTGCTGATAATAATTCCCAAATACAAAACGTATACAGAAGTTACAAAGATGGTAGTGTATTTAAAAATAATACATTTTTTCAAATAAATAAAATTTCGATTCATCTACAAATTTATTATGACGAGCTTGAGGGTTGCAACCCTTCGAGTCCAAAAGCAGGAATACACAAAATTGGTGCTTTTTATTTTTCCATTTTAAATTTACCTTCACATATGCTTTCAAAATTAGAAAATATTCATTTACCTCCCTCTGTTATGATTTTGATATTAAAAGTTTTGGTATAAATCCAGTTTTAAAAGTAATAGTTAATGATTTAAAAATTTTAGAAAAAGATGGTATATTTATAAAACGACTTAATTCTTTTGTCAAAGGTAGTTTGATATCTATAAGTTTTGATAATTTAGGAGGAGCGAAAATACTAGGTATGGATGAATCTTTCGTAGCCACGTATTCTTGTAGAATTTGTAAAATAACTATAAAAGAAGCTAGAAAAAGTGTTACATTAAATGAAAATCTGTTGCGAACTAAATCAGAATTTATCTCATTATATAATCAGTTAGAATATTGTAATAATGATACATTTAATTTTTATGGTATAAAAAACAAAAATCTTTGGGTAGAGTTGAAATTTTATGATTTTGTTGATAGTTCAATTGTTGATATATTCCATGACTTTTTAGAGGGTATTTGTCACCGGGATATAAAATATGTACTTAAGTATTTGATCGAGATCGGTATTGTCGATCTGTCAAATTTAAATAATAAAATATCAACTTTCGATTATGGCTTACATAATAGATCTAACCATCCATGTCCAATAGATTTGAATAAAAACGCAAATTTAGTAGGTCAGCGTGGTGCTCAAATGTTTTGTTTGATAACTTATTTACCACTTCTTTTAACTGATGAAATAACGAAATTGAATCATGAGGCTACAAAAAAATGGAGAGTTATTTTATTGTTAATAGAAATTATGAAAATTGTTTTTGCTCCAACTATGATATGTTAGATAGACTAACAGTTTTAATTAAAGATCATCATAGTCTTATTATTAATGAATTTAATTCATCATTGATAATGAAAGATCATTTGATAACACATCTTCCAATGATTATAAATAAAATGGGACCACCAAGAATTCATTGGACCATGAGATACGAAAGTAAAAATGGATTTTTAAAAAGTTTCGTATACAAGTTGAAAAATTTCAAAGACATAGCACATACACTAGCTAATCGTCATCAAAAATGTATGCTACAATCATGGAATGATAGAAAACTATATTCTGAAGACGAACCACAAATTAACAACAGAAAAATAATAAGTTTAAAGTCAAGTGAATTTTGTTATATTATTAACAAAACGTTAAATATAAATTTAAATAATTATATTTCTATAGGTAATAGTGTTGATATTAGAGGTGAACATTTGATAATACAAAAATTTATTTGTACATCAAATACTAATAGTTTTCCAACTTTCGGAAAAATCCTTATGATTTTTTCACATAATTTAAAGTTTTATATCATTTGTCAAAGTTGGAAGACAGAAGGTGTTTCACCATCATGCTTAGGATATATTGTAGAAAACACTTTTGAATTATGTATACATAAAGTTATCAATCTACCTCATACAAAAAGTTGGAATATAAACGAGTCTATAGATAAAAAATTAGTTATCGTAACAGATTACTTTTTGTAAATTTTGTAATTAATAAAATAATAATTGTATAAATATTCATATGTACAGAGTGTTCATTGTTGGGTTATATGAAAAATTATAAAATTTACGTATCAAAAAATATTATATATATGAATAGACATTTATTTTTTTGCTTGTACAAAAAAAAAAAATTTAACAAAAAGTATTTGTAAAATTAACAAACAGCTGTTTGTAAATTTCATTTTACGAACAAAAATTTGTAAAATTAACGAACAGCTGTTTGTAAATTTCATTTTACAAACAAAAATTTGTAAAATTAACAAACAGTTATTTGTAGACCTAATTTAACAAATAAAATGTTTGTTAAATTAACAAACGTTTTGTTGGTGGACCTAAATTAACAAACTGAATTTGTTAATTTTACCAACTATTTTTTACTGTGTATATAAACCAGTCATACGCTCGTATACCAAAACATTTAATTCGTGATAATGTAAATTTCTTCATTTTTTTTAAACAAGATGAGATGAACTTGCGGCATATATATAATGATCATGTAAACACAGACATGACATTCGAAAAATTTAAAACCATGTGCTTGAAATGCTGGAAAGATAATTATGGGTTTATTGTTATTGATAAAGATAGTGAAATAAATGCTGGACGATACAGAAAAAATTTTGATACATTTATTAGCATTGATGCATAAAACAAATAATGTATCATACTCATGAGGGTAAAATAGTGAGCAGAACAGTTCACGACACCAAGAGTGCAAGATGCCTCTGACTAAAGAAAACCTTGTGGAAGATTCTAATATTTGAAGTGAATTGGAAAAAGTTCGAAAAGTAATACAACAAAAACATAAATTATTCAAACATAATCAAGATACTTTAGAGCAGTCATCAATTAATTATTTTAAGCCACTGCTGACACCACTCAAACAGATTAGTGATAAAGTTTCAAATTCAAAAAACATTGAGGCATCAAAAGATTTCAATTTCGAAGAGGAAAATGAAGATAACAAAATTGATGAAAATAGCAAAATTTTCGATGATACTTTAATAAACGTGGAAGAAGAAGAAAATAGTGTAAAAAAAGTCATAGAAACAAATAATATTACAAGTATCAATGATAATGATAGCTTGGTGAATCATTATCTTAACACCATCGATACAATAGCATGGGATAAAGATTTTGGAGTGAGAAAATTCAGGTCCTACTATAAAATTGGTTCTGCTGAAGTTTCTTTTAAAGACAATTGTGTATATATTGATAATAATTTATATGAAATGACACCAGGAATAATGGAATTATTATTCATGAAAAGTCCGAATAAAAATCAAGTGACAGATATTGATAAAAAAAATTATGCTAATATTATCATAAATACAAATGGTCATCTAAAACGCTATAAACCACTTGGATCTATCAGAAATCCAGCTTCATCAAAATTTATGAAATATATTTCACCACATATTACTGAGCATCATGGTGCTGGTCTTTTGCCTACAACTATGAGTCTCCAAAGCACAAGAAATATTCCACAACTAGATTATGTATGGTGGAATGATCCTGAAGAACTTGTCGAACGCCTGTGATTACTGGTTGCTTCACGAGCAGCTGGAAACTTCAGCCACAATAATGAAATCATATCGATTATTGAGGAATTGCGAGAAGCTGGTTTCATATATTAAGAAAATTGTATATTAATAATTAGTTGTTGCATATCATCAGTTGATGCAACATGGCAAAGTATAAATGGGATATTGTTAAAGAGCTTCATGCGCCTGCGCGAAAAAATTTTTCAAGAAGACATGTTGACATTCGTGACATTGATGAGACCTGGCAAGCTGATCTCGTGGAAATGATTCCATATGCTGCTGAAAATAATAGCTATAAATACATATTGACTGTAATTGACAACTTTTCAAAATTTGCATGGGCTGTAGCTGTGAAAAATAAAAGTGCAATCGAAGTTACAAAAGCATTTGAAAGCATCTTAAAACTTGAGTAGTGTATCTATAGGCGTTCTGTGACAAGGGGTGGTCGAAAAAAGGTAGATCAGCGAGAGGACAGAGGAATGAGACAGGTAATGTAGAGATGGTAAAGAAATTTTTCATTCTTACCCTCGGTCGGTAATACAGATTTTGTCATTTTAAATTGCGATGTCCCATGTTCTCATGTAGTATGTATTATGTTCCCATGTAGTATGTTCCCATGTTCCAATGTTCCCGTGTGTTATGTTCCAATGTTCCCATGTATAGTATGTGTTATGTTCCTATGTGTTATGTTCCCATGTTCCAATGTTCCCGTGTGTTATGTTCCAATGTTCCCATGTATAGTATGTGTTATGTTCCTATGTTTTATGTTCCCGTGTGTTATGTTCCCATGTTCCCATGTAGTATGTCCCATGTTCCCATGTTCCCATGTAGTATGTGTTATGTTCCCATGTTCCCATGTAGTATGTGTTGATGTATGTTATGTAAAAAAGTCATAGGGGTAACAAAAAATAAATAATGTTTTAATTTTCATATTAATCAATTTTATTAATTATTATTATTATTATTTACTAGTTAAATACAAAATATAATACTCTCTCAGCATTTAAAAAAAAAAATAGGAATTCGTTATTATATTTTTTCTTTTTTTATATATTAGAATTATTTACAAAATTTCAATTTTTGATGACTTAGGATGAGACGTTAAAGAAATTCAAATACAAAATCTAATTCTCTTAACATTAGAAAAATATGAATCCGTTTCGGAACAGTTATAGATTCAGACTTGGAAAAGATTAAAAAACTCGGTGCAAATAAAATGAAGTCAACCTACGTTTACAAAAAAAATACAGTCTAACTACCACTTATTGTATTCTTTTTTACACCCACTGAATATATTTTCTAAGTCATAATTTTTACTGTATTTTTTTGTAAGCGGAGGTTTACTTCCTTTTATTTGCACAAAGATCTTTAATTTATTCCGAGTCTGAATCTATACCTACCCCACAACAAATTCATATACATCTCATCCTCTTAGCATTAGAAATTTCGAAAACATGGCCCCTCTAGCAGCACATCGTGATTGACAGCTGTAACACAAAAAAAACAAAAAAATACATAAGTTTATTTTTTTTACAAATATAATATTTTAGTTTTTAAAAAAATATGCGTACTTTTAATGAAGAACTGATTAATATTCAAACATATCACTATCACTATCAATATTGATAGGTTGATTGCCATCAGGATCCACATTTGGGATGTCAGCATCATCATTGTGCTCAATATTGACCCGAAGATTAATCCTTTTTACTTGATGATCCTCATCATCATAAAATTGGTAGAAATCAATCGGGTGTCTACATATCGGACATCTGACATTGTCCGATTCTAGAAATCTTTCCAAACAAGTCTGTCTGCAAAGATAATGTTTGCATGACAGTTTCGCTGGAAATTCAATTGACTCCTGTAGACATATCGGGCACTGATGATCTTCCCAATACCACAAGCCACTCTCTTCTGGTTCACACGTTTTAAATTTTTTGCAAAATTTTTTGTATTTCTGTTGTCTCCGATATTTTCGATTTTTCAATTGTAACTGATCGATTTGTTCATCTGAAATTCTCATCTGATACGAATTACATCTTTTACGTTTCTACAACCGCTTCACTTTATCCTCCAATTTTTTAATTGAATCATCGAGTGTCTCATTATCCTTGAATAGAAGGACGCGTAATGCTACAGCACTCGAAATTGATTCATTATTTTTTTTATTGAATGGTTTAGGTCCTCGGTGGCAGATGAACTGGGTTGAGACATGTTTTTATTATTATTGGTCGAGATAGAGAGTGCACACTAATGTAAATTTTTTTCGAAAATGCAATATAAATATACACTCAGTATGTATAAAATTTTTCATTTACACACAATATATAGGGGAAAGCGGGGCAAAATGGAACACTTAAGGAAAATATATAAATCGATGTGTGACAATAGTATTTTCCGATTAGTTTTTCTCACTTATTAATAAAAAAAACATAAATAATTTTTAAAAATTAAAAAAAAAAATTATTATTATAAATTTATTTATCGTTGTTTAATAAAATGTGATATTAATCACAAAAATTAACTTTTTTTTATTTCTCTTCATTTATAATTACGAACAATTGCTTTTAAATTAATTTATCACTATTTTTCTCGACGAACAATAAAAACATATAAAAAATAATTTTCTTTGTTCTCAAAAAAAATGCTCAAAAAATTTTCTAAAAATTTTTTTTTTTATTGCATCTATTTTCTTCCGGCTTTTTTAATCGAAGAGTGACGAAAAAATGAAAAAAAATGTGAGTCAAAATAATTTTTTGGGTGTCCCATTTTGCCCCGCTTTCCCCTATATATTTTTTTCTGATTAATGATCAATGTTTTTGCACAAATTTATCAAAATAATATTTATTTTTTACCCAAATGCAAATAATACTGATTTTACACACAATATATATTTTTTTCTGATTAATGATCAATGTTTTTGCACAAATTTATCAAAATAATATTTATTTTTTACCCAAATGCAATATAATTATACACTCATTATGTATAAGAATCAAGAATTAGAGAAAATCTCACATCTGCCAAACAACTGCATTAACGTATTTTCGATACACAGAATGATCGTAAAATCGACAATAAAAAGTAAATTTATAACTTTTTAAAATAAACTAAATTCATGAAAACGTCTTGGACTTTCCGGTCGTAAAATCTATATTTTTTGTTTACACATGGTATTTTTTATGTCACCCTTTGGACCACACAAGGCCCAATTTTATGTCTAAAAATCCCACCACCTACACCTAGTTTTTTACCCTCTCTTGAACTAATTTTTGACCAATTAAAACTAATTTTTTAACTAAGTACACACCCATTTTTTGGACTTAACAATTTTCAACAAACTGAGAAATCAGTTGCTCTTCAACACTCGTTTACGTAACATCTCTAATTAATATTGATTCGCGTACAACGGGATTTCTTTATACTTACAATATAAAATAGTAGTGTCTGTCCATGACAACACTTGTTAGAGTCAACTCAATATACAATATACAATACAATTAATTATAATTTTAGTGAAATAATAAAGTGAATATATTAATAGAATTTAAGCCACAGTGTTTGGATTTATTTAAAGTGTTATTCCTATTATTTCAATTTACAACCTATCCTCCACATCCTTTGATAGCCCTGTATCAAACTCAAGGCCTTACAACCCTTGTGAAATTATCGTGGTATATTTGGATACGTGGTGCGATACATTTTTTGGTCCTTCGAGCCGGATTCACCAATTGAATTTTTACCTGCGACACAAGTCGAAGTAATTACAATAAAGTGAGAGTCACAGCACTCTATTTACAATGGTTGAAACAAGTGACAAAGAATTACAAGAAATGAGTAAAAACCTCCGCAGACAACGTGGTGGTATAAAAAAGACACCAACTGATTTTACGAAAAAATTAAAAACTTACAAATCAAATCTAGTTTCATGTGATGTTGGTGAGCTAGAAGTAGCACTTGAAACGGTCAGAGATCGTTTTGCTTCCTTTGCATATATTCAAGATCAATTGGAAGAAATTGATCCAACAACTGAAAGCCCAGAAAGGGAACCAATTGAACAAAATTATTTTGCAGCTGTCTCAGAGGCACGTAAAATAATAAACAAAAATAAAACAAATACAAACAATTCGAATGATAACAATGGAAATACAAGTGGTCATTCATTTAACAATATGAATATACCAGTACCAACAATACAAATACCAAAGTTCGACGGTACACCAGAAAAATGGGCATCATTTTACAGTGTATTTAAAACAACAATTGACAACAACAATTCAATGCCAAAGGCTTTGAAACTTTATCATTTATTAAGTGTTGTTACTGACAAAGCCTGGTCACTTATCGGCCATTTAGAAATTGACGATGCTAATTACAATAGTGCATTATCTATATTAATTGATAAATACGAAAATACTCGTCGCTTAGCTCGTCGACATTGGACAATATTACGAGACTATCCTCATTTAAAAAAGGATACACCAGTTGGACTTGGTGAACTAGTTGATACATTTAGACAACATACTAAAGCATTACAAAATCTCAAGGTTCCTGTACATGCATGGGACATTCCTTTGACTGATTTAATTTTATCAAAAATTAATCAAAATACAATTTGGCAATGGGAAGTAACAATTAATTCTCGTGAAATACCAAAATACACAGACTTATTAGATTTTTTAGAACAACGTGCTAATTGTGCAGATTTTAGTGTGCATGAAAAAAAAACATGTGAAGTGAAAAAGAGTGAAAAAACCCAAGTCAAAAAGGGTGGAGTATCATTGGCAACAACTACATCTCGTACTTGTCCAATATGCTCTGAAAATCATATAATTTATAAGTGTGATATTTTTAAATTACAAAATCAAGAAGAGAAATACAACTCTGTTAGAAAGGCCTCATTATGTATAAATTGCCTCATGAAAGGTCACGGGGTCAAAGAATGCAAGTCTACAGGGTGTCATACCTGTCAAAAGAAACATCACACATTTTTGCATCGGCCAACAGCCACTGAGTCTGAGGCCAACACAACATCCGTTCCAGCAGCAGATGTAAACAAACAAATTTGACTACAACATAGCAGCATACCTACAGGACGTTCTGTAGCACTTGTCGTCAACTCAACAACAAGTGTTTTAGTCGTCTCAGCATTGATCAACGTACTCAATATAGACGGAGAAAAAATACTATGTCGATGTCTACTTGATACATGTTCAACTGCTAATTTTATGACAGAAGGTATGGCTAACAAATTAAAATTAGAAAAAAGTAAATGTTTAATATCTATCGGAGCGTTGAACACAGCGTCAACAGTCTCAAAACATGTCGTAAGTACAACAATACAATCATGTAATACAAAGTATGAAAGAACAATTAAATTTCTCACGGTTCCACGGATATCTGAAAATGTTCCTGACCAAGAAATTAACAAAAAGAATATTAATATTCTTACAACAATGAAATTAGCAGATCCTAATTTTCATAAGCCCGCACCAGTCGATATTTTATTAGGGGCAGGTGTTACTATGTCTCTGTTCTCTCAAGGACAGATAGATCTATCCAAGAACGGTGGCCCTGATTTATTTTTACAAAAGACAAAATTAGGATGGGTCATCGGAGGCAGTGCACCTACAAACGAGTCATCACAACAAGTGTCGTGTCACCTGGCATCAGACATACAATTTAATCTAGAAAAATTCTGGGAAATTGAAGAAATACCAGAAACAAGTCATCTCACCGCAGATGAACAAGCATGCGAAGAATACTTTCTACAACATGTTACAAGAAACGAAGAAGGTCGATATGTTGTCGCCTTACCATTCAAACAATCTGTCGATCAACTTGGAGAGACACGAATTACAGCAATTAAAAGGCTTAATTCAATTGAAAGAAAATTACAAAACAATACAGAGTTAAAGATACAATATAACGCTGTACTGCAAGAGTACCTAGACTTAGGTCACATGTCTGAAGTACCAGATAAACAACTACAAGAAAATGGTTTTTATTTACCACATCATGCGGTGATAAAAAAAGAAAGCCAAACAACAAAAGTACGAGTCGTGTTCGACGGCTCAGCCAAAGGTTCCAAGGGTCATTCACTCAATGAATTACTACATGTTGGCCCAACAATACAAACTGATATTTTCTTATTATTACTCAGATTTAGACTACACCAGTACGTACTGACTGGTGACATTGAGAAAATGTACAGACAATTTTTAATACGTCCACAAGATAGAAAATATCAACGTATTTTATGGAGAAATGCGTCTGGTATTATTAAAACATATGAACTAAATACTGTAACATTTGGTCTTGCTCCATCACCATTTCTAGCTATACGATGTCTACATAAATTAGCTGATGATGAGCAAGAAAATTTTCCTGTAGCATCAGAAATACTAAAAAGAGATCTATATGTCGATGATCTTTTATCTGGTACACAAACATTTGAAGAAGCAATTAAATTGAGGGATGAATTAATTCCTTTATTACAACAAGGTATGTTAAATATACGCAAATGGGCTTCCAATGAGCCTAGACTATTAGAAGGCCTTCCAAAGGTTAACAAGAATCTACAATTACAATTGAATGACTCTAGTGCAATAAAAACACTTGGTGTTTACTGGAAATCTACTACAGATAAAATTGTTTACACAGTTAAAACAATTACATTTGACGAAATTACAAAACGCAAAATTTTTTCTGAAATTGGAAAAATCTTTGATCCACTTGGACTTCTTGGTCCAGTTGTTATGACAGCAAAAATAGTTATGCAACAATTATGGAGTATAAACATTGGCTGGGATGAACCTGTCCCATCACCAATTAAAGATGAATGGTTAACATTTTATAACCAATTACAACTTTTAAATTTAAATTTAAACTTTTAAAAGACATACAATATTAAATGATACAACAAGTATACAATTACATGGCTTTTGTGATGCCAGTGAAAAAGCATATGGGGCTTGTATTTATCTCAGGTCCATTGATACAAAAGGTAAAGCTTACACACAACTTTTGTGTGCCAAAGGGCGCATAGCTCCTCTCAAGACACTATCAATCCCTAGATTGGAATTATGTGGAGCATTATTACTTGCTTCGCTTTATACAACAATAATTAAAGCAATACACATAACAATAGATGACACATATTTGTGGTCAGATTCTACAATTGTTTTACACTGGCTAAGAAAAGAGCCAAGTGTTATGAAAACATTTGTGGCAAACAGAATTGCCAAAATACAAGAAAAAACAAAAACAACACAATGGTGCCATGTACGTACACATGACAATCCAGCTGACCTGATTTCAAGAGGTCAACTACCTGAAGAATTCATCAAAACAACAACATGGCAACATAGGCCGTCTTGGCTGTGTGAAGATCCAGATGGCTGGCCGAAATTCGAGATGACCGAGGGTTGCATTCTACCAGAGCTCAAGGTCAACACATGCCTCAACACAATTACAACAAGTGCAGCGCAAACACAAGTAAATATAAACAATAAAAATGATTACAATATTTTAACTCGCTATTCATCTTGGAATAAATTACAAAATGTTATTGCATATTGTTTACGAATGAAAACAAACAACAAGAATACTAATTATTTAAAAATCAATGAGATTGAATATGCTACTAATACAATAATTAAACTAGTACAAAAAGAAATATTTTTTGATGAATTAAAAATTCTAGAAAATCAAAGACAATTAAATTAAAAAAGTAAATTAATTAAACTCACTCCATTTATTGATAAAAATGGATTATTGCGAGTAGGAGGGCGATTACAAAATGCCTCTATTCCATACAATCAAAAGTATCCAATCATTTTACCTAAAAATCATCATGTAACTTCATTAATAATTAAACATGAACATAAAATACACTTGCATACTGGTACTCAAGCCACATTATATGCTGTAAGACAACAATATTGGCCAATTGATGGTCGCAATCAAGTAAGTAAAATAATACGCACTTGTACAACATGTCTACGAGCACAGCCTCGTACAATTCATTACCTGATGGGTAATTTACCAAAAGCAAGAGTTAATGAAGCAATTCCATTTACAATAGTTGGGGTTGACTTTTGTGGACCTTTTTTAGTTAAAGAAAAGAAAGAAAGAAATAGAATTAAAGTTAAAATATACGTAGCAGTCTTTGTATGTCTCGTCATCAAAGCTGTACATCTAGAAATGGTCAGTGATTTAACTACAGATTGTTTTATTGCTGCTTTAAAAAGATTTGTTGCAAGACGTGGTTACCCGACTGATATTTATTCAGACAATGGTTTAAATTTTCAAGGGGCCAACAATGAATTGATTAAACTGCAAGATCAATTAAAATCAAACGATGCACAAAATAAATTACAAGAATTTTTTAACACAAAAAAAATTCAATGGCATTTTACGCCACCACTTTCTCCACATTTTGGCGGACTTTGGGAAGCCGCAGTCAAGTCATTCAAACATCATTTTAAAAGGGTTATTAAACCAGATATTTTATTATCACAAGAAGAATTCAACACCTTGATTATTGAAATCGAGGCAATACTCAATTCACGTCCACTGACACCTATATCAACTGATCCAAATGATTTTATGGTGCTCTCACCTGGACATTTTTTAATTGGACATGTTCTCACAACTATAAGAAATCATGACTACAACAACATACCCATGAACAGGTTGTCTAGATGGCAACTGATTGAACAACTAAAACAAGAATTTTGGCAACGTTGGCACAATGAATATCTCAACGAGATGATCAACCGCAGTAAGTGGAACAAAGACAACAACAACATAGAAATAGGCGATGTGGTCTTATTGAAGGAAGACAACATTCCACCTATGCATTGGGCATTGGGTCGAATCATCGAGACGCATCCTGGGACGGATGGTATTGTCCGTACAGTCACCATCAAAACAGCAAAGTCTACCTACAAACGCAACGTCAAGAAAATAGCACCCCTGGTTCCTTGTGACCCAGAATGACATTAGAATAAATTAAATTTACATTTACTAACACTTTTTTCTGTTCTAGATATTTAAGTTGATCGGCCGACCTCTCAACGGGGGAAGAATGTTCCGGGTCGAACCACATGTCTGTCGGTCCCAGACTGACCAGATTTTTATTCTTTTTATTTTTTAAACAAAATACAATAAGTTGATAAGTTTTAAACATTATTCTGTTTTTTATGGCTAGATCACGAGATCATACAATTTCAAATAACATATGACTAACAATTTTGGTTTATATTTTTTCTAAAATATTTTAAACAATGATTTAATTTATGTACTTTTAATAGCTTTTTACAAACTCGAATATTCCCACACATGGTCAACTCATGCATAGATTTTTGAGTAAAAATCACGTAACAAATAAAACCATAAACTCAAGTTTCTCTTTGGTACCATTATAAAAACAAAACATAAATTTACAATTAATGTCGCCAAAAAGCCTCAATTTTTGAATACCTGTCTATTCATCATACCTTTAATAATCAAAAGACGTAAAATATCCAAAAGAATGTCAAAATTTTGAAGTATAAAGTTGAATAATTTGCTGGATAAAAAAAATTTTTTTAAAAAATTAGGCGCTGCAGTTTTTATTATTCATTATATTATTATTATATCATGTATCGAAATAGCGCCTAATTTTTTAAAAAATTTTTTTTCATCCAGCAAATTATTCAACTTTATACTTCAAAATTTTGACGGATATTTTACGTCTTTTGATTATTAAAGGTATGATGAATAGACAGGTATTTAAAAATTGAGGCTTTTTGGCGACATTAATTGTAAATTTATGTTTTGTTTTTATTTCACTTATTTTGTTTAAATTAATAATAAATTATATTTGTAATTCGTCTACTTTAAATTGACCGTGAATACCATAATAAATAATAAATAATAATCGAATACTAATTTTCTGGAATATAAAAATTTAAACGTGTATATATACTATATATGTACGCTTTGAATAAAAGGAAAAAGAAACAAATTCTGCTATACCATCAATGATAAATAACTAACACATGCGGCTGCATACACACATATATAAAAAAATTCAGGAGTAGGGATAGGCGCGGGGTATGCGCAACGTATCCGAAGAAATTAGACATTTCAGCTTGAAAATTTATTTTTTAGTAAGATTTAATACCTGGCTTTTACAGACTCTTATATCTTTTTTATTATTTGTTGGAAAAAATCGAGAGTATGCTTATTGGAAAGAGAGGCATCGATATACATAGTGAAACCATTTTTATTTTTTTTTTTTAACAAATAATTAGAACGCCATTTGATAAATTAAAAACGACGACGTCACGGACCACTGACTTAAAATACTTATACCCGGTAAAGAGTCTCGCTTTTTAAAAATTGAGGCCAGACTCTACCGAGTCTCTTGATAACATATTTTTTAAAACATTATTTTTGTCAAGAATTAGAGAAAATCTCACATCTGTCAAACAACTGCACTAACGTATTTTCGATACACAGAATGATCGTAAAATCGACAATAAAAAGTAAATTTATAACTTTTTAAAATAAACTAAATTCATGAAAACGTCTTGGACTTTCCGGTCGTAAAATCTATATTTTTTGTTTACACATGGTATTTTTTATGTCACCCTTTGGACCACACAAGGCCCAATTTTATGTCTAAAAATCCCACCACCTACACCTAGTTTTTTACCCTCTCTTGAACTAATTTTTGACCAATTAAAACTAATTTTTTAACTAAGTACACACCCATTTTTTGGACTTAACAATTTTCAACAAACTGAGAAATCAGTTGCTCTTCAACACTCGTTTACGTAACATCTCTAATTAATATTGATTCGCGTACAACGGGATTTCTTTATACTTACAATATAAAATAGTAGTGTCTGTCCATGACAACACTTGTTAGAGTCAACTCAATATACAATATACAATACAATTAATTATAATTTTAGTGAAATAATAAAGTGAATATATTAATAGAATTTAAGCCACAGTGTTTGGATTTATTTAAAGTGTTATTCCTATTATTTCAATTTACAACCTATCCTCCACATCCTTTGATAGCCCTGTATCAAACTCAAGGCCTTACAACCCTTGTGAAATTATCGTGGTATATTTGGATACGTGGTGCGATACACACTATATACATAATTTTTTACAACTGTTGATCGATTTTTTACACACTTTTTGTAAAAATAATTGTTATTTATGCTCAAATTTAACATTAGTAAACACTCAGTATATACAAATTTTTTTTTTTTTTGCACAATATATACGTTGTCTTACAGCTTGTACACAAATATCCTAACGCAGTACTGATCAAAATTATAAAGAGAGTCAAACTGAGATGCGTTTTTAATTGTATATGTATAATTGTATAGTAAAAAAATTACTATTCTCAACACCAAGAATACATAATTTTTGACTATTGATAATAGATTATTTACACACTTATTTGAAATAATTTTTAGTCTCACAAATATATATTTTGCAGAAAGCGAAAAACGAATAGCCGAATTACTTAATTTAAGCAAAAAAGAAAAATGATTTTGACAAAAAGTGTGTAGAAAATCGATCGTCAATTGTCAAAAATTATGTATCTATAGTGTTGAGAATAGTAATTTTTTTACTAGACACTCATACATATACACTGAAAGATACACCTGAGTTTGACTCTCTTTTCAATCTTTTATCAGTACTACATCATCGAATTTATCTATACCAGCTGTAAGACAACATACTCACAAATATATATTGTGCAAAAAGAAAACAATTACGGAGGCTAGGAGCCATAGGCTCAGCCGCAGTATTGGATTTATCAACATAAAAAAAAAAAAGTCTATAACTTTTGAACCACTGAACTTAGAAAGTTCGTTCGTAGCTCATAAGAAGCGCCTCGAAAAACTCTTCGAAAACCATCATAAACTTTTCCCCTGTGACTAAAACTTTTAGAAAAAAAAATGGAAAAATCGATTTTTGGAAAATGTTTGTTATTTGTTCTAAATTTAATGCCATCTAAACTATGAACCTGAGAGCATAAGTTGATATAATCTTTAGATATTTCTCTATCATGTTCTATTTCTTTAAAATGGATAAGCATTCAAATAAAAAAAAGACAGACGTTTATACAAAAATTTTTTCAATGGTGCAAAAAATGGCGCCAGCAATAACTTATAAAAAAAATCAAGATAGAGACTTCGTTTTAGGCTCAAAAAATGCGTCTTCAAAAACTCTATCGCCTGCATAATGGACTTTTTCTGCTACAAGCAATAGTTTTTAAACCAAAAAAAAAGCCGCCAAAATTAAAAAAAAAAAAAAGACATTTTTTTTTTTTTTCTCAAAAAGTATGCATCATGGAGCAAAAATTTTTTTAATAGCACTAGATCTTTTGGAGGAGCTACTTTTGACCCTAATACAAAGTCTCTATGATAATAACTCCAAATATGGTGGTCCGAAAAAAAACGAAAAACGGCGCCAACAATAACTCGTCAAAAAATTAAAATAGAGACTTCCTGTTAGGCTTAAAAAATGCGTTTTCTGAAAACTCTATCGCCCGCATCATGGATTTTTTCTGCTACGAACAATAGTTTTTGAACCCAAAAAAAAAAACCTCGAAATTTAAAAAAAAAAAAGACTTAAGTATCATCATAGAACAAAATTTTATAAAGCACTAGATCTTTCGAAGACGTTCCTCTTAAGCCTAATACAAGAATTCTCATAAACCTCCTTCTAAAATAAGGTCGAAAAATGACAAAATGGCGCCATTAATAACTCGTAAAAAAATCAAGCTAGAGACTTCGTTTTAGGCTTAAAAAATGCGTTTTTGCAAACTCTATCGCCCGCAAGATGGACTTTTTCTACTCTGAACAATAGTTTTTGTAGCAGAAAATAAAAACCTTGAAATTTAAAAAAAAAAAAAAGATATATAAAAGATATATACGACCCGAGACGAAATTTTAGTTCTCAATTTGGCCTTAGAAAACTAAATTTAGTTCTAAGAGGACTTAAATGAGTACTTATTTAAAAAAAAAAAAAAAAGTTTTCTATTCAACTTTAGACCTCAAATAGGCCTGGAAGAGCCGAATAGTGTCGTTTTAGGCGTTGCAGGACTAAATGAGGATTAACTATAATTCAAAATAGCCTGTGAGTTTACAGGAAAATTAAAAAAAAAAAACCTACACTGTGGAAGCAGTTGTGCAAGCACATGTACTATTAAAAACTTCGTAATCGGCTCTTATTTTGCGTCTCAAAAAACTATCGCCCGCATTGTGGGTTCTTTCTGCTATATCTCCAATATTTTTTGAGAAAAAAAAAAATAAACATAAAAATTTATTTTTGAATAATTTTATTATCAATTAACCATAAAATTATTTAAAAACCATAATTTTATTATATCTGAAAAATTAAGATAACCATGGCCCTAGCCGGAGTATTGAAAATTTTTAATTTTCAACGGGTAACGCGGGCAACACGCCCCAACAAACGTTACCAGGTCTTTTTTATATATACTGATGTTGAATTTGAGCAGAGATAACAATTATTTTGACAAAATTGTGTGAACAATCAATCATCAATCGTCTAAAATAACGTATTAAGAGTGTTGAGAACAGTGATTTTTTTATTATACACATATTTATACACTCAAAAAACGCATCTCAGCTTCTCTCTCTTTTTAATTTCTTATCAAAACTGCATCATCAAGTTCGTTTACCGGTTGTAAGACAGCATAGTCTCACAAATATATATTGTACAAAAAAAGAAAAAAACCGAATTGTTTTATCTGAGCATAAATAAAAATAATTTCGATAAAAAGTGTGTAGAAAATCGATTATCAATTGTCAAATCGATGTATTTACAGTGTTGAGAACAGTGATTTTTTCAATATACACACATGTTTATACAATCAAAGATGCATCTCAGTTCGACTTTCTACTTAATTTCTTATCGGTTATACGGCATAATCAAGTTTGTCTATCCGCTGTAAGACAGTATGAACAGACAAATATATATTGTGCAAAAAGTTTATATATTCTGAGTGTTTACTAATGTTGAATTTGAGCATGAATGACAATTATTTTAACAAAAAGTGTGTAAAAAATAGATCATCACAAGAAACTGGTTGGTGAAGAATCGTTTTATATTTTTTCTATATTTGTCATTTTAAAACGAAATCGATATTTAATAAATTATGATCTTTTGAAAACAGGATTACATACTGTTGATAAAAAAAAAATTGATACATTTTAATGATTTGTCTTTGATTGTGTTTACATTATATAGTCAATTTTATAATAAATTTTTTCTAGATTTTGTATTTATAATAATTAAAAAATAACAGTTATACTGCTTCATTATCAACAGGATTATATTGTGAAGAATTCAGTGCAAAGCTGTTTCAAGCTTTGATAACAATGGTATTTTTTGAAAAGTCAGAGAGCTAAAAGTAAATATAAATTAATAAATAATGAGATTGTATATTATACATATTAATAAGTTAAACTATTTTTAGAAAATATTTTATGGTTATCTCAAGAAAACACACAAAATTTTTATTCTATTGTTTTTCATATAAATTTATTTATTCTGTCACATTACTCAGATGTATTATAGCCAAAATATTTTATGTATGTTCGAACAATGACTTTTTTTTATTCTACACGGAAAAAAATTTTCACCAAATTTTACTATGCTGCCACATTACCAAAGAACTATCTTTTGACTATTGAAATATTTAATATCATTTTAACGAAAAAAAACAATAGTAGTCTTGAAAAATTAAAATGTAGCATAGCAATTTCTCATGTTTTTTTTTTTGCTATTTCCCGATGAAAAAATTACAACGCATAAAGAAATTTTTACAGAAACCAAATTTAAAATTTAAAATAATCCAGCCTCAAAATACAATGTAGCATAGCAAAAAATATTTTTTTTTTTTTTGCTTTGTATATTTATAAAACTTACTCTGTTATTGTGGAAAAAATTAAAATGATCCTCTGAAAATTTACAATGTAGCATAGTAATTTTAATAACTTTCTTGGAATTCCTGTAGGTGTCACTAACAAATACAAAGCAACATATTTAAAATTACGATGGGGCATAGCAAAATTGATGACGGACTCAGAAATAATCTGCCCCCACTTTTTAGTCGACTGCGCAGGCGTGACTTTGCTTATTTTCCGATTGTTGATGTAAAACAAATAAATTTTTTTTTTCACGTGCGTTATCGTGGCGCAACGGATGCCGAGTAGGGTTTGTACTCGAAAGGTACAGAGTTCAAATCCTGAGCCTGGCCGATTTTTTAAGTCTACGTATTCCCGGGAAAAAATAAGGTAGATCTAAATAGATGTGTTGCCGTAGATCTGCTGATTGAGCGCATCTATGTAGATCTACTCGACCGACTAAACTATAGTAAAATATGTTTGGACGATGTAGATCAACGTAGATCTACATAGATTGATTCGGATCTACGGTATAGCATTCATAGGCAGCTTCCACATCTAAATAGATCTATTCACATCTAAATAGATCTATTCACATCTATATAAAAAACTTGATAACAATTTATTTACAACTTATTATTAGACATAAAAATATTAATTTTTTTTATTAAAAAGGACAAAAGGTAAGTTGTATATATTTTTATTTTTTTATATTTTCAAGTATAATAGAAATTATTTGCTATAAATACCAATGGTTTACACTTACAATGATTTAAAAAAACAGAGTTACAATAGTTTTACATATTTGCAGCAATAATTCCAAAATTATATATTTCAATTCTAAACTGTTTTTTTTTTATTTAATTAAATTTTTAATTCTCTTTAAAAATTATATTCTTAAACTTTATTAAAATTAAACTTTTTTTTTTTGTTTGAACGCATCCTCCAATTTAGTATGACTGCTTTAGAGGACACCTTGCGGTGGGTTCTTGAATCTGTCGGTAGATTTCTGTTGGTAACAACAACTTGTACTTTTTTTAATACTTTTAATATTTCTTCAAAAAATATTTAATAATGTGTAAAATAAAAAAAAAGAAAGTTTTAACATTTATCTTAATTATGTCGTTCGTTACGGAAGATTCGTTTTATCGCACCAATTTTTTCAGTCATCGATTTCATGTACATTCGTCTTTCTGGTTGTTGCAAACCTGCACGACGAGCAACGGTCATGGCCCATTCTAAAAAAAAAATACATAAATGAAATTAAATTATGTAAAAATACTATACTTTACAAATTTATCTATCAATTCATAAACTTGTACTATAAAAATTTGGCATTGTCTTCATGGAACAAATATGTATACACATATCTTTAAACATTTATTTTTATAGAAATGAGATAAGACTGAATTTATTTTCAAGTGCTTCATAAATATACAAAAATAACAAATTCCGATATTCTTTCCAATGATTACACAAGATTACTTTTTTTGTAATCACAAAGAATCCCAGTAATTTTTTATGATTACACTTAAAATTCAAAGATTTCAAAAAGATTACACGAGATTATTGACGATTATTAAAAATTACACCAGATTACAGATTACCAGTAATCATGCAATATTCCTAATGATTGCACGAGAATACTTTTTCTTGGTAATCACAAAGATTCCCTGTAATCTTTCATTCGAAAAAGAAAAAAAAAAATAATGAAAAACGAATAAAGAAAGAAAAAATTAGTATACTATATATGTGCATGTATTCACACGCATGCGTGATCTGAAAATAGAGAAGAGAGGATTACAAGAAATTTTCGCAGATTACAGATATACGACGTGATTACATAAAATTTTTAAAGATTATTGATGATTATAAAAGATTACAAGAGTACTTTAGATTACATTGATTACACGATTTTTCCGTAATCATTTCTGTAAGATTACAAGAGATTATTAAAGATTCTTCTCCTGATGTACGCCAGATTACACAAGTGACTTCCCCCTCGATTGAAATAGACTTTAAAGTTAATAAAATTTTTTTTTTAAATTATACCTATGATCGTATCTCAAGCCCGTACATGAAGATTCTCGGCAGGCGGTCCTGGGTGTTAGTGTCCTCCAATTCTAGACGGTTGTCCAGTTAATGTACAACTCACGTGAAAAAGTATGATATAGTTTATACATAAAATTTGTATACAATATGTATATATATATAATACATAGTTTTGGTCCAATCTGGTATGTATAATCTATAAATAATTGATAAATAATCTAAATAAAATTTATATACAGAAAAATTTATAAAATTTTTATGATGATGTGAATTTTTAAGATCATGTAAATTAGCAAATTTGTTCATTTTTAATAATAAAAGTATGGATGTAGTTCAATAAAAAAAAAATATTTATTAAATATAGGAATATAGAAAACATAGTTTTTCTTAGATAGAAAATACAAATTTATTTTTCAAAATTACTTTGAGGAAAATATAGGTTTTTGAGACAAAAAAAAAAAAAAACATTAAAAATTAAAAACATTTTTTTTAAACAATATTTAATGTATGTTGATTGACTGTCAATTTTCCAACTTGTTGTTGATCACCCTATAGCAACGTCTCAACATGAATAACTGAGATAAAAAAAAACAAGCCAAAATAAAAAGACAAACAATTATGCGTTGAAAACTTTACGCGTATAATATATATATGAAACTCCTTAATAGTATGTTATCTATGTTCATATTTTTTGTGTCTATATATAATTTATACATAATTTGTATATGATATTTTGGAAAGAAAATTTATTTAAATACTCATAATAGATTGCATAATATAAATATAAATAAATAAATATGAAAAATTAAAAATATCAAAGATTATTATCCAGCTGTCTCTTTCATTTATTTTTTTTTTCTTCAAAAGATATATTTTCCTAAAAATAATTTTAAATATAAATTTTTATTTTCTATCTAAAAAAAAATATATTTTTTATATTTCTATATATACCAAATGTAGACTTTTCATCGGACTGTACTTTTTGTTGATAAAAAATTTTTTAAAAAAGCATTAAATAATTCTGCTTGTATTCAAATACACTTATGTTATATACCCTTATTATTTTCTAAAATTTTTGTATATATTTTATATAGATTATAGATGGGTATTATTTTTAGTTTGAATATTTTGTCGTGAGCTTTTAATTTTTGCATGTGTGTTCAATATAAAACATCAATAAAAAGAAAAAAGAAATTTCAATTTTCGTATTTACTTACTTGTTGACATATTTATAGTAGACAGAAATATATTATTATCACAATATAACACTTAAATTCAATTTTGAAAAAATCACTAACACCATAAAATTTGCTTGTACACGAAAAATATTTAAGTAGTGACTTATTTTTAAGTCAGAAACTGCAGAAAAAAAAGTGCTTGAAAAAATTTCTTGTACGATGACTGGGTATGGCTGTTGACCACGGTCAACAACAGTCGACTGTAATCTGCCCAAGGGTATGGAGCTTGAGCCTGTATTGAGTATTCTGTTGGATCTCGAAGCTAGGTTTCTTTGGTGGGGAGTTCAGTGACGTCGTTTAGTTTACAGTGTAAGGGTTGGCCTTAGAAAACTAAAAAAATAGAAAGAGACATGAATATAACCCTGCCAAATTTTGAATGTCAACAGAATATGTTTTTATGATTGCATATGTGCACGTGCATATAAATATCTCTTATTTTTGAGTTTTTTAATTTTTTTTTTTTTTTTTCATTATTTTCCGTATTATTGTACGTTTGTCTTCAGAAAAAATTTATTTTATTTCAAACTTTATCATGACTTTTTTCATGGAAATACATTTTCGAGCTTAATTGAGATTTGGTACAAGTATTTGCACATCTATATATCTCAAGACGAGCATACGAAATATAGTTTTTTCACATTATCATTTAACGAAAGATAAAATAAAATTATAAATAGTTGATGCAATGAGATATATACATTTATTTATTGCCATATTTACATTTTGTTTCTAATATTTTTCTGTTTTATGTTAAATATACGAGAACAAAAAACTTAATTGTTAAAAAAATTTGTATGAAAAAAAAAATTTTGTCGTTCTTTATTTTATAATTTTTTATTTTTGTTTCTGTTTTCCGCTGATTTGGTATTTGAAACAAAATATCTGTAGTCTTTGAAATTTTCTTTCTCTTTTTTTTTCAAGATTTCTTTTCAGAGAATTTACAGTATTTTTTTCAATAGGTATATAGAAAACAGAAAACCCTGGCCATCAGGAAATAGTTAAATTTTATGGGGGTCTTGTTTCTTAGTGACCTTAGAAGACCACAGTTCGTATCGCGGTATCCAAAGAGGTTACAAAGAAAAACATAAAATTTTTTGTAATACGTATTTTGCACAATTATTATACATTTCATTATAACTTACGAGTAAATGTAAAGTTAATCAAAATATATTGACTATATTATCTTTAGTAAAAAATTAATTAATAAAAAAACACAATATGTCAGAACCTGGAAATCAACCAATAAAAAAAAGATACAAATTATGGAGGTATTACGACAACGAACGGGTAAGATTTTTTTTTTTATTCATTACTTCATACAGGACAAGTTAAAAAAATATAGTTTTATATAGTTTATTATAGTATATAGTTTTTTAGTAGACAGAAAGGGCAAATTCAAGTAAAAGAAAAAAGCATCTTGTTACAGTTTTGGTGCGTTTAATGTCTTTCAATATTTATTTAAGCCAACAAAAGCTGAGCACCAAAATTCCCAAAAAAGTAATAAAATTACAGTATACATATATCACACAGTTGACAGTTTACTCTGTCTTTGAATGCCGTTGAGTTATACGCATATTATTGTATATGTATAACACGTATAAATATTTGTTAATAATATTATATAAAAACAACTTTTTATTCATTTTTTTTTTTTTTTTTTATGATTCCTATATTATGAATTTTTTTGAAATTGTTAATTATTTAAACTATTAGTTCATTGCTTAATATACAATTATAATAATAATAATAATAATAATAATAATTTTGTGACAAGGACATCAAAAATGTTTTCCAATATTATAACCATTACTTAATTTTTTTTTTTTTTTTTGCATACAATTGCTGTAATTCTAAGAAAATACCTTTTCCACTTTTATTTGCTCAAAAAACAACCTGTGTCGGAAGAAAATAATAGAATAACGGAACTGTAGATCCTAAGTTCTTTTACCTTTTTAGTTATCTGTTCGTAGGATGGATTACAAAGTGAAATTTGTGTGCCTGAAGTAAAATTCTCGAATATTTTTAAAATAAAAAAAATCAAGTAAAAGGATTTATTTTTTTTTTCTTCTTTTATAAAAAGGAGAATGAAGCCTCTTTTCGAGACATTTGATTGATTCTCACATTAAACAACGATTAATAATAATGTTGAAAATCTTTGACAATTATCAATGTATCGTTCTCCAAACCTTCGTTTACTACGTGTTTCAAGTTCATAAATATTATTTTCATAAAAATGAAATAATTATAAGTCATTCCATAAAAAAAAAAACATTTATTTAATTGTTATTTGACATGCTTAAAAAAAAATCGAACATAGGCCCAGTTATGTGTGTAATGGTTATTCCTTATAGATAAGTTCTAACAAAAATCTTACGCAAAAAAAAATAATAAAATATTATACCAGATCATCGATGAATAAACTTTTTTTTCTCCGACAAATTATGTTGTAAAAAGTATAATCTAATATGCACCGAGCCAGATGTCTGTACGCATTTATGTTTGGGGTAATAAAAAAAAAAAAAGAAAACACATGCAAAATTTGAGCCATGAAAATATTTTAAAATAATTACTATTTTATTGGGGAACATTTTATTTCTTTGGGAAAAATAGTCTTTAAAAAATCTAAAATAATTGATTATTCTTTCAATACAATGAATTATTTATTGTGTTTTTATTCAGATAATTATTTTGAAAGTTGAGTCATTGATAAAATACAACTTATAATGATTAAGCCGTTCAGTATATATTTACGGTTATGGAACAAAACTGAGGCATTTAGAAGAATCTGATGTGAGGCTAAGGGTAGCATGGATTCGATTCCAGGTAGAGTCACTTTTTTTTTTTTTTTTTTTTTTGGTTCGATAAAAAAACAGTCCTTTAAAAAATCTGAAATGATTAAAGTTGAATGATAGATAAAATACAATTCATAATGCTTAAGCTGTGCAATCATTGATTTCAGTTTTGGAATAAAAAAAATTGTGTATATAAGGTTCTTATGCAAGGCTCGAAGTAGCATAGATTCGATTCCAGGTAGAGTCACTTTTTTTTTTTTTTTTTTTTGGTTCGATAAAAAAACAGTCCTTTAAAAAATCTGAAATGATTAAAGTTGAATCATAGATAAAATACAATTCATAATGCTTAAGCTGTGCAATCATTGATTTCAGTTTTGGAATTAAAAAAATTGTGTATATAAGGTTCTTATGCAAGGCTCGAAGTAGCATAGATTCGATTCTAGTTGGGGTCTTTTTTTTTTTTTTTTTTTTTTTGAGAAAAAACTTCTAAAAAATTAAAAATGATTTTTTATAAAGAAAGTGAGCAGGACCGGAATCGAACGTAGGCTATTGGTATATAGTCAGCATTTTTTAACACTTATTTTTTTTGCGTTGAAAATCTATTTGACAATAAATTATCAATGTATATTCTCCAGACTTTTGGTTACTCCATGTTTTAAGTTTATAAAAATTTTTTAATTAAAATTAAATAATTAAGTCAGTTCATAAAAAACAAAAAAATTTTACAAATTCTAACAGCAGAAAAAGATATAGAGAATGTATAGTATGTTCTAAACATGTATCTAACATGAGCCCAGCAAGATGTATAATGATTTTTTTCTTATATACTTATAATTAAGTTTTAACAAAAATTATAGACAAAAAAAAAATAATAAAATATTCTACCATATGAATAAACTTTTTTTTCTTCAACAAATTATGTTTTGAAAAGTAGAATCTAATACGCACAGAGCCAGATGTGACACTAACACAGCCGTAAGTGTTGTATTGCACACTATTGTATATGGTTAGAAATTGGTAAACGGTGATGGGCTTAGGTCGCTGATGGGGGTCTTACCACTTTACGTACTATATATATATACTATAGATCTATGCAAAATATGCAATGTAAATTTAAGTTACGGAAAATGTTTAAAAAAATGTTATTCTATAAGGGAGAATATTATTTTTTTTGTAAAAATAGTCATATAAAAATTCTGATAAAAAACTCTGAGTCTTATTTCTCAAGACTTTTCCGTACCTAAAATTTTTATCCCGGGATTTTATTAACAAATTATTTTTTGTTTTTTTTTTATTAAGATAATTATTTTAAAAATTGAGTCCTAGACAAAATACAATTTTTGATGATTTAATATATGTTAATAAGTGTTGGAATAAACAAAGTTGTGTATATATACAAATATCTTAGCGGTATGGTGTGACATATAGATTCGATTCCAGTTAGGGTCACTTTTTTTTCTTATGAAAAAAGAGTCCTCCATGATTTTTTTTTTCCCGGGATAAAAATTTTAAGTACGGAAAAAGTCTTGAGGCCTAAAAAAGTATCGAAAAAGTATTGAAAGTATGGAAAAAGGCCTGAAAACGTACGAATTTATTATTTTGATTGAAGCCTTTAATTTCGGTCTGGAAAAAGTCCTGATATTCAGGATAGGTTTTTTTTTCCTCAAGATATTCACCGTTTACCAACGAGTAAATTTTTTTTATCGACTTAAAAAAAACTAAGTTCTTTTTTTTTATGGACTTATAGAAAATTTTAATTTTGGTTAAATAAAACTGAGTCTTATTTTTCAAGACTTTTTTCGTACATGTAATTTTTATCCCGGATTTTAATAATAGATTATTAATTGTGTTTTTATTAAGATAATTATTTTAAAAATTGAGTCCTAGACAAAATACAATTTATGATGATTTAATATATGTTAATAAGTGTTGGAATAAACAAAGTTGTGTATATATACAAATATCTTAGCGGTATGGTGTGACATAGATTCGATTCCAGTTAGGGTCACTTTTTTTTCTTATGAAAAAAGAGTCCTCCATGATTTTTTTTTTCCCGGGATAAAAATTTTAAGTACGGAAAAAGTCTTGAGGCCTAAAAAAGTATCGAAAAAGTATTGAAAGTATGGAAAAAGGCCTGATATTCATGATAGGTTTTTTTTTCCTCAAGATATTCACCGTTTACCAACGCGTAAATTTTTTTTATCGACTTAAAAAAAACTAAGTTCTTTTTTTTTATGGACTTATAGAAAATTTTAATTTTGGTTAAATAAAACTGAGTCTTATTTTTCAAGACTTTTTTCGTACATGTAATTTTTATCCCGGATTTTAATAATAGATTATTAATTGTGTTTTTATTAAGATAATTATTTTAAAAATTGAGTCCTAGACAAAATACAATTTATGATGATTTAATATATGTTAATAAGTGTTGGAATAAACAAAGTTGTGTATATATACAAATATCTTAGCGGTATGGTGTGACATAGATTCGATTCCAGTTAGGGTCACTTTTTTTTTCCTATGAAAAAAGAGTCCTCCAAAAAATTAAAAATAATCGTCTGTTTTCTTACTTGAATAAATTATTTATTGGGTTTTCATTAAGATAATTTTTTAAAAGTTGAAGCATATAGAAAATATGAAACTTACAATGATTTAGCCGTTCCATAATTAATTTTAGCTAAAGGTAACATAAATTTGATTACAGTAAGAGTTAATTTTTTTTTTATATTTCAAATTGAATAAATCATGTATTGACTTTTTTAAAGATCATTTTTCTAAAAAAAATAATTTCATCGTTCTACAGATAATCTCAATTATAGAATAAAAAAAATTGAGTACATACAAGGATCTATGCGAGGCTCATTTTATATATGTTTAATAAATTTCAACAACAATCATAGGCAAAAAAAAAATAATAAAATATTGACATTTTATAACATAAAATATTGATAAAATACTGAAATGATTTAGAAAGTTGAGTCATTGATAAAATACAATTTATAATGATTAAGCTGTTTAGTATATATTTTCCTTAGTGAGGCTAAGGGTAGCATGGATTCGATTCCAGTTAGAGTCACTTTTTTTTTTTTTTTTTTTGGCTCTATGAAAAAAACAGTCTTTCAAAAAATCTTCTCTAAACCTTTGTTTCTTCCATGTAAAAATATTTTAATAAAAAAAAAATAATTAACTTATTTAATAAAAAGAAAAAATATACAAATTCTAACGCAGATAGAGTTGAGGACTTGAATAGCTGCATATTTTTACTGTGTGGAAAAAAAATATTTTATACGATATATCGGAGAATCTTACGATGTATTTGATTTCAAGCTTATTTAGCAATGTTCTCACGTAGGAGAGCCAGGTCTACACTCATTGAAAATTTTTTTATATATGTATATAAAATCAATTGTTTTGTAATATTACATTTTTTTTTTCAATTTTCAGATACCATATTCATCGCTTATGAAATATGTAAGAGCAGCTGAAAAAAATGCTGAAATTGATGGAGTTAATATTCTCAACGTAAATCAGCACAATGAAACACCTGCCCAAGTGAAAAAAATATATTTATTGGAAATATAAAATAAATTTAATTTATATTTAAAATATATGTGAATTAAATTTGATTAATGTTTTAAAAAATATAAATTAAGTTTAATTTACATGTAATTTATATTTAATTCATATGTAATCTATATCTATACAAAAAGTAAATTTATTTCATATTTTTGGAAAATATAAATTAAATTTGAAGTACATCCAAATTTTTTTTTTGCAATGTCGAAAAAAAAAAAATTTTAAGTAAATTTATTTTATGTTTTGAAAAAATATAAAATACATTTACTTTTCGTATAGATATAGATTACATATGAATTAAATGTAAATTACATGTAAATTAAATTTAATTTATATTTTTTAAAACATTAATTAAATTTAATTCACATATATTTTAAATATAAATTAAATTTATTTTATATTTCCAATAAATATATTTTTTTCACTTGGGTGCTCTCATTCCAGATGAAAATGTTTTCGAGATTTTTAGTGATAATGATAATGAATTATCCGATGATGGTTCCGAAAATGCGATCATACCAAATGAAAGGTTAAACAATTTTAGTGAAAATATACAGTTAGACTTCAACTTTGAAAGTTTACAATCAATTACGAATGATGAAAACATATATGATATTGACGATGAGGATGAGGATGAGGATGATGATACTGAAGATTTGCACATTCATTATACCAATAATGATTGGAAGTCGGTAGAGTCTGGATATGTTTATCCAGGTTGTAAAATAACAACTGATAGGGCTGTTCTCGAAATTATGGACATATATCTTAAAAAAAAAATCTCTCAATCAACATTAATCTGCATTATAAAATTAATACAAAAACTTCTTCCCGATTGTAATAACATGCCTAAAACAATTCATAAATTGTTTGAATATATCAAACAAAGAGCTCCCAAAGAAACAGCAATAAAACATTATTATTGTAAAAATTGTAGAGCATATAAAGAAATTGAAAGACGAACATTGCTTTGCAATTCATGTAAAAAAACCGAGACTACACATTTTTTTTATGAATTAAATATTTCAAGTCAAATCAAGTATTTGTTTGAACATCAAAATTTGGCAAACAAGCTTTTGCCATTCAATGAATCTCCGAACGCAAATTTAATCACAGATATCAAAGATGGCTCTGAATATAAAAGAGTAAATTCAAGACCTGACCGGAAACCTCACGACTTAACTTTGATATTAAATACTGATGGTCTCTCTTTGGTTAAGAGCAGCAAAAGTAACTGTTGGCCACTAATGTTTATGATTGCTGGATTACCACCTCATTTGAGAGAAAATCATCTTGTTGTAACTGGTCTCTGGTATGATCCAGATAAAAAACCTTGGATGAATACTTTTCTTCGTCCTTTCTCCTACAAGTTAAAAAAGTGCTACGAGGAAGGAGTAAGTTGGATTGATCCAGAGACAAAGCAAGTCAATGTTTCAAAGATTACGGCTCCTCTTTTTACGGCTGATGCACCAGCTAGAGCAGAACTTCTCAATATGCTAAGCTTCAACGGAAAATTTGGCTGCAATATCTGTGAAATAATGACTTCAAGATGTGAAACAATAATTCCAGGAAAGCGGGCAATTCGTGTATATGCATTCGCAGAAAACCCAAGTAAATTAAGAAATGATACAAATATAAAAGCACAAGCTGCTAAAGCTGAGCAAGTAATTAACGAGTCCCAAAATGCACGAAAAGTTCATGTTATGGGAATAAAGGGTACTTCTATTATATCTACGATACCATCACTTCTATTATCAACCTGTACAACTCCGGAATTCTTGCACTCTGTGCTACTTGGTGTAGGTAAACAATTTGGAAATATTTGGGTCAACAAAAGAGGGCCGTGGAATATTAGTCTTTATCGTGATGATATTGAATCTTTCATAAAAAATATACGACCTCCAGCTTCTTTTCATCGAATGCCACGTAGTATTTTTGAGATTCATTTTTTTAAAGCATGGGAGATATTGATGTGGATTCTTTATTATTCTATTCCGACACTCGCCGGTAAATTGCCTGAACTATATTTTCAACATTGGTTATTGTTTGTTAATGCATTATTTATCTTATTACAAGAAACAATAACACAAGTAGACCTAGTTCAGGCCAATCTTTATTTTAAATTTTTCGTTAGAGATATCGGAAAGCTATATACTGACAGAGAATATACATATAATGTTCATCAGCTACTGCATCTTGCTTTATGTGTAAAACGTTGGGGTCCCTTGCATTTAGTATCAGCTTTTCCATTCGAAAATTACAATGGATTTTTAGCGCACTGTGTTCATGGTTCAAAACATCAGGGCGAAGAAATTGTGAAAAATCTTTTTATTACACAAGGTACTCAATTGTTAAGGAATTCATGTGATGATCAAGTAAGGAAAAATCCTGATAAAGAAAAATTTACATTTCTGGGAATTTCACGACTGGGGCATGATTTTTTTAATCCATATGAGTATACACTACTCGCAACTTATTTCCCAGATTCTAACAATGTAAGAGTTTATAGTCGGGCAAAACTTCATGGTCATTTACTTTCTTCTCAGATTTATAAAAAAACAAAAACAGAAAGTTCTTTTGTAAAAGTGACTATCAGTAATCAAAATTTATACGGGTCAATTCGATTTTTTTTCAAAGATGCAAGTGGTGAATGTTTAATGCTTCAACGTCTTGCTTTTGAAACAAAAAAAATGTTTACCCATACAGAATCTCAAACACAAGTAAAACATATATTACCGTTTCGAATGGAAAACCAGTATTTGGTTTTAAAAGTTACGGACATACAGTTTATACGTGTTTTAATACAAGTAGGCAATTATGTCTGTGAACAGCCTAATAATCATAATGCAGTTTTTTAAATTGAAAAATTTTTTTTATCACTACAAAAACATTGAAACAAATTTTTGTTTTTATATTTATGAAAATAAAAAATATCTATAGCAAATTAATAGATTATTTAAGCCATGGACCCAGTTTCCTATGAGTTCCCGGATCCTGGACACTGGGTTAGTTATTTTATTTTTCAAAGTAAAATTTTGAGTAAAACAAAATTTATAATAATTTTAAAATAAAAATATTCCAAAAAATATTTTTTTTATTTCACGTTATTTCCAAAATATTAAAAATTCTGTATTCAAAATTAACCAAATCGACATCGAAATTTTCTATGACTACGTTTGATTCTCGTGAATACACAATGAATTCACATGAATTCACCAATGAATTCTCCTTCATGTATACGTTCAGCGATGTTCCAGTGGAGACCAGTGGAGACCTACGCCCCACCGCTGCTACGGTAGATCTAAATTGATGATGTCTTGATATTGGTAGTTTGAACATACAATACGTTCTCTATATCTTTTTATGCCGTTGGAATTTGTATAAATTTTTTGCTTTTTATAAACTGACTTAATTATTTATTTTTAATCAAAAAAATTTTTGTAGACTCGATACATTGAGTAACCAAAAGTCTGGAGAACGTACATTGATAATTGTCAAATAGATTTTCAACGCAAAAAAAAAGAAGTGTTGAAAAATGCAGTCTATGTAGCAATAGTGTACGTTCGATTCCGGTCGTGGTCACTTTTTTTTTCTCAAAAAAAAAAAAAAAGGAGATCCCAACTGGAATCGAATCTATGCTACTTCGAGCCTTGCATAAGAACCTTATATACACAATTTTTTTTATTCCAAAACTGAAATCAATGATTACATAGCTAAAACATTATAAATTGTATTTTATCTATGACTCATCTTTAAAAAAATTTATATTAATAAAAACACAATGAAAATTCATTTAATAAAAAAAATTATTTCAGATTTTTATATGAATATTTTTACAAAGATGTTACGAGACAGGTTTATTTTTAATAAAATGAAATAATTGAATTGAACTTTAAGAAACAAAAACAAAAGAATTAAATTATGAATGTAATTTAAAATAAACAAGTCAGTAAACAAATGTTTTATTTTACCTAATTTTGTTATTCCCTACGGGGTAACAGGATTTAGGAGAGGAAAATGTGTTAGAATTTATAAAAATACCTTGATGTTGAATTTGTGTAAGTCCAGTATGTGTGAGGCGTGTCAATGTGGATGATCGACCTGTAGATGTTGTAGTAGTCTGAACTTAACACAACGATATGTCAATAATTCAATGATAATGGAATTTTTGTTTAGTGATTGGTTTTAAAATAATTAACACAATTTTTATTTAATGTTGAATATTTAATTAATGATTAAAAAGTATACGTTGAGATTAAAAACAAGAGTGAGTGTTGTGACATTGTTACAGTTTTTATAATCTTGGTTTTGAAAATAATTTGTGGTAGGAATATTGCTTTGACCAATCCTAAAACATTGTTCCCATGATAGTCAGCAAATTCTTGTATATGAAATCTTACAGAATTATATTTTATTTTATTAATATTTAGAATTAAAAATGAATAAATCGGCGAAAAATTATTCCCGTTGACTGTTGTTGCTATATGATCTTAAATGTTGGTATAAATGATTGTGTTACATCCGGTGAATTTAATTCTAATATTGTAGACTATGCAAATACGTCACAAAGAGAATAAAATTCTGCCTTAATAATTATAAAATAATATTTTTTTAAACATTTTCCGTAACTTAAATTTACATTACATATTTTGCATAGATATATAGTATATATATATATATATATATAGTACGTAAAGTGGTAAGACCCCCATCAGCGACCTAAACCCCATCACCGTTTACTAATTTCTAACCATATACAATAGTGTGCGATACAACACTTACGGTTGTGTTGGTGTCTTCTACACATATATGATCTTTATACCTGAGCTTTCTAAAATAAGGGTACAACTCATCTTGCAAAACATCGTTTAAAATACTATTCAACACCTTGAATTTTCACGGAGAGGAATCTTCTTTTTCTTGAAATGTTTTTTTTTTTTTAAATTTATTTGCTGAAAAGCAAAACATGCGATATCGATGTTTACCTTATCCAATAAGCCTCTCTCTCTCTCTTTCATTTTTCCAGGTACATACAAGATCTTTTTGAAACATAAACTCAAGCCTGAAGGTCCACAATTCGTTTCATCTTTTTTTTCTCATTTACCGTGTTTTCCTTTTTTTTAATTTTATTTTCTAATACCCCAAACTGCCCAAAACATAAATGCGTACATACATACCGATACAAACATCTGGCTCGGTGCATATTAGATTGTACTTTTTAAAACATAATTTGTCGAAAAAAAAAAAGTTTATTCTTATGGTAGAATATTTTATTATTTTTTTTTGCCTATGGTTTTTGTTGAAACTTATATATAAGAAAAAAACCATTATACATCTTGCTGGGCTCATGTGAGATACATGTTTAGAACATACTATACATTCTCTATATCTTTTCTTCTCTTAAAATTTGTATAAATTTTTTGGTTTTTATGGCCTGACTTAATTATTTAATTTTGATTAAAAAAATTTTTAGAAACTTGAAACATGGAGTAACCAAAAGTTTGGCGAATATACATTGATAATTTATTGTCAAATAGATTTTCAACGCAAAAAAAAGAAGTGTTAAAAAATGCTGTCTATATAGCAGTAGCATACGTTCGATTCCGGTCCTGATCACTTTTTTTATAAAAAATCATTTTTAATTTTTTAGAAGTTTTTTTCCTCATGAAAGGAAAACAAAAAAAAGAAGACCCCAACTGGAATCGAATCTATGCTACGTCGAGCCCTGCATAAGAACCTTATATACTTACACAATTTTTTTTATTCC
The DNA here is from genome assembly GCF_014905175.1 of Aphidius gifuensis. Lineage (NCBI taxonomy): Eukaryota > Metazoa > Arthropoda > Insecta > Hymenoptera > Braconidae > Aphidius > Aphidius gifuensis. Next base: position 14,559,619 of record NC_057789.1, on the reverse strand, counting down.
AAAACTGAAATCAATGATTGCACAGCTAAAGCATTATAAATTGTATTTTATCTATGATTCAATATTTTAAAACAATTTATATGAGAAGAAAAAAAAATCATTTCAGATTTTTTAAAGGACTATTTTTTCATAGAGCCAAAAAAAAAAAAAAAAAAAAAAAAAGTGACTCTAACTGGAATCAACTCCATGCTGCTTCAAGCCACGCCTAAGATTCTAAAAAAATTTAATTTCTATGGGTCAACTCAAAAAAATGATTCTTAATAAAAACACAATAAATATTTCATTAAAATTGAAAAAGAAAATTCATATTAGATTTTTATAAAACTATTTTTACAAAGAAAATATAAAATTCTGCCCGATAAAATAGTATTTATTTTAAGCATTTCCCGTAGCTCAGATTGACATTACATAAATCCATCGGGGGCCCATACCTAATCACTGACTACCAATCGTTAATCAAATACATCACTGTGCAACACAACACTGACGATTGTGATAGTGCCGTCTTGTACAATGTTTATACCTGCGTTTCCTAAAATTATTCTGGCCAAAAAGAAGAATCTCTACTATATGTACAAAAGAATTAAAATTTCTTTTTTTTTCCTTTTCTTATTTATTAATAACGGCTTAAGAGTATAGAAGAATTAAAATAAAATTACAGCAATTGTATTCAGAAAAAAAAATGACCAAGAATGGTTACGAAAATTATATAATATTGAAAAATATTTTTATTCTAATAATCGAATATTTATATTTTTTTTTGGTCACAATATTATTATCATTTATTATTTAAATTATAGATTTAACTATAATTTTTTTTTAACTTTGATCTTTTTTTTCCGGAAAATTTTGGAGAATTTTACTTTAGGTACACAACTTTTATCACTTTGTCATCCATCTTACAGACAGATAACTAAAAAGGTAAAAGAACTTAGGATCTACAGTTCCGTTATTCTATTATTTTCTTTCGACACAGGTTGTTTTTTGAGCAAATAAAAGTGGAAAAGGTATTTTCTTAGAATTACAGCAATTGTATGCAAAAAAAAAAGTGACTCTACCTGGAATCGAATCTATGCTACTTCGAGCCTTGCATAAGAACCTTATATACACAATTTTTTTTATTCCAAAACTGAAATCAATGATTGCACAGCTTAAGCATTATGAATTGTATTTTATCTATCATTCAACTTTAATCATTTCAGATTTTTTAAAGGACTGTTTTTTTATCGAACCAAAAAAAAAAAGTGACTCTACCTGGAATCGAATCCATGCTACCCTTAGCCTCACATCAGATTCTTCTAAATGCCTCAGTTTTGTTCCATAACCGTAAATATATACTGAACGGCTTAATCATTATAAGTTGTATTTTATCAATGACTCAACTTTCAAAATAATTATCTGAATAAAAACACAATAAATAATTCATTGTATTGAAAGAATAATCAATTATTTTAGATTTTTTAAAGACTATTTTTCCCAAAGAAATAAAATGTTCCCCAATAAAATAGTAATTATTTTAAAATATTTTCATGGCTCAAATTTTGCATGTGTTTTCTTTTTTTTTTTTTATTTTTTTTTTATTACCCCAAACATAAATGCGTACAGACATCTGGCTCGGTGCATATTAGATTATACTTTTTACAACATAATTTGTCGGAGAAAAAAAAGTTTATTCATCGATGATCTGGTATAATATTTTATTATTTTTTTTTGCGTAAGATTTTTGTTAGAACTTATCTATAAGGAATAACCATTACACACATAACTGGGCCTATGTTCGATTTTTTTTTAAGCATGTCAAATAACAATTAAATAAATGTTTTTTTTTTTATGGAATGACTTATAATTATTTCATTTTTATGAAAATAATATTTATGAACTTGAAACACGTAGTAAACGAAGGTTTGGAGAACGATACATTGATAATTGTCAAAGATTTTCAACATTATTATTAATCGTTGTTTAATGTGAGAATCAATCAAATGTCTCGAAAAGAGGCTTCATTCTCCTTTTTATAAAAAGAAAAAAAATAAATCCTTTTACTTGATTTTTTTATTTTAAAATATTCGAAATTTTACTTCAGGCACACAAATTTCACTTTGTAATCCATCCTACGAACAGATAACTAAAAAGGTAAAAAGAACTTAGGATCTACAGTTCCGTTATTCTATTATTTTCTTCCGACACAGGTTGTTTTTGAGCAAATAAAAGTGGAAAAGGTATTTTCTTAGAATTACAGCAATTGTATGCAAAAAAAAATTAAGTAATGGTTATAATATTGGAAAACATTTTTGATGTCCTTGTCACAAAATTATTATTATTATTATTATTATTATTATAATTGTATATTAAGCAATGAACTAATAGTTTAAATAATTAACAATTTCAAAAAAATTCATAATATAGGAATCATAAAAAAATGAATAAAAAGTTGTTTTATATAATATTATTAACAAATATTTATACGTGTTATACATATACAATAATATGCGTATAACTCAACGGCATTCAAAGACAGAGTAAACTGTCAACTGTGTGATATATGTATACTGTAATTTTATTACTTTTTTGGGAATTTTGGTGCTCAGCTTTTGTTGGCTTAAATAAATATTGAAAGACATTAAACGCACCAAAACTGTAACAAGATGCTTTTTTCTTTTACTTGAATTTGCCCTTTCTGTCTACTAAAAAACTATATACTATAATAAACTATATAAAACTATATTTTTTTAACTTGTCCTGTATGAAGTAATGAATAAAAAAAAAAATCTTACCCGTTCGTTGTCGTAATACCTCCATAATTTGTATCTTTTTTTTATTGGTTGATTTCCAGGTTCTGACATATTGTGTTTTTTTATTAATTAATTTTTTACTAAAGATAATATAGTCAATATATTTTGATTAACTTTACATTTACTCGTAAGTTATAATGAAATGTATAATAATTGTGCAAAATACGTATTACAAAAAATTTTATGTTTTTCTTTGTAACCTCTTTGGATACCGCGATACGAACTGTGGTCTTCTAAGGTCACTAAACAAGACCCCATAAAATTTAACTATTTCCTGATGGCCAGGGTTTTCTGTTTTCTATATACCTATTGAAAAAATACTGTAAATTCTCTGAAAAGAAATCTTGAAAAAAGAAGAAAATTTCAAAAGACTACAGATATTTTGTTTCAAATACCAAATCAGCGGAAAACAGAAACAAAAATAAAAAATTATAAAATAAAGAACGACAAAATTTTTTTTTTCATACAAATTTTTTTAACAATTAAGTTTTTTGTTCTCGTATATTTAACATAAAACAGAAAAATATTAGAAACAAAATGTAAATATGGCAATAAATAAATGTATATATCTCATTGCATCAACTATTTATAATTTTATTTTATCTTTCGTTAAATGATAATGTGAAAAAACTATATTTCGTATGCTCGTCTTGAGATATATAGATGTGCAAATACTTGTACCAAATCTCAATTAAGCTCGAAAATGTATTTCCATGAAAAAAGTCATGATAAAGTTTGAAATAAAATAAATTTTTTCTGAAGACAAACGTACAATAATACGGAAAATAATGAAAAAAAAAAAAAAAATTAAAAAACTCAAAAATAAGAGATATTTATATGCACGTGCACATATGCAATCATAAAAACATATTCTGTTGACATTCAAAATTTGGCAGGGTTATATTCATGTCTCTTTCTATTTTTTTAGTTTTCTAAGGCCAACCCTTACACTGTAAACTAAACGACGTCACTGAACTCCCCACCAAAGAAACCTAGCTTCGAGATCCAACAGAATACTCAATACAGGCTCAAGCTCCATACCCTTGGGCAGATTACAGTCGACTGTTGTTGACCGTGGTCAACAGCCATACCCAGTCATCGTACAAGAAATTTTTTCAAGCACTTTTTTTTCTGCAGTTTCTGACTTAAAAATAAGTCACTACTTAAATATTTTTCGTGTACAAGCAAATTTTATGGTGTTAGTGATTTTTTCAAAATTGAATTTAAGTGTTATATTGTGATAATAATATATTTCTGTCTACTATAAATATGTCAACAAGTAAGTAAATACGAAAATTGAAATTTCTTTTTCTTTTATTGATGTTTTATATTGAACACACATGCAAAATTAAACTCACGACAAAATATTCAAACTAAAAATAATACCCATCTATAATCTATATAAAATATATACAAAAATTTTAGAAAATAATAAGGGTATATAACATAAGTGTATTTGAATACAAGCAGAATTATTTAATGCTTTTTTAAAAAATTTTTTATCAACAAAAAGTACAGTCCGATGAAAAGTCTACATTTGGTATATATAGAAATATAAAAAATATATTTTTTTTTAGATAGAAAATAAAAATTTATATTTAAAATTATTTTTAGGAAAATATATCTTTTGAAGAAAAAAAAAATAAATGAAAGAGACAGCTGGATAATAATCTTTGATATTTTTAATTTTTCATATTTATTTATTTATATTTATATTATGCAATCTATTATGAGTATTTAAATAAATTTTCTTTCCAAAATATCATATACAAATTATGTATAAATTATATATAGACACAAAAAATATGAACATAGATAACATACTATTAAGGAGTTTCATATATATATTATACGCGTAAAGTTTTCAACGCATAATTGTTTGTCTTTTTATTTTGGCTTGTTTTTTTTTATCTCAGTTATTCATGTTGAGACGTTGCTATAGGGTGATCAACAACAAGTTGGAAAAAAATTGATAGTCAATCAACATACATTAAATATTGTTTAAAAAAAATGTTTTTAATTTTTAATGTTTTTTTTTTTTTTTGTCTCAAAAACCTATATTTTCCTCAAAGTAATTTTGAAAAATAAATTTGTATTTTCTATCTAAGAAAAACTATGTTTTCTATATTCCTATATTTAATAAATATTTTTTTTTTATTGAACTACATCCATACTTTTATTATTAAAAATGAACAAATTTGCTAATTTACATGATCTTAAAAATTCACATCATCATAAAAATTTTATAAATTTTTTCTGTATATAAATTTTATTTAGATTATTTATCAATTATTTATAGATTATACATACCAGATTGGACCAAAACTATGTATTATATATATATACATATTGTATACAAATTTTATGTATAAACTATATCATACTTTTTCACGTGAGTTGTACATTAACTGGACAACCGTCTAGAATTGGAGGACACTAACACCCAGGACCGCCTGCCGAGAATCTTCATGTACGGGCTTGAGATACGATCATAGGTATAATTTAAAAAAAAAATTTTATTAACTTTAAAGTCTATTTCAATCGAGGGGGAAGTCACTTGTGTAATCTGGCGTACATCAGGAGAAGAATCTTTAATAATCTCTTGTAATCTTACAGAAATGATTACGGAAAAATCGTGTAATCAATGTAATCTAAAGTACTCTTGTAATCTTTTATAATCATCAATAATCTTTAAAAATTTTATGTAATCACGTCGTATATATGTAATCTGTGAAAATTTCTTGTAATCCTTTCTTCTCTGTTTTCAGATCGCGCATGCGTGTGTATATATGCACATGTACAGTTACTAATTTTTTTTTTTTTTATTCGTATTTCATTATTCTTTTTTTTCTTTTTTGAATGAAAGATTACAGGGAATCTTTGTGATTACCAAAAAAAAAGTAATTTCGTGTAATCATGAGGAATATTGCATGATTACAGGTAATCTGTAATCTGGTTTAATCTTTAATAATCGTCAATAATCTCGTGTAATCTTTTTGAAATCTTTGAATTTTAGGTGTAACATAAAAAATTACTGGGATTCTTTGTGACTACAAAAAAAGTAATCTTGTGTAATCATTGGAAAGAATATAGGAATTTGTTATTTTTGTATATTTATGAAGCACTTGAAAATAATTTCAGTCTTATCTCATTTCTATTAAAATAAATGTTTAAAGATATGTGTATACATATTTGTTCCATGAAGACAATGCCAAATTTTTATAGTACAAGTTTATGAATTAATAGATAAATTTGCTTTATGAATACTTATAAAGTATAGTATTTTTACATAATTTAATTTCATTTATGTACTTTTTTTTTAGAATGGGCCATGACCGTTGGTCGTCGTGCAGGTTTGCAACAACAACCAAGACGAATGTACATGAAATCGATGACTGAAAAAATTGGTGCGATAAAACGTATCTTCTGGAACGAACAACGTAATTAAGATAAATGTTAAAACTTTCTTTTTTTTTATTTTACACATTATTAAATATTTTTTGAAGAAATATTAAGAGTATTAAAAAAAGTACAAGTTGTTGTTACCAACAGAAATCTACCGACAGATTCAAGAACCCACCGCAAGGTGTCCTCTAAAGCAGTCATACTAAATTGGAGGATGCGTTCAAACAAAAAAAAAAAGTTTAATTTTAATAAAGTTTAAGAATATAATTTTTAAAGAGAATTAAAAATTTAATTAAATAAAAAAAAAACAGTTTAGAATTGAAATATATAATTTTGGAATTATTGCTGCAAATATGTAAAACTATTGTAACTCTGTTTTTTTAAATCATTGTAAGTGTAAACCATTGGTATTTATAGCAAATAATTTCTATTATACTTGAAAATATAAAAAAATAAAAATATATACAACTTACCTTTTGTCCTTTTTAATAAAAAAAATTAATATTTTTATGTCTAATAATAAGTTGTAAATAAATTGTTATCAAGTTTTTTATATAGATGTGAATAGATCTATTTAGATGTGAATAGATCTATTTAGATGTGGAAGCTGCCTATGAATGCTATACCGTAGATCCGAATCAATCTATGTAGATCTACGTTGATCTACATCGTCCAAACATATTTTACTATAGTTTAGTCGGTCGAGTAGATCTACATAGATGCGCTCAATCAGCAGATCTACGGCAACACATCTATTTAGATCTACCTTATTTTTTCCCGGGTTTATTGTAAAAAAAAAAAAACAAAGAAAAATATTTATTTATAATATTTTTTTTGAGCGTTTATAAACAAAGCAAATTTTGCGTTTGACCATTTCAAAAATTACTATGTTACACCGTGGAAGGTCGCATGGCCAGTATAGGTGGCGTTCTTCAATGAAAATTACTATGTTCCATCTCGATTTTTAATATGATGCTCTTATGGTACCAGCTTACTGTAACACAACGCAAAAATTGCTATGCTATTCTATTAAAAAAAAATGTAAATTTTTTTCCGTGTAGCATACTAGTATTAATGTTTTCGGGGTCGTTATCATTAACACAAAGGCTAGGTACATGCACAATTTGTGGATACGAAGGCATGTGGTCTACTAATTGTTCTTGTTGTACGAAAATCCGTTCTTTAGTATCATCAACAATATATGCCTGTACATGTTGAAAAATTTTTCGATAAAATCACTTTTTCTCCGGGCCGATTTTACCTGTTTATGGATTTTCCTGAAAAAATATGGCTTTAATTGAAAAATGTTATTCAGAAAAGTTGTAGCGCTCAAAGAGACAATAACGAAAAAAAAAAAAAAAAAAATTAATTTCAAAATGGCGGAGTTTCCAGTATGAACATTTTTTTTTTCGAGGTTAGGTGTAATTTTTTTTTATTAAAAAATTGTTCAAATCAAGGCTATTACTTTTTCTAAATAAAATTTTCCGGAAAAATCGGTTTTTTTTTCAAAACTTTGTTCATGCTTCTAACTCCGCCATTTTGAATTTTTTTCGGAAGTTTTTTTTTTTTTTCGTTTTCGTCTTTTTAGGCGCTACAACTTTTCCGAATATTATTTTTTAATTAAAGCCATATTTTTTCAGGGAAATCCATAAACAGATAAAATCGGCCCGGAAAAAAAGTGATTTTATCGAAAAATTTTTCAAATAAAAAGTGTTAGATTTGTTTACCCCTCCCTCAAAGTCGTGAAAAGGATCAACGGTTATAATATCACACACATGGAATAAAGGATGAAAGACACATTCCTCATTTACACCTCGACTGTGAATAATGGCTGTGACTGAATTTTTCACATCAATTTTGTAGTTTATTCTGTTTCTAATCATTTTTTTGTCTTCAACTACACTTTTTTTACATTCTATACTTGGTAACATACATATACGGCAATAATTGTGAGCAGAAAAACTTGCAAAACCAAGTAGTTCATTGAAACCTAAATTATCTTCTATCAATTTAGCAACTTGAAAAAACACGCGATGAGTGATGCCTTTAACTTCAATATCAATCCCTCTTGTTTTGAAAGTTTTAACTTCAAAGTTCATTTCACAATTTTTCAAAAACTTTTCTACTACCATGTTTTTTAAGATCTTTTTCGCAATGTAATTGTGATAAAAACCAATTTTCTCACTTGCTGGAGAATTGTGAGGGAATACAACTTATAGTATAATAGACACCACCTATTTGTTTTTTGTGTGCGCCGAGAGGATTATTAATTTCGAAATTATCAAAGTAAATTGATAACGGAATCACTAATTTATTGCGGTTCTGTGATTTAAATTTTTTCTATGAAGAACAGATTCAACACGATCAGAATCAGAATAATTTGTAAGTGATTGAATAATTACGTTGAAAACGTTCGGTACCTCTTAATATTTTTTGAGCACCAAATCCATAAGAACAAATTGAATAGTAGTCGAGACTGGTGAATAACTGGATCGACCAGTATTTCTTAAAATAACAGGTATCATACTAATATCAATTATTTTTTAAGTAGGTCTAACTAACGCGTCTTTTTGCATTAGATGTTTGAATGTCTTATGGTCAGTACTTATATCACTAAAAGAAGATTCGAAAAATTTTAAAGCTACGTCTATTTTTTTATTTTTAGAAATTTTCGGATCAACGTCTCGCAGACCTTCAATTGATGCTTTTTGAAAATTATCAAACAGAGATATGATTTTATAAATATCAGCTCGGGGTAACGTGACAGTAGTATTCAATTCTTCGACAACATTAAAGGCTCTATTAATCTGAAATTTTTTGTATTTCGATAATTTGGAATCTATATTAAGGTCATCATTGAAGTCATTGAAATTTTGAATTGTATTTGTGACTTGGTCTTCAGGTAAAATTTGAAATGAAATATTACTATTATTGATTATGGAGACACCATCATTATTTCATTGCAACTCATTATTCGGTGTTAAAGTGCGAGTAATTTTATTTTTCCTATTATCAACGTCTGAAGAATTTTTTCTTTTAATACTATCACAGCCAGGACTCATTCGATCTAACACATGACACTTGTTAACATAGACAATATAATTATGAAGAGATCCAAACGTTTTAGTGCAATTTAGTACTGGACAATGGCCTGATTTACCTTCATGCTTATGATGATTTTTGACGTGCTTTTTTAACTCTTGATCAACAGAGACTGCGAACAATATGGGCAGTAATACATGATGACGAATTAAATAACCGAATAAATCGAAAAAATTTAAAGTTTCAATTTTTTAGTTCGAGAAATTAAAAAGCTAAGTCTAACTTAATGTTTCAAACTCAACCTTTTTTTGCAGTGAACTACAACTTGTAACTACGCAACTGAGAAAAAGAATTGGAGCACATAGTATTCGATGAATTAAAAAAATGTACAATGATGCCTGCCTCAAATTTCTTGCAGTCACGGCCACAAAATTCTAATAAAAAATTTAGGTTGTGTACAAGGAAAAAAATTAAACGGAATTGCTCTACTGGTAATTTCCTGTAGAGCTTTGAAATGTTTGTATGTTGAGTTGTTATCTCACTATCGTTCTTCCTGATTTAGACTTGTGATGAAATTATCTTCAACCATCAAGTTGGATGTTCGATAATCACAAGTTGTAATTTTAGTTTTTGTTATTAATTTATTGACAGCAAGTTCTGAGAAAAAAAAATTAAAAAATAATATGTTTAGCCACTAGTCGAAATAAGATACTATTCTTTGAAATAATCAGTTCATTTTTAAAGATTTAGTGATATTTAAAATATTAATTTCTACAATTTAGTCAAAATATTGAAAATTTAAAAGATATTAAATTTGAATTTTTGGACAACATGTGATCAGTTTTTTTCTAAATTAACACGACATTATTTCATATCAAAATAATTTAGAAAATAAATTTATATGAAATTTTATCAAGTTAATTTCTAGATATGTTAAAAATAATAAATTTCTGAATTTTAGTGAAAATAATTAATGATACTTAATAACGTTCTGTATTTATATAATATTATTTTAATAGTTAGTACTATCTTTTTCAACAATAAATACAATTTTTTACTTACTAGTTAGAAATTATTTGCTGATTTTATAATTATTAATCGTTGATGTCGATAGTGGATAATCAGTATTTTATTTTTCATAATTTATTTATCAGCAGCAAGTTCTGAAAAAAAAAACAATAGACAATTAATATGTTCACTCACAAGTGAAAAGAAAATGATAGTCAGCAGATCAATGAATATTCATTTTAAATCAAATAATAAAAAAAAATATTCAAAATGATCAGTTAGTTTTTGAAGATTTAGTAATATTTAAAATTCCAAATTCTACAATTCAGTCAAAATATTTATTATGTGAAAGATTTTAAATTTAAATTTTTGTAAAACATGTAATAAGTTTGTTTTTAAATTAATACATTATTTAATTTCAAAAATAATTTATAAATGAATTTATATGAAATTTTGTTTAGTTAATTTTTAGATATGTTAGAAATAATGAATTTCTCAATTTTATTGAAAATAATTAATGATACTTAATAACATTCTGTATATATATAATATTATTTGAATAGTGAGTACTATCCTTTTCAACAATAAATACAATTTGTTACTTACTGGTGAGAAATTATTTGCTGACTTTATAATTATTAATCGTTGATGTCGATAGTGGATAATCAGTATTTTATTTTTCATAATTTATTTATCAGCAGCAAGTTCTGGAAAAAAAACAATAGATGTATTTCAGTACATAATTAAAAAAGTTTTTCATAACAATAAGTACACGATTATACTTACGAGAAAAGGATGATTCAATTATTATACTGTCGTCTTCCATCCAACAATAAAAAATTATTTCTATTTATTTATCCACTCAAAATTCATTTAAGCGTTTGTTCTTATTTAACATTACAATTCATGTAAAATGTTATGAGGTCATTTTTTTATTTACATTTGCCTTCTCAAACGATCTAGAAAATATAAAAAAAAATTTGTGTGTGTTAGCAGTACGCGCGAGGGAAGTGAAACTTCTTTCGCAGTTCGTCAAGATATTTGTAATGACTTTAATAATATCGACAATCAATTAATTAATGATGATATTATTGATGATATTAATAATATTAATAATGTTTATAGTATAGAGGTCTTCGATTCTCGGCGTTTTTTTAAGTACTTGAGTACTGGATCGATTCATATCGAGTACAAGTATCCGATTCTTTTCAGAGCCGATTAATCGATTCACGATTCTTTTTCACCGAATATTGCCAAAAGAATCGGTCTTGTTTTTCGCCGTTACAAAGGGCATTGTTCTAGGTTTTATAAACCTAGGCCATCTTTTGTATTTATTTTAAAACTCTTTTTTAATATAAAATAAAAAAAGTAAAAAAATTAGAAAGAAACAACAAAGTTTGTTGACACTTGATGATTGGGGATTGGCTTCTGACACTTCTCATATAAATAATAAATATTAATATAAATATAAATATTAATATCATTTAGTATTTAATATTTATGAATAATAATAATAATATTTAATTATTTATTTTTAATATTCATAATATTCTCTTTTTTAACATCATATTTTTCATTCAACTTCATTCGTTTTTTTTTCTATTAATATTGTGTACACATAAAAAATAATGTATGATTAAAAAAATTAATAAAAAAATAATTATAATAACACGATTTTCTAATCGATTCTTAATGAATCGAGTACTTTTTGTGGCCATATATCGGCTACCCGATTCTTACAAAAAAAGAATTGATTCTTGAAGATTGATTTTTTTTATAAGAATCGAAAAACCCTATTATAGTATAAATGATGATATCAATATGATATTTATAATAATAATATCGATCATATTGCGATAATATCAAAAATATAAATATTGATAATATTATCAATATTATATCGTTATTGATATTTTTATTATTAATACCATTGATATTATAAATTTTTGATATTATTAAAATTATTATCAATATTGTTATTATTCATATAATTATCGTTATTATTATTATTATTCATACTATGAATATATATAAATGATAATAATGACAACAATAATTTCAATAATATTATCAATTATTAACAATATTATTAATATTAATATCAATGATTTTATTATTATCGATGATATATTACTGAAATTATTATTGTTATTATTATGCATACAATGAATTAATATATATTAATAATATTATACAGAATAAAAATGTCAATAATAATTTTGATAACATTATAAATTAGGAATAATATCAATATATATTGGTCATAATATAAATGATATAAATTATATTAATAATAACATTTATAATAATAATATTTGAAATATAAATACTGATAATTATTAATATTTATACTTGAATATTAATGTCAGTATTGATCTTATCATTATCAATATTATATCGATATTATTATTATTATTATTATTATTCATACCATTGATATTATTACTAATATGATATTGATATTATTGAAATTATTGTTGTTATTTTTATTCATACTATCGTTATAGATATCAATAATATTATGAAGAATAATAATATCAATTTAATATTAGTAATAATATAACGTGTTAAAGCATGAAATGTATACAAAAATGTCATAGGGAAACTTGACTGTATACTAAAATTTGTATGTAAAACACACCATAAACTATGTACTAAAATGTATGTAATTATGAATAAATAAATAAATAAATATTTGTAATAATATCATTGGTATTCATTATATTCATAATAATAATGACGATATTAATAATAAAATAATAATTATAATAATAATATCAATAACATAAATATACTAATAATAATTGTCAATTGAGTATATGTATTCATTTATAATTTTTTGATTCATTATTTTCATAAGCGCTGCAAACCGATCAGCTACACTATTGGCAACGCACACACACACACACACACACACACACACACACACACACACACACACACACACACATCCATTCAAAGCATATCTCTTTTCTCGCTCGTAGCCACTCACTCACTCACTCTTATTAGTTATATGGGCAAACGCTTGCTCGGTCCGAGCGTTGCCTTGCGCCAAGCGTTACATGGCCGACACTTCAAAAACGAATCAATTAATCTATTCACCTAATTCTCAACGCGTTCTATGAAAAATTATCATGGACCATACTACAATTTAATTTTATCGTGTTCATGTTATGGTTCTAGAAAGATTTAGGTTAGGTTGAAAGATACAAAAGTAAAATTAATATCTGTTTATTCTATTTAATTTGACATTATTCGTTTACGTACCTTAAAAATTTATCCTTTTTTTTAGGGAACCGAATTAAATTGACCAAGGGTTATTGATTTGTCTATTAATTATTTTTTGTAAATAAATGAACTCAAAGTTTTTTAATGCTGCATGCGCACACACATACGAGTATAATATTTCTACCAATATGCGTAAGTCACAAATTTTTTCGGTTGAAAAAGGCGGGTGTATTTCTCCGTTGTTGATCCAATTAAATCCTCTAGTGTGAGTGACCTGAGTGGAAATCTGTTCAGGCTAGCTTGATTTGGCTCCCAATCTTGATCAATACTTGATCAATGTTGCCTTAACTCAGGAAACCTGATTAAGTTTTGATCAAGATTTGATCAAGATGCTTGATTAAAGACAACCTGCTCAAGATAGGATCAAGAAAACTTCAACTCGTCTGTGATAAGGCCGCCTTGATCCAAACTTGATCAAGAAAACTTGAGCTCTTCTTGACTAAGGCCGTCTTGATCAAGATAGGATCAAGAAAACTTTAACACGTCCGTGATAAGGCCATCTTGATCCAAACTTGATCGAGATTAACTGTGAAATTTTTCTTTTTGTTCGTTAGAAGAACCGAATAACATGGTTAGTACTTTAATTATATAAACTATATATATAAACATAACTTACATAAAAAAGATAAAAATTAATAAAAAATCAATTATATTCAAGTCAACAGTGATTGTCTTCTCGTTGAAGAAGCTACTTAATGAATAGTAATAAAAAAGACTTTTTTAAAAAGTATAAGTATGGTAAAAAAAAGTAAAAATCAATAAAAAAATTAGTCAAGTTCATGTAACCCGTGATTGTCTTGAGTCTTGACGTCGAAAAACTTCACTTAATTAATAAAAAAGATTTTTTAAAAGAATATAAGTATAGTAAAAAAAAATTGTACAATTGTTGACAACAAAAAATAAACGACAAAAAAGAAACACAATTTACATGAAAATATGGGAAAAAAAAATTTTTCTGTATTAACAGTAGTTGATATTCATGAGAGTATGATACTCCACGTAAAGGTCATAATTTGAGTTATACATTAAAATTTGATCGAGACTAAATGGAAATATTCTGATTATTTTATTTTTAGTTTTAGACAGCAGCTGAAATTGATATCAAACTGATTGAAAGATCAGAAAAGTTGAAAAAAATAAAAAAAAATTGCAGCTAATACTCATAGTTATTAGAGACGATTGGATGAATCTTGATGAATTTGTTTGCTGCTTCAACGATATCAGTTGGAAATTGCCAAACATAATCCAAGCATTTGACATTTCATTCGAATGATTCTTTACCATGCAAGTTTTTTATCCTCATAAAGGTGAAACAATATATGAAGTGATACAAAAGTATATATTTACAAAATCGACGGAGTTGTGGGACCACAAGCTGCGGCATGTGTAGCGGACTTGAGAGTTTTGAAAAGCCCAGAGGATCAGCAAGACTGAATGGATAGAATCCATATTAGTTAACTGATTTATAAATAATTATAACTTAATTTTTATTATTATAAAACATCGCTTTTATTCAAATACAAATATAATATTTTGGCGATAATACATCTGAGTAATGTAAAATAATAAATAAATTTATTTAAAAAAGAATAGAATAAAAATTTTGTGTGTTTTCTTGAGATAACCATAAAATATTTTCTAAAAATAGTTTAACTTATTAATATGTATAATATACAATCTCATTATTTATTAATTTATATTTACTTTTAACTCTCTGATCAACTGAATAATCATTTTATAGTGCTGTGTGTTTATTCGCAAATCGATACTTTCAGACTTTTCAAAAAATACCATTGTTATCAAAGCTTGAAACAGCTTTGCACGGAATTCTTCACAATATAATCCTGTTGATAATGAAGCAGTATTACTGTTATTTTTTAATTATTATAAATACAAAATCTAGAAAGAATTTATTATAAAATTGACTATTCAATGTAAACACAATCAAACCCTAACGGTACGACCCAACCCCTTATGAACCGTTATTAAACGGTCGTCTCAAAGTTGGAATGTGCGCAAAAAAAACCGCAAACAAACCATTTTTAAACCTAAATATAAACAAAGTAGAACTAACCGTTAATTGACCGTTGATAAACCTTGTTCAAACCCAAATATTTTAGATTAAAATAACTAACCAAAAACTAACCAGAAACTAACTTTTCGGGTCAGCATTTATCGTTTACTCATAGTTTATTTAGAGTTTGTTAGTGGTTCGTTAGCGGTTAATTCAACTCAGTTTATTTGTGGTTGGTTAGCGGTTTGTTAGCGGTTAATTATCTGATTATATATCACAGTAAAAAAATGACTGTATAAATTCGTTTATATTGAAAATAATCTGAAAATATGCATAAATAACACGGTTTTAATAATAATTTATCATTTCAGTCATATAAATATGGTTACAACATACAATATTGTATATAGACGATACAAATGAAAAATACATAAAAAGAACAGAAAAAAATAGAGCGATAGAAAAATTCTATAATTATGGATGTATATATTTAGAATCTCCAGAATCTATTTCAGAATCTCCCATAGATTGATTTCTCAAAGGACCTTCTTCTTTCCGTCCGCTTCTAACTGGTGATTCCTCATCACTAGAACCACTTACATGTGGATAACATAAACTTATGAAACCACATGCTGATGTTCTTGACGTAAATTAATCACCAGATGCCAAACGTTGTATACCAATGGAACAAAATGATCTTCAAGATATGCTGGACTGTGTTGACTTGCAATATTACGCGACAATTCAACTGCTTTGTCACGTACAACTGTTTCTTCAACAGCTGCCAATGCTTCAAGTGGTGGCTGAAATTCATTATTTTCAATTACAATTAATGTAAATAAATACATCGATAAGTTTATTATTGTCTGACTTATTTACTTGAATGTAATATTTTATTTTATTTTTTTTTCTTTTTTTTTTGACGTCTAAATAATATTTTTTTAAGTAGATGATTGATTTTATGAAAAAAAACAAAAAATCAAATTAACGTTAAAGTGAGTATGTTAGTTTTTTCATTTAAACATGTGAAAAACAAACCTAAAGTTTGCTCGTATTTATTTTTTATTATTTAATCAAGTTATATAGTCTAATCAATAATGTTAAATTGTTGAATGTCAATTCAAATAATTATCGTTTTTTTTCAAACACTTACCAATAAACAATAAACATGATCAAGTCCACCTACGAGTGGTGTGAATGTTACAAGTTGTTCAGCGAGTGCCAATTAAATTTCA